>NC_140001.1:45785386-46985386 GCF_964263955.1 Coregonus lavaretus | reverse complement strand
TTCTTCAAGCTTTGTCAAATTGGTTGTTGATCATTGCTAGACAACCATTTTCAGGTCTTGCCATAGATTTTCAAGCAGATTTAAGTCAAAACTGTAACTCAGCCACTCAGGAACATTCACTGTATTCTTGGTAAGCAACTCCAGTGTAGATTTAACTTTGTGTTTTAGGTTATTGTCCTGCTGAAAGGTGAATTCATCTCCCAGTGTCTGGTGGTAAGTAGACTGGACCAGGGTTTCCTCTAGGATTACTTGTGTTTAGTGCCATTCCATTTATTTTTTATCCTGAAAAATTCCCCAGTCCTTAATGATTACAAGCATACCCATAACATGATGCATCAACCACTATGCTTGAAAATATGGAGAGTGGTACTCAGTAATGTGTTGTGTTGGATTTAGCCCAAACATAGCACTTTATATTCAGGACTAAAAGTGAATTGCTTTGCCACATCTTTTGCAGTATTACTTTAGTGCCTTGTTGCAAACAGGATGCATTGTTTGGAATATTTTTATTCTTTACAGGTTTCTTCTTTTAACTCTGTCAATTATGTCAGTATTGTGGAGTAACTACAATGTTGTTGACCCATCCTCAGTTTTCTCCTATCACAGCCATTAAAATCTAACTGTTCTAATGTCACCATTGGCCTCATGGTGAAATCCCTGAGCGGTTTCCTTCCTCTCCGGCAACTGTTATGAAGGAAGCCTGTATCTTTGTAGTGACTGGGTGTATTGATACACCATCCAAAGTGTTGTATCCAACTACCAATAGGTGCAATTATTTGCGAGGCATTGGAAAACCTCCCTGGTCTTTGTGGTTGAATCTTTGTTTAAAATATACTGCTCGACTGAGGGACTTTACAGATAATTGTATGTGTGAGGTACAGAGATGAGGCGGTCATTAAAAAACATGTTAAACATAATTTTCGCACTCAGAGTGAGTCCATATAACTTATTATATGACTTGTTAAGCAAATATTAAATCCTGAATGTATTTAGGCTTGCCACAACAAAGGGGTTGAATACTTATTGACTCAAGACATTTCATGTTTTCATTTTTAATTAATTTGTACAAATTTCGAAAAACATAATTCCACCATGACATTATGGGGTAGGCCAGTGACAAAAAAATCTATATTTCATCCATTTTAAATTCAGGCTGTAACAAAACAAAATGTGGAAAAAGTCAAGGGGTGTGACTACTTTCTGAAGGCACTGTAACGTTAGCAAGATGGCTACAGTAGCTGTCAGTGCCCTATTTGTTGATGCTTATCAACTGCACGTGGAAATTCCCACACCCAATTCGTGAATATGTATAAGTAGCCTTCATCATTCTTCGGAGGTGGAACCCAAAAATGCATTTCCTCTCTAGAACAGGAAATGACTTCCAAATAGTGGTGGCCTTTTAATAAACTGTAGTATCAATCCACAATGGACGAATTGGAGTTGACAATGCAAAGACTGTCAATAACTTACAGAACTTGAAACAAACGCATGCAGTATTAAGCTATGGAACGCATTGAATGGCCAGTGAGGGGCCAAGCCCTCCTCACACCTACAACTTGTTTATTCACCCAGCCCTTTTTTCGGCACTGCCAGCTATTGCACTCATAATTTCATCTGTGCAAATAGATTTCTGATACACCTCCAGACCTATAGCATTACCATTGCGTTAGGTTTGTTAAAATAGAGCCCCTAATGTCTTTCAAAATTCAATTCTAAAAATATATCATTTGACCTCCCTTTTTGATTGGTAGCAAAAACATTAATGTGGACAAGGCAAGCAAAAATGAAATTGGTGTGGTAATCAAATAGTAGCCTACAGCTACATTTCTACAGTTTAAGATGAAACACATAGAAACAGGTGTCTCCACACAATCAGACTTAATTTAATAAAATATAGCCTACCCTTTGATTTGAAAGAAAATTACTTTAAATACCATAATGGTGACGAAAGTACATAGGTCTTATCATTTTTTTAAAAATCTATAAGGACCTTTTGCCAAAGCAATTGCTATGATTTTGTTGTAAACTAACAAAGTAATGTTGCCCTCATTGACATATAGCTGAGCATTACATATGTATCATGGGAGGCAGGTAGCTTAGTGGTTAGATCTTTGGGCCAGTAACAGAAAGGTTGCTAGTTTGAATCCCTGAGCTGACAAGGTGAAAAATATGTCGATTTGCCTTTGACCAAAGCACTTAACCCTAATTACTCCAGGGTTGCTGTCAGTAATGGCAAATACCTGGCCTTGACCCCAGGCTCTCATGGGTTGGGTTGTTGTGACATGCAAAAATCACATTCACATCTCAGGCTTGTAGGGTCAGTGAAACAGGACCTCCTATTTGATAGAAATCAAGTGTTATTTGCATGTGAATATATCGTGAGATTATTTTGCTCCATTGTTTACCTTTTTGTTAATGGTGTTGGCCCTGTGGCCCACATTGTAATGTGGCCAGATGCAGTGTTGAGGATAATCTGTTATTATTTTGCAAGAAATTATAGAATGTATGAAAGGATACATTGCGCAACAGTTTCCATTTCGACATTTATTTGTGACGATCGGTCGATATTTCAAGCACGCGAATAGAATAGTGCGATGTAATTTTCAGACTACAGCTACAGCAAATCCCCCGGTTACTGAAAGTGGATTGGACCAGCTTCGCGAGGGGGGGAGCAACGAAAACATTGCTGCTATCAGTCACAGCAGCAGCCTCAGCTTGTCCCCGGTGCCAGGCATAGCTGCTGTACACAAATATTGTTAGATGAAACTACTGCGTCGAGAACTTTCGATTTTATTTTAGCTTTTTGGAAAGAACATGTAATGAAAAAGGGATACACTTGTATGCTTTAATACACTGTGGGAGGAAACTGATCATCTGGAAGACGACAATTTTCAGGTGAGAGAGCGCTTTTTATGTTTTGTGTCCATATCAAATGTGTCTATCATGCATAGCCAATATAGTCTGTCATATTATGTTGGTCGAAACTGACATTACATTTAGCTCAGAATACTCATTCTGACATTGGAGGCGGATTGTGGTACCCGGTTTCGGATTAATGCGATGCTGCTGCTTGTCATACAGGTCGCCGAGACGCGCATCATGCAGACATGTTACTGGAACCTACTATAGGATATGTAATACCGAATATGACCAATCTATAGGTATCATTTATTAATTTACACCATTCATGTTACTATATTTTACCTAATAAATAGACTATGGTAAGAGTCGTGAATCGTGATGTATTGTGTGCATGGGGATGGATGGATTATGCGAGACGATGCTTTTACATAACAACATCAGCGAGAGATCGGGACAGGTCCCATTCAATGGTTAGCCAGGCTCTTGAAATAATGCTATGAAGCAACTAGAAAGCTTAAGCTTTTAACCGAGTTTTTATCCCGGGCCATGCCTTCTTGCTCTGAATGATTCAATTGCTTTTTTATAAAAGCATATAGCTGATTTGAGATGTATGCATTATCTTATGCACTACATGACCAAAAGTATGTGGACACCTGCTCAACGAACATCTCATTCCAAAGTCATGGGCATTAATATGGAGTTGCTGCTATAACAGCCTCCACTCTTCTGGGAAGGCTTTCCACCAGATGTTGGAACATTGCTGCGGGGACTTGCTTCCATTCAGCCACAAGAGCATTAGTGAGGTCGTGCACAGATGTTGGGCGATTTGTCCTGGCTCGCAGTCGGCGTTCCAATTCATCCCAAAGGGGTTCGATGGGGTTGAGGTCAGGGCTCTGTCCAGGCCAGTCAAGGTCTTCCACACCGGTCTCGACAAACCATTTCTGTATGGACCTCGCTTTGTGCACGGGGGCATTGTCATGCTGAAACAGGAAAGGGTTTTTCTCAAACTGTTGCCACAGAGTTGGAAGCACAGAATCGTCTAGAATGTCATTGTATGCTGTAGTATTAAGATACAGTTGGCACTATGCTTTCGGGCAGGTAGCGTTCTCCTTGCATCCACCAAACCCCCAGATTCGTCTATCGGACTGCCAGATGGTGAAGTGTGATTGATCAATCTTCATCAATCCAAAGATCGCATTTCCACTGCTCCAGAGTCCAATGGCGGCGAGCTTTACACCACTCCAGCCGACACTTGGCATTGTGCATAGTGATTTTAGACTGATGTGTGGCTACTTGGCCATGGAAACTAATTTCCAGTACCGCTTACTGTGCGGTAGCAGAGAGAACAGTCTCTGACTAGGGTGGCTGGAGTCTTTGACAATTTTTAGGGCCTTCCTCTGATACCGCCTGGTATAGAGGTCCTGGATGGCAGGAAGCTTGGCCCCAGTGATGTACTGTGCTGTACGCACTACCCTCTGTAGTGCCTTGCGGTCGGAGGCCGAGCAGTTGCCATACCAGGCAGTGATGCAACCAGTCAGGATGCTCTCGATGGTGCAGCTGTAGAACCTTTTGAGGATCTAAGGACCCATGCCAAATCTTTTCAGTCTCCTTAGGGGGAATAGATTTTGTTGTGCCCTCTTCACGACTGTCTTGGTGTGCTTGGACCATGTTAGTTTGTTGGTGATGTGGACACCAAGGAACTTGAAGCTCTCAACCTGCTCCACTACAGCCTCATCGATGAGAATGGGGGCGTGCTCGGTCCTCTTCTTTTTCCTGTAGTCCACAGTCATCTCCTTTGTCTTGATCACGTTGAGGGAGAGGTTGTTGTCCTGGCACCAAACGGCCAGGTCTCTGACCTCCTCCCTATAGGCTGTCTCGTCGTTGTCGGTGATCAGGCCTACCACTGTTGTGTCATCGGCAAACTTAATGATGGTGTTGGAGTTGTGCCTAGCCATGCAGTCAAGAGTGAACAGGGAGTACAGGAGGGGACTGAGCATGCACCCCTGAGGGGCCCCCGTATTGAGGATCAGCGTGGCGGATGTGTTGTTACCTACCCTTATCACCTGGGGCGGCCCGTCAGGAAGTCCAGGATCCAGTTGCAGAGGGAGGTGTTTAGTCCCAGGGTCCTTAGCTTAGTGATGAGCTTTGAGGGCACTATGATGTTGAACTCTGAACTGTAGTCAATGAATAGCATTCTCACATAGGTGTTCCTTTTGTCCAGGTGTGAAAGGGCAGTGTGGAGCGCAATAGAGATTGCATAATCTGTGGATCTGTTGGGGCGGTATGCAAATTGGCGAGGGTCTAGGGCTTCTGGAATAATGGTCTTGATGTGAGCCATGACCAGCCTTTCAAAGCACTTCGTGGCTACAGACGTGAGTGCTACAGGTTGGTAGTCATTTAAGCAGGTTACCTTCGTGTTTTTGTGACACAGGGACTATGGTGGTCTGCTTGAAACATGTTGGTGCAGGGAGACAGGGAGACAGACAGGGAGAGGTTGAAAATGTCCGTGAAGACACGACTAGAGAGAGGGATAGAGACAGTTTGTGAAAGTATGCCTTATCTTCTTTGAAGAACTAGTATAAAGATGTCTTCAGACGGCTCTGTGGCTAGCCTAGCTGAAAAGGATGACAAAACAGAACGGTATGGGGAGTGCAGATTCGCAGAGATGAGATGATGACTTTAAGGGATGAAAAATAGTAAAGTAATCCAATAAAAACGAAGTAAACTGAACCAAAATATAAACGCAACATGTAAAGTGTTGGTTCCATGTTTCATGAATTGAAATGTGCCGTTTTGTCACACAACACAATGCCGCAGATGACTCAAGTTTTGAGGGAGCGTGCAAATGTTATATTGACTGCAGGAATGTTCACCATAGCGGTTGCCAGATAATTGAATGTTCATTTCACTACCATAAGCTGCCTCCAACATCATTTTAGAGAATGTTGAGGAGTATTTCTGTCTGTAAGAAAGCCCTTTTGTGGGGAAAAACTCATTCTGATTGGCTGGGCCTGGCTCCCCAGTGGGTGGGCCTGGCTGCCAAGTGGGTGGGCCTTGGAGGGCATAGGCCCACCCACTTGGCAGCCAGTCCCACCCACTGGGGAGCCAGGCCCAGTCATGTGAAATCCATAGATTAGGTCCTAATTTATTTATTTCAATTTACTGATTTCCTTATATGAACTGTAACTCAGTAAAATCTTTGAAATTGTTGCATGTTGCATTTTTGTTCAGTATAATATACACAACTGAAATATTTTATTATTAATTAATTAATTAATTAAATTTCATAGTTATTTCCTATTTTTCTATTGATGCCTACCCAATGTGGACCTGACAGAGACAATGGAATATTTTCAATGTTTTGGCAATTGAATATTAACTATTTTTGGCTTTTGAATTAAGTCCTTCACTGCAAACCATATTGAATACCATTTTATGCATAGTGTACACAATCTTCCTGCAAAAGTGACTTTATTATTGTGGGCATTACCATGCAGTTAACTTACTAACCTTACACTTGTTTGCTGTTAGCTAGCTTTTTGGATAACATTGGCTAACACAGTACGATCCGATACCCATGTCAAAACTACTGTAATGTTTAACACAGCTAGAACTTGCTCATGAATGAACACAAAAACATGTGCAAGTGGGTTTTTGACTGGACTATACGTATTTGATGTTAGCTAACTGCTTTGTTTTGTGAACATAATGTATTTAAGAGTAGATCCGATGCCCCTGCCCATGTGAAAATCACTGTAATGTAGCCTACAGCTGAATGAGTTATTTTTGACCGGACTATACATGCTTGTTAACATAAAAAACATGATTGTTAGTATTTTATTGTTGTTGATCAAAAAGCCATGAGTATAGTAGGCGCGCGGACGCATTACCATGATGTTGTTTCAATATGGCTGCGGCCACATCTATCTAAGCATGTGCTAGGCACTCGAAAAACATATAATATTATGTTCTAAAAGCATTTCATAACGTCACGTTCAACAAGGTTACAGTGCCTCGCAAAAGTATTGCTGATAATGGGCCTCTGTACGCCTATGTAGATATTCCATAAAAAATCTGCCATTTCCAGCTACAATAGCCATTTACAACATTAACAATGTCTACACTATATTTCTGATCAATTTGATGTTATTTTAATGGACAAATAAATTGTTTTTCTTTCGAAAACAAGGACATTTCTAAGTTACCACAACCTTTTGAACGGTAGTATATATATATATATATACAGTGGGGGAAAAAGTATTTAGTCAGCCACCAATTGTGCAAGTTCTCCCACTTAAAAAGATGAGAGAGGCCTGTAATTTTCATCATAGGTACACGTCAACTATGACAGACAAATTGAGAAAAAAAATTCCAGAAAATCACATTGTAGGATTCTTAATGAATTTATTTGCAAATTATGGTGGAAAATAAGTATTTGGTCAATAACAAAAGTTTCTCAATACTTTGTTATATACCCTTTGTTGGCAATGACACAGGTCAAACGTTTTCTGTAAGTCTTCACAAGGTTTTCACACACTGTTGCTGGTATTTTGGCCCATTCCTCCATGCAGATCTCCTCTAGAGCAGTGATGTTTTGGGGCTGTCGCTGGGCAACACGGACTTTCAACTCCCTCCAAAGATTTTGTATAGGGTTGAGATCTGGAGACTGGCTAGGCCACTCCAGGACCTTGAAATACTTCTTACGAAGCCACTCCTTCGTTGCCCGGGCGGTGTGTTTGGGATCATTGTCATGCTGAAAGACCCAGCCACGTTTCATCTTCAATGCCCTTGCTGATGGAAGGAGGTTTTCACTCAAAATCTCACGATACATGGCCTCATTTATTCTTTCCTTTACACGGATCAGTCGTCCTGGTCCCTTTGCAGAAAAACAGACCCAAAGCATAATGTTTCCACCCCCATGCTTCACAGTAGGTATGGTGATCGTTGGATGCAACTCGGCATTCTTTGTCCTTCAAACACGACGAGTTGAGTTTTTACCAAAAAGTTATATTTTGGTTTCATCTGACCATATGACATTCTCCCAATCCTCTTCTGGATCATCCAAATGCACTCTAGCAAACTTCAGACGGGCCTGGACATGTACTGGCTTAAGCAGGGGGACACGTCTCGCACTGCAGGATTTGAGTCCCTGGCGGCGTAGTGTGTTACTGATGGTAGGCTTTGTTACTTTGGTCCCAGCTCTCTGCAGGTCATTCACTAGGTCCCCCCGTGTGGTTCTGGGATTTTTGCTCACCGTTCTTGTGATCATTTTGACCCCACGGGGTGAGATCTTGCGTGGAGCCCCAGATCGAGGGAGATTATCAGTGGTCTTGTATGTCTTCCATTTCCTAATAATTGCTCCCACAGTTGATTTCTTCAAACCAAGCTGCTTACCTATTGCAGATTCAGTCTTCCCAGCCTGGTGCAGGTCTACAATTTTGTTTCTGGTGTCCTTTGACAGCTCTTTGGTCTTGGCCATAGTGGAGTTTGGAGTGTGACTGTTTGAGGTTGTGGACAGGTGTCTTTAAACTGATAACAAGTTCAAACAGGTGCCATTAATACAGGTAACGAGTGGAGGACAGAGGAGCCTCTTAAAGAAGAAGTTACAGGTCTGTGTGAGCCAGAAATCTTGCTTGTTTGTAGGTGACCAAATACTTATTTTCCACCATAATTTGCAAATAAATTCATAAAAAATCCTACAATGTGATTTTCTGGAGAAAAACAATCTCAATTTGTCTGTCATAGTTGACGTGTACCTATGATGAAAATTACAGGCCTCTCTCATCTTTTTAAGTGGGAGAACTTGCACAATTGGTGGCTGACTAAATACTTTTTCCCCCCACTGTATATATACACATACACACACACACACACACACACACACACACACACACACACACACAGTGCCTTGCAAAAGTATTCATCCCCCTTGGCGTTTTTCATATTTTGTTGCATTACAACCTGTAATTTAAATGGATTTTTATTTGGATTTCATGTAATGGACATACACAAAATAGTTAGTGATTGGTAAGTGAAATGAAATTTTTATTTTATTTTATTATTATTATTCACCCCCTTTGCTATGAAGGCCCCAAATAAGATCTGGTGCAACCAATTACCTTCAGAAGTCCCATAATTAGTTAAATAAAGTCCACCTGTGTGCAATCTAATTGTCACAAGATCTCAGTATATATACACCTGTTCTGAAAGGCCCCAGAGTCTGCAACACCACTAAGCAAGGGGCACCACCAAGCAAGCGGCACCATGAAGACCAAGGAGCTCTCCAAACAGGTCAGGGACAAAGTTGTGGAGAAGTACATGTCAAGGTTGGGTTATAAAAAAAATATCTGAAACTTTGAACATCCCACGGACCACCATTAAATCCATTCTTAAAAAATGGAAAGAATATGGCACCACAACAAACCTGCCAAGAGAGGGCCGCCCACCAAAACTCACAGTCCAGGCAAGGAGGGCATTAATTAGAGAGGCAACAAAGAGACCTAAGATAACCCTGAAGGAGCTGCAAAGCTCCACAGTGGAGATTGGAGTATCTGTCCATAGGACCACTTTAAGCCGTACACTCCACAGAGCTGGGCTTTATGGAAGAGTGGCCAGAGAAAGCCATTGCTTAATGAAAAAAATAAGAAAACACGTTTAGTGTTCGCCAAAAGGCATGTGGGAGACTCCCCAAACATATGGAAGAAGGTACTCTGGTCAGATGAGACTAAAATTAAGCTTTTTGGCCATCAAGGAAAATGCTATGTCTAGCGCAAACCCAACACCTCTCATTACCCCGAGAACACCATCCCCACAGTGAAGCGTGGTGGCAGCATCATGCTGTGGGGACTGGGAAACTGGTCAGAATTGAAGGAATGATGAATGGTGCTAAATACAGGGAAATTCTTGAGGGAAACCTGTTTCAGTCTCCAGAGATTTGAGACAGGGACGGAGGTTCACCTTCCAGCAGGACAATGACCCTAAGCATGCTGCTAAAGCAACACTCGAGTGGTTTAAGGGGAAGCATTTAAATGTCTTGGAATGGCCTAGTCAAAGCCCAGACCTCAATCCAATTGAGAATCTGTGGTATGACTGAAAGATTGCTGTACACCAGCGGAACCCATCCAACTTGAAGGAGCTGGAGCAGTTTTGCCTTGAAGAATGGGCAAAAATCCAAGTGGCTAGATGTGCCAAGCTTATAGATACATACCCCAAGAGACTTGCAGCTGTAATTGCTGCAAAAGGTGGCTCTACAAAGTATTGACTTTGGGGGGGTGAATAGTTATGCACGCTCAAGTTTTCAGTTTTTTTGTCTTATTTCTTGTTTGTTTCACACCAAAAAATATTTTGCATCTTCAAAGTGGTAGGCATGTTGTGTAAATCAAATGATACAAACACCCAAAAATCAATTTTAATTCTAGGTTGTAAGGCAACAAAACAGGAAAAATGCCAAAAGGGGTGAATACTTTCGCAAGCCACTGTACAATATCTGGTGGTTTTGACCCATGGAGTTGCTGGACTAATGGCAAGTCAGTTTGTTTGGCTTGGCTAAATAGTTAGCTAGCTGGGTATGCGATCATATCAATGATGTATCACACAGAACAGGCTTTTCTTTCACCTTTTTTTCCACCTGCCCTGGTTGCAGGTGGAACCTGAGAGATGCCCGCCTTGTAGGGGACTGTCTCCTGACTACTGTCAAGGTGTGGTGGTCTTTCTGGCGCCTATAGCTGCCCAAGCCTCACCTAGGTGGATGCTACACTTGAGTAGTGGACTATCCAGCCTACCTATAGAGGAGGAGGAGACAGCGAACAATGAAGAGCTCCGGGCCTATCTAAGTAATTGACTGACGCTGCTCCCTCTCTGTGCCATTGAAGCTCCCGCCGCTTAAGCTACTGCTCAGCCTTTCTGAACTGTCTGGCTGAACAACACCTACTGAAACTGTGGAAGACTATCGCCCAAGACCTGCCAGATCTTTACATTTGTTTTGTTTGTTTTTACAGCGTCGTTGAGATTCTGTTTGTAATGAAAAGCGCTATATAAAATATATGTATTATTATCATCATTATTGTTGCTAGAGCACTAGGACTCTGGGCTGCAACATGTTAGCTCCCTACTCACAGAAGTTAACACACTTGAATAATGTAACATTGCATGTATAAATGTGACCGACCGGCTCGATTCGGTCTTATGTAGCAAAATTTGAAATTGTGTTTTTTACATTGGATAAAAGTAGAGACTCAGAGCTAGAAAATGGTTTATCATACAGTACAGTTGAGGAACAATGGGAAAGTAATTCAGCTTTGAAAGTTGATAAACTTGTAACCTCACTTTTGAGAAAATGGCCTTTGAATGTTTTGGTACACCCACTGGAGAGCTCTTTTTTGTCTACACCCATTCAGCATTGTTCACACCCTCTTAAGCTATAGCCCCGACCGTAAACCCAGAGCGGTGTCGAGCGTTTGAAAATGTGTCAGTTATTCTGCGCTCTGGCACACTCAGACAAGAGTGCTCTGAAATCGGAGTAGATAGCCAGAGCGAATTTACCATCATGAACATTCTATTGAAATGGTTACTTGCATAGTGGAGTCTTTTGTTAAGACATGTAGCTAGCTAGCTAAACAATGAACCATAATCTCAACTCATGACATTACTACCCTGCATGAATCTGCAGGTAGCTAACCAGCTAGGTTCAATGTTAGCTAGCTAACACTAGGCTATAACTAGCCAAGCAAATGGCTCTGAGATATGAATAATAAGATCATACACGTAATGTTAGCTAGCGAGCCAAACAGCTAACGTTAGCTAGCTATCTAACAGTACACTTTAACTTGAAATGAAAACAACTTTCTGTCAAAATTAGAAACGTGTAATATCTGAAAATGTAGCTAGCTAGACTATCTTACCCATATACGTCATGGTTGGACGCCTCTCCCTGTCACGGATGCCATGGTTGCCCTTAGTTTGAAGATGTAATTCTGAGACAGGTGTTTTCTCCATCTCCTTAACTATCATACTGTAATTCCACTGATTTCAAAACTCGGTCCTCCAGAAAGTGGAGAGCAACACTTATGCAGTTCTACTAAGCGATATATAAAAAAAAAAAAGCCTTGTTAGACAGGATTACCTACACATACTGACTAGCTCATAGACAGAAGCGTGCTATATGGCAGACCAATCCAAACTAATCTCTCGGCATTTCCAGCCCGCTCATTATCTCAGCCAATCATGGCTAGCGGGAAGGTTGCTGTCTTTTTCTGTGGCTAACTAGGCTCGTAATTTAACAATTTTATTTGTATTTACAGATGGCATACAAGTTTATTATTAAGGTACATGAAAGTTCACATGTTCCAGAAGGCATTTCTGCCAAAGAACGCATTTTGATTTTTAAAAAAAGTTTACGTTCAAATGGCTCTCCTGTGAAGCAGTGACCCGCGACATGACATACGCCTAGTTTCCTGAAATGAGTCACAAATGTTGAAACTGTTAATTACTGTTTACAAAACAATGTCCATACGTGCTAGAACACTTTACAAAGAAAGAAGATACCGGTACCAGCTTCCAGCTTTGTAGGCTAATTTACATTGCTAGTTTACATGACGTCATTACTAGGATAAAGAGACATCGCACACTTTAAAAAATAAAAGATTGCTACTTCTATGCAAATGTGGTTGATCAGTACAATAAGTCCCAAATGGATATATTTAGCCCCATGAAATCAGCAAAAATAAGCTCAATGAGCTGCTATAGGCCACCAAGTGCTAACAGTCAGTCTCTGGATAATATGTGTGAAATGCTTGATAATGTGTGTGATGTTATCAAAGGAGCCTATTTTCTGGGTGACCTGAATATTCTGTAGACTGGTTTTCATCAAGCTGTCCACTCAAGAGGAAACTTCTCACGGTAACCAGTGCCTGTAATCTGGCTCAGGTTATCAATCAACCTACCAGAGTGCTTACAAACAGTACATGGGATCATCAAGTTGATGGATAATATCTTTAATAATGCTGCAGAACTTTGTTCTAAAGCTGTATCCACACCCATTGGATGTAGTGACCATAATATAGTGGCTGTATCCCGTAGGGCTGTCATGACTTCCTCCGAAGCTGCCTCCTCTCCTGGTTGGGGCAGGCGTTCCTGCGTAACTCTGTAGTTGCGGAATAAAGCCTGTTGTTCTGAGATTTACCCTGACTCCTTCAACATCACCTCATCACAACGGCTGACCCCATTTAGTCAACTTGTCGATTGTTTGGTCGATAGGCTGTTGGTTGACCAAGATTTCTTTAGTTGAGCAGTCGCAATTTTTATAAATGTTTTCATGGTGCACAAGACACCTGTCTGATTCGCGCCTGTCTGTGGACTAATCCATTGCAGAGGCCACGGGGATGGCACAGTCCATCACTCTAAGACGTGATACTGAAATTGTATATGGTTATATTATGTAAAAATAATGGTGCATAAATCGAATATTATTTTATAACAAATGCGTTTTCTCCCGTGTTGGATACGGTCGCTGTCCACGGTTCTGAAACATAATCTTCAGTGCTCCGTAGAATAGCCTAACTGTTAAATGTGCCAGGCTTTATAAATTTTCCATATACAGTGCCTTCGGAAAGTATTTAGAACCCTTGACTTTTTGCACATTTTGTTACGTTACAGCCTTATTCTAAAGTTGATTAAATTGTTTTTTCCCCCTCATCAATCTACACACAATACCCCATAATGACAAAGCAAAAACAGGTTTTAGAAATTGTTGCTAATTTATTAAAAATAAAATATCACATTTACATAAGTATTCAGACCCTTTACTCAGTACTTTGTTGAAGCATCTTTGGCAGGGATTACAGCATTGAGTCTTCTTGGGTATGAGGAGTTTCTCCCATTCTTCTCTGCAGATCCTCTCAAGCTCTGTCAGGTTGGATGGGGAGCGTTGCTGCACAGCTATTTTCAGGTCTCTCCAGAGATGTTCGATCGGGTTCAAGTCCGGGCTCTGGCTGGGCCACTCAAGGACATTCAGAGACTTGTCCCGAAGCCACTCCTGCATTTTCTTGGCTGTGTGCTTAGGGTTGTTTGCCTTTTGGCAAACTCCAAGCGGGCTGTCATGTGCCTTTTACTGAAGAGTGGCTTCCGTCTGGCCACTCTACCATAAAGGCCTGATTGGGGGAGTGCTGCAGAAATGGTTGTCCTTCTAGAAGGTTCTCCCATCTCCACAGAGGAACTCTAGAGCTCTGTCAGAGTGACCATCGGGTTCTTGGTCACCCCCCTGACCAAGGCCCTTCTCCCCCGATCGCTCAGTTTGGCCGGACGGCCAGCTCTAGGAAGAGTCTTGGTGGTTCCAAACTTCTTCCATTTAAGAATGATGGAGGCCACTGTGTTCTTGGGGCCCTTCAAAGCTGCAGACATTTTTTGGTACCCTTCCCCAGATCTGTGCCTCGACACAATCCTGTCTCGGCGCTCTAAGGACAATTCCTTCGACCTCATGGCTTGGTTTTTGCTCTGACATGCACTGTCAACTGTGGGACCTTTATATAGACAGGTGTGTGCCTTTCCAAATCATGTCCAATCAATTGCATTTACCACAGGTGGACTCCAATCAAGTTGTAGAAACATGTCAAGGATGATCAATGGAAACAGGATGCACCTGAGCTCAATTTCGAGTCTCATAGCAAAGGGTCTGAATACTTCTGTAAATAAGGTATTTCTGTTTTTTATTTTTAATACATTTGCAAACATTTCTAAAAACCAGTTTTTGCTTTGTCATTATGGGGTATTGTGTGTAGATTGCTGAGGATATATTTTTCTTTAATCCATTTTAGAATAAGGCTGTAACGTAACAACATGTGGAAAAAGTCAAGGGGTCTGAATACTTTCCGAAGGCACTGTATATCTACAGAAATAAGACAGATCTAGCTTCTGTTGCCTGTTTGAGTGTTTGTTTAATAGTCTACGGATAAAGCAATTTCTCAGAATCTGTTGTTTTTAATCTGTGCTATGCTGTAATAAAGGCTTAAAATGTGTTTCGTTAGAACAGACTGGTATTACTTATGATTTATTTAGTGTTGTTTACACTGTTGCAAACAGGCAGAAAAATTATATTGTAATCTAACAGCACCTGTTTTGTCACACATAATATGGACACAGCTCTCGCTCCTATACCCTCCTTTTTCTTGATCTCCTTCTTATTGTTATTATTACAAGTATTATTATGATCATCATTATAATAATAAGTAATGTCGTTATCATTAGTAGGCTTTGTATAGTAGCCTTGTATAACCACCATCGAGCTGTAGGCCTAAGACCGCATCCTGTCTTAATACCGTAACTCTTTTAGGCCTATATTTCCATATATAGGCTACTGTATCAATCAATCATTAATTTGTTTATGCCATCACAACGCATACGAGACATTCATACTTTGAAATGCAATCAAGCATTTTAGTTTTTAATTAAATAGTAAAGGGAGCTTTGGAATAATTAGCCTAAACAATAAATAAACCGCAATTCACGAATTCATGCAACTGTTTTTTATATATTTATAGGCTTTATATATTTTATTTATTTTTCGTTAGAACAGACTCTCTGGTACACTTATTTATTTAGTGTTGTAAACTAAATGGCTGAAATGATGTTGCAGCTTCAGCACGGACAGCACAATAAACACTTGCTGTGCTGTGGTGCCTTTTGGCTGCAGTAGGGAGGAGAGCGAGACAAGGTGCGCCAGTCACACAGGCACCCGCTGTCATTTTTTTTTTAACACAGTGTGATCAACGGGCTCTTTCTTGAGTCATTTTTGTGTCTTAATTATTTAATCAAACAGTGTGCTTAAAGCATCAGACAGGCTCATTGCATATGTAGTTGATTTTATTCAAACACATACAGTGTGTCCGTCTACATATGGAAAAATAAGTTGAAACATTTCGACCAATCGATTGGTCGAAAGAACAGGACGACTCTCGGTCGACCAAGATTTTTTTTTGTCGGGGACAGCCCTAATATCCAGAAAAGCCAAGGTTCCAAAGGCTGGGCCTAAAATAGTGTATAAGATATCATACAAAAGGTTTTTTAGTGATTCCTATGTTGATGAAAAAATATATTTGTTGGTCTGATGTGTGTAATGAGGAGCATCCAGACACTGCACTTGTTTTTTCCAGTTATCAATAAGCATGCTTATTATCAATAGGGAATCAAGAAGAAACTGACTATTAAAACTGGATTGATGAGGAATTTAAAAACTGTATGGTTGAGAGAAATGAAGCAAAAGGAGTGGAAAATCTGTCTGGCTGCACATCTGATTGGCAGACATATTGTAAATTGAAAAATTATGTGACTAAACCGTAGACATTAAAACCAGTAGACAGTGATAGCGCTGACGTCATCCATGTATTCCTATGGAAAACTCCCAATTTGAAGCGCGCCGTATTGCTGAATGGGGCTGAATGTTACCAAAAAATCATAATGGATCATGGTAAAAGTTGCCGTTACTAGCAAAGGATCATGGTCGATGTAGTCGTTTTCATCCTGCCCGAGAGAGTCAACCTTAATGTCTATGGCATGAGGGCGCAAGCCTCCTCGTAGCCTGCCGGCCCGTGATCGGTCAGTGTTAGCATGTTGTCCTGTGTGTCGACAAATGTAGTAGTCAGAATGGATCACAATTTAATTAAATATCTTGATTCTTTGCAAACCTTAAAATAATTCACTGTGGGGATAGAACTTGATCATAATAATCAAATTTTAGAGGCCAAAACGTCAGTCAATTATTTATTTGGCCATTCTGGCTATTATTATTTAAATAAAAAATAAATACATTTATTTACATAGGCTTTCTAGGGCAAACCAGGGCTTTTGGCACCGCTAGGTTGCTACGCAGTAGCCGACAAGAAGAGCTTGTGACTTCACACTCCAGACCGGACACTGGGGGACTGGACTAAACTGAACAAACATAAGAAATTGTATTATGAAACTAAGATAAATTATATAAAAGATTATGGAAAAAAGCTTTGGAGTACTTTAAATGGAATTATGGGCATAAATACTAATTCAACTCCATCTTTTATTGATTTAGATGACTCATTCATTGCAAAACCTTTTGACATTGGCAATTAAATAGTTGTTAAAATAATTGGCAAAGTGGGCAAACTTAGGCATGAAATGCCAACAACAAACAGTGAGCCATCATATTCATGCAAAAATACCTAATAATGAAGTTAGTGTGGGAGAGGTGGAAAATGATTGCTGTCCATCAATAATGAGAAACCACCTGGTATTGACAACCTAGATGGAAAGCTACTGAGGATGGTAGCGGGCTATATTAACACTCCTATTTGCCACATCTTTAATCTGAGCCTGGAGAAAAGTGTTTGTCCACAGACCTGGAGGGAAGCTAATGTCATTGCACTTCCCAAAAATAGTAAAGCTACCTTTGCCGTCTCTAACTGCCGACCAATCAGCTTACTGCCAGTTCTTATGGAAAAGATTGTGTTTGACCAGATACAATGCTATTTCTCTGTGAACAATTCAACAACTGACTTTCAGCACCCTTATAGGGAAGAACACTCAGCATGTACTGTGCCAACATAAATGACTAATGATTGGCTAAAATAAATTGATAATAATAAGATTGCGGGAGCTGTATTGTTATAGTTCAGTGCAGCCTTCGATATTATTGACAATAATTTGTTATAGAA
The DNA here is from genome assembly GCF_964263955.1 of Coregonus lavaretus. Lineage (NCBI taxonomy): Eukaryota > Metazoa > Chordata > Actinopteri > Salmoniformes > Salmonidae > Coregonus > Coregonus lavaretus. The sequence continues at coordinate 46,967,846 of NC_140001.1, read as the reverse complement.
AAAACGTATGTATTATACATTTACCTCATCTCATATCATGCATAGAGAGCTATCTATCTAATAGAACACTGGGGGTTTTCTTTAATGGAAGCTTCTCTAACTGTGTAAAGTGTGGTGTTCCACAATGCAGCTGTCTTGGCCGTTTACTGTTCTCTATATTTACTAATGATCTACCATTAGCGTTAAACAAAGCCTGTGTGTCTATGTATGCAGATGATTCAACACTGTACATGTCAGCACCCACAGCTAGTGACATGGCACCACGCTGCTCGTTCACGCTGCTCGTTCTGTGGGTAAGCGAATATTCCCACCAATGTCTCTCCCAAGCATCTTTGACCGGTGTTTTGGCTTACTGCACCGCATACTGCTTGTATCCACAGCACTAACTCGCGAGTTGGTAATCTCCTGTTCGTTTAGTTTGCCATTTCACTGTCAGAGCTTGTTTTCGGGAGGCGGGGTGTGGGTTGTGTTTGCGAACTCATTTGAGCTCACAACAAGCTTGTAGCATGGCTAATACTAGACACCATTTTCTGTAGTGAAGTAATACTGAAATACACTCACCGGCCAGTTTATTAGGTACAACCGCGTTCATGAAAATGGATCGCTCCTACAGGCAGTGAGTCATGTGGCCGTGGCTTGCTATATAAAGCAGTCAGATAGGCATCGAGACATTCAGTTACAGTTCGATTGAATGTTAGAATGGGCAAAACCAGTGACCTAAGCGACTTTGAACGTGATTTGATCGTCGGTGCCAGGCACGCCAGATTCAGTATCTCAGAAACGGCCGCCCTCCTGGGCTTTTCACGCATGACAGTGTCTAGGGTTTCCCGAGAATGGTGCCACAAACCAACATCCAGTTCGTTGATGAGAGAGGTCGAAGGAGAATGGCAAGAATCATGCAAGCTAACAGGGGGGCCACAAACAGACAAATAACGGCGCAGTGCAACAGTGGTGTGCAGAACAACATCTCGGAACGCACAACTCATCGATGATTGTCACGGATGGGCTATTGCAGCAGACGACCACAACGGGTTCCACTCCTATCAGCTAAAAACAAGAAGAAGCAGCTCCAGTGGACACGCAATCACCAACACTGGACAATTGAGTAGTGGAAAAACATTGCCTTGTCTGACGAATCCCGTTTCCTGTTGCGTCATGCTGATGGCAGAGTCAGGATTTGGCGTAAGCAGCATGAGTCCATGGACCCATCCTACCTGGTGTCAACGGTACAGGCTGATGGCGGTGGTGTGCCACCGTCCAATCTGCAGCAACTGCATGATGCCATTGCGTCAGCATGGACCAACATCCCTGTGGAACGTTTCCGACTTGTAGAATCCATGCCCGAAGAATTCAGACTCTTCTGGAGGCAAAGGGGGCTCCGATCAGTACTAGATGGGTGTACCTAATAAACTGGCCGGTGAGTGTATATATCTATTATATATACACGTCACATACGACCTGTGATAAGATAAAATATTGCAAGGCAATAGTTTTTAAATGTGAGAGCAAATGAATTGTAAATGGATGCCCAAAAAACTTTTTCAGTGAAAAAAAATTATGATAACGCAATTAAATAAAAATGCTAAGGTTATGTTACCCAGGCCTTTGCTTTCACTGCCTTTTTTCCAGTTGCAAGTTTTGGCACATTCATTCCAGCAACATAGCACCCTGTATCCCACTGCTGGTTTGCCTCTGAAGCTAAGGAGGGTTGGTCCTGGTTGGTCCCTGGATGAGAGACCAGATGTAGCTGGAAGAGGTGAAAGATAATACAGTGAACAAAATGTCACGTGGGGATTTTTTTTCACAAGGGAAACTTAACACGTGTCTGAAAACCACATCTGTAATTTCACGTGATTATTTATATATTTTTTCTTTTTTTCATATGTGAAATTATTTGTTAACACGTGTCCAAAAACAACAAGTATTTTTAAAATGTGATTTTTTCATGTTTGTTTTGTAAGGGGAGCAAAGAGAGGGCTGAATTCCTGAGAAGACAATAAAAGCTTTTGCATAGGGTGTTGATAAAAGTAAGGTCGGGGTTTGGGCCGGCCTACACCATTGTCTTTTTGAGTATTTGCAACCTTTATGACATGGTAGAAGTGACTTAATGCTGTACGTATCATGTTTGATGATGGTCTTTTTTAGTTATCCTACTTGTCACGATCGTCTTCAAAATGAGCGGACCAAGGCGCAGCGTGATAAGCGTACATACTTTATATTAATAAAGCGCACACACGAAAATGAAACAAAACACGATCGTAACGTCCTCAGTGACAAAAACACGGAACACTGGAACACAGGAACAACAGGAACAACAGGAACAAAAACCCACAAACACAAGGTGAAAAACACACAGATTATATATGGCTCCCAATCAGAGATAACGAGCCGACAGCTGACACTCGTTACCTCCGATTGGGAGTCACCAGACCAATTACCAAAACACAAACAAATGAAACACACCCCTACCCAACATCACCAAAAGAAATACAACCCTGGCTCTAATTACACAGTCCCGGAGCCAGAGTGTGACAGTACCCCCCCCCAAAGGCGCGGACTCCGACCGCGCCTAACCCAAAAAATGGGGAGGGCTGGGTGGGTGTTGCTCCACGGAGGCGGCTCTGGCACTGGTCGTGGTCCCCACCCCACCATAGTCACTACCCCCTTAATTTGCCTCCTACACATTACCACCCCCCAACTACACCCCACTGGGTTAAGGGGCGGCACCGGACTAAGGGGCAGCACCGGACTACGGGGCAGTACCGGACTAAGGGGCAGTACCGGACTAAGGGGCAGTACCAGGCTAAGGGACAGCACCAGGATAAGGGACAGCACCAGGATAAGGAGCAACACCGAGCTAAGGGGCAGCACCTGACTAAATGGCGGATCCTGGCTGGCTGGCTCTGGCGGATCCTGGCTGGCTGGCGGATCCTGGCTGGACAGCTCTGGCGGATCCCTGCTGGACGGCTCTGGCGGATCCCGGCTGGACGGCTCTGGCGGATCCCGGCTGGACGACTCTGGCGGATCCCGGCTGGACGGCTCTGGCGGATCCTGGCTGGACGGCTCATGGCTGGCTGACGGATCTGGCTGCTCATGGCTGGCTGACGGATCTGGCTGCTCATGGCTGGCTGACGGATCTGGCTGCTCATGGCTGGCTGACGGATCTGGCTGCTCATGGCTGGCTGACGGATCTGGCTGCTCATGGCTGGCTGACGGATCTGGCTGCTCATGGCTGGCTGACGGATCTGGCTGCTCATGGCCGACTGACGGATCTGGCTGATCCTGTCTGGCGGAAGGCTCTGGCTGATCCTGTCTGGCAGAAGGCTCTGGCTGATCCTGTCTGGCAGAAGGCTCTGGCTGATCCTGTCTGGCGGAAGGCTCTGGCTGATCCTGTCTGGCGGAAGGCTCTGGCTGATCCTGTCTGGCGGAAGGCTCTAGCGGCTCCGGTCTGGCGGACGGCTCTGATGGCTCATGGCAGACGGGCGGCTTTGCAGGCTTTGGGCAGACGGGCAGTTCAGGCCCCGTTGGGCAGACGGCAGACTCTGGCCGTCTGAGGCGCATCGTAGGCCTGGTGCGTGGTGCCGGAACAGGAGGTACCGGGCTGAGGACACGCATCTCAGGGCTAGTGCGGGGAGAAGCAACAGGGCATGCTGGACCCTGGGGACGCACCGTAGGCCTGATGCGTGGTGCCGGAACTGGAGGTACCGGGCTGAGGACACGCATCTCAGGGCTAGTGCGGGAAGCAGCAACAGGGCATGCTGGACCCTGGGGACGCACCGTAGGCCTGATGCGTGGTGCCGGAACTGGAGGTACCGGGCTGAGGACACGCATCTCAGGTCTAGTGCGGGGAGTCGGAACAGGGCATGCTGAACCCTGGGGACTCCCATAACGCCTAGTGCGGGGAGCCGGAACAGGGCATGCTGGACCCTGGGGACTCACCTCACGCCTAGTGCGGAGAGCAGGAACAGGCCGGGCTGGGCTGGCGACGCGCACCGTATCCCTGGTGCGAGTGGCCGGAACAGGCCGGGCCGGGCTGGCGAAGCGCACCGTATCCCTGGTGCGTGGAGTAGGAACAGGCCGGGCTGGGCTGGCGACGCGCACCGTACACTTGGTGCGGATGGCAGGAACAGGCCGAACCGGGCTGGCGACGCGCACCGTACACTTAGTGAGAGGGGCCGGAACAGGCCGTACCGTACGGGGAACACACACTACTGGCTTCAACCGAGGATCAGGAACGGGCCGGACTGGACTGGCAACACACATCAGTCCTTCACGCCGTGCCACACACACTTCCCTCCTTCTACTCGCCAATAGCCCCCTTGACCTGGTAGCCTCCTGAATCCGTCCCTTCTCTGCCTCCGTCAGCCCCCTTAACCTGGCAGCCTTCTGACTCTGCCTTGTGGCAGCCTCCTGCTGCTCAGTCGCCCAAGCCATGTGCCCCCCCCCAAAAATTTCTTGGGGTTGCCTCTCGTCCTTCCGACGTTGGCTCTGCCGACGCCGTTGCTCCTCTCTCCGTCGCCTCTCCTCTGTCTCGCTCCATGGACGGCGATCCATGCCATCCAGGATTTCTTCCCACGTCCAGGACCCTTTACCGTCCAAAAGCTCTTCCCATGTCCAGACCCTCGGCTCCTGGACACGCTGCTTGGTCCTTTGATGGTGGGTTTTTCTGTCACGATCGTCTTCAAAATGAGCGGACCAAGGCGCAGCGTGATAAGCGTACATACTTTATATTAATAAAGCGCACACACGAAAATGAAACAAAACACGATCGTAACGTCCTCAGTGACAAAAACACGGAACACTGGAACACAGGAACAACAGGAACAACAGGAACAAAAACCCACAAACACAAGGTGAAAAACACACAGATTATATATGGCTCCCAATCAGAGATAACGAGCCGACAGCTGACACTCGTTACCTCCGATTGGGAGTCACCAGACCAATTACCAAAACACAAACAAATGAAACACACCCCTACCCAACATCACCAAAAGAAATACAACCCTGGCTCTAATTACACAGTCCCGGAGCCAGAGTGTGACACTACTGTTACGCTAGCAGACATTCAAATGAAAAATACCTGAAATAATATTTTGCTGCTGTGGGTCTGGGCAAGTTAATGGACAAATATTTTACAAGCATATTTTCTACTTAATATGATTTCAATGGTAGTAGATTTAAATAGCAGTGTTGAGCGTTCTAATCGGATAATTCAGCTTGTGTTTAAGTCCATGATACCAGTGGCACCCTAGAGGCTTGCTCAGTGAGAGGAGAGGAGGAGGCAGCAGAGGGAGGTGGCATGTGGAGGAATGGTGGGACAAAGCTGGGGCTCAGTGACAGATGGGACCAGGAAGGGAGGCTCGGCTATAGAAGGATTGAAGAGGAGAGGAGAGCAGGCCCTGGGTCTGTCTGTCTGCTTACTGCTAATGGACAAACCTGCCCCCCTCTGCCTGTCACAGCTGAGACTCCCAAGTGTCCTGTAGAGAGGAATCAAAGCACAATAGGAATGAGAGTAAAAGAGACAGAGACAGAGAGGATGTTGCAGTAAAGTCAACACTGAGGTGGGAAAACATTTCTAAGCATTACTGGTAAATAATACTAATCCACTGAGCAGCTATGGAAGGACCACACATACCATATCATCGCGTAACTCCAGGTTTACTATGCTATGCTGGTTATTATATCAATATTTGCGCATAAAGGCGTTTCCACCGCCATTTCTCGCATAATTAATTTTGCAGACACAAGAAGATCCCACCATGTCGAATGAACAAATGATCTGTCGGCATTTATAACATTTTTCAGAGACTTCCTGTTTCCATCACAGCTGTTGTGATTTTTTAAATACGGTATGACTTTACTCGCATAAAAACTGTATGGAAACGTGGTTTGTGTGCCCTTACAAAAAAATCACATAAAACATTTTCACGTGGGAAATACACGTGGTTTTCGGACACGTGTGAAGTTTCACATGGATCTTTCACATGAAAAATCAGGTGAACATTTTCACGTGACGTTTCACATGGATTTTTCACGACTCCGACATGTGGTTTCCCAACATTTCACATGTGATATTCTATTAGATATTCTATTTTTGAATGATTACCTCCTCTGTACCTCACACATACAATTATCTGTAGGGTCCCTCAGTCGAGCAGTGACTTTCAAACACAGATTCAGCCACAAAGATCAGTGAGGTTTTCCAATGACTCGAGAAGAAGGGCACCTATTGGTAGATGGGTAAAAAAGAAAAAAATCTGACATTGAATATCCCTTTAAACATGGTGAAGTGATTAATTACACTTTGCTGGAGAGAAAGGAACCCGCTCAGGGATTTCACCATGAGGCCAATGGTAACTTTGAAACAGTTCGAGTTTAATGGCTGTGATAGGAGAAAACTGCACAATACTAACTTAAAATGACAGAGTGAAAAGAAGGAAGCCTGTACAGAATAAAACATATTCCAAAACATACATCCTGTTTGCAATAAGGCACTAAAGTAAAACTGCCAAAAATGTAGCAAAGAACTGAACTTGGGAGTTTTTTAAGATAAAAAGAAATAGAATGGAGCTAAGCACAGGCTAAATCCTAGAGGAAAACCTGGTTCAGTCTGCTTTCCAACAGACACTGGGAGACAAATTCACCTTTCAGCAGGACAATAACCTAAAGCACAATGCCAAATATACACTGGAGTTACTAACCAAGATAACATTGAATGTTCCTGAGTGGCCTAGTTTACAGTTTTGACTTCAATCGGCTTGAAAATCTATGGCAAGACTTGAAAATGATCAACAATGATCAACAACCATCTTGACAGAGCTTGAAGAATTTAAAAATAGTAATGTGCAAATCAGGTGTGCAAAGCTTTTAGAGACTTACCCAGAAAGACTCACAGCTTTAATCGCTGCCAAAGGTGATTCTAACATGCATTGACTCAGGGGTGTGAATACTTATGTAAATGTGATATTTCTGTATTCCATTTTCAATACATTTGGCAAAAATTATAAAAACACATTTTCACTTTGTCATTATGGGGTATTGTTTGTAGATGGTTGACCCCAAAAATACATTTAATCCATTTTGAATTCAGGCTGTAACACAATACAATGTGGAATAAGTCAAGGGGGTATGAATACTTTCTGAAGACTGTAGGTGTGTGTACATGCGTGCACGCAATTGTCTCATTTAAGTATGTTGTCCGTTCTCTGTTCTTATTGAGTTTGTCTATCATTCTGCTGTTACTCAAGGAGCCCCACGTTGTTGTGGCTTCATGGAAGCCAGACTAATGCCTTATCTATGAGTGCAGCTGGTTTGCATATGGAGCACGTGCGCAATCAGAAAGGAAGGAGGCCAGGCCAAGGTGATGTGAACACTTTTGCTGGCTGATGGAGCCAATCCGGCAAGCGTTGCCACGGCGACGAGAACAGGCCAACTGGGTGTAGGCTGATCTTGCTCTGCTGAGATAAGTGTGTTTCTCTCACGGAGGACTCTGAGGTTGTTCACAACGACACCAACACACACAGATACAGAGCTCTCTGCCCCTTGTCAATACTAGTGGGTGTCGCAACTTGTGATTTTCTTGGTACAGATACTTTCCGAGACAAGCCAGAATCATGGATACCAATTTTCTCATTTGTACCCCTGCCTGGATAGAGCATAAAATGTGTTTCCCCCCATTTTCTTCTGTGAGTTTTATCTACCAGTGCAATAACTTAACTTAATGGTTTGGCTGAATGATAATATTACCTCAAATACACTTGCAACAAAAAGCTCTGGATACTGTATCATATTGGGTTGTTTATGACATGATTTTGATGACCCCGTTACCCTTGCAGTACTGCGTCAGACCAGATCATTTGCCAGTGAAAATGTAGATAGGCTCTGGGAGCTCTGTTTTTCCACTGTCAGGCTTTGCACCCGTTTCATCAGTGGTTTATGTTTCCATCTCCGAGGACTGGCCCCAAAAAAGCCCAAAAGTCTAGGACCGTGGACCTACCCTGACATGGGGTCAGACTGAGGGGAGTGGGACTTTTCAGCCCAGTGGTCCTGGCTAGAAGGACTCTTAAAACACATTTTAAACAAACACTAAACGTAATCTTAACATACAACTGATTCACTTGCGAATTTCAATTATAACACAATTATAACAATCAAGTGGGACATAAATGTAGGTATTTCACTTGGATTATAAATGCTGACGCATTGTATGAGATTAAGTAAAAATCAGTAGGAAATGTGTTACCGATGCAATTGACCTAGATATGAAAGAATACAGAACAAGCCTACACCACAAACAGAGACTAGCTTCTGATGTGTTGTGAATGTTGAGACTTTTCTCATATTCATAGACTATTAGCCTCTACACCAGCATGCTGTTCTTTTCTTAGCTAGCGCTAGGCCTATATCAAGTGGGTGGATTACACTGGCGAGGTCATAATCTTTCCTTTTCAGTTTTTGATTATGATTAGATGATTTCCCTCTTCCAGTGCAGATATTGCAGCAGTGTTCTTTTCTCTGCTGCTGCTGCTCAGTCAAGTGCACCAAGCTTTTATGACTAGACTGGAGAAAGCCACCATCATTGTCCTTACGACCCAAATTCACTGCCTCACATCTAGTCAACATGCTTCATGTGACAAAGAAACGAGGTCGGTTATGCTACTGGCAAGCATGCTCGTCATTCAGCCTCAAGTTTGAGATGTATCTGAAATCAGGATTTAGAAAACCATGTCAGGTTTGGATGATGTTGCTTGATTTGTTGGTTTCCCATTCCCTCTTTATCGTTTCTATGTAATGGAATCTCTCATTCTTAACTGGGCAAAAATGTGTGTGGTCTTCACTTGAAGTATCCCCTACTTTTCTCAGTTCTCACCCCTTTGTCGGAGAGTTGTGTGCATTGAGTGATAGCAATTACCCTCACTGACAGGCACCACCCTCTAAAACAATCACAGAAAAGAGATGCCCCCATAAAAGTCAACCATTGGCCCTTTGCACTTGAAACTGGCCCTGTTTAGCATTTGTGCTGAAAAGAGCAGTCAGCAGAAAAAAACAGAACACAAGCTATTGACAATTGACTTGGAGGGAAAACACCAGGCTCATACCCCCCACCTGGCCGCCAATAAATCTATGTAATGTGCAGCTCTGGAGAAAACACAATGGGCAGCTCAGTGCAGGCCCGATTTAATCCCTGAGCACTGTGTTTAGAGGCTGGTGTTGAAAAGAGAGACCCGGGTTGGAGGGCATCACAAACCACCAGGCCCTGGCCTTGTCAGGCCCTGACATTTGCCTCAAAAAGGGGGAAAGACATACGACTCAAGTGGGCCAGCTCCGCTGCATTCATCCAGCCTCAGAGTCCCACAGAGAGAGATGGTTCTCTCTGGTGGGGGTCCCGCCCAGTCTTGCCTGTCCCTCTCTCACAGCTCTCTGCCATCACCATGTTGCCATCATCAAAGAGCTTTAGCAGAGGGGACGTGAAATGGATCAAATGCTGCTTTGAGGAAGTAGTTTATATTTCCGTGACATTTGAAATACCTCTTGGATTAGCTTTTGTTAGATGAAGGGAACTGAATATTAATTGTGAAAAAGCGCCATCATTTTCCTTGTATAGAGCTATTGGAGCTGTTGCTGAAGGTTACAGTAGAGTATATGAAAGGATAAAAGTTCCCCTGTTCACTGAGCATTTGCCTTCCGCAGAACACAACATCCCATCTCACTACATGTGTCGTTGTTAAGACCATAAAATGCACTCTGAAAAACGACACCATGCAGAAAAATGCTTGTGTGCTTAGTGTTGTTTTTTTGTATTCAGGGGGAGAAGGGAGGGTTGGTTAAGTTAAGTGGATGCACTATTTAGCATGGCTGCTTTTTCATGCTCCCTTATGAAATGTGTACAGATGTAGGATCTTAATTTGATCACTATTTTGTTGCTGAGAATTTTCCTGCACAGCAAGAAATGCAAACTTCTAGTGTATTCAAGGTTTTTAGAAGGCTTCTAAAGTTTGTAATTTCCACTTTAAAATATCAAAATTGATTTGCCCTAACAAGAAATGTATCATAATAATTCACATTTCCTGTTGCTGCAGGATTATTTTCCTGCATTAGCAAACTGGCTCAAATTAAGATCCTACATCTTTATGAGACCCTTGTTTGTTGAAAAGACTACAGCATGACTCACCCTCTCGGTGAGCTGGGTACTGTAGGTGTTTGCTGTGTAAAGGCCTCCCCAGTTTGAGCTGGTAAAGCCTCTGCAGAACACATTGCGATCCAAATCAATGCCAAGGAAATGCAAGCAGGGCAGATGATGCACGTGTCTCAGTCTCTGTCCCAAATGGCACCCTATTCCCTATATAGTGCACTTCTTTTGACCAGGACCCATAGGGCTCTGGTCAAAAGTAGTGCACTATGTAGGGAATAGGGTGCCATTTATCACCATTTGGGACGAACATCAGTCACCTACACATGCATTGAGCAGCACATACAGGGAAACGTAGCCACGTACAAGCCTGCCTGTGCCCACACACTTCAGAGCCCACACCTCCACAGTCCACACTCCCTCTCCTATGGATACAGTAGCTATGCCCCAGGCAACAGAGCCTCCATTCCAAGCAGTTTGGCAACCGTATTGCCCTTTTCTCTTATCACGTTTTGGATAAAGGATGCATTGTGTCTTGGTCTGCCATCATGAGACATCATTGTGTGTGAGTATTGTCCACAGGAGCTATTCAGAAGTGTTCGCTAGCATTTATCAACAATATATCACTTTTCAGAATTTGGTCTTACTCATGGAAATATGATTCAATGTCGCATTTTCGTCTGTTTTAAAGTGGCGAGATTGGCGTGAATAAAGCACTGGTTTTTAAGGAATAATATGACATTTGAGGAGTACTCCACTACATAAATCTATTTTACCTCATTTCTGCCAGCATGTCACGTGCAACCAGAGGGAAAAAAACTCGAGACCACCTTTACTCCACACTCAGAGACACATACAAAGCTCTCCCTCGCCCTCCATTTGGCAAATCTGACCATAATTCTATCCTCCAGATTCCTGCTTACAAGCAAAAACTAAAGCAGGAAGTACCACTGACTCGCTCAATACGGAAGTGGTCAGATGACGCGGTGCTACGCTACAGGACTGTTTTGCTAGCACAGACTGGAATATGTTCCGTGATTCATTGAGGAGTATACCACCTTAGTCACCGGATTCATCAATAAGTGCATCGACGACATCGTCCCCACAGTGACCGTACATACATATCCCAAACAGAAGCCATGGATTACAGGCAACATCTGCACCATGCTAAAGGCTAGAGCTGCCACTTTCCGGACGCTTATAGGGCTTGCAAACTATTATGGACTACAAAGGGAAACCCAGCCAGTGAAGCAAGCCCACCAGACGAGCTAAATGCCTTTGATGCTCGCTTCCAGGCAAGCAACACTGAAGCATGCATGAGAGCACCAGCTGTTTCAGACGACTATGTGATCACTCTCTCCGTAGCTGATGTGAGCAAGACCTTTAAACAGGTCAACATTCACAAGGCCGCGGGGCCAGACGGATTACCAGGACGTGTACTTAGAGCATGCGTGGTGTCTTCACTGACATTTTCAACCTCTCCCTGACCGAGTCTGTAATATCTACATGTTTCAAGCAGACCACCATAGTCCCTGTGCCCAAGAAAGTGAAGATAACCTGCCTAAATGACTACTGCCCCATAGCACTAACATCGGTAGCCATGAAGTGCTTTGAAAGGCTGGTCATGGCTCACATCAACACCATCATCCCGGAAACCCTAGACCCACTCCAATTCGCATACCGCCCCAACAGATCCACAGATGACGCAATCTCAATCGCACTCCACACTGCCCTTTCCCACCTGGACAAAAGGAACATCTATGTGAGAATGCTGTTCATTGACTACAGCTCAGTGTTCAACACCATAGTTCCCACAAAGCTCATCACTAAGCTAAGGACCCTGGAACTAAACACCTCTCTCTGCAACTGGATCCTGGACTTCCTGAAGGGCCGCCCCCAGGTGGTAAGGTTAGGCAACAACACATCTGCCACGCTGATCCTCAACACGGGGGCCCCTCAGGGGTGCGTGCTTAGTCCCCTCCTGTTCACCCACGACTGTGTGGCCAAGCACAATCATTAAGTTTGTTGATGACATAACAGTGGTAGGCCTGGTCACCGACAATGATGAGACAGCCTATAGTGAGGAGGTCAGAGACCTGGCAGTGTGGTGCCAGGACAACAACCACTCCCTCAACGTGAGCAAGACAAAGGAGCTGGTCGTGGACTACAGGAAAAGGAGGGCCGAACACGTAGTGGAGCGGGTCGAGAGTTTCAAGTTCCTACATGTCCACATCACCAACAAACTATCATGGTCCAAACACACCAAGACAGTCGTGAAGAGGACACAACACCTTTTCCCCCTCAGGAGACTGAAAAGATTTGCCATGGGTCCCCAGATCCTCAAAAGGTTATACAGCTGCACCATCGAGAGCATCCTGACCAGTTGCATCACCGCCTGGTATGGCAACTGCTCGGCATCTGACCATAAAGTCATACAGAGGGTAGTGCGTACGGCCCAGTACATCACTGGGGCCAAGCTTCCTGCCATCCAGGGCCTATATACTAGGCGGTATCAGAGGAAAGCCCAAATAATTGTCGAAGACTCCAGTCACCCAAGTCATACAGTGAGGGAAAAAAGTATTTGATCCCCTGCTGATTTTGTACGTTTGCCCACTGACAAAGAAATGATCAGTCTATAATTTTAATGGTATGTGTCACGGTTTCGGCCGAGGCTGCTCCTCTTCCTTGTTCGGGCAGGCTTCGGCGGTCGTCGTCTCCGGAGTACTAGCTGCCACCGTTCTATGTTTCATGTTCTTTTGGTTTTGTCTGTTCATAACACCTGTCCCTTATTTGTGTCTTAATTGTTCCCTTATTTAGTTTGTGTGTTTGGGTCAGGTGTTATGCGTGATTGTTTGTTGTCAGACTGCCTCTGTATGGTCTATTTTCTCTCGTTGTTGGCGTGTCCCGAGAGTTCGCACTGCGTGCGCTTTTCATGTGTATTTTCGCACTGTGTTGTGCGTAATTGTTTTGCGCCACCCGGTTGGGTAGGCGACTATTTTGTTCACGTGTTGAACAGTAACATAAAAGACGGTTGAAGTCATCCTGGTTCCTGCGCTTGATTCCTTTCCACTCATCTACACACACCACTCTGACAGAATCACGCATCTTCACCATGGAATCAGCAGGAGCGACCGCGCCGACAGCCGAGATGGCTGAACGTCTTCGTGGTCAGGAGGACCGCATCAACCAGGTCTGTCATGCCCTGGAGGGGGTGATGAATACTCTGCACCGATGGGAGACCAGCGGGGTTCCCACACCTCCACGAACCGAACCAGCCCCATCGGTCAGCCCCCCTGTCTCATCTCCGGAACCTAGTGGGATTCGGCTCTCGCTCCCGAGGGCGTACGACGGCTCCACTGCCGGGTGTCAAGGATTCCTGCTGCAGGTGGAGCTCTACCTCGCCACCGTACACCCGGCGCCCTCGGGACACGAGAGCGTCTCAGCCCTCATCTCCTGTCTCACCGGCAAGGCGTTGGAGTGGGCCAACGCCGAGTGGAGGAGAATGGACGCCGCTACCACGAACTATGCGGAGTTCTCCCGCCGCTTCCGTGCTGTGTTCGACCATCCACCGGAGGGGAAGGCGGCGGGGGAACGTCTATTCTACCTCCGACAGGGGATGAGGAGCGCCCAGGACTTTGCCTTAGAGTTTCGGACCCTAGCGGCTGATGCAGGGTGGAATGAGCGGGCCCATATCGACCATTTCCGCTGCAGCCTCCGGGAGGACGTCCAGCGAGAGTTGGCGTGCAGGGACACGTCGTTGACGTTCGACCAGCTGGTCGACATGGCCATCCGGCTGGATACCCTGCTCGCCACCCGTGGGCGTCCCGGAGGGGGGGGTTCGCCCATTCCACTCTCCAGCACCTCCGAGCCGAGCCCTATGGAGCTCGGAGGTGCTGGCGCTAGGGAACGCAGGAGGAGGAGCCCGAGGGGACCCGGCCCTTGCACCAACTGTGGTCGTGGAGGGCACACCGCGGCTAGGTGTTGGGGCGGGTCCTCCAGTGAGGGAGATGGCAGGTCACGCATTGGGGGGTCCCCCCAGGTGAGTAGGCGCCCTGCTTACCCAGAGCTTTCTGTCGTGCACCTAACCTTGCCTGTTTGTTTCCCACAGGTTGCACCTCGTTCCCAGCATAAGGCGCTGGTAGATTCAGGCGCAGCTGGGAATTTTGTAGATCGCCAGTTCTGTATAGAGTTCGGGATTCCCCTCCTTCCAGTGGATAAGCCTTTCCCCGTCCATGCCCTAGATAGCCGTCCGTTAGGGTCTGGGTTGATTAGGGAGGTCACAGCACCCATTCAGATGACGGCGCAGGAGGGTCATGAGGAGAGAATTCAGCTCTATCTGATTGACTCTCCTGCGTATCCGGTAGTGCTGGGTCTTCCCTGGTTGATGACTCATGACCCTATTATTAGGTGGCGAGAGAAAGCTCTTAAAGGGTGGTCTGCTCAATGTGAGGGGCGGTGTCTGGGTGTTTCCATAGGGGCGACCTCGGTGGAGAGTCCGAATCTAATGCCAGCACTGCAGATTCCCCCCGAGTATGAGGATTTGGCACTGGCGTTCAGTAAGACTAGGGCGGCGCAGCTGCCGCCTCATAGACGGGGGGATTGTGCGATAGATCTCCAGTCAGGAGCAGCTCTCCCGCGGAGCCATGTGTATCCCTTGTCTCAAGAGGAGAGAAAGGCTATGGAGACATACATCTCTGAGTCTCTTAGACAGGGATACATACGGGCCTCCGTTTCACCCGCTTCCTCAAGTTTCTTTTTTGTGAAGAAAAAGGATGGAGGTCTGCGCCCGTGTATTGATTACCGCGGTCTCAATCAGATCACAGTGAAGTACAGCTATCCACTTCCTCTGATTGCGACTATGACCGTTTCACTGCACGGTGCGCAGTTCTTTACAAAATTGGATCTTAGGAGCGCATATAACTTGGTACGCATTCGAGAGGGCGATGAATGGAAGACAGCGTTTAGCACGACTTCCGGACACTACGAGTATCTAGTCATGCCATATGGGTTGATGAATGCTCCCTCAGTCTTCCAATCATTCGTCGATGAGATTTTCCGGGACATGCAGGGACAGGGAGTAGTTGTGTACATCGACGACATTCTGGTGTATAGTCCTACCCGTGCTGAGCATGTAGCCCTGGTGCGCCGAGTATTGAGGAGGCTGTTGGAGCATGACCTATATGTCAAGGCAGAGAAATGTCTGTTTTTCCAGAAGTCGGTCTCCTTTCTGGGTTACCAGTTATCTGCGTCAGGGGTGAAGATGGAGGTAGACCGGGTGTCAGCTGTGCGTAATTGGCAGACCCCAACCACTGTGAAGGAGGTGCAACGGTTCTTGGGTTTTGCGAATTATTACCGGAGGTTTATCCGGGGTTTTGGACAGGTGGCAGCTCCCATAACGTCTCTGTTAAAGGGGGGTCCGGTGCGCTTGCGGTGGTCAGCTGAGGCGGACAGGGCATTTGGGAGACTAAAGGACCTGTTTACCTCGGCGCCGGTGTTGGCGCATCCAGATCCCTCTTTACCGTTCCAAGTAGAGGTGGACGCGTCAGAGGCCGGGATAGGGGCCGTTCTTTCCCAGCGTTCTGGCACTCCACCTAAACTCCGTCCCTGTGCGTTCTACTCTAAGAAGCTCAGTCCGGCGGAGCGGAATTATGACGTAGGAGACAGGGAGCTGTTAGCCGTGGTACAGGCCCTAAAGGTGTGGCGGCATTGGCTCGAGGGGGCTCAACACCCTTTCCTCATTCTAACTGACCATCGTAACCTGGAGTACATCCGGGCAGCTAGGAGACTGAATCCTCGCCAGGCTCGCTGGACTATGTTCCTAGCCCGGTTTGTGTTTAAGATCACATACATCCCTGGGTCCCAGAACGGGAAGGCAGATGCTCTGTCTCAGCGGTATGACGCAGAGGAGAGGTCAGTTGAGTCCACGCCCATACTACCGGAGTCTTGTCTGGTTGCTCCGGTGGTGTGGGAGGTTGATGGTGAGATCGAGCGGGCGTTACGCACCGACCCGAGTCCTCCACAGTGTCCTGTGGGTCGGACGTACGTTCCGCTCGAGGTACGCGATCGCCTCATTTGTTGGGCTCATACGTCCCCCTCCTCTGGCCATCCGGGTATCGGCCGGACAGTGCACTGCCTTAGCACGAAGTACTGGTGGCCAACGTTAGCTAGGGATGTGAGGATTTATGTCTCCTCCTGTTCGGTGTGTGCCCAGTGTAAGGCGCCCAGACATTTGCCCAGGGGTAAGTTACAACCCCTGCCTATTCCACAACGACCCTGGTCCCACCTCTCGGTGGATTTTGTTACCGACCTTCCCCCCTCACAGGGGAATACTACCATCCTGGTCGTTGTGGATCGGTTCTCTAAGGCCTGTCGTCTCCTTCCCATGCCGGGTCTACCCACTGCCCTACAGACCGCTGAGGCTCTGTTCACCCATGTCTTCCGGCATTACGGGGTACCCGAGGATATAGTGTCTGACCGAGGCCCCCAGTTCACCTCTAGAGTGTGGAGAGCATTTATGGAACGGTTGGGGGTTTCGGTAAGCCTTACCTCGGGGTACCACCCGGAGAGTAATGGGCAGGTTGAACGTGTCAACCAGGATGTGGGTAGGTTTCTGAGGTCATACTGTCAGGGCCGGCCGGAGGAGTGGGCGAGATATGTGCCCTGGGCCGAGATGGCACAGAACTCTCTTCGCCACTCCTCCACCCAACTAACCCCTTTTCAGTGTGTGTTAGGGTACCAGCCGGTTCTGGCACCATGGCATGAGAGCCAGATCGAGGCCCCCGCTGTGGATGAGTGGGTGCGGCGCTCGGAGGAGACGTGGGACGCTGCACACGTCCATCTGCAGCGTGCCATACGTCGACAGAAGACGAGCGCCGACCTACACCGCAGTGAGGGGCCAGTGTACGCACCTGGAGATCGAGTCTGGCTCTCAACCAGAAACCTGCCCCTCCGCCTGCCCTGCCGGAAGCTGGGTCGGCGGTTTGTGGGGCCATTTAAAGTCCTGAGGAGATTGAACGAGGTGAGTTATAGGTTAGAACTACCTGTTGATTACAAAAATATTAACCCCTCGTTCCATGTGTCTCTCCTCAGGCCGGTGGTAGCTGGTCCACTCCAGGACTTTGAGATTGAGGAGACTCCTCCGCCCCCGTTGGACATCGAGGGGGCTCCGGCGTACACTGTGAGGTCCATCCTGGACTCTAGACGCCGGATGGGGGGTCTTCAATATCTCGTGGAGTGGGAGGGGTACGGCCCGGAGGAGCGGTGCTGGGTGCCAAGGAGGGACGTATTAGACCAGTCCCTACTGACCGATTTCCATCGGGGTCATCCTGCGCGCCCTGCTCCGCGTCGTCCGGGTCGTCCCCGAGCTCCGGGTCGGCGCACGGCTGGAGCCGCGCGTCAAGGGGGGGGTACTGTCACGGTTTCGGCCGAGGCTGCTCCTCTTCCTTGTTCGGGCAGGCTTCGGCGGTCGTCGTCTCCGGAGTACTAGCTGCCACCGTTCTATGTTTCATGTTCTTTTGGTTTTGTCTGTTCATAACACCTGTCCCTTATTTGTGTCTTAATTGTTCCCTTATTTAGTTCGTGTGTTTGGGTCAGGTGTTATGCGTGATTGTTTGTTGTCAGACTGCCTCTGTATGGTCTATTTTCTCTCGTTGTTGGCGTGTCCCGAGAGTTCGCACTGCGTGCGCTTTTCATGTGTATTTTCGCACTGTGTTGTGCGTAATTGTTTTGCGCCACCCGGTTGGGTAGGCGACTATTTTGTTCACGTGTTGAACAGTAACATAAAAGACGGTTGAAGTCATCCTGGTTCCTGCGCTTGATTCCTTTCCACTCATCTACACACACCACTCTGACAGTATGTTTATTTGAACAGTGAGAGACATAATAACAACAAAAAAATCCAGAAAGATGCATGTCAAAAATGTTATAAATTGATTTGCATTTTAATGAGGGAAATAAGTCTTTGACCCCCTCTCAATCAGAAAGATTTCTGGCTCCCAGGTGTCTTTTATACAGGTAACGAGCTGAGATTAGGAGCACACTCTTAAAGGTAGTGCTCCTAATCTCAGCTTGTTACCTGTATAAAAGACACCTGTCCACAGAAGCAATCAATCAATCAGATTCCAAACTCTCCACCATGGCCAAGACCAAAGAGCTCTCCAAGGATGTCAGGGACAAGATTGTAGACCTACACAAGGCTGGAATGGGCTACAAGACCATCGCCAAGCAGCTTGGTGAAAGGTGACAACAGTTGGTGCGATTATTTGCAAATGGAAGAAACACAAAAGTACTGTCAATCTCCCTCGGCCTGGGGCTCCATGCAAGATCTCACCTCGTGGAGTTGCAATGATCATGAGAACGGTGAGGAATCAGCTAAGAACTACACAGGAGGATCCTGCAGCGCCCGCAAGGTCCCCCTGCTCAAGAAAGCCCATATACAGGGCTGTCTGAAGTTTGCCAATGAACATCTGAATGATTCAGAGGAGAACTGGGTGAAAGTGTTGTGGTCAGATGAGACCGAAATCGAGCTCTTTGGCATCAACTCAACTCGCCGTGTTTGGAGGAGGAGGAATGCTGCCTATGACCCCAAGAACACCATCCCCACCGTCAAACATGGAGGTGGAAACATTATGCTTTGGGGGTGTTTTTCTGCTAAGGGGACAAGACAACTTCACCGCATCAAAGGGAGGATGGACGGGGCCATGTACCATCAAATCTTGGGTGAGAACCTCCTTCCTCAGCCAGGGCATTGAAAATGGGTCGTGGATGGGTATTCCAGCATGACAATGACCCAAAACACACGGCCAAGGCAACAAAGGAGTGGCTCAAGAAGAAGCACATTAAGGTCCTGGAGTGGCCTAGCCAGTCTCCAGACCTTAATCCCATAGAAAATCTGTGGAGGGAGCTGAAGGTTCGAGTTGCCAAACGTCAGCCTCAAAACCTTAATGACTTGGAGAAGATCTGCAAAGAGGAGTGGGACAAAATCCCTCCTGAGATGTGTGCAAACCTGGTGGCCAACTACAAGAAACGTCTGACCTCTGATTGCCAAAAAGGGTTTTGCCACCAAGTTCTAAGTCATGTTTTGCAGAGGGGTCAAATACTTACTTCCCTCATTAAAATGCAAATCAATTTATAACATTTTTGACATGCGTTTTTCTGGATTTTGTTGTTGTTATTCTGTCTCTCACTGTTCAAATAAACCAACCATTAAAATTATAGACTGATCATGTCTTTGTCAGTGGGCAAACGTACAAAATCAGCAGGGGATCAAATACTTTTTTCCCTCACTGTAGACTTTTATCTCTCCTACCGCACGGCAAGCGGTACCAGAGCGCCAAGTCTAGGTCCAAACAGGTTTTACCCCCAAGCCATAAGACAACTGAACAATTAATCAAATGGCCACCCAGACTATTTACATTGACACCTCCCCCCTTTTGTTTTACACTGCTGCTACTAGCTGTTTATTATCTTTACCCCTACCTACATGTACAAATTACCTCGACTAACCGCACATTGACTCGGTACCCCCTGTATATAGCCTCGTTATTGTTATTTTATTGGGTTACTTTTTATTTTATTTGTTACTTTAGTTTATTTAGTCAATATTTTCTTAACTCTATTTCTTGAACTGTATTGTTGGTTAAGGGCTCGTGAGGAAGCATTTCACAGTAAAGTCTACACCGGTTGTATTCGGCGCATGTGACAAATACATTTGATTTGATTACATTTTATTGTTGATTATGGCCATAATTCCTCCTGTCTCTCTGGAATGTTCTAATATTTTAAAACCAACAATATAATTTAGCAGATGCGATGGCTGTCCTCCATTTGGAGAGGGTGAATGGCCACAAAGGAAAACTAGAGCACCAGACACTTGATCCCCATATTGATCGATTCTAAGCATTAGTTTGAAAGAGAATCCCAAGGACAAATGTTACAGAACACCACCTCAATGTCTCCTGTGGAATCCCATTGGTTATCTGGAACCACCATCTTCAATGCCATCTCGCCTGCTTTTCAGTTGCTACTAGACGCTGATCTTCGGTCTGTTTTGTATTTTCCCCACTAATGGTTAAGGTTAGCATTGGGGGAGGGTCCATTATAACAACTGATATTCTCATCAACACATATTTTCTTGCCAATGAGAAGTAACATCGGTTACAATTCTAACATGTTCCATGGCATGTGAAATTACTTGAAAGGATTTGTAATTTGCAATCATATCATAACTGTGCATAATGTATGCTATATATAGTGATTAGTAGAGGTTTCTACAGTACTGTATTTCAGAATAATAGGATATTTTGCTCAGTGCATATATACAGTTGAAGTCGGAAGTTTACATACACTTAGGTTGGAGTCATTAAAACTTGTTTTTCAACCACTCCACAAATGTCTTGTTAACAAACTATAGTTTTGGCAAGTCGGTTAGGACATCTACTTTGTGTATGACACAAGTAATTTTTCCAACAATTGTTTACAGACAGATTATTTCACTTATAATTCACTGTATCACAATTCCAGTGGGTCAGAAGTTTACATACACTAAGTTGACTGTGCCTTTAAACAGCTTGGAAAATTCCAGAAAATGATGTCATGGCTTTAGAAGCTTCTGATAGGCTAATTGACATCATTTGAGTCAATTGGAGGTGTACCTGTGGAGGCCTACCTTCAAACTCAGTGTCTCTTTGCTTGACATCATGGGAAAATCAAAATAAATCAGCCAAGACCTCAGAAAAAAAAATTGTAGACCTCCACAAGTCTGGTTCATCCTTGGGAGCAATTTCCAAACGCCTGAAGGTACCACGTTCATCTGTACAAATAATAGTACGCAAGTATAAACAACATGGGACCACGCAGCCGTCATACCACTCAGGAAGGAGATGCGTTCTGTCTCCTAGAGATGAACGTACTTTGGTGCGAAAAGTGCAAATCAATCCCAGAACAACAGCAAAGGACCTTGTGAAGATGCTGGAGGAAACAGGTACAAAAGTATCTATATCCACAGTAAAACAAGTCCTATATCAACATAACCTGAAAGGCCGCTCAGCAAGGAAGAAGCCACTGCTCCAAAACCGCCATCAAAAAGCCAGACTACGGTTTGCAACTGCACATGGGGACAAATATCGTACTTTTTGGAGAAATGTCCTCTGGTCTGATGAAACAAAAATAGAACTGTTTGGCCATAATGACCATCGTTATGTTTGGAGGAAAAAGGGGTAGGCTTGCAAGCCGAAGATCACCATCCCAACTGTGAAGTACAGGGGTGGCAGCATCATGCTGTGGGGGTGCTTTGCTGCAGGAAGGACTGGTGCACTTCACAAAATAGATGGCATCATGAGGAAGGAAAATTAGGTGGATATATTGAAGCAGCATCTCAAGACATCAGTCAGGAAGTTAAAGCTTGGTCGCAAATGGACAATGACCCCAAGCATACTTCCAAAGTTGTGGCAAAATGGCTTAAGGACAACATGGTCAAGGTATTGGAGTGGCCATCACAAAGCCCTGACCTCAATCCTATAGAAAATGTGTGGGCAGAACTGAAAAAGTGTGTGCAAGCAAGGAGGCCTACAAACATGACTCAGTTACACCAGCTCTGTCAGGAGGAATGGGCCAAAATGTACCCAACTTATTGTGGGAAGTTTGTGGAAGACTACCCGAAACGTTTGACCCAAGTTAAACAATTTAAAGGCAATGCTACCAAATACTAATTGAGTGTAGGTAAACTTCTGGCCCACTGGGAATGTGATGAAAGAAATAAAAGCTGAAATAAATCATTCTCTCTACTATTATTCTGACATTTCACATTCTTCAAATAATGTGGTGATCCTAACTGACCTAAGACAGGGAATTTTTACTAGGATTAAATGTCAGGAATTGTGAAAAACTGAGTTTAAATGTATTTGGCGAAGGTGTATCTAAACTTCCGACTTCAACTGTACGACCTGATGTATTTTGCTTAGTCTCTGTTATCTCTAATTCTGAGTTCTTTCAACGGGATCAGTATTTGATCAGATGATCAATGGTGAATTCCCATTGAGAGAACAGGCTATGTTGTGTATTTACGGTCTTCTGGTGTTATTGAACCATCATGGATCAATGGGGAAAGAACTAATCGAGTAGGGTGAAGTTCCCCATAGACACTGATATTGGGTCAGTTTTGAATTTTCACCACTAATGTTTAAAGTTAGAATTTGTGGGAGTGGAAGCTGATCCTAGATGTGTACCTAGTTCCATCGTGTCTATGACGAGGGTGTCTGTCTTTCTGAATTGCTTTTCTAAACCATCCTACAAAATTGGACAATAAAATGCTGTAGATATTTAAATCTCTTAATATACTTTGCTGGTTTAATCTCAAAAGCTATCATGTCACAAAATAATAGGAATACCCCAAATGTGAGTATATTTAGCAATTTGTTAAATAATCACATTTCTATTTTGTCTTCCAGGTCAGAGCTTGGGTTGAATATCCCCAAAGTGACAGAAATGATTCCTTTTCTTATCTGAGGTAAGACTGCTGTTATTTAGAAAAGTGTATGCCATTTATAGATATGGTCCCACGAAACATAACTTTTAAGTTATTAACTCTTTATAACTAGCATTAGCGCAATTACTGGAAGTCTATGGGTATCTACTAGCGTGCTAGCAGATACGCAGAGACTTCTAGTCATTGCGCTAACGCTAGTTAGCATTGGCTCACGAAACTACCTCTAACTTCCTTCATACTGGACACAGAGACATAAAAATGGTGTCCACGAGATAATCTGATAGATAAAGGGCCTCCTTGCCAAAATCCAGAAGTATCCATTTAAAGGGGCAATCTGCAGTTGTTACATTTTAACACTCCCCAGGAAGCAAAACAAATAATGTTGCTCAAACAGAAGGGGGAACTAACAAAGAGTCACTAACCACAACCAAAACGAAACAGGTGGGGTTTTAGGATGGGTTATGAAAGACTCATGGGGGTGTCCACTAAAAGTTGACTAGCAACAACAACTGGAACCTAAAAGACACCCACAATGAGAGCCCATTACATTTCCCCAAGAAGAGGCAAACAAATTAAAAACCCACACCAAACTTAAAGACAGGACGCAAACCAAAATGATAGAGCAAAGCGATAGTTTTTCTAGAAATCAAATAGGGAGAGCCAACTAAAGGTGTTAACCCTCTACATCTCTCAAGATAACTGGAGTACTGGGCCAGCCACTCTTAAATATCACATGGGCCAGCCCAGGTGAAACATCTTCCCACTAACGAGATGACAAACCAGCACAGGTGTAACACATACTGACTAACAAGGTGACCAATCGGTGCGCCCCACATGCTAACATCCAACCTCTAAATATACATTGAAAAACCAAAGCCTGTAACGCCTTCCCCCTTAAGACAAGAAATATATCCTATATTTTTGCTGGGCAAGTTTGCTCACAACCAACAGAAAATAACTTCCATCTCACAACATGATCCACTTAAATGCGTCGTTACTTAAATACGTTGCCTTCTCCAATATAAACATGGTGTCTACTGACTGTCAACAATTAAATGCAAGACAGAACAGCCACTTTTTTTTTGTAGTAAATGTATACAGTATATCCTTTTTAAAATTATTATTATTATTATTTTTATTTTTATATATTTGCCTTAAAACTCGCAGGTTTGAGAAACGGGTAAAATCACTTACGTTTCTATAACTCTCATCCTCTTGGAATGAGCGCAACCAAAACAAAACTCTTCTCCAAAACGGCAAAATGTGCAGTCAAAATAAATTCTGAGCCAGGGCTACACACTGGCTAAACACAAAACGTATTGACTGCCCAGCCTTGAAAGACAATCAGCAACCAAGTTGTCCTTACCACGGACATGTCTGATTTCAAGGGGAAACTCCTGCAATATCTGTAGTAACTTTCCTCTCGTGATTTTCCTCAGTGGAATGGCCTCAGGGAAACGAGTGTCAGCGCACATGATGTTCAAAATAAACTGGTTACCACTCAATCCACCAGAACCTTGCAGAAAGGTTTGTCAAAAGCAGGAATAGGCTGCAAAGGTGCAACCGGTACAGCTTGGTTCGGTTTACTCGTCCGCTGGCAAACATAACAGGTATTACAGTAAGCAACAACATCCTGTTTCAGTCCAGTCCGGTCAGAAGAAGTTATGCAAGATATGGTCATACATCTTGTTGACCCCAAGATGACCTGCTATGCCACCATCGTGAACCAACCTCAGTATCTCTTGTTGACAATTTGAGATACACTGGGCCAATCTTCTTGCCCAGAAGTGGCGCGAGAATACAATTTCCTCATTATAACACAATCTCTGTCAAAGTAACCCACACGAATTTCATTAAACTTTTCCTCTGGAAGTATCTCAGCAAAAAAGAGGGGAGAGGGAAACATCTTTACAGCAATCAGCTGCTTCCTAGACATCGAAGACATCTGTCACGGTCGTTGACACATGATGAAGCGGACCAAGGCGCAGCGTTGAAGGTGAACATTATTATTTATTTAGAATGATCACACGATCAAAACAACAACGATAACGTGACGTCTACGGTATAACACAAACCAAATCAGAACAAGAAACCACCAAGAATAGCTGAAAACAGCCTACCTAAGTATGGCTCCCAATCAGAGACAACGAGCAACAGCTGCCTCTGATTGGGAACCACCCTGACCAACATAGATCTATATGATCTAGAACAAAACCCAAAACATAGAAAACACAACATAGAAGCTACCCCGTGAAACTAAACATAGAAAATCCACACCCTGGCTCAACATTTCAGAGTCCCCAGAGCCAGGGCGTGACAACATCGAAGTGTCACCAGTAGGCTAGGCCTCACTCTAACGACAAAGGAACCAGAAATAAGATCAGACTTAAGTTCCACATTATACAAAGGATCTTCCATGCAACCCATCTCCACGACTTGTACTAACACACTGTAACCAGTTGCTGAAGTCAGACAAAGGCAAAACACCCTCCAAAATGAAGGACTGGGACGCCCCAGTGTCTCACAGTATCTTCACCAGCTGCTTAACAGCATCGCCACTCTGCAGAGACACGAACCCATCTGAAACAAAGGGTTCATCCACATCTGATCCAAAATCTTGTTTAGGAGATACACCAGTCCCAACCAGAGACTTAATGGACTGGAGCGCTCCCACAAGAAGAAATTGCTTTTTCTCTCTCTGATTTTATCTGTTTCAACTTAGGACACTGAGAGACAATGTGTATTTTCTCACGGCAGTAGTGACAAACTGGCAGATATGAAAAACCAGTTTTCTGCCAATCTTTATCTTTCGGCACTATAGAAATGGACTGAAATCTCGCTGTAGGAGGTGATTTCTCTGTATTACTTTTTGCGTAGGGATAACTACAGGGTGCTTTGTTTGTGAAGGTAGTTTTATGTGTCAACACAAACTCATATGCATGAACTGAAGCTTTCACAAGAGTGAGAGCCTTGTGCTCATAAATGTATGTAGCAACCCTTTCATGAAGGCAATTCTTGAACTGCTCGAGAAGTATGAGTGTCTTTAAATCCTCATGGTCCTTGATCTCTTGAGAACCACACCACCGATCAAAAATACATGCTTGTTCCCTTCGGAATTCAAAATGGCTTTGTGATTATGTCTTTCGTAATTTCCTGTTCTTGTTGTCTGGCTGCATGTTTGAGTTCTTGTTGTTTGGCTGTACGACCATCTTGTCTTTTCCTGTGCTCCAACTCTAATTTCTGTTGTTCCCATTTTGCCTTTAGTTCTACCTCTCGCAGTTGTACGCCTATGGGGTGTACTCTACCAGCCGTAGGAACCTTTTCATCATCCTCCCTCTCTGGAAGTATTTCCTCCTCCACCAAAGCAGTGTAGACTAACTCTTTGACTACCGCTTTCGAATCGGCATGTGCAACTTTGATGTCATAATACTTTGCAATGAAGAGCAGATTCACCTTCGTACATTTATCTAGCATCTCCCATGTAGGGTTTTCCACAAATGCTTCCAACTTAAAGTCCATGGTTTTTATTTTATAAGCCTGTGTGTTTATGCAACTTTCCAAATGATTCCACCAATCTTATAACTCCTTGGGGTGGATGTCAGTAACAGAAACTCTACAATAATAGTGTCTTTCGACCACTCAAATATCTGGGCCCAGCAGAGCTTCAGAGTAGGTGATTAGAGCGACTGGGAAACAAGATCCCGGACGAGCCTCCATTTTGTTACGTTCCCCAGCAAGAAAACCAAATAATGTTGCTGAAACAGAAGGGGGAACTAACAAAGAGTCACTTCCTCCTCCACTATTTTTGGACGTTTAAATGAATTATATATATACCTGTCACGATCGTCGGGAACAGAGGACCAAGGCGCAGCGTGGAAGGTGAACATATTTTTATTATATGAGTAATCACACGAACAAAACAACAAACGATAACGTGACGTCCTCGGTTTAAACACAAACCTAATTGGAACAAGATCCCACACCCCACTCTGGCAAACAGACTGAATAAATATGGTTCCCAATCAGAGACAACCAGCAACAGCTGACACTAGTTGCCTCTGATTGAGAACCACTTTGGCCAACCTAGAAACACAACAACTAAAATCGACAAAGGAAACTCACACCCTGGCTCAACATACACGTGTTCCCAGAGCCAGGGCGTGACAGTACCCCCCCTAAAGGCGCGGACTCCGACCGCGCCAACCAAATACCACAGGGGAGGGACCGGGTGGGCACTCCGCCTTGGCGGCGGATCCGGCTCCGGGCATGATCCCCACTCCCTCTCTAACCCCCCAAAGTACCCCTGGTCCGGTCTGGCCCTACTGGCCGGAGCTGGACCGAACACTGGTGGAGCGGATTGCTCCAGCTACGGCGTGGAGCAGCTGACCGGTGCCGGTGGAACAGGCACGGGCCGTGCCGGACTGACGACGCACACCACTGGCTTGGTGTGGGGAGCAGGAACAGGCCGGGCCGGGCTGGCGACGCGCACCACTGGCTTGGTGCGGGGAGCAGGAACAGGCCGGGCTGGCGACGCGCACCCCTGGCTTGGTGCGCGGAGCAGGAACTGGCCGGGCCGGGCTGGCGACGCGCACCACTGGCTTGGTGCGGGGAGCAGGAACTGGCCAGACCGGGCTGGCGACGCGCACCATTGGCTTGGTGCGGGGAGCAGGAACAGGCCGGGCCGGGCTGGCGACGCGCACCATTGGCCTGGTGCGGGGAGCAGGAACAGGCCTGACCGGGCTGGCGACGCGCACCATTGGCTTGGTGCGGGGAGCAGGAACAGGCCGGACCGGGCTGGCGACGCGCACCACAGGCTCGATGCGAGGGACAGGAACAAGCCGGACCATACTGGGGACACACACCACTGGCCCTACGCGGGGATCAGGAACGGGCCGGACCGGACTGGTAACACACCCCAGTACCTCTCGCCGTGCCTCTACACTTTCCATCCCCTTTAATACCAGTGGCCCCCGTAACCTGGCGGCCTCCTCTGCCAACCCGCTGGACCGCTCTATCGCGGCCTCCTGCTGCCCCGTCGTCCACAGCGTGAGCCCCCCCCCTAAAAATCTTCTGGGCGGCTCTCCTCTTGGACCAGGCCTCCATGTCTCTAGCCAGACACTCACTCCACTGCTTCAAAGTCCAACCTCTCTGCTCTTCACTTGGCTTGGCCCAGTCGAGACTCTTACTCCACTGCTCCAACGTCCAACCTCTCTCCTCTTCACGCTGCTT
The DNA here is from genome assembly GCF_964263955.1 of Coregonus lavaretus. NCBI lineage: Eukaryota > Metazoa > Chordata > Actinopteri > Salmoniformes > Salmonidae > Coregonus > Coregonus lavaretus. The sequence goes on along the minus strand of NC_140001.1, from coordinate 46,940,001 downwards.
GGTCCAGTTATGGTGGGATCTTCTGTCACGCTCGTCGGGAACAGAGGACTAAGGCGCAGCGTGGAAGGTGAACATATTTTTATTATATGAGTAATCACACGAACAAAACAACAAACGATAACGTGACGTCCTCGGTTTAAACACAAACCTAATTGGAACAAGATCCCACACCCCACTGTGGCAAACAGACGGAATAAATATGGTTCCCAATCAGAGACAGCCAGCAACAGCTGACACTAGTTGCCTCTGATTGAGAACCACTTTGGCCAACCTAGAAACACAACAACTAGAATCGACAAAGGAAACTCAACATACACGTGTCCCCAGAGCCAGGGCGTGACAATACCCATTGGTTCCTGAAGAGTGTAACTTATACCTCATGAGCTTAGTTCAATTGTCTTACCCCATCAAAACCCAAAATATAAGCTTGTTTTACGTCAATGTTTGTAAACACTGTAATTGTAAACAAACACTGTATATCCTGAAAACATGGTTAAAACTATAATTTTGATCTCATGGATGGTCAGTCCTTGCTTCCAAAGCTATGTCTATGCATTTGATAGTGGTTACATTTCTCCAGCCCTATTCCTCAGCTATTTACAGTGGAGGGGTAACCGCTTTAACTTATGACCTTTTATAAGTTGTTATCCCATATTGGTAAAACAGGAAGTCACCCTCTGTTATGAAGAAGTAAAGGACAGAGTGGCACAGTTATACAGGCCTGAAATGTGGACAATGTTTTCAATAGCAGACACAGCTCTTTTAGCCCTTTGTGTTTCAGTTCACCAGAACAGACAATGCAGTGGTGCTAGCACTATACAGTACCCTCTCTGATTCCACCCTATTATCACATCCTGTCTTCACATACTTCTTGATTCCATGTCTAGAAACGATCCACTCACAACTTTTCAGTCCACTAATGCATGGAAATGCGAAAATGTGCATCTTCATATTTCCCTGATGTGTTATTGTGAAATATGGGTATAATAATTATAATTATGATGGTTTGTATCTAGAAGATTCCAGACAACAGTTGAATGTGTCCATGGTGTTTGTACCATACACTCTTAGTAAAAAAGGTGCAATCTAGAACCTAAAAGGGTCCTTCGGCTGTCCCCATAGGAAAACCATTTCAAGAAACCTTTTTGTATACTCAGTGTATATATATATATATATATATATATTAATGGATTTTCATATTTTATTGAACAGATAATGAGAGAGAATGACAGTGGGGAAATTTTGAGAGAGATTGTGTCAAAGGGCAGTAGGCCAGACTTTGGCTGTCCCCATAGGATAACAATTTTTGGTTCCAGGTAGAACCCTTTTGGTTCCCTTTCCACAGAGGGTTCTACATGGAACCCAAATGGGTTCTACCTGGAGACAAAAAGGGTTCTACCTGGAACCAAAAATTGTTATCCTATGGGGACAGCCAAAGTCTGGCCTACTGCCCTTTGACACAATCTCTCTCAAAATTTCCCCACTGTCATTCTCTCTCATTATCTGTTCAATAAAATATGAAAATCCATTAATATATATATATACACTGAGTATACAAAACATTAGGAACACCTGACCTATCCATGACAAACTGACCAGGTGAATTCAGGTGAAAGCTATGATCCACCTCAATCAGTGTAGGTGAAGAGGAGGAGACAGATTAAATAATGATTTTGAAGCCTTGAGACAATTGAAACATGTATTGTGTATGTGTGCCATTCAGAGGGTGAATGGACAAGACAAAATATTTAAGTGTCCTTGAACAAGGTATGGTAGTAGGTGCCAGGTGCACCGGTTTGAGTGTGTCAAGAACTGCAATGCTGCTGGGTTTTTCACGCTCAACAGTTTCCCTTGTGTATCAAGAATGGTCAACCACCCAAAGGACATCCAGCCAATTTGACACAACTGTGGGAAGCATTGGAGTCAACATGGGCCAGCATCACTGTGGAATGCTTTCGACACCTTGTAGAGTCCATGCCCCGATGAGTCGATGCTGTTCTGAGGGCAAAAGGGGGTGCAACTCAATATTAGGAAGGTGTTCCTAATTTTCTGTACACTCAGTGTATATATATATATATATATATATATCTATATTAGACACATTATACAGCAATGTGATGGGTACTGCACTGTGCAATTTGGGACTAATAAAGAACTGCTACTGGTACTATTAGCAACCAATGATCTCACTGAATGCCTTGTTCAATGTCCAATGGCACTTCACGCTTACACATTTCAAGGATGATTTGCTCAGTACTCGTTTGAGTGACACTTTTGTGAATTGATGTTTCAATTGTCCTCGCCAGTGAGTGGGCATTATTAAATTGCAACTTTTATGTATGTCTCTTTTATGATCATCTCTCTCATTGTTTAACACTGACTCTCTTTCTTTCAGTGAAGCCTCATCAAGAGAACAGATTTTTGTCATCCTATAAAATGATGCCAAAGGTAAGGTTTTTATTGATCATGATTGGTATTAGAGCGTTGCCTGACGACTCATACAGAATTGAATTACGCTGCTCTATATATCTCTACCTACATTCATCATGGAGAATAAATGTTAGTGGATGTGGCATTTGGCCAGAGCAATATAGATGGGTAGCAAGGCAAATTAGAGCACACATACACATTTTAAAGGAGGTAGTTCAATTTCCCAACTAGTACAATTTTCACTGTTTTACTTTTCTGGAAACAGTATAAGTCAAGTGTGTCAATCTATGTTACACAGAATCCTACAGATGAAGAACCATATATGTAAAAAATTAATTAAATAATTGACAAACATGACACATCATTATACATTTTTGTATATAAAGTATATACAGTATATATATTTAATATATATAAATATATACAGTACCAGTCAAAAGTTTGGACACACCTATTTATTCAAGGGTTTTTCTTTATTTTTACAATTTTCTACCTTGTAGAATAATAGTGAAGACAGCAAAACTATGAAAGAACACATATGGAATCATGTAGTAACCAAAGAAGTGTTAAACAAATCAAAATATATTTCATATTTGAGATTCTTCAAATAGCCACCCTTTCCCTTGATGACAGCTTTGCACACTCTTGGCATTCTCTCAACCAGCTTCACCTGGAATGCTTTTCCAACAGTCTTGAAGGAGTTCCCACATATGCTGAGCACTTGTTGGCTGCTTTTCCTTCACTCTGAGGTCCAACTCATCCCAAACCATCTCAATTGGTTAGAGGTCGGGTGATTGTGGAGGCCAGGTCATCTGATGCAGCACTCCATCACTCTCCTTCTTGGTAAAATAGCCCTTACACAGCCTGGAGGTGTGTTGGGTCATTGTCCTGTTGAAAAACAAATGATAGTCCCACTAAGCCCAAACCAGATGGGATGGCGTATCGCTGCAGAATGCTGTGTTAGCCATGCTGGTTAAGTGTGCCTTGAATTCTAAATAAATCACTGACAGTGTCACCAGCAAAGCACCCCCACAACATCACACCTCCTCCTCCATGCTTCACGGTGGGAACTACACATGCGGAGATCATCCGTTCATCTACACTGCGTCTCACAAAGACACAGCGGTTGGAACCAAAAATGTCAAATTTGGACTCCAGACCAAAGGACAGATTTCCACTGGTCTAATGTCCATTGCTCGTGTTTCCTGGCCCAAGCAAGTCTCTTCTTATTATTGGTGTCCTTTAGTAGTGGTTTCTTTGCAGCAATTCAACCATGAAGGCCTGATTCATGCAGTCTCCTCTGAACAGTTGATGTTGAGATGTGTCTATTACTTGAACTCTGTGAAGCATTTATTTGGGCTGCAATTTCTGAGGCTGGTAACTGATTAAATTATGAACTTATCCTCTGCAGCAGAGGCAACTCTGGGTCTTCCTTTGCTGTGCCGGTCCTCATGAGAGCCAGTTTCATCATAGCGCTTGATGGTTTTTACGACTGCACTTGAAGAAACTTCTTGATATTTTCTGTATTGACTGACCGTCATGTCTTAAAGTAACGATGGACTGTCATTTCTCTTTGCTTATTTGAGCTGTTCTTGCCATAATATTGACTTGGTCTTTTAACAAATAGGGCTAACTTCTGTATACCACCTACCTTGTCACAACACAACTGATTGGCTCAAATGCATTAAGCCAATTCCACAAATTAACTTTTAACAAGGCACACCTGGTAATTGAAATTCATTCCAGGTGAATACCTCATGAAGCTGGTTGAGAGAATGCCAAGAGTGTGCAAAGCTGTCATCAAGGCAAAGGGTGGCTATTTGAAGAATCTCAAATATGAAATCTATTTTGATTTGTTTAACACTTTTTTGGTTACTACATGATTCCATATGTGTTATTTCATAGTTCTGATGTCTTCATTATTCTACAATGTAGAAAACAGTAAAAAATTAAGAAAAACCCTTGAATAAGTAGCTGTTCTAAAACTTGAAGAAATGCAGTGATGAATGGACTGTTTTTGAAGTTATTGTTTTAGTATATTTATTTGTTGTCTAATATCAGAAGGCTCTTTAAAGCGATTTGAGTTGTCAATGTGCCGCATTGCATTGTGTAAATTCATGGCATGGTTTCTTTTTAGCCAAATGTTGAATAGACATGCAGACAAATTACTCAATGCAGGAAAAGAGGAATAATGGCCTACTGTCTGTAGTCATAAAAAATGTTTGGCTAAATAAATAGATATTATTTTGTTGGGTAGCGGATCGGCTCTCGGAACTCATTAAGAGGCGGCTTCTATCTTCAATACAATCATTCATTCAGAAGGTTAAACCCATAGGTCAGGGTTCTTCAATTCCGGTCCTGGAGGGCCGAAGTGTTTCGGCCCTCCAGGACCGGAATTGAAGAACCCTGCCATAGGTCTTAGGCCTGCAGTAAATACAATTAGATTACCTGGTTCATTTTTCATTAGGTTATAATAATCCATGCCTTCTGGGAATGTTATAAAGTCCAAAAGTTATGTGTTGAGTTAGAAATTTGGCTGTCAGAAGAATTACAATAAAAATAAAAATAAATCCATCTGTCTGCATATTTCTAGACATGGCATATAAGGGTGCAGTGAGATACCCTGTGGGTTGGACGATACTTTTCTCATCAATCATCTTGAAAAAACATATACTTAAAAACTGAAAATCAACCAATGTCAGCCTTTAAACACTTTATTATCCAAATGTTGAAAGTGCGTGTGGGCGACAGAGAGAAACAAAATGGGGCAGTTTGAGGCCATGTGGTGGAGAGTGAAGCGGGCGCTGGAGATGGGGGTGTGAGCAGGTGGGTCTGGGCAGGGGTGATGTAGTTGTCGTTTGTATGTGTATGTTTTGTATTGTCTAAAAATAGAAAATAAAATCTTACAAACATTTTTATAAGGAAAAATTAGAAGCTTGGAACACACATCTGATTATTCATTATGAATAGGATTTATTTGATTTAATTCGTTTACATTCTTCATTGTAACCACAATATCGCAAATAATTGAACACACACAACATGAGCAGATTAACTTGGTCAAAACATTTATTTATTAAAGACTATCAGAAATAATGTTGGTACTTATTTATTTTGATCCAAAGCCACGAATGAGTGAATCGCTCAGCTTTATGCTGACAAATATAGCCTTATGCTGCGAAATAGCCTACTAAATAGGCCAAGCCTAAACAAATACATTAAATTGCCTAAATAAACGAGTACATTTCATAAATAAATGAAGTAGCTCAGTTCTTGAAAATATGTGCAACCTTTATCCCCTCCCTATCCTCGCTGAACTCTCATTCAGTTTCTTCATCACATCAGCAAAGAAGGACTCCGTGTTTCAGAAACCCACTTTATATAGAGGGGCTATCACTCTTTCACACTGCGGTAAATAAAGCCAGCTTGTTATTTAGAATGATTTCTGTTTTTAGAGGGAGAGAAACCAAAAGCCTATTTTTCGAAAATGTGTCAGTCCACATGTCAAGTGTAATTGCGCCATTGTATTTACCCAAGTTCTCTCTCAACTCCGGACCACCCGCCAGCAATTTTTTTGTTGTTGCCTGATGCAGGACTCTAGTGCCAGAGAAGAGAGACTCTCGGACTGAAACATTCACACCTCCATTAATTTACGAAAAGATAGCCAATTTGTGCCACAGTTTAGACTACCGATAGATCAGCGTTCTAACTCCCCCTTGTGATAGTGTGGTGCAATGACAGAATTACTCAATTTACCACAATCTGCCACCATCTACCACAAATGGTCGCGGCAGAAGCTCAAAACTTTTAATTGACGAACCACTGTATACTGTGTGGTTCGTTGTTGACTTGTTTGGTTCTTCTTCCTCTGGGTTAGAATTACAAATATGCCATGTAGCAGACACTTTTATCCAAAGTGACCTACACAAGTGAGTGCATACGACCCTGGAGTTGCTAGTGCCATGCTCTACTAACTGAGCCGCAATCTCGATGTTGTTGCTGTGTGTCTGACCATGTGACCTTTGACCCCTTGTGTGTTTGGGAGCAGCAACTGGCCCGCACCTCCCCTGGGAGTGTGTGTTCCCTCCGTGGTATCAGCGTCCCAGGATCCCCAGCCGTGGCCATCACGGTGAGTCTGCACCATCAGACAGACACTCCTCTAAACACACACGCACACACACACCCTTGTGGGGACCTAAAATTGATTTCCATTCAAAATCCTATTTTCCTTAACCCCTAACCCTAAACCTAACCCTAATGCCTAAACCTAACCTTCTAACCCTAATTGTAACCCTAAACCTAACCCCTAATCTTAAAATAGCCTTTGTCTTCGTGGGGAGAATTTTCCTTGTTTTACTGTCCTGGTGGGGACTTTGGGAATTTCAGGTCCCCACCAGGATAGAGAAACAAGACACCACACACACACACACACACACACACACACACACACACCTCACATGACAATCCAATCCCATGTCATGTTCTCCCTCTTCTTATATTCCTCTTTCCAGGCCAAAATGGACAATCAGGTCATTGGCTATATATCTTTTTATTTTATTCAACCAGGTAAGACCCATTGAGCTTAAAAACCTATTTTGCGAGGGCGACCTGGTAAGAAGGCAAAACAAGGAAATAGCAGCGTGTACATAAAATAATACAGAAAATACAAAATACACACAAAAGACAAAGTGTCACAAATTACAGATACAATTGAAGATTAGAAACAACTGCAGCTATCACAAACAGTGTTGTCGATCAGTCTTAAAAACAGGCAAAGACACTTAACTCCCCTAACTTTAATATATTTTGAAGCATGTTTCAGGGTGAAGGGGCATTATGGGAAAAATATTGTTTCCCCATCTCAGTTCTAGCCTTAGGAACAGACAAGGACAGCAGCGACTGTGAACAAAGACTGTATTGAGTGACTGATCTGGTCAGTAAGGAACAGAGATACAAAGGGAGTTGTACCAGTGCTTTAGCCTCCTGGTGGAGAGAGAGGTCCATAGCATACAAATCACAGTGATGGGTGAGTGATCTAGCATTTGGAATAAATCTTAAAGCACCGTGATACACTGTGCCCAGAGTTAAGGTACTTGCTGAGGCCTGCATGTAGACACTATCACCATAATCCAGCACTGATTAAAAATGGCTTTGAACAAGATCCTTTCTGACTAACATTGAAAACCAAGATTTGTTCCTAAAATAGAAAGCCAATTTCAACTTCAGTTTCTTGGTCAAGTTATCAATGTGCTGTTTAAAATTCAGCTTTTCATCTAACCAAATCCCAAAATACTTATAGGAGGTGAACATATCAATTTCCTGGCCTTTTATAGTTAAAGTCGGCAAGAGACTCCATCTGTTTACTTTCAGGGAAGAGAAAACCATACATTTTGTTTTCCTTGCATTAAGCACACGTTTCAATTCGAAAAGCTGCCTTTGAATAACATCAAAAGCCAACTGTAAGTCCTGAAAAACATTCTCAATATGAAATGTGTTAGAGGGGATAGAAGAACAAGGCCACCTCACATGACGATCCAATCCCATGTCATGTTCTCCCTCTTCTTATATTCCTCTTTCCAGGCCAAAATGGACAATCAGGTCATTGGCTATAAGGACTTGGCAGCCATCCCCAAAGACAAGGCGATACTGGACATCGAGAGGCCGGACTTAATGATCTACGAACCCCATTTCAATTACACGCCTCTGGAACTATCGGAGGTGCCCCGAAGCAGAGAGGTCATAGGGCACAGCACACCACCCTCCATCATCATATTACAGCATTAAGGGTTTCCTCTCTATTCTAATGGATATCCTTCGCTTGTTTGGAATGGCCCTATTGTATTCATTATGTATTTACATGATTAACAGTAAAGTATAATGGTAGTTTTTGTCTGTCCTACTACGACACAAGTGGTGTTCTATCAAGACAAACATAATGTAATTGTCATTGACTACATTTTTTTAGCTAACCTGTTTGACTAGTTAGGTGATTCTAAAATGTGTCCTATTACCTCTCTGTGTGTGATAAGATACATCTCCTCTATATATAGGCTATATACAATATATGCATTAATATATACTTGCATATGCATATCTATCAAACAATATATATGATTGCACCATTGAAATGCAGGGCAGGTACATTTTGCCTGTTTGGCCTGCGTGTAGAGATCTCTTCCATGCAAACACTTAGGCTGTGCACCAATTGGCACCTTATTATATAGTGCACTACTTTTGACCAGAGCCCTATACTATATATGGAAAAGGGTGCCATGTGGGACACAGACTTATTACAGAGATCAATGGAACTCAATAAGGACTTTCGAGAAAGCCCTGTTGCTGCTAAGCATTGTGATGTGATCAGATTTAGTCATTTCTCTCTGTCTGGCGTAATGAAACTGTCCTGATTAGGCCTGTAACACTGTCTGTCAAACAGTGTCTGTGTCTCACTAAGCCCACAAAGGAGAATGCAGCCTTGGGAGAAAATACAACTGATCAAACAGCCCTCTCTTTCCTTTCTCTCCTTCAGAGGTCCATGTCTCCGCGTTCCTTCTCCCACCCGGCCTCTCCTGAGGTAAGATGAATGGATGGCGTCTGTGCTCTCGGATGGAGAATCATTTGAGCTGTTAATCGTCAGTCCACTGCCCAGTACCCCATGAAGAGCTCTCTCTCCTCTCCTCTCCTCTCTCCTTCTCATATGGTCACACACACACCTACTGTTTGTAATTATGTAATCGTTGTTGAAAGGTTTTGTGCTCCACTGGTATGGTTAAAAACACACACACTTAAGTGGTAATGCCCTCGAAGCCGGTGTTTGGAGGATATATTGGCACACGTCTCGGGCCGGCAAACTGTGCCAATATATCCTCCAAACACCGGCTTCGAGGGCATTATCGCTTTTATACAACGGGTTACCAACATATTCAAATAATGATTGACATATTTTCATTAAAAATGTTATTTTGATGAATTTATTCATACTATTTCATCCTTCCATGAGATATAGTCCCTACACAAATCTAGGGTTGCTACCCAAGCCGGCTGGTCAGTCGTTCTATCAGTTCGGTTGCCAGAGACGTGACCCAGTCGTTAAGTATTTTTGTTCTAAATGTTTGTCCTAAGTAGTTCATTCTAAATGTTCCGTTGCCATGATGGCTGGCAAAGTTCTTATCCCTTGCTTGCTAGCTAGCCAACCTTGGCTAACAGAGTCAATTCAAACAGTGCAGCCAGAATAACAGCAAAGTAGCTGCGTTTGCGTTTGTTTAAGCTGTTTTCGAGTGATTTTTTTGTATACATCCATAACAATGAGCTAATGATGTGCGATTTCGCCAGGCCACTGCTCAGAAGAGATAGCCAACTACACAGCTAACACAATCACTTCAAACTGAAGCTGGAATGACAGCATACTAGCTGCATTTCCTGTTTTTCTATGGAATTGTTTTTGTATATATCCATCAAAATTATGCCGATTCATGATTTCGACTGGCTGAGAAAAGCTGCCAGCCAGTCTGTCTCGTCCCAACTACCAACATTTTCATGGAGATCGAATTTCAATATTGAAACACTGTTGCGAATGTCGGAGAGACAGACAGCAAGGTTATTACAAATCTCCACAGTTGAAAACCAAATGCTAGTCTAAAAGAAATTGGAAATAATGTCTAGATGCTTTTTACAGTGTAGATCTAGTATATAAATTGCATGGCTGGGCTTATGAGACAGTGGATTGCGCAATCAGATGGAACAGAGTAAATAGGCATTTCAACTTCATAGATTTTTCTATCGGCTGGAATGCGGTTTTAACCAATCAGTATCCAGGATTAGACCCATCCGTTGTCTAAAAGCCCACGACTCTACACAAGCACGTTTACAAAAAGCAGTAACCATGGGAACAATGAGCATCTGTTACACTCTTATTGTTTGCTGTGACCTCACTGGCTCCTTCAATCAGGGACGAAATCTAATGTACACAGAACCCTCATTTTCATGCACTTTCCAAATGTGTGTTTGGGTTACAGTTTGGATCTCAATTAGGATCTGGACAGTAATGTTAATCTCATGTGTCCCTAGACTATTCTATTCAAGGATCCCAGGGAGTGGCTGGAGAGCAGGGAGTCACCTGGAGGGTCATCACCAGGTTCAACCCTCCAGCTCAAAACCAGCTCTGCCTTAGCCACGGTCACCGCCACCAAGCTCCCCACGCAGCACTTTCACAGGCCAGGTATTGTAATCCATCAGCACACTTATCCTCTTCTCTTCTCTGCTATTTCCTCTGCGCTTTTCTCTTCTCTTCTCTGCCCTGCTCTGCTTTTCATCTGGGACTAATATACATTTTGATTTGATATTTTCATTGCAGATAATGGAATGAATATATACAAGAAGCCACCAATTTACAAACAAGGTATTTCATGCAACTTCATGATGTGTGTGTGTGTGTGTTGACAGTTTAGTAATTGACTGTATGCTGGCATAATATTTTACATTAAAAGGTAACATTGGATGTTCTGTGCACATTTACTGTATATTTCATTGTGTTTGCGTGTGTGTGTCTATGTAGATGCATTAGCATCCACCCCCCAGGGGAAACACATAGAGGATCTCATCATCGAGTCATCTAAATTCCCTGCTGCCCAGCCACCTGATCCCAACAAACCCTCCAAGATTGAGACAGATTACTGGCCCTGCCCCCCTTCCCTGGCTGCAGTTGGTATGTCTTGCACTATTAATAACACAACTGTGAATAGTAATGAATAGGGTTGCAAAGCTCCCGGTATTTTAACAAAGTAACTGGAATCTTCTGTAATTTTGGTAATTGACAGGTAATCTATGACAATCTATGGTAATTTTGGTCATTTATACATGAAGAACTTTAAATCGAAAAATGTATTCATATTGTGATGTCACGAGAGGCTGTGTCCTGGAGGGACGTTACATCCCCCTGAGGTGGCTGCAAACCCAGACAGCTATGGCTCCATCTGCTGGTATGGTCGGGAACTCCACCCCTCTATGGCCAATCTTCCCACGCAGCTGAAACAAATGAGGAGCTGATGAGCTGAAAGTGTGTGGGGGGTGAAGAAACACAGTCTCCAACCTGGGCTCTCTGGAGGACAAGAGTGCTGCACGTCCACTTCCATGAGGAATATAAGGATTTGGAGATACGTACCTTTGGGAAATACTCACCTTTGGATATATTCACCTGTGGAACTACGGGAGAGACATTTGGAAGGACTTTTTGCTGGGTTGGCCACTAGCTGCAACGTGGACTACAGTAAGGCTGGGGAAAAGTTATCTGAGCGAGTGAGAACTATGATTTTGGATGTGGAAGAGACATCCCTGAACTGTTAACCCTTAAAGAGCCACAAGAGAACAGAATTTGGTTATATTTTCGTTAATTTCCCAAGACCTTTAATAAAATCCTTGTTTTGTTTGAACCTTGTCTCCTTGCACTACTTGAGCAATCCCGCTGAAAGCTGTGTAGCCTCTCGTGACGTCACAGATGGTGGAGAACACGGGCATACTCAAGCGTTAATAGTGCATGTCAGAGGAGGATACCGAAGGTTTGATCACCCAGTTTTCCAAGTTGGCCGTAGGCTCCCCGCCGACTGAAATGGAGGACATATTGAAAGCCCTTGTTGCTGGCCAGCAAGCCCAGATGCAAGCAAACGTGGCTCTCTTGGAGGAGCAAAAGAAAGCCAACCTTCTGAAGGCAGAGGAATTGCAGTTGCAGAGACAGAGGGTTGTCCAAAATACCCGCCCAATAAAGGCAAGTGACTTTATATCTAAGATGGGAGCTACCGATGACATTGAGGCATACCTGCATGCATTTGAGGCCACGGCCACTAGGGAAGCCTGGCCCAAGCAACAGTGGGTTGGTCTGTTAGCCCCCTTTCTAACCGGGGAATCGCTGAATGCTGTCCGGGACCTGGGCCCTGACCAGGTTACTGACTATGATGCCCTGAAGTCTGAGATCCTCAGCAGATATGGACTCACAAAGTTTGGTATGGCCCAGCGCTTTCACAGCTGGACCTTCCAACCAGACCAACCTCCTCGGGCGCAGATGCATGAACTTGTCCGAATCGCAAGGAAATGGCTGGATCCGCAGAGGAATACAGCAGCGGCGGTGGTGGAGGCCGTTGTGGTGGATCGTTACCTACGCGCACTGCCTTATGAGGCAAAACGGTTCATCAGTCAACAGGCCTTGACCACGGCTGATCTGACCGTGGAAGCTGTGGAAAAGTACCAGGCCACAGCGGAGATGCTGAATGCTTCCCGAAAAGACCCCAGGAGTGCGGCCCCACCACAAATGGGAAGAACCCGTCCAAAGGACCCCAAGGTCTCGAACCCAGCCACGTCAGGACTTATCCCGGCTCCAGGGGGAGCCAGAAACCAGGCGGGTCCAAGAAGAGTGCACCAGGAGGGGGAAACTCGACAGTGTTACCGGTGTGGGGAGATGGGACATATCTCCTGGCAGTGTGGGAAACCAGCCGATGAACCTATGCCCACTGCGGAGTCCTCCAGCTCAGCACCCACACACCGTTTTGCCTCGCTCTTGGGAGTCGTAAATGGCGGCCCAGATCGACCCCCCACCTGCCCGGTAACTGTGAATCACCATGATGTGGAGGCCTTACTGGATTCTGGTAGCCGGGCCACCCTGGTGCGTAAGGATTTGGTGGGCCCAACGTGTCTGACCCCGGGGAAAGTCCTCCCAGTTTCCTGTGTCCATGGGGACACCAGAGAATACCCCATTACTGAACTTACAATGACCAGCACACGGGGAACCATACACACGACGGCGGGGGTGGTTGATTCCCTCCCCGTCCCTGTCCTAATTGGACGAGACTGCCCAGCCTTTTACCCACTCTGGAGAGAGTCTCAGGAGAGGATAACCCGAGTACCTCGGAAATGGAGAGGCTCTGATAGGGATGGCAGGTGCCCAGACCGACACAGAGACTGGTCCGGATACGGGAGAAGAGAACGCAGCCCAGGAAAGTGCTCTGTTCTCCAGGGAAGAAGACGTCCCAGGCACCCAAGAGCTTCCCCCTCTCACAGGCCAGTATGGGCTGGCAAGCACCACGGCAATGCGGACGCCCTCTCCCGGCGTGATGCCTTCTTCGCTGCCTTTACCCCGACGAGGACGTCGGTCCCGAGGAGGGGGATGTGTGATGTCACGAGAGGCTGTGTCCTGGAGGGACGTTACATCCCCCTGAGGTGGCTGCAAACCCAGACAGCTATGGCTCCATCTGCTGGTATGGTCGGGAACTCCACCCCTCTATGGCCAATCTTCCCACGCAGCTGAAACAAATGAGGAGCTGATGAGCTGAAAGTGTGTGGGGGGTGAAGAAACACAGTCTCCAACCTGGGCTCTCTGGAGGACAAGAGTGCTGCACGTCCACTTCCATGAGGAATATAAGGATTTGGAGATACGTACCTTTGGGAAATACTCACCTTTGGATATATTCACCTGTGGAACTACGGGAGAGACATTTGGAAGGACTTTTTGCTGGGTTGGCCACTAGCTGCAACGTGGACTACAGTAAGGCTGGGGAAAAGTTATCTGAGCGAGTGAGAACTATGATTTTGGATGTGGAAGAGACATCCCTGAACTGTTAACCCTTAAAGAGCCACAAGAGAACAGAATTTGGTTATATTTTCGTTAATTTCCCAAGACCTTTAATAAAATCCTTGTTTTGTTTGAACCTTGTCTCCTTGCACTACTTGAGCAATCCCGCTGAAAGCTGTGTAGCCTCTCGTGACGTCACAATATATAGTATCATTTTTTTATATCTGTGTCCATATTGTCCATGAGTTTCTAGTGGATAGACCATATGGTTCAAGAGAAAATAGCCAAATGAATGGAAAAAGCATCTAATCAATAATGGCATTCTTTTTTATTAACTCTGCAACTCTTCCAAGTATTTACTTTTTTTACAACTGCCACCAGTTTGGCGCCAAAACATTTACAACAAAACACACTGACATAGTAAAATAAACGTGTAAAAAAATATATAAAGGATATTTCATGTTGAAACCCTCATATTAAACACCAATCGTATTCAATAAGTTGATGGTTTATATTTAGGATAATGTTTTACAGCTTTGTCATTCTGTTTTTTATTTTAAAATCATCTTATTTTAAAATGTTATATATTTTACATGTGATAAGGCCACACAGAGGGCCAAAGATAATTACAGACGCCTGTGATAATCTGAAGTACCCAAAAAGGCCACTACATGTCATCTTATAAAATTCCCCCAAATCTTGAAAGTTACCAACATTCTGGTAGTTTACTGGTAAACTTAGAAAGTTTCCAGTAATATACCCTCCCTTTGCAACCCTAGTAGTGAACGATCCCAGCCAGCAAGCACTTATAAAACACTGGTGGCTATGAGGCTGCACACCACTGTAGGTACAGTAAGCTGGTAAGCTGATATCGGACCAGTTTTGCTAACCGCCATGGTGGCATGCCTCTAGCAGGCCAACAGCACACCGACCATCATTAACTCGTCCTATCCGACAGTTGATGCTGCTCTTAGCTTGAAGTGTCGACTACTGCTGTGAAGCTGATGGGCAAAATTGGCAGTGGGCTGCTAACTTTGCCGACCGCGGGCCGCTGATGAGCTACTAAGCTTCCAATGAGGAGGGATAGTAAGGGTTAGTAGTGGAGAGTGATAGTGTACTAGAGCTTAGTAGTACCAGGGTTTCCTCTAACACTTGGCTCCCCTCTACCACAGAGACAGAGTGGAGGAAGAAGGCTGAGACCCAGAGGAGGGAGGAGGGAGAGAGGGATGAGGAGGACGAAGAGTATGACGATGGAGATCTGTCCGATGATATGTGGGGACTACGGCAACTGCAGAAGCAGGAGCTCAACAAAGTACGGAACAGGTTTTATTTGTAACAAATTCTCCCAAATGTGGCTACTGCACACACTTACAGCGCCTTGCAAAAGTATTCATCCCCCTTGGCGTTTTTCCTATTTTGTTGCATTACAACATGTAATTTAAATTGATTTTTATTTGGATTTCATGTAATGGACATACACAAAAAGTGGTGCGTGCATATGTATTCACCCCCTTTGCCATGAAGCCCTTAAATAAGATCTGGTGCAACCAATTACCTTCAGAAGTCACATAATTAGTTAAATAAAGTCCTCCTGTGTACAATCTAAGTATCACATGATCTCAGTATATATACACCTGTTCTGAAAGGCCCCAGAGTCTGCAACACCACTAAGCAAGGGGCACCACCAAGCAAGCGGCACCATGAAGACCAAGGAGCTCTCCAAACAGGTCAGGGACAAAGTTGTGGAGTACAGATCAGGGTTGGGTTATAAAAAAATATCAGAAACTTTGAACATCCCACGGAGCACCATTAAATCCATTATTAAAAAATGGAAAGAATATGGCACCACAACAAACCTGCCAAGAGAGGGCTGCCCACCAAACTCACGGACCAGGCAAGGAGAGCATTAATCAGAGAGGTAACAAAGAGACCTAAGATAACCCTGAAGGAGCTGCAAAGCTCCACAGCGGAGATTGGATTATATGTCCATAGGACCACTTTAAGCCGTACACTCCACAGAGCTGGGCTTTACGGAAGAGTGGCCAGAAAAAAAGCCATTGCTTAAAGAATAAAATAAGCAAACACGTTTGGTGTTTGCCAAAAGGCATGTGGGAGACTCCCCAAACATATGGAAGAAGGTACTCTGGTCAGATGAGACTAAAATTGAGCTTTTTGGCCATCAAGGAAAATGCTATGTCTGTAAGGCAACAAAATAGGAAAAATGCCAAGGGGGGTGAATACTTTCGCAAGCCACTGTACGTGTTTTCTAAGTGTTATCTTAACTGTTTTCTTGAGTGTAACTCAATGATAGTGGTCGCTCGTGTGGTGACGTGACTTACTTTAATGTACAGTATGACTGTTATTTATCGAATCACCCTAACTATGTTTAATTGTCACTCGATTAAATTAATCATGTAACAATTAACTCATTAGGAATTTGGGGCACCTCGGAAGAAGTTGTTTAACGAGTTACCATCTCCCGGATTAAACTCTTAGAAGATATATACAGTGGGGAAAAAAAGTATTTAGTCAGCCACCAATTGTGCAAGTTCTCCCACTTAAAAAGATGAGAGAGGCCTGTAATTTTCATCATAGGTACACGTCAACTATGACAGACAAAATGAGAAAAAAAAATCCAGAAAATCACATTGTAGGATTTTTAATGAATTTATTTGCAAATTATGGTGGAAAATAAGTATTTGGTCAATAACAAAAGTTTCTCAATACTTTGTTATATACCCTTTGTTGGCAATGACACAGGTCAAACGTTTTCTGTAAGTCTTCACAAGGTTTTCACACACTGTTGCTGGTATTTTGGCCCATTCCTCCATGCAGATCTCCTCTAGAGCAGTGATGTTTTGGGGCTGTCGCTGGGCAACACAGACTTTCAACTCCCTCCAAAGATGTTCTATGGGGTTGAGATCAGGAGACTGGCTAGGCCACTCCAGGACCTTGAAATGCTTCTTACGAAGCCACTCCTTCATTGCCCGGGCGGTGTGTTTGGGATCATTGTCATGCTGAAAGACCCAGCCACGTTTCATTTTTAATGCCCTTGCTGATGGAAGGAGGTTTTCACTCAAAATCTCACAATACATGGCCCCATTCATTCGTTCCTTTACACGGATCAGTCGTCCTGGTCCCTTTGCAGAAAAACAGCCCCAAAGCATGATGTTTCCTCCCCCATACTTCACAGTAGGTATGGTGTTCTTTGGATGCAACTCAGCATTCTTTGTCCTCCAAACACGACGAGTTGAGTTTTTACCAAAAAGTTCTATTTTGGTTTCATCTGACCATATGACATTCTCCCAATCCTCTTCTGGATCATCCAAATGCACTCTAGCAAACTTCAGACAGGCCTGGACATTTACTGGCTTAAGCAGGCGGACACGTCTCGCACTGCAGGATTTGAGTCCCTGGCGGCGTAGTGTGTTACTGATGGTAGGCTTTGTTACTTTGGTCCCAGCTCTCTGCAGGTCATTCACTAGGTCCCCCTGTGTGGTTCTGGGATTTTTGCTCACCGTTCTTGTGATCATTTTGACCCTACGGGGTGAGATCTTGCGTGGAGCCCCAGATCGAGGGAGATTATCAGTGGTCTTGTATGTCTTCCATTTCCTAATAATTGCTCCCACAGTTGATTTCTTCAAACCAAGCTGCTTACCTATTGCAGATTCAGTCTTCCCAGCCTGGTGCAGGTCTACAATTTTGTTTCTGGTGTCCTTTGTCAGCTCTTTGGTCTTGGCCATAGTGGAGTTTGGAGTGTGACTGTTTGAGGTTGTGGACAGGTGTCTTTTATACTGATAACAAGTTCAAACAGATGCCATTAATACAGGTAACGAGTGGAGGACAGAGGAGCCTCTTAAAGGAGAAGTTACAGGTCTGTGAGAGCCAGAAATCTTGCTTGTTCGTAGGTGACCAAATACTTATTTTCCACCATAATTTGCAAATAAATTCACAAAAAATCCTACAATGTGATTTTCTGGATTTTTTTTTCTCAATTTGTCTGTCATAGTTGACGTGTACCTATGATGAAAATTACAGGCCTCTCTCATCTTTTTAAGTGGGAGAACTTGCACAATTGGTGGCTGACTAAATACTTTTTTGCCCCACTGTATATGTTATATATATCGATAACAGTCACTTATTAAATAATTACCTCTTATCAGTCTCATTCTGAACGTCGCATAATCCTTGAACCTGCAAGAACCCTAACCTAATCAGCAATACACAAATTGTCTTAATTATTTATTAACTAACTAACTAAATAATAACACAATACAAACACACACATAGGTTATTGATTACAAACGTAATACAATGAAAACAGGTCCCTAGTGGACTGGACTAACAATAGCATGAATGCTTGGGTAGAAGGAGGGTCAGAGTGGAAGGGAGAGACAGAGATTCAAACTATCGTGGTTACTTTGGAAACTACGCTCTCGGAAATACAAATGCTTAAAACCCCACTAAACGCTCATTCGGATTAGAAATGCAACATGTATTTATGTGTAGCTGCCCTCGATAGTTGAGTTGCTGATGTTGGACTCTGGTTTGCCCACCAGAGATCCCAATGTCCTTGGTAGAGTTTCTGGTCGTAGTTGTGGTTAGAATGGATACTTCAGATGTACCAGCGGTTGTCGGAGAGGGATTGTCCTTCCTGGTCTAATGTAAAAAAAAAAATTCAAGTCTTTTTATGCATTCAGGGTAAAAGGGGTGTTCTATTATGTTTGTGCTCATCTGGGTGTAGCCACTGACTGAGAACAAATCAATATGGAAAACAATCATCTCATCTAGAATGCTAAAATCACATTGTTATCTTCACAAAATTATTATTATACTTAATCATTAATGTTATACAACCATTAGATGCAAACCTCATAACTTGGAAGTGTACACCCCCAGAGATACAGTTATGTTGTTCCACCGTCTTTAACGACATCACAACATAGTAACGAATTTGACATGATTGTTCTTTATGTCGCCACCGACCATTTCCCACATTCTTTGAAGTATGAATATTGTTTCATTATCCACTTTTGGATGTTGGAGTTTTGGCGGGAAGAATATCTGTGTTAACAAAGGGGTCCTTTCTCCCAATACTTCATGGCAAGGAAGAGAAAGTCTGCACGGTATTTACGACCGGTCATAAAACTGGCCCCCAGGAGAGGGGGGGTTCAAACCTTTGCCTAGCGGCATCTTTGATCCTCAGCCCATGAGGGCAAGTCATGACACTTGTAAAACCTTTTGACATTCTATATGTCTACCCTTCAGATTCAGTCGAACTTGGGAAAGATCATCTTGAAAGAGGAGCTGGATAAAGCTGTGCCTATCCGCAGAAAAACTTGCTCACTGCCTGACCGGACAGCAATGCACATGGGTGAGAGAGAGGCAGATTCACTTTGTGTCCATTAGTAGTATGTTTGTCAACCTTTTGTGTACAAGAGACCAGGAAACTAAGGTCCTTCTTCCTTGAAGGACCATTTATATAAAAAATTAAACTTGAGAGACCAACAAGCAACATCCCAGGGATCGGTGCTAATCCCCAGTCCGGGGGTTGATTAACACTGTGTTAGATTGTGACCTTGTGAGTGTTATAGAAAAGAGAAAGAAACACACAAAATCACACATATGCTCAATTTCAAATCCTTTGTAGAAACGGTAAAGATTCCACACTTCCTCCACCTACAGCATCGTTTGCGTCCCAAATGGCACCCTATTCCCTACATAGTTCACTACTTCTGACCATGGGCCCTGGTCAAAAGTAGTGCACTATATGGGGAATAGTGTGGCATTTGGGACGCATATATCATCCACCCCCGACTTTGCCCTGCATCTTCTCTTTTCCGTGACAGCCTTTAACATTATGCTGTGAGAAAACATATTGACATGCCAGACAGACAAGCCTGTAAAAGGATATCACTCTCCTGCCTTAACAGCTAGTTTCTGACAATGTTCTAGACACGTTAAATGAGAACATTGCAAGAACATTCATGTATCCAGTTTTCTGTGGGTCAGAAGAGTATTCCATCAAAGGATAGCCAAACATACACAGAACATGGTAGACATGTTCGCAGAACATAAGATATTAATGTTCTAGACCCGTTTCATGGGAACCTGGCAAAAGCATTTTTGTCCAGTTTTCTGTGGGTTAGGAGAATATTCCATCAACATCCCACCTAACATACACAGACAGAACATGGTTGCAATGTTCTCAGAATATACAGTGCCTTCAGAAAGTATTCACACTCCTTGACTTTTTCCACATTTTGTTGTGTTTCAGCCTCAATTTAAAATGGATTAAATTTAGATTTTGTGTCACTGGTCTACACACAATACCCCATAATGTCAAAGTGGAATTATGTTTGTAGAAATGTTTACAAATTAATAAAAAATGAAAAGCTGAAATGTCTTGAGTCAATACGTATTCAACCCCTTTATTATGGCAAGCCTAAATATGTTCAGGAGTAAACATTTGCTTAACAAGTCACATAATACGTTGCATGGACTCACTCTGTGTACAATAATAGTGTTTAACATGATTTTTGAATGACTACTTCATCTCTACCCCACACATACAATTATCTGTAAGATCCCTCAGTCCAGCAGTGTATTTCAAACACAGATTTAACCACAAAGACCAGGGAGGTTTACCAATGCCTTGCAAAGAAGATTGGTAGATGGGTAATAATTTTAAAAAGCAGACATTTGAGCATGGTGAAGTTATTAATTACACTTTGGATAGTGTATCAATACACCCAGTTGCTACAAAGATGCAGGCGTCCTTCCTAACTCAGTTGCCGGGGAGGAAGGAAACTGCTCAGGGATTTCACCATGAGGCCAATGGTGACTTTAAAACAGTTACAGAGTTTAATGGCTGTGATAGTAGAAAACTGAGGATGGATCAACAACATTGTAGTTACTCCACAATACTAACGTAAATGACAGAGTAAAAAGAAGGAAGTCTGTACAGATAAAAACATTTTCTTCAAAACATCCTGGAAAACTGCAAAAAAACATTTTTGCTTTATGTCCTGAATACAAAGCGTTATGTTTGGGGCAAATCCAACACAACACATCACTGAGTACCACTATTCATATTTTCAAGCATGGTGGTGGCTGCATCATGTTATGGGTATGCTTGTCATCGGCAAGGACTAGGGAGTTTTTTGGGGGTGATAAAAGGAAACAGAATAGAGCTAAGCAAAATCTGGTTCAGTCTGCTTTCCAACAGACACTGGGAGACAATTTCCCCTTTCAGCAGGACAGTAACCTAAAACACAAGGCCAAATATACACTGGAGTTGCTTACCAAGACGACATATAATGTTCCTGGGTGGCCTGGTTACAGTTTTGACTTAAATTGGCTTGAAAATCTATGGCAATACTTCAAAATGATCAACAAGCAACTTGACATAGCTTGAATCATTTTTAAAAGAATAATGTGCAAATATTGTACAATCCAGACTTACCCAAAAAGACTCACAGCTGTAATCGCTGCCAACGGTGATTCTAACACGTATTGACTCAGGGGTGTGAACGCTTGTGTAAATTTGATATTTCTGTATTTCATTTTCAATACATTTGCAAAAAAGTCCCAAAAAAAGTTTTCACTTTGTCATTATGGGTTATTATGTGTAGATGAGTGAGAAAAAAATATATTTAATCAATTTTGAATTCAGGCTGTAACACAATAACATTTGGAATAAGTCAAGGGGTATGAATACTTTCTGAAGGCACTGCAAGATATTAATGTTCTAGAAATGTTTCATGGGAATGTTGCAAGAACATTTATGTGTCCAAAGAAAAGTTCATTACACATCCCATCTTGTTACTTTTGCCAAGCCAACCAAAGCCCTGATTTGTGAACCCCTGATTCATTCATAGCTCCTTGTCTGTTGGCAAGGTTAAGAATACTCACACACACAGTGCTTCTAACATAGTGTTTTCAATTTACATATTTGACATACAGTACTCGATTACATTGTGCATTTTCATTTATACAGTAATTATACAGTCCTTAGCTGGGATTTGAACTCACAACCTCTTCGTTCACAGTACTCCAATCTTCCTTCTACGCCACCCGGTCAGGTATTGATTAGTCTGACTATTCTCATCATTGATTTTATTTACTTATTTCAGCACTTGAAGGGCCTTCTGTATAGTTGTCTAATGTTGGTGGGGAATATTAACCTGTTTTAATAATACCCCTGAATCACTATGATTAATAAAATATTTTCTTTAATGCACTTTTATCAGAGCTGAGATTTACTTCAAAGTGCATTCACCCTATTGCTTACATCTATCAAGTCGTTTCAGATCATTACAAGTGCCTAGGGAGGAGGGTTTATGGTTTATTCTGGACAGGGCCTAACTATACTGGCTCAACATACATTGGGACAGTGGTTAGAGTGTTTGTCATTAGTGCTGGTGGTTTAGGTTCGAGACCTGCTATCTAGATTATACCCTACTCTCACATCCTTAGCAATATATGTTAATCTCATTATTGCCAAGTTGGATGGGGAGCACCCCTTCTGCTGAAAAACATCCCCACAGCATGATGCTGCCACCACCATGCTTCACCATAAGGATGGTGCCAGGTTTCCTCCAGACGTGATGCTTGGCATTCAGGCCAAAGAGTTCAATCTTGGTTTCATCAGACCAGAGAATCTTGTTTGTCATGGTCTGAGAGTCCTTTAGGTGCCTTTTGGCAAACTCCAAGCGGGCTGTCATGTGCCTTTTACTGAGGAGTGGCTTCCGTCTGGCCACTCTACCATAAAGGCCTGATTGGTGCTGTGCTGCAGAGATGGTTGTCCTTCTGGAAGGTTCTCCCATCTCCACAGAGGAACTCTGGAGCTCTGTCAGAGTGACCATCAGGTTCTTGGTCACCTCCCTGACCAAGGCCCTTCTCCCCCGATTGCTCAGTTTGGCCGGGCGGCCACTGTGTTCTTGGGGACCTTAAATGTTGCAGAAATGTTTTGGTACCTTTCCGCAGATCTGTGCCTCGACACAATCCTGTCTCGGAGGATGTACCTGAGCTCAATTTTGAGTCTTATAGCAAAGGGTCTGAATACTTATGTAAGTAAGGTATTTCTGTTTTTCATTTTCAATAAATGTGCTAAAATTTCAAAACCTGTTTCCACTTTGTCATTATGGGGTATTGTGTGTAGATTGATGAGGGGAAAAAATAACTTAATCCATTTTAGAATAAGGCTGTAACGTAACAAAATGTGGAAAAGGTCAAGGAGTCTGAATGCTTTCCGAATGCACTGTATGTGGTGTGGATTTCAAAAAGACGATAGAGAGTGCTCTTTGAGATGCTCAGCTACCTAGAATTCTACCGATTCCCATTTTTCAATGAGGAACTAATTTGAATTACACTGAACAAAAATATAAACGCAACATGTAAAGTGTTGGTCCCATGTTTAATGATCTGAAATAAAATATCCCAGAAATATTCCATGAGCACAAAAAGCTTATTTCTCTCAAATGTTGTGCACACATTTGTTTACATCCCTGTTAGTGAGCATTTCTCCTTTACCAAGATAATCCAGCCACCTGACAGGTGTGGCATATCAAGAAGCTGATTAAACAGCATGATCATTACACAGGTGCATCTTGTGCTGGAGACAATAAAATGACACTTTAATGTGCAGTTTTGTCACACAACACAATGCCACAAGTCTTAAGTTTTCATAAAGTGTGCAGTTGGCATGCTGACTGCAGGAATGTCCACCAGAGCTGTTGCCAGATAATTTTAATGTTCATTTCTCTACCTTAAGCTGCCTCCAACGTTGTTTTAGAGAATTTGGCATCATGTGTATGGCGTTGCGGTTTGATGATGTCAACGTTGTGAACAGAGTGCCTCATGGTGGGGTTATGGTATGGGCAGGTATAAGCTACGGACAACGAACACAATTGCATTTTATCGATCGCAATTTGAATGCACAGAGGCCCATTGTCGTCCCATTCATCCGCCTCCATTACCTCATGTTGCAGCATGATAATGCACGGCCCCATGTCACAAGGATCTGTACACAATTCCTGGAAGCTGAAAATGTCCCAGTTCTTCCATGGCCTGCATACTCACCAGACATGTCACCCATTGAGCATGTTTGGGATGCTCTGGATCGATATCCAGCAACTTCGCACAGCCATTGAAGAGGAGTGGGACAACATTCCATAGGCCACAATCAACAGCCTGATCAACTCTATGCGAAGGAGATGTGTCGCTCTGCATGAGGGAAATGGTGGTCACACCAGATACTGACTAGTTTTCTGATACTTTTTTTTTAAAGGTATCTGTGACCAACAGATGCATATCTGTATTCCCAGTCATGTGAAATCCGTAGATTACTGCCTAATTTATTTATTTCAATTGACTGATTTCCTATGAACTGTCACTCAGTAAAATGAAATTGTTGCATGTTTCTTTTATATTTTTGTTCAGTATAGATAAATTAAGTGTGTTGCCAAATCATGACATTAACATAAAGTCTAGAACCCAGGCCACCAGCACCAATGACAAACACACTAACCACTGCCCCAATAAGGGATATATCTAGGGCATGTGCTTATTGAACCAGTATAGTTAGGCCCTGTACAGAAGAATCCCTAACCCCTCCTCCTCCTCCTAGGCACTTGTGTAGATCTGAAACGACTTGATCGGTGTAAGTATTAGGGTGAATGCACTTTGAAGTAAATCTCAGCTCTGTTAAAAGCAGTCAATAAAAACGTTTATTGATTATAGTGATTCAGGAGTATTATTAAAACAGTTTAATATGCCCCACCAACCTTAGACAACGATACAGAAAGTCCTTAAATTGTTGAAATAAGTCAATCAAATCAATAACTGACACAGACATGGTGGCGTAGGAGGAAAATCTGAATGCTGTAAACCAAGAGGTTGTGAGTCCAAATCCCAGGTGAGAACATGTTAAATAATAATTACTGTATTAATGAACATGCACAATGTTGTCAAAGTGTGTCAAATATGTAAATTTAAAGCACTGTGTGTTTGAGTATCCCTGAACTTGCCAACAGACAAAAACAGCTGTGAATGGATCAGTGGTTCACCAATTAGGGGCTTGGCAACAGTAACAAGGCGTGATGTTCAGTTAAACAATTTTTTTGGGGGGGAGAAAGCTTCTTCCCATGAAACGTGTCTAGAACATTGATATCTTACATTCTGAGAACATGGCAACCATGTTCTGTGTATGTTTGATGTGACGTTGATGGAATATTCTCCAAACCCTCAGAAAACTGGACACATGAATGTTCTTTCAATGTCCCATAAAACGCATCTAGAACATTAATGTTGTACAGTATATTCTGAGAACATTGTAACCATGTTCTAGATAAGTTCTGCTTGACATTTAGGGAATGTTCTCCTAACTTTAACACCAAAACATGCAAAAAAGGTTCTCAGAAGGCTTTTGCTAATATACAGTAGATATAATGTTCCCCTAACTAACGGAAAACTGGACACTTAAACATTAGGGGGAACATTCAATTGTTAGCTGGGTATATACCTCAGTGCTCGGAGTAGGGTGAAGTTGCTCCTAGTTGCTGATCTTGGGTCAGTTTTGCATTTTCCCCTCTCAAGGTTAAGGTTAGGATGGGGGAGGGGAAGCTGATTCTAGATCTGTACATAGGGGAAACTTTACCCCAGGGCCTCTCAAGTGGCCGAGTGCAAGATTTTGGTTGTATGAAATACAGTATTCAATATCATTGCTCCTTGATTATACAATGCAGTGCCTATGATATTGATATACTTAAATATGATCTACATTCCTAGGTTCATCCTCCAATGCCTCCAAAAACATACATTTCCGAGCAACCAGTAGGAGTGGTCTGACCAGGGTGAGTAGAGGGTGCAAAGCGTCTGGGCCAGTTTTCACAAAGCGTCTTAGAGTAGGAATACTGATCTAGGATAGGATTTAAAAGGATTCTTTTAACTCTCCATAAATTGTTTTCATTATGATTTAAAAGAAAAAACTGATCCTAGATCAGCACTATTGTGAGACGCTTTGTGAACACTGGCCAGGGCCCGGTTTCACAAAAGCATCTTAATCCTATGTTCATTGTTAGAACCTTCGTAGGAGCATTGTTAGATCTCCAAGCTGTTTCTCAAAACCATCGTTACTAAAGTTGCTCTTGAAAATACTTATTTAATGGCTGCCTCAGACCACTTTTGGAACAGCTTAGTACGTCGTTAGATGCTTTTTTTGCCCTTCCGCGTCACTTTATACACAGAACATCTCCGCTAAACACAAAATATTTTTCATTCTGTGACCTCCAATAACTTCAGAACAAATATGACAGTGACTACAAATACAAAGTGGCGCATTTCTTTGCATAACAAGTGAAAGATATAAAGACGCTTCAAGTGAAAACCGAGATTAATGTATTAAAATATTATTATTTAAATTATATGCCAAATCTTGATTTAGTGCATTATTATAGGCTAAGCATTAGAATAAGCCACCTCAATATTTGTAGCCATAGGTGATCATTTCTCTCTAGGAGCTGATCCGTCGTCAGTATTGTGGAATACTTCTAATGTTAATGTAAGATTGGAAAGGGAGAACGCTGATCCGAGAGCACTGCTTCCTTTCTTTTGATCCTATCAGTATCGACACAGGCCTCAACGATGCACGAATGTTCTCTCTGCGTGGTGCTATGGAAAGATGCATTGTTAAAACACTCGTAAACCTATGTTCCATCGCTATCGGGGAACCGGGCCCTGGGCATTATATCACCGCTGACTGAAGTTCATAGTGTTATTCTAAATTGACTAACACCAGAACAGTGATTCTCACAGCACTTCTAATGGTGTGTTCCATTCTGTTTGTAGCTCCAGTCTGCCGAGTTCACCCAATCTGACAGTGACAAAGGAGGACCAGGTAAGGCCTGGTGGTTAAATATGATTGGTTGGCTTCCTATACTGTAACAGTATCAGAACCCAACCAGTCATACAGATGTTGGATGTTAATATGACACACTTAGTCGCAGGAGGAAAATAATCCTGCAGAAGGAGGATTTGAATAAATATTTAGAATCGCCGCCAGGGGGCAGCTGGAAGCGGTGTTTGTAGGCTATACAATAACTTCGACTGCAGGTCCACTGGGCGTCAGTTCAAGTAGCCTATGTAGGCTAGGTGCAGGCTACAGCGCGTCTGGTGAATTCTTATGTGGATTATAATAAATTGACATATTTGTAGGGGGTATATGTATTTTTAATAAAGGGAAATCAGATTTTCCTTTGATCAATTGTTTTATTATATATTCATGGCAATCAATAGGCAGAATACATTGTTGGTTGCCTCAGTGCCTGTGTGGTCCAGCAGTTACAGCCACCGACCCTGGCACACATATGCCAGAGTGGGAATTGGTTTGAATCTGGCCCACTGCCCTTTATATTTTTGTACAACAACTAGTAGTTTTCTAGTTACTCTCTGCAGGCTTTACTTGTACTGAAGTAATTTATTAAGGAAGTAACTTACTTTTTACTCCATTACATTTTACCAAATCATTTCAGTTACAAACCTTGTAACTCCAAATTTGGTGATTTTCATTTTTTTACATGAATTGGTAAGATTAGTTCCCCTTTACGTCTGTATGAACGTTTCAAGACCCCTTGACAAATGAAATGTATTCAATATAGCTTTTCATCAAAATTCTTAAGTTCATTGGCTCGCAACGTTGTCTGTCAAATCCCGTATCTCCACAATGGCTCTTGAAGTGAAGCGCAGGTCTTCACTCCTGAGGATATTTTTGATACTCCTGAGGATATTTTTGATCGTAGGTTCAGAGTTAAGTTACACTTTAATTACCTTCTGCCTTTGTAATATTATATATAAGGACATTTACAATATTGTGCTGGCAGGTTTAAATAATAAATGAATGTCATATCAATTGCACAAAGTTGTTGTCCTTTTTGTTTGCTGTCACAGTTTACCATAAGGTGTAAAAAATGTGCTAACTAAATTTGTAACTATTACTTAAGTCGTTTTCTGACCAGATACTTTTTTACTCTTGAATAGTTTCTTAAGATGGCTGCTTTT
This sequence comes from Coregonus lavaretus, assembly GCF_964263955.1. Lineage (NCBI taxonomy): Eukaryota > Metazoa > Chordata > Actinopteri > Salmoniformes > Salmonidae > Coregonus > Coregonus lavaretus. The sequence continues at coordinate 46,911,956 of NC_140001.1, read as the reverse complement.
ACTTGAGTAAATTACAATCTAAGTAACACTACTTTTACTTAAGTACAGATTTTCAGTACATGGAAATGTTGGTGTAGCCTTGTAAGTCTACTGTGATTAATTTATTAGTTTCCTATTTATGTTATCCAAAAGTGTCTGGTGTGTGTTTGGTCATTTCTTATCAAGATCATGGGTAAAATATCCCTGACTGTCCATATTTGAAATGTGTAACTAAAGTGTATCGAGGGGTTTGAGTTATTTGTGCCAGAAGGACGTGGGCCAGAATCAAACCCACACTGACACGGTAGACTTATGTGAGCACTGAAGGCAGCGCCACTAACCACTAGACCACCACAGGCCATGGTTTAACTACATTTTCACAGCTAATTCGTAACCTTAGGATACACTTCACACTTGTATGCCATAGCCTAGTAGAGACCAATATCTATTTTGTGTTATTAAACTATATAATGATGTGTATGGCTGCATTTCAGATAATCTTTGTACAGTGCCTTCGGAAAGTATTCAGACCCCTTGACTTTTTCCACATTTTATCACGTTACAGCCTTATTCTAAGAGCAAGGCACTTAACCCTAAATTGCTCCTGTAAGTCGCTCTGGATAAGAGCGTCTGCTAAATGACCAATTTATTTATTTATTTAAATTGAGATCAGGTGCATCCTGTTTCCATTGATCATCCTTGAGATATTTATATAACTTGATTGGAATCCACCTGTGGTAAATTCAATTGATCGGACATGATTTGGAAAAGCACACACCTGTCTATATAAGGTCCCACAGTTGACAGTGTAGAGCTCCGAGACAGGATTGTGTCGAGGCACAGATCTGGGGAAGGCTACCAAAAAATGTCTGCATCATTGAAGGTCCCCAAAAACAGTGGCTTCCATCATTCTTAAATGGAAGAAGTTTGGAACCACTAAGACTCTTCTTTGAGCTGGCCTCCCCGCCAAACTGAGCATTCAGGGGAGAAGGGCCTTGGTCAGGGAGGTGACTAAGAACCCGATGGTCACTCTGACAGAGCTCCAGAGTTCCTCTGTGGAGATGGGAGAACCTTCCAGAAGGACAACCATCTCTGCAGCACTCCACCAATCAGGCCTTTATGGTAGAGTGGCCAGACGGAAGTCACTAATCAGTAAAAGGCACATGACAGCAAAAAGGCACCTAAAAACTCTCAGACCATGAGAAACAAGATTCACTGGTCTGATGAAACCAAGATTGAACTCTTTGGCCTGAATGTTTGGAGGAAACCTGGCACCATTCCTACTGTGAAGCATGGTGGTGGCAGCATCATGCTGTGGGGATGTTTTTCAGCGGCAGGGACTGGGAGACTAGTCAAGATCGAGGGAAAGATGAACGGAGCAAAGTATAGAGAGATCCTTGATGAAAACCTGCTCCAGAGCTCTCAGGATCTCAGACTGGGGCGAAGGTTCATCTTCCAACCAACAGGACAACGACCATAAGCACACAGCCAAGACAACGCAGGAGTGGCTTCAGGACAATTCTCTGAATGTCCTTGAAATGCCCAGCCAGAGCCCGGACTTGAACCCGATCGAAGATCTCTGGAGAGACCTGAAAATAGCTGTGCAGCGACACTCCCCATCCAACCTGACAGAGCTTGAGAGGAATGGGAGAAGCTCCCCAAATATAGGTGTGCCAAGCTTGTACCGTCATACACAAGAAGACTTGAGGCTGTAATCGCTGCCAAAGGTTATTCAACAAAGTACTGAGTAAAGGGTCTGAATACTTATGTAAATGTGATATTTCTAAAAACCTTTTTATGCTTTGTCATTATGGGGTATTGTGTGTAGATTGATGAGGGGAAAAAAAGATTTAATCAATTTTAGAATAAGGCTTTCACGTAACAAAATGTGGAAAAAGTCAAGGGGTCTGAATACTTTCCAAATGCACTGTACATTTGAATGTTGCAGTAACAGGACCTAGGCCTAGCGTTTGAGCGAGCGAGAGATAATATTATTTGATAGCAGGCCTGATCCCAATGACTCGACTTCCCCCGCATGGAGATAAAGCGAACTGATCATTTTTATGCAATCATGAGGCTCATTTGAATTTCCTGATGCAGCAGGAAAATTCTCTGCAAGAAAAGAGTGATCAAGTTATGATCCGACATCTGTATGTAAGCATTTAAAGCATGAAACACTGTATGTTATGCACATTCTAACGCAGCATTTCTGTTTCTCCACAGGCCTCCAGGTAAGAATGTTTGGACCAATGTCATCTGAAAACATTATATTAATCTTTGCGTCAAGCTCCATTTGTCTATATTTTGATAAATTATTTTGCCATCATGATTTACACTGACGTGAATACTGTGTATGGTTAGTTCGTTGTGTGTAACATGTTAACAGTGGTGCTGTGTTGGCTGTTGTAATTTAGAATGGAGATTCTCAGAGAGGAAGAATGGACAGGGGAAACTCACTGCCAAGTATGCTGGCTGAGAAGGTCAGAACGTCTGCTGTTTGACATCCACTTCTGATCAGACTTGAAATGCTAGAAATGTGTTTTTCTTTATGTTGATCTCTGTTTTTCCACTATTCTTATAATTGCATAAGTACAATAAGCAGTCTTTAATGTCAGCTACAAACGTATCCATATCTTTACAATCCAGGAGGACTTCTGTAGATACTGTACATAATGTCTACGTCACAAATGGCACTCTATTCCCTATATAGTGGACTTCTTTTGACCAGAGCCCTATGGGCCCTGGTCAAAAGTAGTGGACTATATAGGGAATAGGGTGCCATTTGGGATGTATCCAATGGCAAGCTTTGTGCTGACAGTATAAGCCTCTATAGATGCAGAGTTATGGCTTTGACCTTCCTTCTGAGATGACTGACTATGTTTTTCCATAGATATATCCATATGAAATGCTCCTAGTGACCCACAGGGGAAGGAATAAACTCCCACCAGGAGTAGACAGGATGAGACTGGAGGTAGGATCAGTACTCCCTTGCTTTAAATCTCTAGAATAACTAAATTGTGCAAACTGCTAGCCATGTCGTTTATGTTATTAGTTACAGTTAGGGTTTTGGGTGTAGGGTGAAGTTGCCTCTAGTTGCTAATATTGGGTCAGTTTTGCATTTTCCCCACTAATGGTTAAGGTTTGGATTGGGGGAGGGGAAGCTGGTCCTAGATCTGTACCTAGGGGAAACTTAACCCCGGAGCAGGTTTTGTGATGTGGAGCATGTACAGGTAACTGCCAAAATAAAGAAAACACCAACATAAAGTGTCTTAATAAGTGGGCCAACACAAGCCAGAACAGCTTCAATGTATCTTGGCATAGATTCTACAAGTGTCTGGAACTCTATTGGATCGATGCAACACCTTTCTTCCAGGAAAAATGCCATAATTTTGTGTTTTGTTGATGGTGGTGGAAAACACTCTCTCAGAGGCCGCTTCAGAATCTCCCATAAGTGTTCAATTGGGTTGAGATCTGGTGACTGAGAAGGCCATGGCATATGGTTTACGTCAAATCATTCAGTGACCACTCATGCCCTGTGGATGGAGCCATTGTCATCCTATGGGGGCATAGCCATGGTAGCCAAAATAATGTCCTGCCCAGCATTTTTATACATGACCCTAAGCATGATGTGATGTTAATTGCTTAATTAACTCCGGAACTACACCTGTGTGGAAGCACCTGCTTTCAATATACTTTGTATCCCTCATTTACTTGTGTTTCTATTATTTTGGCAGTTACCTGTAGATTGTGAAGTCTGTCTGATATATGATCTGGCTATCTCCTTTGTAGAGGCATCTGTCCGTGGAGGAATTCCAGAATATATTTGGGATGCCCATTGAGGAATTTGATCGCCTCTCCCTCTGGAAGCGGAATGACTTGAAGAAAAGGGTTTCCCTTTTTTAGCGTGAGGAGACCTACCTACACATCAAAAGCCACCACACTTCCTTGGGAAATTAGATGAACATAAACTGTAAAGTCCAATGCAACAACCCAGGAAGGGAGAAGAAATTAATGTATGGCATATCTTAGTCATATCGGATGCTTCGATTCCCCATTCCTTATATCAACTCTATAACAACTCTATAAAGGGTCAGAGCCTTCATATACTCTTGAATTGTAGTTGCAGCAGCAGAGTAGAAACCTAATAAGAGGACAGAGGCTTGGGCCAAGTAGAGATTTCATGAAGTCTTTGCATTTGGTCCATACTGACAGGCTCACCGATAGAGTTAGATTGGACTGACCACTGATATACCTACAGCAGGCTGTTTTAGTGCTAATCAAAGTTATGGATGGCTAATTCTCAGTTACCAGAGCGCTGCCACATGTGAAGCCATATCAACTTACTAATTAAACCACTAAAATACCAATACAATGTTTTAGTTTATAGAATTGGAGCACTAGATGGATGCCTCAATTTTAATACACCTCTAAAAATGCCCTATTTCAAAACACAAACATTGCACTAAGCTGAAAAGTCTACTTATCATATTTTTTCAAATAAATAACAATTCAAAGTGTAAATCAATAATTTGTAAGTCAATAGTTTAAGTGTGTAAGGTGTGCTGTTTTAGAGACAATTAAGGTGTGTCCCAAATGGCACTTTATTCTCATGTAGTGCAATACTTTTGGCCAGGGCCCATAAGGCTCTAGTCAAAAGTAGTGAACTACGTAGGGAATAGGGTGCCATTTGTGATGCACAATACAATCTGTCAGACTCAGCCACTCTAGACATCAGTTGTATATTTACAGAACATAAAACCTTATCTCCAAGATGTCTGCATCTTAACCCTATCCATACAAATGATCAAAATCATCCACGACTATGGCCAATATGGGTTTCTTAATGAATGATTGCCTAAACAGTACATATTGCCCACTTGAAACAAGTGTGCTCTTATTGTTTTACTACTGGTATGTTTGATGAAGTGCAGTTTTTTTAGGGAGTATTCATAGGCTAAGTTAGTGGGACGCTTACCTTTACAGCACTGGTCACTGCCCTGTTTATATATATCAAGTTTGTACACCACTCCAAAGGGGTTTTAGACATATAGCATCTGTTGCTTTTGTGACCAAATAATGTACAGCAATTTTTTATTCCCCCCCAAAAAATCCTTTCATGTTTCAATACAAGAATGTAGAGTAAATCAACACATTCATCAATAAAAAGAAGAAGAAGGAAGATGGCTACCTCCCTTAAAAATGCACTACATTGGAAGGAGGACAGGAGGACAATAGACTAGTAGGGTCACCACTGAGGGAACAAAAGACATTGAGAGCAAGAGACAAGGCGCTGCTTCCTGTGCTCCCCTATGACCACATCAACCTCCATATTGGACTGAAGCAGTGGCCTGGTGGAGGTGTGGCCTCACTCACCTTAACCGTGCCACTTATACCCCCTAACGGACGATGTCATGGCACAAGAAACAAAACCAACTCTTGGATGGATGCAGGCTAAAGGATTCAGGGCCAGCCTTTCTGTCCACTTTCCCTGTGCCTTGAATGCTACAGTCAGAGGCTACTTCCCAAATGGCACACTATTTGGTATATAGTGCACTACTTTTGACCAGGGCTCTGGTCAAAATTAGTGCACTATTTAGGGAATATTGTGTCATTTGGGACAGAATTACAGTGTGTAGCCAGTGTGGAGCCTGTTAAGGTTCTGGTCAGGCCTCACTCAAGTCATTTTCCTTATCATCAGGTGTGGTGGTGGCAAAGACAGTGTAACAACATTTTTTGACTTGGCACACATCTGATGTGCCTCTAAAGCCCCAAGCAGGGATGTATGAAAGTCACCCATGAAGCATCAGTGTATTCTATCTAAGAACATTTTTGAGTGGTCAATGCACATATCCACTTTGTGACCGCTTTGCTTTAGGTTTTAGTTCTGCCTGTGTTTTTTTAAAGACAAGGGGCCGTAAGGATTGCATTATGAAGAAGCCCTTGAGCTGGATACTGTTCACTCGATGGTGAGGGTAATAGACAATCTCCTAACTTCCATGCTCCAGTAAATAATATCAATGACATTATCTTCACCAATGGAATACGTGACTGAGGATACACCCTGTTTGATGTTCACCAGTTCATAACGCTTTCAAATGCTCTCACTGTATCAAGCACTCTTATTGTAGTAAAGACACTGTCACTGTTGCAGCATCATCTAAGCTTATCCTCATGCTTTGTATGTGAAAGTGGGCTGGGGAAAAACATTTATAAGAAAATATTTAGTTAGAGTGATTGGTTTGTACCTCACTTCCTAGGTTTTTTGAATCTGTAAGTCATTAAAATACTGAGATTCTTTTTAATTTAGTTTTAGATTAACCTGATTTGATAACTAATATAATGACAAAAGTATTTTTATTTTTTTCATACATTGATTATTTTTTTTTTTGTTTTTTTTTTGATATGATGGATGAGTACCATTGCAAGATGGAGCTCAGATATTGTACATTATATTGTGTTTTCTGATGCAACTAGGGTGCAAAACATACACAGCAATGAATTTCCCATTTAAACAAAGTTGAAAGAGGACTGAAATGATCAATGGTGAGTGCAAATAAAACAAATTTTTTGGTTTGAGGAAAATGTCTCTTCCATCTTTGTGCAGGCCATATTGTTGGTTGTTGGCAACTCCGCTAAGGGTGATAGAGCAAAAGTGTTTCAGTCTGGCCTTAACTTAAAGGGATAGTTTACCCAAATTACAAAATGACATTAATTTCCTTACCTTGTAAGCAGTCTATAGACAAGGTATGACAGCAATCCATGCTTTGGGTTTGTTTACCTGGCCACTGTTTCAAATGCTAACTTTGTAGCATTGGTGGCACATACAGTGAGGGAAAAAAGTATTTGATCCCCTGCTGATTTTGTACGTTTGCCCACTGTCAAAGACATGATCAGTCTATAATTGTAATGGTAGGTTTATTTGAACAGTGAGAGACAAAATAACAACAACAAAAAAACAGAAAAACGCATGTCAAAAATTTTATAAATTGATTTGCATTTTAATGAGGGAAATAAGTATTTGACCCCTCTGCAAAACATGACTTAGTACTTGGTGGCAAAACCCTTGTTGGCAATCACAGAGGTCAGACATTTCTTGTAGTTGGCCACCAGGTTTGCACACATCTCAGGAGGGATTTTGTTCCACTCCTCTTTGCAGATCTTCTCCAAGTCATTAACGTTTCGAGGCTGACGTTTGGCAACTCGAACCTTCAGCTCCCTCCACAGATTTTCTATGGGTTTAAGGTCTGGAGACTGGCTAGGCCACTCCAGGACCTTAATGTGCTTCTTCTTGAGCCACTCCTTTGTTGCCTTGGCCGTGTGTTTTGGGTCATTGTCATGCTGGAATACCCATCCACGACCCATTTTCAATGCCCTGGCTGAGGGAAGGAGGTTCTCACCCAAGATTTGACGGTACATGGCCCCGTCCATCGTCCCTTTGATGCAGTGAAGTTGTCCTGTCCCCTTAGCAGAAAAACACCCCCAACGCATAATGTTTCCACCTCCGTGTTTGACGGTGGGGATGGTGTTCTTGGGGTCATAGGCAGCATTCCTCCCCCTCCAAACACGGCGAGTTGAGTTGATGCCAAAGAGCTCGATTTTGGTCTCATCTGACCACAACACATTCACCCAGTTCTCCTCTGAATCATTCAGATGTTCTTTGGCAAACTTCAGACGGCCCTGTATATGGGTTTCTTGAGCAGGGGGACCTTGCGGGCGCTGCAGGATTTCAGTCCTTCACGGCGTAGTGTGTTACCAATTGTTTTCTTGGTGACTATGGTCCCAGCTGCCTTGAGATCATTGACAAGATCCTCCCATGTAGTTCTGGGCTGATTCCTCACCGTTCTCATGATCATTGGAACTCGAGGGAGATTGACAGTTATTTTGTGTTTCTTCCATTTGCGAATAATCGCACCAACTGTTGTCACCTCACCAAGCTGCTTGGCGATGGTCTTGTAGCCCATTCCAGCCTTGTGTAGGTCTACAATCTTGTCCCTGACATCCTTGGAGAGCTCTTTGGTCTTGGCCATGGTGGAGAGTTTGGAATCTGATTGTTGATTGCTTCTATGGACAGGTGTCTTTTATACAGGTAACAAGCTGAGATTAAGAGCACTCCCTTTAAGAGTGTGCTCCTAATCTCAGCTCGTTACCTGTATAAAAGACACCTGGGAGCCAGAAATCTTTCTGATTGAGAGGGGGTCAAATACTTATTTACCTCATTAAAATGCAAATCAATTTATAACATTTTTGACATGCGTTTTTCTGGATTTTTTTGTTGTTATTCGGTCTCTCACTGTTCAAATAAACCTACCATTAAAATTATAGACTGATCATTTCTTTGTCAGTGGGCAAACGTACAAAATCAGCAGGGGATCAAATACTTTTTTCCCTCGCTGTATCCAATGGCAGTCAATGGAAACAATATTAGCATTTTCACATTTCATGTCCAAATCATCCTAAAGTATAAAATTAAATGATTTTGTAACTCAATTAAGTTACTTAGTGATGATTTGGAAATGAAGTGTGAAGATGCTTATGTTGTTCCCATTGACTTGCATTGGATTTGTGCCACAAATGCACACACAAAAAAAACAGAGAACAGCGGCCAGGTAAACAGGTAAACAAAACCAAAGCAAGGATTGCTGTCATACCTTGTCCATAGAATGCGTACAAGGTAAGGAAACCAATATGACATTTTGTAATTTGGATGAACTATCCCTTTAGCTTTACTTAACACACGCACACACAGAGGCGTCATGCCCATAGGGAGCACAGGGGCAATTGCCCCCTCAGATTTGTCATTTGTTACATTTTTTGTTGTTGTTTCTCTGTAATACCACTAGCCACCTATATATTTTATGAAGTTGGCTTTAGCTAGCCCAGATAGGATCCCAATCTCCCAACCTCATAACTAGGTACCAATAAGCCATTCCAGGCTATCAATAAAGTTAGAGTAGATAGCATGTCTAACTATTTTAGCTGGCATACCTGCTGGCAAAATTGGTAGACTTTAGAAAAGCAAGCAACAACTAGATGTACTGAATAAGCCTAACCTTCCTTTCAATCTTTTACCCAGATTTTAGCAGAGATGCAGAGAAGCACAAGTCAGGAGGATACAGACAGCTCAAGAGGAATGCTTAGAAATGTAGAACAATAAATATATTTTTACGTAGAATTAAGCATAATGATTATCACTCTAGATTGCAGGGAAAAGCTATTTCAGATGTTTGAAAAATGCTAAATTCTCCAACTTCAGGAGATCATCACCCAGCCATCCTCACGTACTTTATGGCCCCTCAGATTTTGGTGGTGCATGACGCCCGAGCACACATACACACACACATACACACACCACCTCCCCAGTGGTCCCCGCGCCCCTAGTGGTCGCTTTATGTAGATTCTTGCAATAGTGAGAAGGGGAGTTACTTTTCTCATGGTTCTTGCTGGGCGACGAGTTGAGCTGACAAGAGTTTCACTGTTGACTAGCCTTGTCTCATCACCTCAAGCTATAGAATCTCAAGCTAAGATATTGTCGTCGGAGAGAACTGTGGCTCATATTGGACACAGCTATGATATCGGGGGAAAACTTCTCAGGGACGCTTTGAGCATTTCCAGGGATGGACAAACAAAAAGGTAAGTTGAACATCAGTGGGATGCAAGGGGACGTAACAAGGCTAGGCTACTTTCAAGCAAAATTATGTTTCAGCTATGCCTAACCATGGTCATTCGTTGCTCCGATTTGTTTTTGTTAAGTAGGCTACCAGGAAACGTCACACGGCATACTTAATTTTATGAGGCTTAAAGGTTGTAGTAAATTCTCTACAAGCTTTATTCATTTTATCAACATCTAGCCTACCTGACATGACTTAGGGGCTATTACTTATTTATTATATGCATAACCATTAGGTATTCATGTAATCTAACTAATTGGGATATAATGCAGGGTACTAGCCTATTTATTACCTATTATTGACATATCACGTACATCCATACATAGACTATTACTAAGATATTACATAAATGGATAGAGATTTTTTACAGGTTGTGGCATTTTCGTTGCGCGCAACAGTGCAGCCGCAATGCTACAAAATGTAGCAAAGAGAAATGTGATAGTAGAGCTCCGCTCTTCTTCCTGTTTAACATCAGTGCGCACCACCTGCCCGTTTAATTAGGCCAACAGTTAATAATCATCCATGAATTTAGCTATTTGGACTTTAGTGCCACTTCACTCATTGGCTAATGCAGGAAGTTTGATTGACGCCAAGGAAGTCCAAAAAAAGAGCTCCCATGAGTGCCACTGAATCCATCGTGTTTTTCAGTGAGCTTTTGTGACTCAGTGGTTACTATCATGGAATGTATGTAATAGCAGAAGAAAAGCAATCGGAAATACCCTCCTCTGTTTTCCCCGCAACTACGAAATCTCCAGAGACAACCACCAGTAGGATTGTTTATTTTAAGGGTAAAATCTGGCCCATTTCAATTCTCAAGGAGTTCCCGAGAAGCACTGAAGCAACTTGTTTTCGCTTGTATTAACATACTTTTTCTTTAGCTTTCAGTGCCCCAAAACTCACCCTGTTTGGAAACAAAATTACATCATGGATAATATTACATCCTGACCAGGCACATGGCCTGCATCTCTTTCATTGCTCACCAAATGCTATCAGAGCAGCTTTTTCTCTTCACGCTTTCCTTCTACCCCATTGCTGTCATTATCTGGTCACAACTGGATGAAAAGGAAAACAAGACCAGGCTCTCCACACAAAACAGACAAGCTGCAAGACCCCACTCACATTCTGTCTTCTCTCTGTCTTTCCGTTTCTCTCTGTCCCTCTCTCTCTCGCACACACACACACACAAACACATACACACACACACACACACACACACACAAATTTCGTTTTGGGTGGCATTAAACACTTCAGCCTTTCTTCAGTCTTGACCAGAAATAGACTTTACCCATGAAATACAACGTTCACACAGCTTGAGTGAATTGTTCTTAAGGTTGGCAATAGTGTACAGCTTAAAGCCATCATGCCTAAACTGAAAGTCTGTCAGTCATTGCCCCAGAGCCACAGATTGTGTATATTGCTGATCTCGGTTTTGATCATGTGTACATATTTGTGTGGCAAACACACAGCAACTTCAAAGGCTGCAGTGCCAAGCCCATAGCAGCCCAGGAACAGGATGTTGTGTTGATGGTAGGATAGAGACCTCTTTAATTTAGGAGATCGACATTCCTCATTAAGACACATCTACTTTTCACCATCTTGCCGCTTCTAAGAGCCTGCATGCACACGCATGTACATACATACACACACCACACACACACACACAACCCACTCCACTCCAACGACCCCATTACAGAGTCCCTCATTTAGAGGCACAACACAGCAGGAACTCTTCTGTCACCAGTGAAGACTTTTGATAGCTTTACATCAGCAACACATTAAATATCCAACCATAGCTTTAGCCCAGGCATGGTCATTGCGTGTCGCTCGGTGACTTGATTGGCAGCTCGCGGCAATAATAAAAAATAATGTGTTGTGTTTTCCTCAGTCAGCTGAATGTGCCGCTTAGTTCATAGAACTGTGGTAATGTGAGTAACCATGGAGTAACCTTATTAGCGGCTGGGACAAACGGAGCGGGAAAAGCGGATTCTAGCGCTTCTGGCGCATCGAGAAATCATTTCCTTCTTACGAATTTGGCTCTGGATTTGGAATTTTTGGAGCTATTAGCAACTATGACCACATCCCTGAAAGCTAGCACTCTCAGGAAGACGTACGTGTCTTCTGTTTCCACCTACGACACAAGCTGTGCAGGACTCGGTAGAAGGGAGAGTGGTGAATCTGCACAGAATAACTGAGGGATGTGAACTGATTCTCCACAAACAATCATACATAAGATTGTTTGATGATCATCCCTGACGTTTTTCTGAACTTTCCAATACCTTTCTGGTGTATTTCAATCACTCCAAAGCAAACTTCCTTCAGACAGAAATGAGTCATTACCTGATTTGACATATTTTGTGCTATAACCTTTATTGAGATAATGGCGATAAGGTCAGATTCTAAAGATTCATCAAATTATATTACACATTTGTTTCTGATACCCCCAAGTGTCCTAAAATAGAGAATCAGAGAATCAAACAGCTTGATGGTCCATGTTAATAGAATCTTAAATATAATGTATAAACCCATTTAATATCACATCTGAACCAACCCCCGTTCGTTGATGGGTATGGCGGCTCGCCCAGTGATTTTGTTTTACAAAAGTGGTTCCCCCAGAAATATTAGTGACTACCACTGCTTTAGCCCCTTATTTTACAGTGGGTGTCTCAAGCATTTTTAAATGTGGAAAATGCTACTGAATTAAAGCAGCATTAGTTTTGTTAATATATAGTTGAAAAGCTCCCACTTGAAAACGTGACTTCTGTATAATGAACTTCAAAGTCAACTGATTTAGCATATTCTGTCAATGGTCTCTCTGTGTAGTTTGAAATGAATGGTCACCTACTTTGAAGACCAGAAACAACAGGGCCAGTGATCTCAATGCCACCCAATGCAAATGGGAATAGGTTTTCCTCAAGCCTTGTACACCTCTGGGATGGTTTCGGTGAACAATCCTTCAGGGCCCGTATTTATGAAGTAGGAGTGCTGATCTAGGAACAGTTTTGCCTTTTAGATCATAATATATATACGATTACATGGACAAGGGGGACCTGATTCTAGATCAGCACTCCTACTCAGATACTTTATGAATACTGGCCCAGGTTTCCCCTTACAAAAAAACATCACATTTGAAAATAACGTGGTTTTCGGACACGTGTCAGACGTGTGTAGTTTCATATGTGTTTTTCCCTCTAGTGAAGATGTATTTTTTTCCCACATAATTTTTTTCCCCACACTTTTATTTTCCACCACTTCCAGCTACATCTGGTCTCCCATCCAGGGACCGACCAGGAGCAACGCTGCTTAGCTTCAGAGGCAAACCAACAGTGGGATGCAGGGTGCTATGTTGCTGGAATGAATGTGCCAAAACGTGCAACCGGAAAAAAGGCAGGGAACGCAAAGGCCAGGTTAACATAACCAAAGATAGGGAAAATTGCAGGAAAGAGAGAGGCGTTTTATTTAATCGTGTTTCACTAGCTGGTTACCATCCAATTGGCGACATATTTTCATGCAAATATTCTAAAATCCGCAGTTTCTTCAAGTGCAGTAGCAAAAACCATCGCTATGATGAAACTGGCTCTCATGAGGACCACTACAGGAATGGAAGACCCAGAGTTACCTCTGCTGCAGAGGATAAGTTAATTAGAGTTACCAGCCTCAGAAATGGCAGCCCAAATAAATGCTTCACAGAGTTCAAGTCATAGACACATCTCAACATCAACTGTTCAGAGGGGACTGTGTGAATCAGGCCTTCATGGTCGAATTGCTGCAAAGAAACCACTACTAAAGGACCCCAATAAGAAGAAGAGATCTGCTTGAGCCAAGAAACACGAGCAATGGACATTAGACCGGTGGAAATTTGTCCTTTGGTCTGGAGTCCAAATTGGAGATTTTTGTTTTCCAACCGCCATGTCTTTGTGAGACGCGGTGTGGGTGAACGGATGATCTCTGCATGTGTAGTTCCCACCGTAAAGCATGGAGGAGGCGGTGTTATGGTGTGGGGGTGCTTTGCTGGTGACACTGTCTGTGATTTATTTAGAATTCACTTAACCAGCATTGCTACCAGAGCATTCTGCAGCGATACACCATCCCATGTGGTTTGGGCTTAGTGGGAATATCATTTGTTTTTCAACAGGACAATGACCCAACACACCTCCAGGCTGTGTAAGGGCCTTTACCAAGAAGGAGAGTGATGGAGTGCTACATCAGATGACCTGGCCTCCACAATCCCCCGACCTCAACCCAATTGAGATGGTTTGGGATGAGTCGGACGGCAGAGTGAAGGAAAAGCAGCCAACAAGTGCTCAGCATATGTGGGAACTCCTTCAAGACTGTTGGAAAAGCATTCCAGGTGAAGCTGGTTGAGAGAATGCCAAGAGTGTGCAAAGCCGTCATCAAGGCAAAGGGTGGCTACTTTGAAGAATCTGAAATATAAAATATATTTTGATTTGTTTAACACTTTTTTGGTTACTACATGATTCCATATGTGTTATTTCATAGTTTTGATGTCTTCACTATTATTCTACAATGTAGAAAATAGTAAAAATAAAGACAAACCCTTGAATGAGTAGGTGTGTCCAAACTTTTGACTGGAACCTGGCTCTGCAAACAATTTTTTTGCATCCATTTACAATTAATTTTTTCTCACTAACCACGTTTCCATCCAACCATTTCATGTGGATGAATTACCTGACACTTGAATAAAGTCACGATGGGCTGTTGGAAACATGAAATGCCGGTACAATTTTATAAATGCCTACAGACAATTTGTTCTATCGACATGGTGGGATCTTTTTGTGTTGGTAACATTTATTATGCGAGAAATGGCTGTGGAAACGGAAAAAGTTATTTTTAAATATATCATGACGCACAGATGGAAACATCTCTGGTAGGATAATGTGCATATTGTTTTATGCAGATTTTAGAATATTTGTATGAAAAACTGTCGCAAATTGGATGGAAACCTAGCTACATTTAGAAATGATTTCGTTAAAATATTTTGTTTTGCTTTCAATATCATTCATTTTTGTTTGAAATACTAAGAATTTTGTTCTCGACTTCAGAAGTTTTTCTTGATATTAATGGAACAAGAGTAACTCACTCCCAAGAGAGAGGATTGCACCATATAATAACACTATTACGGAGCTGTGAGGGGAACGGCACCTCCTTACCTTCAGGCTCTGATCAGACCCTACACCCAAACGAGGGCACTACGTTCATCCACCTCTGGCCTGCTAGCCCCCCTACCTCTACGGAAGCACAGTTCCTGCTCAGCCCAGTCAAAGCTATTCGCTGCTCTGGCACCCCAATGGTGGAACAAGCTCCCCCATGACGCCAGGACAGCGGAGTCACTGACCACCTTCTGGAGACACTTGAAACCCTACCTCTTTAAGGAATACCTGGAATAGTATAACAGTAATCCTTCTACCCCCCCTCCCCCACCCCCCCATAAAAAAAAGAAGAAAAAAAAAAGAAAAAGGGGGTGGTTGTCCCACTGGCTATCCTAAGTTGAATGCACCAATTTGTAAGTCTCTCTGGATAAGAGCGTCTGCTAATTGACTTAAATGTAAATGTAAATGTTAAAGAGGCAATCCTTCATTGAAACATTAACAAAGTGTACTCCCCGCAACAGTTATAGTCAAAAGCTGAGGGATGGGGGTGGAGAAATGCAACCACTCGCAAATCCATAGACTACGCTATGGATGCAAGTACTGACCATCCATGATATCAAAATTATAGTTTTAACTATATTTTTAGGCTGTTTACATTTAATTTGTTTAAAAACATTGGAGTAAAACAAGCTTATATTTTGGGTTGTGATGGGGTACGACAGTTGAACTAAGCTCATGAGGCAAAATACGTTATATTCTTAAAGAATATCGCCATTTGAAAGTGATCCATTAACCTGGCCCAACATTTTTGATTCTGTCCATTGTTCCGCAAATGTCCTGCATCTTTTTAGATGTGGTTACTCTAATTCCCCCGGTGGAAACATTGCTACTGCAACATGTTAACACCATATTTTCACATGTGAGGAGAATAACATTATTTCACATGTAAACTTGCAATTCCATAGTTTTCTTACATGTGAAACTGCAAATTAGTTTTTCACTTTCACATGTGGAATTACAAGTTCACAAGTGAAAAACAATCACAAGTAAAAATCCAATTAGCAGTTTCATGTGAAAAACTTTAACATGTGAAAATCTCAATTTCACTTGTGAAATTGCATGTTTACATGTGAAAAACAATCATGTGGAAGTTTTTCACATACAGTGCCTTCAGAAAGTATTCACACCCCTTGACTTTTTCCACATGTTGTTATGTTACAGCCTGAATTTAAAATTGATAAAATTTAAAGCCAATGGTGACTTTAAAACAGTTCCAGAGTTTAATGGCTGCGATAGAAGAAAACTACAACATTGTAGTTACTCCCCAATACAACCTAAATGACAGAGTGAAAAGAAGGAAGGCACTCAAGGACATTCATTGGCTGTGTGCTTAGGGTGTTTTTTGACCTCATCAATCTACACACAATACCCCATAATGACAAAGCGAAAACAGATTGTTAAATTTTTTAACAGATTGTTAAAAACCAAGCCATGAGGTCGAAGGAATTGTCCTTAGAGCTCCGAGACAGGATTGTGTGGAGGCACAGATCTGGGGAAGGGTACCAAAACATTTCTGCAGCATTGATGGTCCCCAAGAACACAGTGGCCTCCATCATTCTTAAATGGAAGAAGTTTGGAACCACCAAGACTCTTCCTAGAGCTGGCTGCCCGGCTAAACTGAGCAATCGGGGGAGAAGGGCCTTGGTCAGGGAGGTGACCAAGAACCCGATGGTCACTCTGACAGAGCTCCAGAGTTTCTTTGTGGAGATGGGAGAACCTTTCAGAAGGACAACCATCTCTGCAGCACTCCACCAATCAGGCCTTAGTAAAAGGCACATGACAGCCCGCTTGGAGTTTGCCAAAAGGCACCTAAAGGACTCTCAGACCGTGAGAAACAAGATTCTCTGGTCTGATGAAACCAAGATGGAATTATTTGGCCTGAATGCCAAGCATCACGTCTGAAGGAAACCTGCCACCATCCCTACGGTGAAGCATGGTGGTGGAAGCATCATGCTTAGGGGATGTTTTTTAGCGGCAGGGTCTGGGAGACTAGTCAGGATCGATGGAAAGATGAACGGCGCAAAGTACAGAGAGATCCTTGATGAAAACCTGCTCCAGAGCGCTCAGGATCTCAGACTGCGGGCGAACGTTCACCTTCCAACAGGTCAATGACCCTAAACAGCCAAGACAACGCAGGATTGGCTTCGGGACAAGTCTCTGAATGTCCTTGAGTGGCCAAGCCAGAGCCCAGACTTGAACCCAATTGAACATCAATAGCTGTGCAGCGACGCTCCCCATCCAACCTGACAGAGATTGAGAGGATCTGCAGAGAAGAATGGTAGAAACTCCCCAAATACAGGTGTGCCAAGCTTGTACCGTCATACCCAAGAAGAATCGAGGCTGAAATCGTTGCCGAAGGTGCTTCAACAAAGTACTGAGTAAAGGGTCTGAATACTTATGTAAATGTAATATTTCCGTTTTTTCTAAAAAACAGTTTTTGCTTTGTCATTATGAGGTATTGTGTGTAGATTGATGAGGGAAAAAAACAATTTAATCCATTTTAAAATAAGGCTGTAATGTAACAAAATGTGGAAAAAGTCTACAAACTTTCCGAATGCACTGTATGTGAAAGTGCGATTTTCATGTGGAGTTTTCTTACGTGTGAACCTGCAAATTAGATTTTCACGTGATTGATTTTCACAAAAGTTTTTAACGTGAAACCGTGGTGAAAAGATGGTGTCGACATTTTAATACATGTGTAAATATGGTTTAATGTGTGAAATTTAAGCTTAACAGGTGAAAACAGCTATTATTATTTTTTTATTTCACATGAAACTGCAATTATTATTTTTTTGTAAGGGTCAATATGATCACCCAGACAGAGACATATATTTACTTTATACACTGAGTATACCAAACATTAGGAACACCTTCCTAATATAGAGGGCTTGCAGTTGATGTACGACGCCTCCTGGCGGCCATGTTGGAAGACCACCGCATTAATTCTTCTGACATCAACAGCCGAGTGGCTACCCCCAAACTACATGATAACAGTGCCTAAAACTAGTTGATTCATCACCATGGTCATTTTCTGTAGAGTATTTGGCTGCTCTAAGAAGGCAGGAAAGACGACAGGAAAAAAATATGTTTACAGATTCCCCGCAATCATGAAACACCATTGGTGACACCAAGATAAGACTCAAGAACTGTCAGAAAAGCGAAGAAACCTTTTGCCCATCAAGACCTGAACCCAGACAGCAGTCAGTAATGGGTCTGCTACGATCATTTCATCACTGGTAAGTTAAGTCTGATCGATTTTGTTTAGTTTAGCTGTTATGCTAACCAGGTGTTAACAACAACACTAAGTTAGCCAAACTTAGCTAGCTAGATAGCTTGTAGTCTAGCAATTAGCATGTGTCGTGTGAGTTTAAAGTTTTGGGGAAGCTATTTTTCACGATAGAAATACACCTTTATAAGAAAGGATTGCATACCTTTATCCTCGCATTTGCAGACAAATGTAGGCCTACTATTCCTAATGTTATGAGTTGATTGGATAGTGATAATTTGGCTTTTAATAAGCGCGTAGTGGCATAGGTTTATAGGCTACATCAGAGATGTTTCCTTTGTGGCCTTTGATAAACATTTCATGCAATTGTACTACACTATATATGACTGGAGAAATTAGCAGAATCTTTTTTAATACGATGGTAGCCTAGGCCTACTCTACTGACACTGACAACAGATCAATAAAAACGACCATGTCTTGATCGCAACCATGTAATCTAGGCCTATGAAAAAGGGTTCCTGGCTAATTCTAACCTTTTTCCTAACCTTAACCTAATTCTCCTATCCTGCTGCCTAAATTATCCTAATCTGCTACGAAATGTGAAATATTACGTTAATTTGACAAAAGTTGGGTCTCTTCTAGCCCTTTGAAGCATACCAACACATGGGTGTGATAATTCTACAGTGGTCCCTGCAGCATACGCTCAAACCGGTGTGATTAGAAAGATTATTTATAACGTCCAATTTCGATTGATGCAACAGTCAGTGTTTGAGCTGGCAACACTGTTTTCTTTCACAGAAACATTTTGCACAAACACAGTCCTTACAACGTTATGTCCTGTATATGACCAGTTTATTTTTGGATGCAATGTTCAAACATTCACAGAAGTGGCGTCAGCATAACACAATCATCCAAACCGGAAAATGTAGGCTACATTAGTTCTAGCCCATAGGAAAGATTGACTTAACACAAGCAGTGATATTTATCTAACCCTTGGGTGACAGAAACCATAATATGAATTAGCTAATAGAAATTACTATTTACAATTCATCACATCATGGGAGAGCTCACCATTGATCGAAATAATTGAGTAAAACACTTTCTAAAAATTGAAAGTAATCCGACGATAGGTAGTTTGTTATAACATATTTGGTCTGACAGGTGTTTACGTGACACCCAGAATGCATTTTATAATGTCAACAAACATGGAGCCACACATAGCTGGCAAATAGCTTAGCATTAGCTCATCATAATCAGTACAACTTTCAAAAAAGGGTTATGTGTCCATTACAATCTATGCAAGAACTGGAATGCATTACTTGTCGCCAGTACTTGAAAACGTGTGAATAAAATAGTAAATACATGATGCTCCATACATACGGTATGCTACAGTAGAAACGACAACACGATATATACAGAAAATAAGGCACTTACTTTGATAGGAACTCTACACATGTCCAAAGTTATTATTTGTAAGGAAAACAACAATGAAGGCAATGCGAGCGCCAGCCAGAAAATGTGACAGGTGGAAAAAGTTTGTGCTAGACTGCGCAAATGTCTGCATACTTGATCTGGGGAAACACTGGGGAGGTGCTTGGGCTCTCATGGAAGAGAGAAGTTTGTCTGGTTCAGCAAAGCCTCAAACATAAATTGTCCACAACACTGAAATGGGCTACTTCTATGTGAATTAATGAGGAGGCGGAACACACCTCAATTCAAACTGTTATTAGAATATAAAACTTGCTAGAAAATCATTTCAAATTGACAAGTTGAAATATAGCTTATAGATAATTAGCAGGCAGCGTGTGTCTTGGTTTGAGGGCAGTACGGGTTAACTGTCCTATTGCGTAAAAATCACATTTTGGAACAGTGAGAGCATTCTGACATCACGCGCATCAAAAAACTCACACTGGGGCAACCGTTAGAGGTATTTGAAAAGGCTAGCCATGACCATGAAAAGGGGAGACACAAATTGTACAATATGACGTCCATATAGCCTGGAGGACATTATTGACCCAAGAAACTGGTATAGGTGACCTGAAGTAGTGATATTCTAACATCAGGTGTGCTTTTCATTTGTTTATTTACTACTGTAGGTTCACCAGTTGACCTCTATCAAGACACCCATGTAGACTGGATTCCCACTGTGAAGATGAGCAACGCTGCAGCAGTTTCAGTTTCTACTTCTACTATTTGTCTATTTCCAGATATGAAAGGAGACATCCCTCAGTTATACGAGATGGTTGTTAAACAGTGTGCTGTGCTTTGGTCAATCTGAGTAGAGAACCTTCACCTTGTCGTCATGACAAAAGTGCACCCTTAAACCGTATTAATATATCAAATGTAATTTAGGATGTTTAAAATACTATTGTTTATGATATTGTAAACATACTGTACTTTAATAATAGGCTATATTGTTGTATGGGTGAAATGAAAAGTATTTTGTCATCTCTGCTTTGCCTCATTGAATAAAATGTCTTTCTTATAGCCCAACAATTTTCTTTCTTCACAATTTAAACACATTTAGCATAGACAATGTAATTGTTGTGGTAGTCTTACGCAAACCATCTTCATTATCACAGTGGCACCTCCAAGTGCCACTCAGACCTTCTTGGATAAAAGTATCTGGCATTGAACTTGGTAGTAGTAGTTGTATCTTTTAAGCTAAGGATCCCATCTCCTGCTTTCAGACATTTCACCACCTAGATTACAAGGGTTGGATTTGCACCAAAAAATGGCATGTCAGCACAAGGCATGTACAAAATCTAGCATAATGATTAGCCTCATATACATTGTCTACTGGTATCGTTTTTAAATTGAGAACATATAGCTGAACAATATGTAAACAGTGTGTGAGTTAAGCTATTCTCTCCTTCAGATGCACAATGTCAAGGGGTGCATTGCAAATGCAAATGCACCCCTTTATAGATCGGCAGGTAAGGGTGCTCTCGAGCGGCTAGATGTTCTTTACCATTCGGCCATCAGATTTGCCACCAATGCTCCTTATAGGACACATCACTGCACTCTATACTCCTCTGTAAACTGGTAATCTCTGTATACCCGTCGCAAGACCCACTGGTTGATGCTTATTTATAAAACCCTCTTAGGCCTCACTCCCTCCTATCTGAGATACCTACTGCAGCCCTCATCCTCCACATACAACACCCGTTCTGCCAGTCACATTCTGTTAAAGGTCCCCAAAACACACACATCCCTGGGTCGCTCCTCTTTTCAGTTTGCTGCAGCTAGCGACTGGAACGAGCTGCAAAAAACACTTAAACTGGACAGTTTTATCTCCATCTCTTCATTCAAAGACTCAATCTGTCACGGATTCAGCCGAGGCTGCTCCTCCTCCTTGCTCGGGCAGGCTTCGGCATTCGTCGACACCGGAGTACTAGCTGCTACCAATCTATGTTTCTGTGTTCTACTTGTCTTGTCTTCATTGTTCACACCTGTTTCCCATTATCATTGATCACTGCCCTATTTAACCCTTTGGCTTCCACTGTATGTTGTGCGTGTTTGTTCATGTTTGGTTGTCGTCTGGTGAGCGGGTTTGTTTCCTCCCTGCGTGGAGGTTATGTTATTTGACGTTACCTACGAGTAAAGTAAGTTTTCGATTAGCTCTGTGTCCTGCGCCTGACTTCGTCCTACCGCATCACACTGACACCCTGACACAATCATGGACACTCTTACTGACAGTTGTGGCTGCTTCGCGTGATGTATTGTTGTCTTTACCTTCTCGCCCTTTGTGCTGTTGTCTGTGACCAATGGTGTTTGTAGCATGTTATGCTGCTACCATGTTGTGCTGCTGCCATGTTGTGTTGCTACCATGTTGTTGTCATGTTGCTACCATGCTGTGTCATGTGTTGCTACTATGCTATGTTGTTGTCTTAGGTCTCTCTTTATGTATTGTTGTGGTGTCTCTCTTGTCGTGATGTGTGTTTTGTCCTATATTTTTTTATTTCTTTAACCCAGCCCCCGTAGGAGGCCTTTTGCCTTTTGGTAGGCCGTCATTGTAAATAAGAATTTGTTCTTAACTGACTTGCCTAGTTAAATAAAGGTTAAATAAATAAAACATAAAAAATGCCCATAAGGCTGCATGGTCAATCCAACGTCTGCATTGGCCGTGCAGCATTTATGGTGATACTGCCTCTGCAGAAGTCAGGGCATTCATACTTCTTGCGTTTCGCGGAGCAGCGCAGAGCTGTTGTGAAGGAAGTTGTCAAGGAAGTGAGTTTGTGTTTATACAGGACCTCCCACCCTCACCTACCTTCAACCAATCATGTCACTGCGGAGCTATACGGAGCCCTCCGTATTGTTACAAAATTTGAGAGGTGCAAGGCGATGCAGTACAGAGCTCAATTTGGCCTCTGCGTGCCTCCGGAGGTGCCACAATTGCGTCACATCATCCATATGGCAATTTAGGAACAAGGAGGCTGTTAATACTAAAACATAATTTCAGGTTAAAAAGAAAAGTAAAGTCAATACCAGAGGTGGCCTCCCTCGCTCCACTGATCCCTGATCTACTAGGTGAGAAGACTTCTGTTCCAGCACAGCAATAGAACACTTGATTATTAACTAATTAGGTTTGCTACATTGAATCAGGTGTGTTAGTGCTGGGCTGGAACAGAAGCCTGCACACCCAGCAGGGTTGGCCTGCTCCAGTTGTAATAGGTTTATACATTGTGTGACTTTTAAACTGTAGTTCCGTTCACAAAATGTGCTAACATCCATGGTATACAAGGATGTACCCTTATTCTCTTGGGACATTCATTGGGACCTCTTCATCTGCAGACAGGGTTTCACAGTACTCTGAATATGAGGACAGAAAACATCACAAAGAAACAGGCTGCATTATACTTTAGACAGCCCTGAATGTTATGTTGCTATATCTCTCTGTCCTCAGTTTCTCTTGCTAGGGACTGGAACTAGAGAATAGTTTCATAATGTCCTCCCACAAAGATACCAGCCCTATCCAGGGTAGCCTACTCTCCCTTCTCTGACAGCTGGAAGTGCTAGCTAATCATTTCACCCTCTTCCATGGCTGTTAGCTACCTAGCTACCTAGCTACAAATGCATTTGGAGTTACAATGATAAATACATCAAGTTAGCTAACTAGCTAATATGAAGTTAGCAAGCTGGTGAGCTATACAGTATGTAAAGTTAGCTATCTAGCGAACATTACGTTAGCAGCTCATTTGAGTTAGACTGCTCATTAAGTTTATGTAGCAAGCTAGCTAATAATACATAGTTTTTGATAACTTTCAACATATATTTACTTACTTGAATAGGTTCTCGCCTCCATTTTCTAGGTCTTTAGAAAAAACGAAATAATGGTCAATCTTCCCGAAGTTTCCAGTGGTAGCAAAACGCAGCCAGCCATGTGGACGATTGGATAACTTTCAACAGACTGAGTTTGGTCTTCCAACATGGCTCTTGGTGCGGTTGCTAGGTGATTTGTGACGCAATTGCAAGCCCCAAGTGATATCAATAAGGGATCATAGCTTTCACTTGGATTCACCTGCTCAGTCTATGTCATGTAAAGAGCAATTGTATTAATGTTTTGTATACTCAGTGTATATCTCTGTGATCCCCTTAGTCTCCATGCAAAGACTCAAAGTAATCACCCTTCTATTCCTTTACATAGGGTAGGGTACTGCGGTGATAGAAAGTTTAGGCTATGAGGTAAGAACCGCAGGCGCGGAGGGTATATGAGAAGACGTCATTAGGGAGACCTGCCCTATGGGCCCTGGTCAAAAGTACTGCACTATATAGGGAATATGGTGCCATTTGGGACGTAGCCATGGCCCACAGAGCCTGCTGCCTAGATACTATAGTAGGATCAGCTCCAAATGAGCCAGAGGCTGTCACACAGTACATCTTTATTCTTTGTTTGCCCTACCAGCTAAACATTGCCACCAGGTTAACAGACAGTATTTGTTTAGCGACTTGGTTTTTAGCGCTTTCTTGTCAAATCTGTCTTGTCTGAAGGTCACTATGTGTAGTTCACACCAGTGAGGTAACAATAGAATCCCTTTATCTCAGAGGGTTAGTAGTAATACCACCTTGAAGGGTCATTTCTCTGCTGGCAATTAAGACTATTACTAGATTATGAATGTATGTTTTCTCGATAATAATTTTGACTGTGCACGTGACCTTGTATGTGAAAGAACTATGTTTTTTGACCAAAGAGCTGCTGGCAAAGGTGGGGGACATCATGAAACAAAGCAGCATTGTAAAGCATTGATTCCTACAGGAAGACAAACACATAGAGGAGTTAAAGAGAGAGTGACATAGTTGGTGGACATTGTGAAAAATGCTGATTGCCCTGCATGTATTTGGTCTCTATGTAATTCCCACTATGAGAAGAACTCTTTGACTTTGTTTTTTCACTGTGTGCCTGCCTGGAGTGATGCATGAATTATGAATCAAAAACAACTGAGCTCATGAGTGAGACGGCTTCATTCAAGACTAATACTCAATGCCGCCCAGGCACTAAGGCATCCTTTTCATGAAGCCATTTAAAGACTATTGAGGACATCATAACAAGGGACTTGTTTTATGTGGTCCATGTTTCAGTGGCAGTAGAGAGTAGAAAGGCCCGAACCCCTCACGTAATTTTCTCTTTTTGTAAACATGTAGAGAGATAATGAGACTACTGCAGCACAAAGGGCCTCTGATTGCAGCGCCCACATACTGCAGGCTGCAGCTCTGTGTACTGTGGCGGCAGAACTGGGCCCTCACTGTTGGGCTAGAACAGAAGAATTGCTCCATTCCCTTTGATTCTTTTCTTCATAATAATACGTTGTCATCATCACACATACAGTATCATCACATAGTCACATACAGTGCCTTGCAAAAGTATTCATCCCCCTTGGCGTTTTTCCTATTTTGTTGCATTACAACCTGTAATTTAAATTGATTTTTATTTGGATTTCATGTAATGGACATACACAAAATAGTCAAAATTGGTGAAGTGAAATGAAAAAAATAACTTGTTTCAAAAAATTCTAAAAAATACAGTGGGGAAAAAAAGTATTTAGTCAGCCACCAATTGTGCAAGTTCTCCCACTTAAAAAGATGAGAGAGGCCTGTAATTTTCATCATAGATACACGTCAACTATGACAGACAAAATGAGAAAAAAAATTCCAGAAAATCACATTGTAGGATTTTTTATGAATTTATTGGCATATGATGGTGGAAAATAAGTATTTGGTCAATAACAAAAGTTTCTCAAAACTTTGTTTTATACCCTTTGTTGGCAATGACACAGGTCAAACGTTTTCTGTAAGTCTTCACAAGGTTTTCACACACTGTTGCTGGTATTTTGGCCCATTCCTCCATGCAGATCTCCTCTAGAGCAGTGATGTTTTGGGGCTGTCACTGGGCAACACAGACTTTCAACTCCCTCCAAAGATTTTCTATGGGGTTGAGATCTGGAGACTGGCTAGGCCACTCCAGGACCTTGAAATGCTTCTTACGAAGCCACTCCTTCGTTGCCCGGGCGGTGTGTTTGGGATCATTGTCATGCTGAAAGACCCAGCCACGTTTCATCTTCAATGCCCTTGCTGATGGAAGGAGGATTTCACTCAAAATCTCACGATACATGGCCCCATTCATTCTTTCCTTTACACGGATTAGTCGTCCTGGTCCCTTTGCAGAAAAACAGCCCCAAAGCATGATGTTTCCAACCCCATGCTTCACAGTAGGTATGGTGTTCTTTGGATGCAACTCAGCATTCTTTGTCCTCCAAACATGACGAGTTGAGTTTTTACCTAAAAGTTATATTTTGGTTTCATCTGACTTTATGACATTCTCCCAATCCTCTTCTGGATCATCCAAATGCACTTCAGACGGGCCTGGACATGTACTGGCTTAAGCAGGGGGACACGTCTCGCACTGCAGGATTTGAGTCCCTGGCGGCGTAGTGTGTTACTGATGGTAGGCTTTGTTACTTTGGTCCCAGCTCTCTGCAGGTCATTCACTAGGTCCCCCCGTGTGGTTCTGGGATTTTTGCTCACCGTTCTTGTGATCATTTTGACCCCACGGGGTGAGATCTTGCGTGGAGCCCCAGATCGAGATAGATTATCAGTGGTCTTGTATGTCTTCCATTTCCTAATAATTGCTCCCACAGTTGATTTCTTCAAACCAAGCTGCTTACCTATTGCAGATTCAGTCTTCCCAGCCTGGTGCAGGTCTACAATTTTGTTTTTGGTGTCCTTTGACAGCTCTTTGGTCTTGGCCATTGTGGAGTTTGGAGTGTGACTGTTTGAGGTTGTGGACAGGTGTCTTATATACTGATAACAAGTTCAAACAGGTGCCATTAATACAGGTAACGAGTGGAGGACAGAGGAGCCTCTTAAAGAAGAAGTTACAGGTCTGTGAGAGCCAGAAATCTTGCTTGTTTGTAGGTGACCAAATACTTATTTTCCACCATAATTTGCAAATAAATTCATTAAAAATCCTACAATGGGATTTTCTGGAATTTTTTTTCTCAATTTGTCTGTCATAGTTGACGTGTACCTATGATGAAAATTACAGGCCTCTCTCATCTTTTTAAGTGGGAGAACTTGCACAATTGGTGGCTGACTAAATACTTTTTTTCCCCACTGTAAATAATGGAAAAGTGGTGCGTGCATATGTATTCACCCCATTTGCTATGAAGCCCCTAAATAAAGATAAATAAAGATCTGGTGCAACCAATTACCTTCAGAAGTCACATAATTAGTTAAATAAAGTCCACCTGT
This sequence comes from Coregonus lavaretus, assembly GCF_964263955.1. Lineage (NCBI taxonomy): Eukaryota > Metazoa > Chordata > Actinopteri > Salmoniformes > Salmonidae > Coregonus > Coregonus lavaretus. The sequence continues at coordinate 46,885,167 of NC_140001.1, read as the reverse complement.
GTACAATCTAAGTGTCACATGATCTGTCACATGATCTCAGTATATATACACCTGTTCTGAAAGGCCCCAGAGTCTGCAACACCACTAAGCAAGGGTTACCACCAAGCACGCGGCACCATGACGACCAAGGAGCTCTCCAAACTGGTCAGGGACAAAGTTCTGGAGAAGTACAGATCAGGGTTGGGTTATAAAAAAGATCAGAAACTTTGAACATCCCACAGAGCATTAAATCCATTATTAAAAAATGGAAAGAATATGGCACCACAACAAACCTGCCAAGAGAGGGCCGCCCACCAAAACTCACAGACCAGGCAAGGAGGTCATTAATCAGAGTGGCAACAAAGAGACCAAAGATAACCCTGAAGGAGCTGCAAAGCTCCACAGCGGAGATTGGGGTATCTGTCCATAGGACCACTTTAAGCCATACACTCCACAGAGCTGGGCTTTACGGAAGAGTGCCCAGAAAAAAGCCATTGCTTAAAGAAAAAAATAAGCAAACACGTTTGGTGTTCGCCAAAGGGCATGTTGGAGACTCCCCAAACATATGGAAGAAGGTACTCTGGTCAGATGAGACTAAAATTGAGCTTTTTGGCCATCAAGGAAAACGCTATGTCTGGCGCAAACCCAACACCTCTCATATCACCCCGAGAACACCAATCCCACAGTAAAGCATGGTGGTGGCAGCATCATGCTGTGGAGATGTTTTTCATCGGCAGGGACTGGGAAACTGGTCAGAATTGAAGGAATGATGGATGGCGCTAAATACAGGGAAATTCTTGAGGGAAACCTGTTTCAGTCTTCCAGAGATTTGAGACTGGGACAGAGGTTCACCTTCCAGCAGGACAATGACCCTAGGCATACTGTTAAAGCAAAACTTGAGTGGTTTAAGGGGAAACATTTAAATGTCTTGGAATGGCCTAGTCAAAGCCCAGACCTCAATCCAATTGAGAATCTGTGGTATGACTTAAAGATTGCTGAACCATTCATCCAACTTGAAGGAGCTGGAGCAGTTTTGCCTTGAAGAATGGGCAAAAATCCCAGTGGCTAGATGTGCCATGCTTATAGAGACATACCCCAAGATCACTTGCAGCTGTAACTGCTGCAAAAGGTGGCTCTACAAAGTATTGACTTAGGGGGGGATGAATAGTTATGCATGCTCAAGAAAAAATATTTTGCATCTTCAAAGTGGTAGGCATATTGTGTAAATCAAAGATATATACCCCCCAAAAATCTATTTAAATTTCAGGTTGTAAGGCAACAAAATAGGAAAAATGCCAAGAGGGGTGAACACTTTCGCAAGCCACTGTACATATTAGAAACACCTTTGGTAGCGATTACAGCTGTGAATCTTTTTAGGTAAGTCTCTTAGGGGGAGATTCCAACCCGAGTTAAGCACGCGTAAATGGTAAGTAATTCCCTTTTCGTACACTTTTCTCTCTACATGTATTCTTACCTTGAACTTAAGCATTTAAAATAGCATGCTATTCACCCGCTATTAGTTTGGGGTGGAGATTAAAGAAATGAAGGTGTGGCGGAGGTGTGTCTACAGATACGCCGTATTCTGACCTTGACTTAATTCCCTCATAATTCCACCACTTTTACACGCGATGAAACGATGAATAAGGTCGAGTAACCTGTCGGACTTTTCACTGTATTTGTTTTAACAATGTGTATCGTTAAATATGAGCAACTATCGGTGGTCACCGTTAGTGTCACGCCCTGGCTCTGGGGACTCTAGTATGTTGAGCCAGGGTGTGAGTTTTCATGTGTTTTCCATTCTAGGTTAAGTATTTCTATGTTGGCCAGTGTGGTTCTCAATCAGAGGCAACGAGTGTCAGCTGTTGCTGGTTGTCTCTGATTGGGAACCACATTTAGACAGGCTGTTTTCCCACAGTGGTTGTGGGATCTTGTTCCAAGTAGGTTGTGTTTGAGCCAAGGACGTCACGTTATCGTTTTGTTGTTTTTGTTCGTGTGATCTTGATTTAATAAATATGTTCGCAAATAACGCTGCGCATTGGTCCTCTGTTCCCGACGATCGTGACAGAAGATCCCACCAAAACTGGACCAAGCAGCGTGTCCAGGAGCCATCGCCAGGGGAATCGCTAGCGGATCTCCGTGGCAACCTCGACTGGGTCAAGCCTAGTGAAGAGCAGAGAGGGTGGACTTGGGAGCAGTGGAGGAAGAGTCTCGACTGGGTCAAGCCAAATGAAGAGCAGAGTGGTTGGACTTTGGAGCAGTGGAGGAAGAGTCTGGCGAGAGATAGGGAGGCTTGGTCCACGGGGAGGAGAGACACCCAGACATTTTTTAGGGGGGGACTCACGCCGTGGACGACGGGGCAGCAGGAGGCCGCGATGGAGCGGTCCAGCGGGTTTGCAGAGGAGGCCGCCAGGTTAAGGGGGGCACTGGTCACAGAGGAGAGGGAAAGTGTAGAGGCACGGCGAGAGGTACTGGGGTGTGTTACCAGTCCGGTCCGGCCCGTTCCTGATCCCTGCGTAGGGCCAGTGGTGTGTGTCCCCAGTACGGTCCGGCCTGTTCCTGTTCCTCGCATCGAGCCTGTGGTGCGTGTCGTCAGCCAGGCCTGGCATGTTCATGCTCCCCGCACAAAGCCTATGGTGCGCGTCGCCAGCCCGGCCCGGCCTGTTCCTGTTCCTCGCATCGAGCCTGTGGTGCGCGTCGTCAGCCCGGCCCGGCCTGTTCCTGCTCCCCGCACCAAGCCTATGGTGCGCGTCGCCAGCCCGGCCCGGCCTGTTCCTGCTCCCCGCACCAAGCCTATGGTGCGCATCGCCAGCCCGGCCCGGCCTGTTCCTGCTCCCCGCACCAAGCCTATGGTGCGCGTCGCCAGCCCGGCCCGGCCTGTTCCTGCTCCCCGCATCAAGCCTATGGTGCGCTTCGTCAGCCCGGTCCGGCCTGTTCCTGCTCCCCGCACCAAGCCTATGGTGCGCGTCGCCAGCCCGGCCCGGCCTGGCCTGTTCCTGCTCCCCGCACCAAGTCAGTGGTGCGCGTCGCCAGCCCGGCCCGGTCCATTCCTGCTCTCCGCACCAATCAGTGGTGCGCTTCGTCAGCCCGGTCCGGCCCGCTCCTGCTCCCCGCACCAAGCCTATGGTGCACGTCGCCAGCCCGGCTCGGCCTGTTCCTGCTCCCCACACCAAGCCAATGGTGTGCGTCGTCAGTCCGGCACAGCCCGTGCCTGTTCCACCGGTGCCTGGTCCGGTACCGGTCAGCTGCTCCACGCCGGAGCTAGAGCAATCCGCTCCACCAGTGTTCAGTCCAGCTCCGGCCAGCAGGGCCAGACCGGACCAGGGGTACTTTGGGGGGTTAGAGAGGGAGTGGGGATCATGCCCGGAGCCGGATCCGCCGCCAAGGCGGAGTGCCCACCCGGTCCCTCCCCTGTGGTGTTTGGTTGGCGCGGTCGGAGTCCGCGCCTTTGGGGGGGGGGTACTGTCACGCCCTGGCTCTGGGGACTCTAGTATGTTGAGCCAGGGTGTTAGTTTTCATGTGTTTTCCATTCTAGGTTAAGTATTTCTATGTTGGCCAGTGTGGTTCTCAATCAGAGGCAACGAGTGTCAGCTGTTGCTGGTTGTCTCTGATTGGGAACCACATTTAGACAGGCTGTTTTCCCACAGTGGTTGTGGGATCTTGTTCCAGTGTGGTTTGTGTTAGACCGTGGACGTCACGTTATCGTTTGTTGTTTTTTGTTCGGTATATCACTAATAAAAGAGCATGTTCACTTTCAACGCTGCGCCTTGGTCCTCTGTTCCCGACGATCGTGACAGTTAGTTATATCCACATACATTTATAACTGTCACTTTAGTGTTAGTTTCCTTACATTTTGCATTATTCCATTACATTGTTAGTTTACCTTTCTTTCCTCTGTCACTTTCATGTAGTTGTTCCTGAGGATCACTAGCAATAGTGGATCGTATTAGGCTAACGTATTACAAGTTGTCCAATCATTTGGGACATGTAGCCTATTTGAATCATTATGGAACGCAGACCATACATAGCAGTTTATACCTGGAGCCTGTGCACGGTTCAAGACGACTGGACGTTGTCATCACTGTTCCATGATTAGTGAGGATTATTAGGGTAGATTTATAGGACTACTGTTCAACCCCTTTTGTACACTTTTCTCACCTTCCAATATTTCATGGATTGAACAATTGAATTTGGCAACTTTCCAGATGAATCAAACCACTGTATTTTTTATTCACCAATATATTTAGTGGCTCTTCAAGCTGTTTTTTAAAATTATTATTCATAAATACTTTCCTAACCCTAAATAATATACAAGATCAGAGTATTTTTAAAATCTACTAATTGTTGCTGAAAAGGAGACGAATATGCATGCATTTACATGGCTTTCTTTCATTGATCCCTAATATTCTGAACCATTTTCTCTTTTTGTTGATATGATTTTCAGTTTGCTTTCATATGGCTGGTTTCACATTTGTCTCCAGGGATCATAAGGAAAAATAATCTAAATCAATTGCTATGTGTATTTACAAACGGATTACTCATTTACCTAGCTCTTATCAATAGCTCTTACCCATTCATAAATTACAGTGCATAGAGAATGCTGTTATTTCTATCAGAAAAAATAAATGGTATTTCCACTTGGAACCAGCAGGGGAGCTCAACCTTATTCATGGAAATAGGATTCCTTGCGCGTAAAAGGTAGAGAATGAAGTCAAGGTCAGAATACGGTTTATCTGTAGACACAGCTCCACCACACCTTCATTTCTTAGATCTCCACCCCCGAACAAAGAGCGGGTGAATAGCATGCTATTCTCATGCTTAAGTTCAAGGTCAGAATACGTGTAGAGAGAAAGGTGCATGAAAAGGGAAAGGGTCGGATTCGGGGCCTGTATGCCTATACTAAGGGCCCGTTCCTGGACTAAAAAAGCATTTTCAATTTAGGATTCTCCATTTAAATAACTTAAGTCCAGGACTAGGCTTAATATGTGCCTTGGAAACCGCCCCTATAAAGTGTACTAACAAGCCACACCATGGAATGTCTACCATCGTTTGTGCTGAAAGGTATTTTGTTGCATGCCATATAAATGAATTTGTTCAGCTTTGCTTCTCTAATTGGAATCATGAATCAGCACTAACCTCTTTAAGGGAGTCACTCCTTCTCAAGTAAAGGATGTTTCCCAAATTAGCAGGAAACATGGAATTTAGTGGAACGCCACATTCTGTGTACACACATTCACAAGCTCAGACCTTGACGTAACAGAAGCAAGGATTTGAAAAACAAAATCGTTACCCTGTTCGCAGTGGTTTTGGTTTTACAAGGTCCATATTCATAAAACGTCTCAAAGGATGAGTGCTCAGTGCCGATCTAGGACCACTTTTGTCTTTTTGATCATAATGAATAAGATTACATGGACATCAGGAGTCAGGAGTTTTAGAGGAACCATTGTCCTAAAAGGGACGAAAAAGGGAAGCAGTTTTTATTTTGTCAAAAGTATTTAAACCAATAAACAATTAATATTCAAGCAAGTAATTTATAGACATCATGATAATAATTAAATATTCATGAATAATATGCATATATTCTAAATGAAATTCCTAAACAAACTAATTGTCTTTCAGCTCCATATGCCTAGTCGGCAATGGATATTTTCCGTTGGAGGGAATTTTGTCCTGTTATAGACACAGTTCATTACAGCCACCTCCACATTTGATCATCAAATAACTTTTGGACTTTATAGCATTCCCAGAAGGCATGGATTATTGAGTCATTGTTAGTTTTACACCTAAGACATTACTCTGCCATTGTGCTGTAGAATTTGTGAATTTTGTCTTTTGTACATTTTTACATTTTTACATTTTAGTCATTTAGCAGACGCTCTTAACCAGAGCGGCTTACAGGAGCAATTAGGGTTAAGTGCCTTGCTCAAGGACACATTTACGTCATTTAGCAGACGCTCTTATCCAGAGCGACTCACAAATTGGTGCATTTACCCTATAGCCAGTGGGATAAACACTTTACAATTTTTTTTTGGGGGGGGGGGGGGGGGGGGGGGGTAGAAGGATTACTTTATCCTATCCCAGGTATTCCTTAAAGAGGTGGGGTTTCAAATGTCTCCGGAAGGTGGTGAGTGACTCCGCTGTCCTGGCGTCGTGAGGGAGCTTGTTCCACCATTGGGGTGCCAGAGCAGCGAACAGTTTTGACTGGGCTGAGCGGGAACTATGCTTCCGCAGAGGAAGGGGAGCCAGCAGGCCAGAGGTGGATGAACGCAATGCCCTCGTTTGGGTGTAGGGACTGATCAGAGCCCGAAGGTACAGAGGTGCCGTTCCCCTCGCTGCTCCATAGGCAAGCACCATGGTCTTGTAACGGATGCGAGCTTCAACTGGAAGCCAGTGGAGTGTGCGGAGGAGGGGGGTGACGTGAGAGAACTTGGGAAGGTTGAACACCAGACGGGCTGCGGCATTCTGGATGAGTTGTAGGGGTTTAATGGCACAGGCAGGGAGGCCAGCCAACAGCGAGTTGCAGTAATCCAGACGGGAGATGACAAGTGCCTGGATTAGGACCTGTGCCGCTTCCTGTGTAAGGCAGGGTCGTACTCTCCGAATGTTGTAGAGCATGAACCTGCAGGAGCGGGTCACCGCCTTGATGTTAGCGGAGAACGACAGGGTGTTGTCCAGGGTCACGCCAAGGCTCTTCGCACTCTGGGAGGAGGACACAACGGAGTTGTCAACCGTGATGGCGAGATCATGGAACGGGCAGTCCTTCCCCGGGAGGAAGAGCAGCTCCGTCTTGCCAGGGTTCAGCTTGAGGTGGTGATCCGTCATCCATACTGATATGTCTGCCAGACATGCAGAGATGCGATTCGCCACCTGGTTATCAGAAGGGGGAAAGGAGAAGATTAGTTGTGTATCGTCAGCGTAGCAATGATAGGAGAGGCCATGTGAGGATATGACAGAGCCAAGTGACTTGGTGTATAGGGAGAAAAGGAGAGGGCCTAGAACTGAGCCCTGGGGGACACCAGTGGTGAGAGCACGTGGTGCGGAGACAGCTTCTCGCCACGCCACTTGGTAGGAGCGACCGGTCAGGTAGGACGCAATCCAGGAGTGAGCCGCGCCGGAGATGCCCAGCTCGGAGAGGGTGGAGAGGAGGATCTGATGGTTCACAGTATCAAAGGCAGCAGACAGGTCTAGAAGGACAAGAGCAGAGGAGAGAGAGTTAGCTTTAGCAGTGCGGAGAGCCTCCGTGACACAGAGAAGAGCAGTCTAAGTTGAATGACCAGTCCTGAAACCTGACTGGTTTGGATCAAGAAGGTCATTCTGAGAGAGATAGCAAGAGAGTTGGCTAAAGACGGCACGCTCAATAGTTTTGGAAAGAAAAGAAAGAAGGGATACTGGTCTGTAGTTGTTGACATCAGTGGGATCGAGTGTTGGTTTTTTGAGAAGGGGAGCAACTCTCGCTCTCTTGAAGACGGAAGGGACATGGCCAGCGGTCAAGGATGAGTTGATCAGCGAGGTGAGGTAGGGGAGAAGGTCACCGGAGATGGTCTGGAGAAGAGAGGAGGGGATGGGGTCAAGCGGGCAGGTTGTTGGGCGGCCTGCAGTCACAAGTCGCAGGATTTTATCTGGAGAGAGAGGGGAGAAAGAAGTCAAAGCATAGGGTAGGGCAGTGTGAGTAGGACCAGCAGTGTCATTAGACTTAACAAACGAGGATCGGATGTCGTCAACCTTCTTTTCAAAGTGGTTGACGAAGTCATCCACAGAGAGAGAGGAGGGAGGGGGGGAGGGGGGGGGGGGGGGGTGGGGGGATTCAGGAGGGAGGAAAATGTGGCAAAGAGCTTCCTAGGGTTAGAGGCAGATGCTTGGAATTTAGAGTGGTAGAAAGTGGCCTTAGCAGCAGAAACATTTTTACATTTACATTTTTGTCATTTAGCAGACGCTCTTATCCAGAGCGACTTACAGTTAGTGAGTGCATACATATTTTTCATACTGGCCCCCCGTGGGAATCGAACCCACAACCCTGGCGTTGCAAACGCCATGCTCTACCAACTGAGCTACATCCCTGCCGGCCATTCCCTCCCCTACCTAATTGACGCTGGGCCAATTGTGCGCCGCCCCATGGGTCTCCCGGTCATGGCCGGCTACGACAGAGCCTGGATTCGAACCAGGATCTCGTGGCACAGCTAGCACTGCGATGCAGTGCCTTAGACCACTGCGCCACTCGGGAGAAACAGATGAAGAAAATGTAGAGAGGAGGGAGTGAAAAGATGCCAGGTCGGCAGGGAGTTTAGTTTTCTTCCATTTCCGCTCCGCTGCCCGGAGCTCTGTTCTGTGAGCTCGCAATGAGTCATCAAGCCACGGAGCTGGAGGGGAGGACCGAGCCGGCCGGGAGGATAGGGGACACAGAGAGTCAAAGGATGCAGAAAGGGAGGAGAGGAGGGTTGAGGAGGCAGAATCAGGAGATTGGAGGGAGAAGGATTGAGCAGAGGGAAGAGATGATAGGATGGAAGAGGAGAGAGTAGTGGGAGAGAGAGAGCGAAGGTTGCGGCGGCGCATTACCATCTGTGTAGGGGCAGAGTGAGTAGTGTTGGAGGAGAGCGAGAGAGAAAAGGAAACAAAGTAGTGGTCGGAGACATGGAGGGGAGTTGCAGTGAGATTAGTAGAAGAGCAGCATCTAGTAAAGATGAGGTCAAGCGTATTGCCTGCCTTGTGAGTAGGGGGGGACGGTGAGAGGGTGAGGTCAAAAGAGGAGAGGAGTGGAAAGAAGGAGGCAGAGAGAAATGAGTCAAATGTGGACATAGGGAGGTTGAAATCCCCCAAAACTGTGAGGGGTGAGCCATCCTCAGGAAAGGAACTTATCAAGGCGTCAAGCTCATTGATGAACTCTCCAAGGGAACCTGGAGGGCGATAGATGACAAGGATATTAAGCTTAAATGGGCTAGTGACTGTGACAGCATGGAATTCAAATGAGGAGATAGACAGGTGGGTTAGGGGAAAAATTGAGAATGTCCACTTGGGAGAGATGAGGATTCCTGTGCCACCACCCCTCTGACCAGATGCTCTCGGGGTATGCGAGAACACATGGTCAGACGAGGAGAGAGCAGTAGGAGTAGCAGTGTTTTCAGTGGTAATCCATGTTTCCGTCAGCGCCAGGAAGTCGAGGGACTGGAGGTTAGCATAGGCGGGGATGAAGTCAGCTTTGTTGGCAGCAGAACGGCAGTTCCAGAGGCTGCCTGAGACCTGGAACTCCAGGTGTGGGGTGCGTGCAGGGACCACCAGGTTAGAGAGGCAGCAGCCACGCGGTGTGAGGCGTTTGTGTAGCCTGTGCAGAGAGGAGAGAACAGGGATAGGCAGAGGCATAGTTGACAGGCTGTAGCAAATGGCTACAATAATGCAGAGGAGATCGGAATGAAATGAACTAAACATCTGGGAGAGGAGAGAGCAGGGCCTCCCTCACCAAAACTTCCACCTCAGAAACTATAATTGTTTCACTGAACCACCCGAACAAAAACTCTCCCAACTTCCACCTTTAGAAATCAGAATTGTTGTGAACCACAGCGGTCCAATGTTTAAAGGAATAGACTCAACCCACTTTATTCAGCTAGCTAACTATGACACCATAGCTAACTAGCATGCTAGCATCCAATAACACACAGTTTAGCACCAACACTTGGTCACAACAAACCACCAATAGTGTGTTAACACACTAAGCAGATAATTCGTGTCCGTGTCTAGTTCCTTTCATAACGCAGCAATAATTAAACGATGGCTAGCTTAGCACAAATATATTGTATTTAGCTGCCACAGTACAGCACACAATGGCTACTGTGTTGACTCTGTTCGAAAAACAGCTAGCTAGCTAGCTTCGTGCTACACCCGGCGCCGCCGAAGACAATGCCAACCTACAGTAACTACCCACAACAGCCCACGATGCCTAACTATGACACCATAGCTAACTAGCATGCTAGCATCCAATAACACACAGTTTAGCACCAATACTTGGTTACAACAAACTACCAATAGTGTGTTAACACACTAAACAGATCATTCGTGTCCGTGTCTAGTTCCTTTCATAACGCAGCAATAATTAGACGTTGGCTAGCTAGCACAAGTATATTGTATTTAGCTACTACAGTACAGTTAGCTGGTCGTGTTGGCTAGCTAGCAATGGCTACTGTGTTGACTTTGTTTGAAGAACGGCTAGCTAGCTAGCTTCGTGCTACACCCGGCACTGCCGAAAAACAATGCAAACCTACAGTAACTACCCACAACAGCCCACGATGCCTAACTATGACGCCATAGCTAACTAGCATGCTAGCATCCAATAACACACAGTTTAGCACCAATACTTGGTTACAACAAACTACCAGTAGTGTGTTAACACACTAAACAGATAATTCGTGTCCGTGTCTAGTTCCTTTCATAACGCAGCAAAAATTAAACGTTGGCTAGCTGGCACATTAACATTGGAAACAACTCTCCACCGTTGCTAAACGTTACCGGTAGCTACCCGCTAGCTAGCTAGCCTCGTGCTTCGCCGGGCTCCGCCGTAAACAATACTTACCTACAATAATGACCTACGGAAACCTACAATAACTACCTAAATAACTACCTAAATAAACTACCTACAATACCTAACTACAACTACCTACCTACAATCTAAATACATGGTTTAAGCTTTACTCAACACCATAAAAGAAGCCAAGCTTACCTCCTGCTTAGAGAAAACACAACCTCTCCCGACCACAGCTCCTCACATGTAATAAATGTTGTACATTTGTTTATTCTGGATTTTCGTTAACTGTAATTTTGTTAGTTATGTTCCAACATTCCCTCCATCTTGTGCCAATATCAGTTATTTTTAAGTCTTTCGTTCCAATTAGGCTGACACCAATTAGTCGACTGGTCGATTGTTTGGTCGATAGGCTGTTGGTCGACCAAGCTTTTTTTCCATCTAGCAGTAGCAAATATACAGTACCAGTCAAAAGTTTGGACACACCTACTCATTCAAGGGTTTTTCTTTATTTTTACTATTTTCTACATTGTAGAATAATAGTGAAGACATCAAAACTATGAAATAACACATATGGAATCATGTAGTAACCAAAAAAGTGTTAAACAAATCAAAATATATTTTATATTTGAGATTATTCAAAGTAGCCACCCTTTGCCTTGATGACAGCTTTGCACACTCATGGCATTCTCTCAACCAGCTTCATGAGGTAGTCACCTGGAATGCTTTTCCAACAGTCTTGAAGGAGTTCCCACATATGCTGATCACTTGTTGGCTGCTTTTCCTTCACTCTGCGGTCCAACTCATCCCAAACCATCTCAACTGGGTTGAGGTCGGGTGATTGTGGAGGCCAGGTCATCTGATGTTGCACTCCATCGCTCTCCTTCTTGGTCAAATAGCCCTTACACAGCCTTGAGGTGTGTTATGGGTCATTGTCCTGTCGAAAAACTAAACAAAACAAATAGGCCAAACCAGTTATAATTTTAAAAGATAGGGAAAGGGAAAGATTTGTTCTAAGCATGAATTCTATCTAAATTAAATCAGTATATATTTTTCACCATGTAAGGTACAATTCAACATTAGAAAACTGTGTTCTTGGTCCATGTGCTGGGATATAAGGGAAAAAGGGTGTATTCTTATTTATCAGGATGTCACGATCGTCATACATAGAGGAGGACCAAGGCGCAGCGTTGAAGGCGAACATATTTATTTATAGAATGATCACACGATCAAAACAACAAAACGATGACGTGACAGTCAATGGTAATACACAAACCAAATACGAACAAGAAACCACACCCAATGAATGCCTAACGGCTACCTAAGTATGACTCCCAATCAGAGACAACGAGCTACAGCCGTCTCTGATTGGGAGCCACCCTGGCCAACATAGAATTACAAAACCAGAAAGTGAAACCTAGAACACACATAGACTATACACACCCTGGCTCAACATATTAGAGTCCCCAGAGCCAGGGCGTGACACAGGATGCCTACACCTCTGCTGTTACTACAGTAGGGGGCAGCACAGGCCTCTCCAACCCAGCTCCTTTTTAATATTCCATTTCAAATTTTTTGAACATGTGAAATGTAACTCTTGCAGGAAAACCACATCTGCTGACAATTTCTTTAAGTGTTCAAGAACCATATGCTTTTTTTTAAATCATGGAGTCCATGCACATTTCATGTAATAAGTTGGATTTTGTTTGTCTTTACTTGTATAAAATCTAAGTTAACCTTGTATGTTCCGTCTATCATTGAAGAACCAGATAAAACATTTTAGCAGACATGTCATATGAGGGCGGTGGGCATTCCATGGAATAGGAGAGTCATAGTATGAATACATAGTTATTGTACACATTACATACACTGCTCAAAAAAATAAAGGGAACACTTAAACAACACAATGTAACTCCAAGTCAATCACACTTCTGTGAAATCAAACTGTCCACTTAGGAAGCAACACTTATTGACAATACATTTCACATGCTGTTGTGCAAATGGAATAGACAACAGGTGGAAATTATAGGCAATTAGCAAGACACCCCCAATAAAGGACTGGTTTTGCAGATGGTGACCACAGACCACTTCTCAGTTCCTATGCTTCCTGGCTGATGTTTTGGTCACTTTTGAATGCTGGCGGTGCTTTCACTCTAGTGGTAGCATGAGACGGAGTCTACAACCCACACAAGTGGCTCAGGTAGTGCAGCTCATCCAGGATGGCACATCAATGCGAGCTGTGGCAAGAAGGTTTGCTGTGTCTGTCAGCGTAGTGTCCAGAGCATGGAGGCGCTACCAGGAGACAGGCCAGTACATCAGGAGACGTGGAGGAGGCCGTAGGAGGACAACAACCCAGCAGCAGGACCACTACCTCCGCCTTTGTGCAAGGAGGAGCAGGAGGAGCACTGCCAGAGCCCTGCAAAATGACCTCCAGCAGGCCACAAATGTGCATGTGTCTGCTCAAATGGTCAGAAACAGACTCCATGAGGGTGGTATGAGGGCCCGACGTCCACAGGTGAAGGTTGTGCTTACAGCCCAACACCGTGCAGGACGTTTGGCATTTGCCAGAGAACACCAAGATTGGCAAATTCGCCACTGGCGCCCTGTGCTCTTCACAGATGAAAGCAGGTTCACACTGAGCACATGTGACAAACGTGACAGAGTCTGGAGACACCATGGAGAACGTTCTGCTGCCTGCAACATCCTCCAGCATGACCGGTTTGGCGGTGGGTCAGTCATGGTGTGGGGTGGCATTTCTTTGGGGGGCCGCACAGCCCTCCATGTGCTCGCCAGAGGTAGCCTGACTGCCATTAGGTACCGAGATGAGATCCTCAGACCCCTTGTGAGACCATATGCTGGTGCGGTTGGCCCTGGGTTCCTCCTAATGCAAGACAATGCTAGACCTCATGTGGCTGGAGTGTGTCAGCAGTTCCTGCAAGAGGAAGGCATTGATGCTATGGACCGCCCGTTCCCCAGACCTGAATCCAATTGAGCACATCTGGGACATCATGTCTCGCTCCATCCACCAATGCCACGTTGCACCACAGACTGTCCAGGAGTTGGCGGATGCTTTAGTCCAGGTCTGGGAGGAGATCCCTCAGGAGACCATCCGCCACCTCATCAGGAGCATGCCCAGGCGTTGTAGGGAGGTCATACAGGCACGTGGAGGCCACACACTACTGAGCCTCATTTTGACTTGTTATAAGGACATTACATCAAAGTTGGATCAGCCTGTAGTGTGGTTTTCCACTTTAATTTTGAGGGTGACTCCAAATCCAGACCTCCATAGGTTGATAAATTTGATTTCCATTGATCATTTGTGTGTGATTTTGTTGTCAGCACATTAAACTATGTAAAGAAAAAAGTATTTCATAAGATTATTTCATTCATTCAGATCTAGGATGTGTTATTTTAGTGTTCCCTTTATTTTTTCGAGCAGTGTATATAGAGTGTGTGAGCAGGTGGGCTGAGCAGACATTTAACAGAAAACACACAAAATCAAAAAGTATTCTTTACTTTGAGGCGCAATGCTTTTTTAGGGCTTTTATGCTCCAGCTCCTCTCCTAATGTACCAAATGTCTTTGGATTATGTTATTGTACATACATTGGAGAAAGACTGCCACTTAAGTATGACCAGTATTACCTTGTAAATTAAATGAAAATATATAGTGGGGAGAGTGGGTCCACAGAGAGACAGAAGTAAGATGAGTGGAGGCCCCACACACACCTCAGAGAAGTGTCAGCTGCCCTCCCATCCACCCCGTCCCAATCCCTCAGATAGAATCCATCTCCACTCTCACCAATAACCACCATTAAATCTTAGTTATAATGGCAAACAAGGAATAATAATGATTCGACATCCTCTCCTGATCTGTCCAGAACTCTTATTCATTTTACAGCGGGTTTGCGAGTCACAAAAATAAATACAATTACATAGTAGTACAGTTAAATGCTATATTTCCCCCTTTGAATTGTATTTTCAGTGCACATATAGTTCATTAGCATCGGCTACTTTTATCGTTACTTCGTAGAGAAGAACAGTTATTTGGGGAAAGTATAGTATAGATTGTATTGGGGGGGGGGGGGGGGAAGGAAAGGATATGGTCTCAATTTATGATAAGATGGTCTTAGGCATCACTGTATGTAGCTTAGTGCGCTCATCGTTTCACGATTCCCCTACCTCCACCAACATGGTGTGCAAGACTGCTTCTGTTGTTGACTGATTGCCTAGCAACACACAAAGGGCAGTTTTTTTGGAATTGGTCTCTCGTCAAAATGAAGAGCAGATGGAGGGTTGAATTGGATGTTGACCTGTTTGTCGGAAAGCTGCTGCTGCAATGCTAGGGCCATGGCCTGAAAGGCAGTCTGTAATTGTCACTCCAGCACGGAAATGTGTCCCTTGGTCAGACAGGAACTCAAAGGGCTTGCCTCGTCGGGAGATTAATCTTCGGAAGGCCATCAAGAACATGTCAGCGTCCATACTGTCCAGCAGCTCAAGATGGATGCACCTTTTGGTGAGGCATTTAAACAGTATATCCCATCGTGTTTCTGTACTTCGGCCTATCTTGAATGTAAATGGGCTGAAGCAGTCCATGCCGGTGGACCAGAAGGGGGGTTTAAAGAGCTGGAGGCGAGGTGGAGGAAGATCTGCCATTTTTGGTACAGTGGGATTTGCACACCATTTCTGCCAATCCAAACATGATCGTTGATGCCGATGATGCTGATGTTCCCAAGGACACATTCTGGACCTGGATGAAGCAACCTGGCATCATAATCCTGTATTAGGAGTCTTGTAATTGGTTGACTGGGATCCATCACATTAGGATGAATAGTGTTGGGGTCTAGAGCCTCTGCTCTACGTAGCTGACCACCGACTCTGATGAGACCAAGCATTTGGTCATATGTGACTCGTTTCAGGAAACTAGGCGTATGTTGGACATCACTACTTCACAGGAGAGGCATTTGACCGTAACATTTTATTTTTTTATCAAAATGCGGTTTTCTTTGCAGAAATGCCTTCTGGAACATGTGAACTTTCATGTGCCTTAACCTTTTCACACGTACCAACAAACGGGTGTGATCATTCTACAGTGGCCCCTGCAGCGTACGCTTATTTAGAATGTCCCGTTTCGATTGACGCAACAGTCAGCATTTGAGCTAGTCACAAACACAAACACAGTCCTTACAAAGTTATGTCCTGAATGTGACCAGTTTATTTTTGGATGCAATGTTCAGACATTCACAGAAGTAGCGATAGAATACACAATCATCCATACAGTAAAATGTAGGCTACATTAGTCCTGAGGAACTGAGGAAAGATTGACGTAACACAAGCGGTCATATTTAGATGTCTAGGTTGTCAGAAACCACAATATGAATGAGCTAATAGCAATTACTATTGATAATTCATCACATCACGGGTAAGCTCACCATTGATCGAAATAATTGAGTAAAACACTTTCTAGAAATCGAAAGTAATCCAAAGATGGGTAGTTTGTGCGCACCGCCATGTTTGTTTTTTCGCGTCAACCAAAGATAATAAGAGGAGACAAGATGAGTTTGGTCTGTTTGCAGTATGCAAGTTGAAGGGGGTGTGTCGTCTACGATCATTCACTTCCCTTCATTCACTTCCGGAAGTTTACCCTTCACGTCATTATAACATCTTTGGTCTGACAGACGTTTACGTGACACCCAGAATGCATTGTATAATGTCAACAACCATGGCGCCACACATAACTGGCAAATAGCTTAGTATTACCTCACTATAATCAGTAGAACCTTCCACAAAGTATTTTACACACATCATAGGTGTCCATTACAATCTATGCAATAATCGGAATGCATTATTTGTCACCAGTACTTGAAAACATGTGAATAACACTGTAAATACATTATGCTCCATACATACAAACATACATACATACATACTGAATGCTACAGTAGAAACTACAACACGATATACAGAAAATAAGGCACTTACTTTGATAGGAACGCACACATGTCCAAAGTTATTATTTGTAAGGAAAACAACAAGGAAGGCAATGCGAGCGCCAGCCAGAAAATGTTCCAATTCGTGCAAGACTGCGCAAATGTCTGCATACTTGATCTGCGGAAATATTGGTGAAGTGCTTGGGCTCTCCTCGAAGAGAAAAGTTTGTCCGGCTCAGTAAAGCCTCAAACATAAATTGTCTGCAACACTGAAATGGGCTACTTCTATGTGAATTAATGAGGAGGCGGGACACACCTCAATTCAAACTGTTAGAAAATAAAACTTGAAATTGACAAGTTGAAACATAGTCTATAGATAATTAGCAGGCAGCATGTGTTAACTGTCCTTTGGAACAGTGAGTGCATTCTGACATCACTTGCATAAAACAACTCACGCTGGGGCGACCGTTCGAGATATTTGGAACTCACGTGTGATAAGGTTAATAACAAACTTGTATGCCATCTGTAAATATGAATACAATTGTTAAATTATGAGACTAGTTGGTTTAGCCATGGAAAAAGACAGGAACCTTCCCGCTAGCCATGGTTGGCTGAGATAATGGATGGGCTGGACATGCCAAGAGATGGGTTTGGATTGGTCTGCCATGTAGAATGCTTCTGTCTATAACATGAGCTGCTCTGTATGTGTAGGTAATCATTTCTAACGCAGCTTTTTTGAAAGATATCACGTAGTAGAACTGCAAAAGTGTTGCTTATGCTCTCCACTTTCTGGAGGACAGAGTTTTTAAATCAGTGGAATGCCCAGTGGAAGCAGAGTATGATAGCTAAAGGAGAAAATTCTGGTGTTTGATTGCAAATATGCGGAGGGAGTCGAAAAGAGAAAACACAGAAGGCTGTTGTATAAAACACCTGTCTCCGGATTACATCTTCAAACTAAGGGCAACCATGGCATCCGTGATAGAGATAGAGTGTATACGGGTAAGAGAGTCTCGCTAGCTACATTTACAGATATTATACGTTTCTAATTTTGTCAGAAAGTCGTTTTCATTGCAAGTTAAAGCTGGCTTGCTAGCTAACGTTACGTGTATGATCTGTGTAGTAATATTATTCGTATCTCAGAGCCATTTGCATTGTTAGTTATAGCCTAATGTTAGCTAGCTAGCTAGCTAGCTAGCATTGAACCTAGTTGGTTAGCTACCTGCAGATTCATGCAGGGTAGTAACGTTATGAGTTGGGATTATGGTTCATGTCTAAACAAAAGACTCCACTATGCAAGTAACCATTTCCAACTTCTGTACCGTTTACACCTTCTGTATCCTGTGCATGTGACAAATAAACATACATTTTATTTGATATAGTATGTGTTTAACAGATGGTAATGTGAAGAACAACATGACCTGCACCAAAGTCAAATTAGGATATAAAGGTAGGCCATCGAGAGAGTGTCCAAGTTCTAAAATTCTCAGGTAGAATGCCCTGCTTTTATTTTATCCCGCTCACAACCGTAAGCTATTTTCGGTAATTGGCTCGCCATTAACTTGTAAATAATGATCTTGTTGTGAGTTTATTTTCCTGTAATAATGAATACAAATGAGCTAAAGTGAAGACGTTGTCAGCTATATGATATGGTCATTATTTGAACTGGCTAGCCAGCTAACTTAACGTTAGCTAGCTAGCTAACAAGCTAGAAACAAACCAAAATATTTAGAAAGTTGCTTTTAGTTGCCTGGTTTGCTAGATTGACATATACTAAATTCATTTTTAAATGGCTGGGTTTATTGGTGTTAAAATACACCAGTTACAGTGGCTTGCGAAAGTATTCACCCCCCTTGGGGGGCACAGGTCCTAATCCGGGCACTTGTCATCTCCCGTCTTGATTACTGCAATTCGCTGTTGGCTGGGCTCCCTGCCTGTGCATTTAAACCCCTACAACTTATCCAGAATGATGCAGCCCTTCTGATGTTCAACCTTCCCAAGTTCTCTCATGTCACCCCGCTCCTCCGCACACTCACTGGTTTCCAGTTGAAGCTTGCTACAAAACCATGGTGCTTGCCTACGGAGCTGTGAGGGGAACGGCACCTCCTTACCTTCAGGTTCGGATCAGACCCTACACCCAAACAAGGGCACTACGTTCATCCACCTCTGGCCTGCTAGCCCCCCTACCTCTACGGAAGCACAGTTCCCGCTCAGCCCAGTCAAAGCTATTCGCTGCTCTGGCACCCCAATGGCGGAACAAGCTCGCCCACGACGCCAGGACAGCGGAGTCACTGACCACCTTCCAGAGACACTTGAAACCCTACCTCTTTAAGGAATACCTGGAATAGTATAACAGTAATCCTTCTACCCCCCCCCCCCCATTAAAATAAATAAATAAATAAAATTTGGGTGGCTGTCCCACTGGCTATCATGTTGAATGCACCAATTTGTAAGTCGCTCTGGATAAGAGCATCTGCTAAATGACTTAATTGTAAATGTTGGCATTTTTCCTATTTTGTTGCCTTACAACCTGGAATTACAATAGATTTTTGGGAGGTTTGTATCATTTGATTTACACAACATGCCTACCACTTTGAAGATGCAAAATATTTGTTATTGTGAAACAAACAAGAAATAAGACAAAAAAAAACAGAAAACTTGAGCGTGCATAACTATTCACCCCCCCCCCCCCCCCAAGTCAATATTTTGTAGAGCCACCTTTTGCAGCAATTACAGATGCAAGTCTCTTGGGGTATGTCTCTATAAGCTTGGCACATCTAGCCACTGGGATTTTTGCTCATTCTTCAAGGCAAAACTGCTCTAGCTCCTTCAAGTTGGATGGGTTCCGCTGATGTACAGCAATCTTTAAGTCATACCACAGATTCTCAATTGTATTGAGGTCTGGGCTTTGACTAGGCCATTCCAATACATTTAAATGTTTCCTCTTAAACCACTCGAGTGTTGCTTTAGCAGTATGCTTAGGGTCATTGTCCTGCTGGAAAGTGAACCTCTGTCCCAGTCTCAAATCTCTGGAAGACTGAAACAGGTTTCCCTCAAGAATTTCCCTGTATTTAGCGCCATCCATCATTCCTTCAATTCTGACCAGTTTCCCAGTCCCTGCCGATGAAAAACATCCCCACAGCATGATGCTGCCACCACCATGCTTCACTGTGGGGATGGTGTTCTCGGGGTGATGAGAGGTGTTGGGTTTGCGCCAGACATAGCGTTTTCCTTGATGGCCAAAAAGCTCAATTTTAGTCTCATCTGACCAGAGTACCTTATTCCATTTGTTTGGGGAGTCTCCCACCTGCCTTTTGGCGAACACCAAACGTGTTTGCTTATTTTTTTATTTAAGCAATGGCTTTTTTCTGGGCACTCTTCCGTAAAGCCCAGCTCTGTGGAGTGTATGGCTTAAAGTGGTCCTATGGACAGATACTCCAATCTCCGCTGTGGAGCTTTGCAGCTCCTTCAGGGTTATCTTTGGTCTCTTTGTTGCCTCTCTGATTAATGCCCTCCTTGCCTGGTCCGTGTGTTTTGGTGGGTGGCCCTCTCTTGGCAGGTTTGTTGTGGTGCCATATTCTTTAAATTTTTTAATAATGGATTTATGGTGCTCCGTAGGATGTTCAAAGTTTCTGATATTTTTTTATAACCCAACCCTGATATGTACTTCTCCACAACTTTGTCCCTGACCTGTTTGGCGAGTTCCTTGGTCTTTATGGCGCTGCTTGCTTGGTGGTGCCCTTTGCTTAGTGGTGTTGCAGACTCTGGGGCCTTTCAGAACAGGTGTATATATACTGAGATCATGTGACACTTAGATTGCACACAGGTGGACTTTATTTAACAAATTATGTGACTTCTGAAGGTAATTGGTTGCACCAGATCTTATTTAGGGGCTTCATAGCAAAGGGGGTGGATACATATTCACACACCACTTTTCAGTTATATATTTTTTTGCATTTTTTGAAACAAGTTATTATTTTCATTTCACTTCACCAATTTGGACTGTTTTGTGTATGTCCATTACATGAAATCCAAATAAAAATATATTTAAATGACAGGTTGTAATGCATCAAAATAGGAAAAACGCCAAGGGGGATGAATACTTTTGCAAGGCACTGTATGCTATTTGGGCCCCCTGGCTGCTGATGTCATGCAGCCTGTAGTTCTTGTGTTTATACTTTTTCATAACGACAACGACAAGTTTGATGTTGGACGACAATAGAATGTTCATGATGTCACTGCGACAACTGTCGATAGACTTAGTATAAACAAGCCTTAAGTCTTGAAATCTTTGGTTGTTTAGTACATGGCCTCACATGTGAATCCTTAAAGAGATTGGTGGGGCTAAGGCTTAAGAGAGTGTGAACGATGCTGAATGGGTGTAGACAAAGAAGAGCTCTCCAGTAGTTGTACCAAAACATTCAATAGCCATTTTCTCAAAAGTAGGGTTACAAGTGTATTAACTTTCAAAGCAGAATTACTTTCCCATTGTTCCTCAACTGTAGTGTATGATATACAATTTTCTAGCTCTGAGTCTCTACTTTTATCCAATGTAAAAAACACCATTCCATGTTGATGACCTTCAGCATGACCTTTGGGGATCGGTTTGGTTTGTCAATGTAGAGTAGCTCTGAATAGGAGGATGTCATCAGCACACCGGTGGGTTTTTGCTGAGCTGCATCATGGAGAATGGTTAGGTGGAGGTTTTGACAGTTGTAGCATGGCTTCTTCAGCATGCACGTACCAGTCTTGTGTGTTTTCCTACATCTCCAGCAACGCTCTTTCTCCTGTATCCAGCGGACAACGTCCTTTGTTAAAAGCTTTTTGAGCTCTAGACAGGAACCAATGTAGTGGACTCGAATGTTGCAGAATGTAGGGCTTGAATTTCTCTTTATCATTAGCATTGGTCTTACTCACTTTCTGTGTTGTCTTGATCTCAGCTGAGAGGTAGTCTGGGGTGGTTTTCATGCTTATGTGCAGTTCAATTGCTCTTTCGGATATCCGCTTGGCTCTGGATTTCACTTGCAACCATCTGGACAGATCTAGAAGGGAGTATGTCTGATGGGCTTGAGCAGTCAAGACACCTCTGTTTATACAATGTTCAACGAAGCATCATGGTGTTACTCAGGAGAAAGGTTACTCAGGAGACTGCCAACAATAATATTGGAATCTAACAGCACCTGTTTTTCACATAATATGCACGCAGCGCTCGCTCCTATACCCTCCTTTTCCTTGATTCAAATCAAATCAAATCAAATTTTATTGGTCACATGCGCCGAATACAACAGGTGCAGACATTGTGAAATGCTTACTTACAGCCCTTAACCAACAGTGCATTTATTTTAAACAAAAAAAGTAAGAATAAAACAACAACAAAAAAAGTGTTGAGAAAAAAAGAGCAGAAGTAAAATAAAGTGACAGTAGGGAGGCTATATATACAGGGGGGTACCGTTGCAGAGTCAATGTGCGGGGGCACCGGCTAGTTGAGGTAGTTGAGGTAATATGTACATGTGGGTAGAGTTAAAGTGACTATGCATAAATACTTAACAGAGTAGCAGCAGCGTAAAAAGGATGGGGTGGGGGAGCAGTGCAAATAGTCCGGGTAGCCATGATTAGCTGTTCAGGAGTCTTATGGCTTGGGGGTAGAAGCTGTTGAGAAGTCTTTTGGACCTAGACTTGGCACTCCGGTACCGCTTGCCGTGCGGTAGCAGAGAGAACAGTCTATGACTAGGGTGGCTGGAGTCTTTGACAATTTTGAGGGCCTTCCTCTGACACCGCCTGGTATAGAGGTCCTGGATGGCAGGAAGCTTTGCCCCAGTGATGTACTGGGCCGTACGCACTACCCTCTGTAGTGCCTTGCGGTCAGAGGCCAAGCAGTTGCCATACCAGGCGGTGATGCAACCAGTCAGGATGCTCTCGATGGTGCAGCTGTAGAATTTTTTGAGGATCTGAGGACCCATGCCAAATCTTTTTAGTCTCCTGAGGGGGAATAGGCTTTGTCGTGCCCTCTTCACGACTGTCTTGGTGTGTTTGGACCATGATAGTTCGTTGGTGATGTGGACACCAAGGAACTTGAAGCTCTCAACCTGTTCCACTACAGCCCCGTCGATGAGAATGGGGGCGTGCTCAGTCCTCTTTTTTTTCCTGTAGTCCACAATCATCTCCTTTGTCTTGGTCACGTTGAGGGAGAGGTTGTTGTCCTGGCACCACACGGCCAGATCTCTGACCTCCTCCCTATAGGCTGTCTCATCGTTGTCGGTGATCAGGCCTACCACTGTTGTGTCGTCGGCAAACTTAATGATGGTGTTGGAGTCGTGCCTGGCCATGCAGTCATGGGTGAACAGAGAGTACAGGAGGGGACTGAGCACGCACCCCTGAGGGGCCCCCGTGTTGAGGATCAGTGTGGCAGATGTGTTGTTACCTACCCTTACCACCTGGGGGCGGCCCGTCAGGAAGTCCAGGATCCAGTTGCAGAGGGAGGTGTTTAGTCCCAGGATCCTTAGCTTAGTGATGAGCTTAGAGGGCACTATGGTGTTGAATGCTGAGCTGTAGTCAATGAATAGCATTCTCACGTAGGTGTTCCTCTTGTCCAGGTGGGAAAGGGCAGTGTGGAGTGCGATAGAGATTGCATCATCTGTGGATCTGTTGGGGCGGTATGCAAATTGGAGTGGGTCTAGGGTTTCTGGGATTATGCTGTTGATGTGAGCCATGACCAGTCTTTCAAAGCACTTCATGGCTACAGACGTCAGTGCTACGGGTCGGTAGTCATTTAGGCAGGTTATCTTAGAGTTCTTGGGCACGGGGACTATGGTGGTCTGCTTGAAACATGTTGGTATTACAGACTCAGTCAGGGACATGTTGAAAATGTCAGTGAAGACACTTGCCAGTTGGTCAGCACATGCTCGGAGTACACGTCCTGGTAATCCGTCTGGCCCTGCGGCCTTGTGAATGTTGACCTGCTTAAAAGTCTTACTCACATCGGCTACGGAGAGCGTGATCACATAGTCATCCGGAACAGCTGGTGCTCTCATGCATGCTTCAGTGTTGCTTGCCTCAAAGCGAGCATAGAAGTGGTTTAGCTCGTCTGGTAGGCTTGTGTCACTGGGCAGCTCGCGGCTGTGCTTCCCTTTGTAGTCTGTAATAGTTTTCAAGCCCTGCCACATCCGACGAGCGTCAGAGCCAGTGTAGTATGATTCAATCTTAGACCTGTATTGACTCTTTGCCTGTTTGATGGTTCGTCGGAGGTCATAGCGGGATTTCTTATAAGCGTCCGGGTTAGAGTCCCGTTCCTTGAAAGCGGCAGCTCTACCCTTTAGCTCAGTGCGGATGTTTCCTGTAATCCATGGCTTCTGGTTGGGGTATGTACGTACGGTCACTGTGGGGACGACATCATCGATGCACTTATTGATGAAGCCAGTGACTGATGTGGTGTACTCCTCAATGCTGTCTGAAGAATCCCGGAACATGTTCCAGTCTGTGCTAGCAAAACAGTCCTGTAGCTTAGCATCTGCGTCATCTGACCACTTTTTTATTAACCGAATCACTGGTGCTTCCTGCTTCAGTTTTTGCTTATAAGCAGGAATCAGGAGGATAGAGTTATGGTCAGATTTGCCAAATGGAGGGCGAGGGAGAGCTTTGTATGCGTCTCTGTGTGTGGAGTAAAGGTGGTCTAGAGTTTTTTTCCCTCTGGTTGCACATTTAACATGCTGGTAGAAATTAGGTAGAACGGATTTAAGTTTCCCTGCATTAAAGTCCCCGGCCACTAGGAGCGCTGCATCTGGATGAGCGTTTTCCTGTTGATTAATGGCCTTGTACAACTCATTCAGTGCAATCTTAATGCCAGCATTGGTTTGTGGTGGTAAATAGACAGCTATGAAAAATATAGATGAAAACTCTCTTGGTAAATAGTGTGGTCTACAGCTTATCATAAGATACTCTACCTCAGGCGAGCAAAACCTCGAGACTTCCTTAGTATTTGATTTTGTGCACCAGCTGTTGTTTACAAATATACACAGACCGCCACCCCTTGTCTTACCAGAGTCAGCTGTTCTGTCCTGCCGATGTAGCGTATAGCCTGCTAGCTGAATGTTATCATTGTTGTCGTTCAGCCACGACTCCGTGAAACATAAGATATTACAGTTTTTAATGTCCCGTTGGTAGGATAACCGTAATCTTAAATCGTCCATTTTATTCTCAAAAGCTTGAACGTTGGCTAATAGGATTGATGGAAGAGGCAGTTTACTCGCTCGCCGTCGGATCCTTACAAGGCACCCGGATCTGCGTCCGCGATATCTCCGTCTCTTCCTCACGCGAATGACGGGGATTTGGGCCTTGTCGGGTGTCTGTATGATATCCTTCGCGGCCGCCTCGTTGAAGAAAAAATCTTCGTCCAATGCGAGGTGAGTAATCGCTCTCCTGATATCCAGAAGCTCTTTTTGGTTATAAGAGACGATGGCAGAAACATTATGTACAAAATAAATTACAAATAACGCGGAAAAACACACATAATAGTACAATTGGTTAGAGGGTTGGTTAGAGGGCTGTAAAACGGCAGCCATCTTCTCCGGCGCTGTTCCTTCTTATTGTTATTGTTATTATTACAATTATTATTATGATCATCATTATAATAATAAGTAATGTCGTTATCATTAGTAGGCTTTGTATAGTAGCCTTGTATAACCCCCATCAAGCTGTAGGCCTAAGACCACGTCCTATTTAGTCAATACCAAAACTTACTTAGGCCTATATTTCAATATATAGGCTATTGTATCAATCAATCGATCAATCATTCATTCGTTCATGCCATCAAACAGCATTCGAGACATTCATGCTTTGAAATGCAATCAAGCATTTTAGGTTAAACATTTAATAATAAAGGGAGCTTTGAATAATTAGCCTAAACAATAAATAAACCGCAATTCACAAATTCATGCAACTGTTTTTAGTCTGCTGTAATAAAGGCTTTATGTAATTTTCCCCCCGTTAGAACAGACTCTTTGGTACACTTATTTAATTAGTGTTGTTTACACTGTTCCAAATGGTCAGATTTTGTTTTAAATATTGCAATCTAACAACAACTATTGGGCACACACAATACTCACGCAACGCTTGCTCCTATACCATCCTTTTTCTTGATCTCCAGTAGTTTCTACAACTAAGTCAAATGTCTTCCACAGATCTGACTTCCCCTTTCCCTCCTGAGCAACCAGTAAACATTCGCCCTTTTCAAGTTTCTTTTTCACGTCCTCCGCATCCATTTTGCTGTCATGTGTTACTGTGTTCAGAGTTTGTTATAACCAATTTATTGATGTGATTATGATAGGCTATAGGTCAGGCCCTATTGGTCACATGCATGCAATGCTTACATGCTTCACGTAAAGAGAGCAAGGGTTGAGGGAATAGGGAATGTTTTTCCTAAACAAATTAGGGATTTCGGTAACAGAACTTTTCAGTCAGAAACAGGTAAGAAACTAAATGGCTGAAATTATGTTGCAGCTTCAGCACGGACAGCGCAATAAACACTTGCTGTGCTGTGTCGCTGCAGTAGGGAGGAGAGCGAGACAACGTGCCCCGTCACACAGGCACTCGCTGTCATTTTTTTAGCAGAGTGTGACCATCAAGCTCTTTCTTGAGTCATTTGTGTGTCTTAATTATTGAATCAAACAGTGCTTAAAGCATCAGACAAGCTCAGTGCATACAGTTGAAGTCGGAAGTTTACATACACCTTAGCCAAATACATTTAAACTCAGTTTTTCACAATTCCTGACATTTATAATATAATATATATAATATAATATAATATATAATAATATATAATAATATATAATATAATATAATATGCCATTTAGCAGACGCTTTTATCCAAAGCGACTTACAGTCATGCGTGCATACATTATTTTTTTTTTGTGTGTATGGGTGTATACATTTAATCCTAGTAAAAATTCCCTGTCTTAGGTCAGTTAGGATCACCACTTTATTTTAAGAATGTGAAATGTCAGAATAATAGTAGAGAGAATGATTTATTTCAGCTTTTATTTCTTTCATCACATTCCCAGTGGGTCAGAAGTTTACATACACCCAATTAGTATTTGGTACCATTGCCTTTAAATTGTTTAACTTGAGTCAAACGTTTCAGGTAGCCTTCCACAAGCTTCCCACAACAAGTTGGATGAATTTTGGCCCATTCCTCCTGACAGAGCTGGTATAACAGTCAGGTTTGTAGTCCTCCTTGCTCGCACATGCTTTTTCAGTTCTGCCCACACATTTTCTATAGGATTGAGGTCAGGGCTTTGTGATGGCCACTCCAATACCTTGACTTTGTTGTCCTTAAGCCATTTTGCCACAAATTCGGAAGTATGCTTGGGGTGATTGTCCATTTGGAAGACCCATTTGTGACCAAGCTTGAACTTCCTGACTGATTTCTTGAGATGTTGCTTCAATATATCCACATAATTTTCCTTCCTGATGATGCCATCTATTTTGTGAAGTGCACCAGTCCTTCCTGCAGCAAAGCACCCCCACAGCATGATGCTGCCACCTCCGTGCTTCACGGTTGGGATGGTGTTCTTCGGCTTGCAAGCATCCCCCTTTTTCCTCCAAACACAACAATGGTCATTATGGCCAAACAGTTCTATTTTTGTTTCATCAGACCAGAGGACATTTCTCCAAAAAGTAAGATCTTTGTCCCCATGTGCAGTTGCAAACCGTAGTCTGGCGGTTTTGGAGCAGTGGTTTCTTCCTTGCTGAGCAGCCTTTCAGGTTATGTCGATATAGGACTCATTTTACTGTGGATATAGATACTTTTGTACCTGTTTCCTCCAGCATATTCACAAGGTCCTTTGCTGTTGTTCTGGGATTGATTTGCACTTTTCGCACCAAAGTACGTTAATCTCTAGGAGACAGAACGCGTCTCCTTCCTGAACGGTATGACGGCTGCGTGGTCCCATGGTGTTTATACTTGTATACTATTGTTTGTACAGATGAACGTGGTACCTTCAGGCGTTTGGAAATTGCTTTCAAGGATGAACCAGACTTGTGGAGGTCTACAATTATTTTTCTGAGGTCTTGGCTGATATCTTTTGATTTTCCCATGATGTCAAGCAAAGAGGCACTGAGTTTGAAGGTAGGCCTTGAAATACATCCACAGGTACACCTCCAATTGACTCAAATGATGTCAATTAGTGTCACGATCGTCGGTGAGAGATGAGGACCAAGGCGCAGCGTTGCAGGCAAACATACTCTTTATTAGAGACACGATCAAAAAAAAAAAAAAGATAACGTGACAGTTCACGGTCTAACACAACAGACTAGAAACAAGATCCCACAAACTCTGTGGGGAAACAGGCTGCTAAAGTATGGTTCTCAATCAGAGACAACAAGCAACAGCTGAATCACGTTGCCTCTGATTGAGAACCACACTGGCCAACATAGACAAACAATACTAGAATGTGAAACCTAGAACAAAACACATATAATTTACACACCCTGGCTCAACATATTAGAGTCCCCAGAGCCAGGGCGTGACAGTAACCCCCCATAAAGGCGCGGACTCCGACCGCGCCCACCAAATACCACAGGGGAGGGACCGGGTGGGCACTCCGCTTAGGCGGCGGATCCGGCTCCGGGCCTGATCCCCGCTCCCTCTCCAACCCCCCAAAGTACCCCTGGTCCGGTCTGGCCCCGCTGGCCGGAGCTGGACTGCACACTGGTGGAGCGGATTGCTCTAGCTCCGGCGTGAAGCATCTGACCGGTGCCGGACCAGCCACCAGTGGAACAGGCACGGGCCGTGCCGGACTGACGACGCACACCACTGGCTTGGTGTGGGGAGCAGGAGCGGGCCGAGCCGGCCTGACGAAACGCACCACTGACTTGGTGCGGGGAGCAGGAGCGGGCCGGACCGGGCTGACGAAGCGCACCACTGACTTGGTGCGGGGAGCAGGCACGGGCCGAGCCGGGCTGACGAAACGCACCACTGACTTGGTGCGGGGAGCAGGAGCGGGCCGAGCCGGGCTGACGAAACGCACCACTGACTTGGTGCGGGGAGCAGGAACGGGCCGAGCCGGGCTGACGAAACGCACCACTGACTTGGTGCGGGGAGCAGGAGCGGGCCGGACCGGGCTGACGAAGCGCACCACTGACTTGGTGCGGGGAGCAGGAGCGGGCCGGACCGGGCTGACGAAGCGCACCACTGACTTGGTGCGGGGAGCAGGAGCGGGCCGGACCGGGCTGACGAAGCGCACCACAGGCTTGGTGCGGGGAGCAGGAACAGGCCGGGCCGAGCTGGCGACGCGCACCGTAGACTTGGTGCGAGTGGCAGGAACAGGCCGGACCGTACTGGGAACACACACCACTGGCCCTACGTGGGGATCAGGAACAGGCCGGACCGGACTGGCAACACACCCCAGTACCTCTCGCCGTGCCTCTACACCTTCCATCCCCTCTTCGACCAGTGGCCCCCGTAACCTGGCGGCCTCCTCTGCCAACCCGCTGGGCCGCTCTATCGCGGCCTCCTGCTGCCCCGACGTCGTGAGCCCCCCCCTAAAAATTTTCTGGGAGTCTCTCTTCCCCGTGGGCCAGGCCTCTATGGTTCTCGCCCAACTCTCGCTCTTCTGCTTCCAATTCCCGCCATTCAGCTCCTCATTCGGCTTGACCCAGTCGAAGCTCTTCCTCCACTGTTCCCAAGTCCACCCTCTCTGCTCCTCACTAGGCTGCTTGGTCCAGTTCTGGTGGGATCTTCTGTCACGATCGTCGGTGAGAGATGAGGACCAAGGCGCAGCGTTGCAGGCAAACATACTCTTTATTAGAGACACGATCAAAAACAACAAAACGATAACGTGACAGTTCACGGTCTAACACAACAGACTAGAAACAAGATCCCACAAACTCTGTGGGGAAACAGGCTGCTAAAGTATGGTTCTCAATCAGAGACAACAAGCAACAGCTGAATCACGTTGACTCTGATTGAGAACCACACTGGCCAACATAGACAAACAATACTAGAATGTGAAACCTAGAACAAAACACATATACTTTACACACCCTGGCTCAAAATATTAGAGTCCCCAGAGCCAGGGCGTGACAATTAGCCTATCAGAAGCTTCTAAAGCCATGACATCATTTTCTGGAATTTTCCAAGCTGTTTAAAGGCACAGTCAACTTAGTGTATATAAACTTCTGATCCACTGGAATTGTGATACAGTGAATTATAAGTGGAATAATCTATCTGTAAACAATTGTTGGAAAAATTAAGTGTGTCATGCACAAAGTAGATGTCCTAACCGACTTACCAAAACAATAGTTTGTTAACAAGAAATTTGTGGAGTGGTTGAAAACGAGTTTTAATGACTCCAACCTAAGTGTATGTAAACTTCCGACTTCAACTGCATATGTATGTATATATGCGAGGAAAAAAACAACATATGGGGGATTGGAAGTGATGCAGACATTTACATTGATGGAAGTTACAATCTATCTGCAATTAAAGCTGATCTACCACCCCTCCCCCCAACGAAAAAATTAATAATAATAATAATAATAATAATACATAAATAAATACAAATATATATAAAAGTAAGGTACAACAAAAGTGACCTACCATGGGTGTCTTGCAGCTTGGACAGCAGCTCTGATACTTCTTTTGGGCCTGAGCGATGTAGCTGAGGTTCTCACTGTCCAGCACCACCAGGAAGGAGTGCAGATCTGTGATCAGCCGGTTCAGCACTGCGGACACAACAGGGGTGTATTCATTAGTATTCACTCCTGAACGTCCTCTACCCTCAACCTCTCCGATGTCCATCCGGTTTGCTTCTGTATGCCATATCTTTCTAACTGTGCTCTTTCACAAAAGCTCTCAACCTATATACTTATTATGGACACAGTATGCTTTACATTAGTTATCTTGTTGTTATTAGTTATTGTTAGTTGTTATTAGTCCAATCCTTCAGCTCCATTCAACAACTCCCATCTATCTCTTAAAACCATCCATATTGGATTTCTATTTGCCATATATTTTTCAACTGTACTGTGATGTTTCACAAAAGTTCTGAACCCTTCTATTCTCATTGTTTGTACAGATTGTAAATTGAAAATAAACATTTTTGCTAAAAGTATTATTATGTTATTGATCGATTGACTATGACTTTTCAGATCACCCAGTAGTGCTATCGGCAGGGTTAGCTCCAGGTAAATATTGCAATCCTTCAGCCATTCCTGGACCTGTGACCAAAAACAAGCTTCAAATGGACAGTACCAAAACAAATGATCTAATGATTCTGTCTCTTTGCAGCAAAATCCCCCATATAAATAACATTCTATTGGTAGCAAGAATTTTGTATAATAATTTAAATTGAAAAATTCTAAGTTTTGAATCTGGTGTCGTTTTGCGTATCAGTTCATAAACACTATGCCATGGAATCGGTACTTCAAAAATCTCTTCCCAACTATTTTATATGGGACGGCTGTCAATCCTATGGTCCTTAAATTAAACTGGTATACTTTTTTATTTATCACAATTTTATTTAACCAATTATGTTCTTTAATGCAGGGCCGACAGACAAGTTCCTTACTTTTTCCCCCTTCGACTTTCCTCTTCGATTTTTGCGGTAATGCTGCAATTATTTGGTTGTAATTTTGTGTAGAGCAGACATTTCCATATGTTTTTGTTAGCTGCATTTGCAACATAACTCTACCAGTCCTACCTATGATATCATTTTTTTAAAATTCAAAAAATTATTTTTTTCTAAAAATTACATTTTTTATCAATTAGTATATTTGACTTTAACCACAATATTTGTTGCATTATTTGTTTTGTAGTTTCTGGAGGATTCAATTGAAATTGCAACCAACTTTCTATGGCTTGTTTTAGAAATAGTGATATTTGGGAGATGATTTCCTTTTCAAATAACTGAAAGTGAGAGGTTGTAATCTGAATAAAGGGAAAAAGGCCATTCTTGAACATGGGGTGAGACAATCTTACTAATTTGCTAGAGAACCAGTTCGGATTTCAGTATAACTTTTGTAGACTGAAGCTTTCAGTGATAGGTCTAATGCTTTAATATTTAATCATTTCTGTCCTCCGAATTCATATTCATTATATAAATAGGCCCGTTTAATTTAGTCTGGCTTGCCATTCCAAATAAAATGGAAAAAATAATTCTCATATAATTTAAACAACTGTTTGCTAGGCGTAGGCAGGACCATAAGCAAATAGGTAAACTGGGATAATACTAAAGAGTTAATCAGGGTGATTTTTCCACAAATAGACAGGTATTTGCCTTTCCATGGGAGCAAGATCTTATCTATTTTGCTAACTTTCTATTCAAATTTATTGGAGTGAGATCATTTATTTCATTTGGGATATGTATTCCGAGTATATCCACATCACCATCAGAATATTTATTGGTAAAATACATGGTATTGTAGAAATTGTATTTTTTTGTGATCCAATACGTAATATAGTACATTTGTCATAATTTGGTTGTAATCCAGAGAGGTTAGAAAACGTATCTAGATCCTCTATGAGGCTGTGGAGGGATTCAAGTTGTGGATTTAAAAGAAAACATAAATCATCAGCGTACAATGACACTTTTGTTTTTAAGCCCTGGATGTCTATTCCCTTGATATTATTGTTGGATCTGATTTTAATAGCTAACATTTCGATGGCCATAATAAATAGATATGCCGATAGTGTACAACCTTGTTTTACTCCTCTTGACAGTTTAAAACTTTCTGAGAAATATGGATGATGGACGGGGCCATGTACCATCAAATCTTGGGTGAGAACCTCCTTCCCTCAGCCAGGGCATTGAAAATGGGTCGTGGATGGGTATTCCAGCATGACAATGACCCAAAACACACGGCCAAGGCAACAAAGGAGTGGCTCAAGAAGAAGCACATTAAGGTCCTGGAGTGGCCTAGCCAGTCTCCAGACCTTAATCCCATAGAAAATCTGTGGAGGGAGCTGAAGGTTCGAGTTGCCAAACGTCAGCCTCGAAACCTTAATGACTTGGAGAAGATCTGCAAAGAGGAGTGGGACAAAATCCCTCCTGAGTTGTGTGCAAACCTGGTGGCCTACTACAAGAAACGTCTGACCTCTGTGATTGCCAACAAGGGTTTGGCCACCAAGTACTAAGTCATGTTTTGCAGAGGGGTCAAATATGTATTTCCCTCATTAACATGCAAATCAATTTATAACATTTTTGACATGCGTTTTTCTGAATTTTTTTGTTGTTATTCTGTCTCTCACTGTTCAAATAAACCTACCATTAAAATTATAGACTGATTATTTATTTGTCAGTGGGCAAACGTACAAATCAGCAGGGGATCAAATACTTTTTTCCCTCACTGTATCTGTTCTGTTAGACCTTCTATTTCCTTTGTTAGTATGGAGTCTTTTGACCTAAATTGCTTTTGTTTTCGGGATGAGTACTGAATTGCATGGCCTCTAAAGGCACATTTAAAAGTGTCCCATACAATAAGGGGATTTGCTGTACCTATGTTATGTTGGAAAAAAATCTGTTATAAATTCCTCTGTCCTAGTTAAAAACAAGTTATCATCCAATAGGCTTTGATTAAATTTCCAATATCCTCGCCCAGTGTGGAAATTCAGTAAGAGTAATGTATTTGCCAATAATATGATGGTCCGACCGCATTCTGTCCCCTATCAACACTTTTTTTTTTTTACTTTTGGTGCCAACGAGAATGACGTAAGAAGTCAAGACGACTAGCTTGATTGAGTCTCCGCCATGAATATCTCACTAGGTCATGATATTTAAGCCTCCATATATCTACTAGTTATAATGTATCCATGACATTCATGATTTCCTTAAAAGCATGAGGGTGATAGTTTGTAGTGTGATTTCCTTTACGGTCCATTGAGCTATTTAAAACGGTATTATAATCTCCCACCATAATAATAGAGTCTTGTATTGCTTGCAGGGTTGATAATTTATTATATATATTGTCAAAGAAGTGTGGATCATCATTATTTGGTCCGTAAAGGTTAATGAGCCATATCTGTTTATGGTCTAATAACATATTTAAAATCATCCATCTACCTGGACAATTTGCACATTCTGATCGAAATTACTGTTAATTAATATCATCACCCCTTTTGAGTTTACCTAGGCTTTAAACCATTACTTTATCCTTAAAGAAAGCAAATTTGGCAACGATTGGACGCTCATATCGCTATCCTCTTTGTCCGAAACGGTGTACACGTTCAAGTTGGATTTTATCGACAGCATCGAGTGGGATTTGAAGCGCTGTTAGAAGAAGTCCTTCACAATTTTCTGGGTAATTCTCCTTCTTTTTCTTGGAAACCCATAAGTACTAGATTTTCTCTCATCGTTCTAGTCTGTATGTCTAGTAAGGCTTCTCTCAGAAAGTTGTTCTCCTTTAACTTCCTTAACGTCCGTTTCTATCTTAGTGACTGTCCCTTTTAGCTTTTTTGTATCTTTCTCCATTATCACAGCTTTTTCAGACTCGCCTTCAACTCCTTTATATCCTTACTGACCAACTCTAGTATGCCCAGTTTGTCATTTATCGACTTCAACAAATCGCTTTCCACACTTACCAGTCCCAGTGGTGAAAAGCATAAATCATCTGTATCCGTCGAGGAGTTGCGTTTTCTCTTGGAGATAGATTCTCCTCGTTTATCCTCCGTCATGTTTGAGTATTGCTTGTTGTTGTAATATTTGTCGCTACATTTCTCTAGCCTTATGATTTCTTTTGTGTTATTATCCAGATTGAATGTTATTACCCACGACTATATGAAGTGCTAATATTTAGTCTAACTTACTGATATTGAATATTATGTTTTTATCTTGAGGTGATTCCGCTTCAATACGCCATCTTATCACGTGACAGTCATGTCAGATCAATGAGTTTTTTAAATATATTTTAATGAACTGCAAGGCAAGCTTACAAAATTGTACATTACATTTCTAGTAAATGCTTTAGTTAGCTAGCTAGCTAGCTAGGTTATTTGAATCCACTGTGTTTCACAAGATGACAGCCTGGTTTGCTGATTTGCTCAGGAGTCTGGAAAACATTAAATAACACGATTTACAATTCATACAAATGTTAAAAGCCCATATAGCAAGCTAAGTAAGGGTAAGAGCGTCTGCTAAATGACGTAAATGTAAATGTAAATATATAGCTAGTTGGCTAATGTTAGCTATTCAGCTAGCTTGTTAAATAGCGATTTTTGTAAATTATCTTTATGACCAAAATATATGCAGAATGATTTGTCTTTACATTAACTAACATATTCCTCTTAACTGCAAAAAAAATTAATGATTCGTTATGAAGTTATAATTACTTACATTTGCTTCCATCCTAATATTTTTGTCAACCATCTTCCTGAAGCAACTTTAGAGCCTTAGGTCGCAGAGCTTCATGGGTGTTTTGATAACCACTCGAGAGGAAGTCTGCATCTCGATTTGCTTGGTTTAGAGGGCCAACTAGGTGACTGAAAAGGCACTACTCCTTGATCAAAGTTGAATTGGGACACCACTCCGACTCGATGCGGCTCGCGGGATTGCGCAAACTGGAGGGGGGGGGGGGGTGCTAAGGGGGAGTATTGGGATTGAGCCATTGTTGCCGTCTGGGGTGTAATCACTAGGAACCAAACAGAAGCAAACAGACAAAATGGGGAGGGACTAACCTGAACTTGTCCAACAAGAAACACTCATTTATGTTGCAAAACGTTTTCCTTTGCACTAATTAATACACCCCTGTTGTGTCCGTAGTGCTGAACCGGCTGATCACAGATCTGCACTCCTTCCTGGTGGTGCTGGACAGTGAGAACCTCAGCTACATCGCTCAGGCCCAAAAGAAGTCAGTCTCAGAGCTGCTGTCCAAGCTGCAAGACACCCATGGTAGGTCACTTTTGTTGTTACTTACTTTTATATATATTTGTATTTATTTATGTATTATTATTATTATTTATTTTTTCGTTGGGGGGAGGGGTGGTAGATCAGCTTTAATTAGATTGTAACTTCCATCAATGTAAATGTCTGCATCACTTCCAATCCCCCATATGTTGTTTTTTTCCTCGCATATATACATACATATGCAGTTGAAGTCGGAAGTTTACATACACTTAGGTTGGAGTCATTAAAACTCGTTTTTCAACCACTCCACAAATTTCTTGTTAACAAACTATTGTTTTGGTAAGTCGGTTAGGACATCTACTTTGTGCATGACACAAGTAATTTTTCCAACAATTGTTTACAGACAGATTATTCCACTTATAATTCACTGTATCACAATTCCAATGGATCAGAAGTTTATATACACTAAGTTGACTGTGCATTTAAACAGCTTGGAAAGTTGACTGTGCATTTAAACAGCTTGGAAAATTCCAGAAAATTATGTCATGGCTTTAGAAGCTTCTGATAGGCTAATTGACATAATTTGAGTCAATTGGAGGTGTACCTGTGGATGTATTTCAATGCCTACCTTCAAACTCAGTGCCTCATTGCTTGACATCATGGGAAAATCAAAAGAAATCAGCCAATATCTCAGAATAAAAATTGTAGACCTCCACAAGCCTAGTTCATCCTTGGGAGCTATTTCCAAATGCCTGAAGGTACCACGTTCATCTGTACAAACAATAGTACGCAAGTATAAACACCATGGGACCACGCAGCCGTCATACCGCTCAGGAAGGAGACGCATTTTGTCTCCTAGAGATGAACGTACTTTGGTGTGAAAAGTGCAAATCAATCCCAGAACAACAGCAAAGGACCTTGTGAAGATACTGGAGGAAACAGGTACAAAAGTATCTATATCCACAGTAAAACAAGTCCTATATCAACATAACCTGAAAGGCCGCTCAGCAAGGAAGAAGCCACTGCTCCAAAACCGCCATAAAAAAGCCAGATTACGGTTTGCAACTGCACATGGGGACAAATATCGTACTTTTTGGAGAAATGTCCTCTGGTCTGATGAAACAAAAATATAACTGTTTGGCCATAATGACCATCGTTATGTTTGGAGGAAAAGGGGGGTCGCTTGCAAGCCGAAGAACACCATCCCAACCGTGAAGCACGGTGGTGGCAGCATCATGCTGTGGGGGTGCTTTGCTGCAGGAGGGACTGGTGCACTTCACAAAATAGAACATTTGTGGGCAGAACAGAAAAAGCGTGTGCGAACAAGGAGGCCTACAAACCTGACTCAGTTACACCAGCTCTGTCAGGAGGAATGGGCCAAAATTCACCCAACTTATTGTGGGAAGCTTGTGGAAGGCTACCCGAAACATTTGACCCAAGTAAAAATGTTTAAAGGCAATGCTACCAAATACTAATTGAGTGTATGTAAACTTCTGACCCACTGGGAATGTGATGAAAGAAATAAAAGCTGAAATAAATCATTTCACATTCTTAAAATAAAGTGGTGATCCTAACTGACCTAAGACAGGGAATTTTTACTAGGATTAAATGTCAGGAATTGTGAAAAACTGAGTTTAAATGTATTTGGCTAAGGTGTACGTAAACCTCTGACTTCAACTGTACATTTCCTTTACTGACTTATGCCTAGTGAGTCTAAACACCCCTTGCACAGTCTTCACATTTTGGTGCCTTAAAATAACGTTTAAAAGGAGATTGAATTAGATTTTTTTTCCTACAGATCTACACAACCTACTCCACATTTTCAAGTGGAAAATATTTTCCAAATTAACTTTAAAAAAAACAGAAGATGTCTTGATTGTGTATGTCTTCACACCCCAGAGAATACTTGGTGGAAGCACCTTTGGCAGCCATTACTACAGAACACCTGAAGGGTGTTCTAATTATTTTGCGTTCCCTGGTAAAATGCTTTGCGTTCCCTCGCAAAATGTATTGTGTTCCCTCGAAAAATGTTTTGCGTTCCCTCGCAAAAAGTTAGCTAGCTAGTAACCTCGTCCACAGGCTATTGCGCACAGCGTATTTGGGTGGAAGTCTATGGGAACGAGATTAGCTAGCTAGCTAGCTAGCAACCTTCACAACAAAGAGGACATAAAGGAACATCCTTAGGTAAGTGTCCTTTTTGTCTTGTAATTTCACATTTGGAAGGGGCATTGAAACAATTAGCTAGCATGATTATATAATTTCTAGCACAGCCAACTATCTAGTTGGCTAGTAAGCTAGCTATATGAATAATGCACTGAAATTAGTTAATAGCAATGGCTATTCTCAAGAACAAGCAATCCCCTATCTGAGGAGCAAGTCCGATTGATCGTGCATTCTGCTCAATGCATTTTGAATGAGCGCTGATTTAATCAAAAGTGCATTACAGTGGCTTGGAAATACAATTACATTTAAAAAGGAGGCAAATAATTAGTACACTCTTAGAAAAAGGGTTCCAAAAGGGTCCTTCGGCTGTCCCTTTTTGGTTCCAGGTAGAACCCTCTGTGGAAAGGGTTATCCAATGGGGACAACTGAAGAATCCTTTTAGGTTCTAGATAGAGCCTTCTTTTCTAAGAGTGTAGGAAAACCTTTTGTCATAATTTTGATGTAGCCAGATTGACTTTAGATGCTGTGTAACATTAGCTAGCTAGCTAAGATTGACGAAAGATCCCTGGATTTTAGCTAGATAATGTTTGCATTGCTATATTTGACAAACTTTGCTAGCTAATGACAACATTGCCATCTGTCTAAAGTAAATTTGATGACATGATAACAATGGCAAAGTTGTGTCCTATTAAACATTTGCCTACTTTAGCAATGCCATTTAGACTAAACTATCACGACTTTTGGGGCACCACTATGGCGCCGCCGGCAGAGGGCGGCTTGAGAAAGTTCATAACAAGGCATGACACGACCCAGTGACGGAGGTGAAACCTTTGTTTTGCATTTGTCTATTTTGCCCAGCTCTTAGACTGTGTGTGTGTGTGTGTGTCTCTGTGTGTCTGCCAGCCTTTCTGTCTGTCTGTGTAGGAGTTTCAGATGTGGTTAAAGGAGTGGTGGTGGCCACTGGAGGGCAACTTTACTGAAGCATACAGTGCATCCGGAAAGTGTTCAGACCCCTTGACTATTTCCAAATGTTGTTACGTTACAGACTTATTCTAAAATTGATTTAATCATTTTTTGTCTTCATCACTCTACACACCATATTACAAGCATGGCTGTAACACATGACAACACAGCATGGTAGCAACACCACATGACAACAACGTGGTAGCAACATAATATGGCAGCAGCACAACATGGCAGCAGCACAAAACATGGTACAAACATTATTGGGCACAGACAACAGCACAAAGGCAAGAAGGTAGAGACAACAATGCATCACGAGAAGCAGCCACAACGGTCAGTAAGAGTGTCCATGATTGAGTCCTCGGATGAAGAGATGGAGATAAAACTGTCCAGTTTGAGTGTTTTTTGCAGCTCGTTCCAGTCGCTAGCTGCAGCGAACTGAAAAGACTAGCGACCTAGGGATGTGGGTGCTTTGGGAACCTTTAGCCAAATGTGACTGGCAGAACGGGTGTTGTATGTGTAGGATGAGGGCTGCAGTAGGTATCTCAGATCTTCTCAAGCTCTGTCAGGTTCTTTGGGGAGCGTCGCTGCACTGCTATTTTCAGGTCTCTCCAGAGATGTTCGATCGGGTTCAAGTACGGGCTCTGGCTGGGCCACTCAAGGACATTCAGAGACTTGTCCCAAAGCCACTCCTGCGTTGTCTTGGCTGTGTGCTTAGGGTCATTGTCCTGTTGGTGTGCTTAGGGTCATGACAGTGGGCTGTCATGTGCCTTTTACTGAGGAGTGGCTTCCGTCTGGCCACTCTACCATAAAGGCCTGATTGGTGGAGTGCTGCAGAGATGGTTGTCCTTCTGGAAGGTTCTCCCATCTCCACAGAGGAACTCTGGAGCTCTGTCAGAGTGACCATTGGTTCTTGATCACCGCCCTGATCAAGGCCCTTCTCCCCCGATTGCTCTGTTTTTAATTTTTTAGAAATTTGCAAAAAAATCTAAAAACCTGTTTTCGCTTTGTCATTATGGGGTATCAATGAGGGAAAAAATAATTTCATCCATTTTAGATTTAGGCTGTAACGTAACAAAATATGGAAAAAGTCAAGGAGTCTGAATACTTTCTGAATGCACTGTATGTAGGAGCTCATCGTCATTTAGTTAATCTATAACAGCTGATACAAGTATCCCATATTAGGTACTACTAATTCATATTTCATTAATGTACAGGGTCCAATTTGACCCAAGAGAACAATCCAGACTAAGAATTTGCAAAAGGTAAAATCATAATGAATACTATTATATGGACAGATTGGGCCTGATCCTAGATCAGCACTCCTACTCTGATGGCGAATTCTCTCTCTCCCTCATCCTTTCTATAACTTTGGATTCACCCCCTGTCCTATGATTAGTAGACATACAGATCTGGGACTAACCTAGCAACAGCAACTCTCAACTATTGGCAAGGATTTATTTGACATCCAATTACTATGAGAAATGCTTCATTCTGCATTCAACACTTCTATTGCAGGAGAGGTGAGCAGCAATCAGATCCCCCTGCTGTCCTTTTCCCCGGGTGCCAAAGACGTGGATGTCGATTAAGGCAGCCCTCCGCACCTCTCTCATTCAGACGGGTTGGGTTAAAGGTGGAAGACACATTTCAGTTGAATGCATTCAGTTGTACAACTGACTAGGTATCCCCCTTTCCCTTTCCTTCACCCCTCGGTGCAGTCTACTGACCATCGCTGAGGCCAGAAAGAAGTCTGCCAGCTGAATTAGGAGCCAAGTTCATCGCCAAGTTCATCGCCATGCAATGCGCTACTGACCGAGGTAGACTATGCTTTGAGTAGCAACTGACTGACAGGCACACACTCACATTTGACTTGACCTTATATTGACAGCACTCTACTCACAGATACCCCACTCTCCCTTTCCCTCCCATTCATCTCCCCCTGTCTCCATCCTAGGTA
The DNA here is from genome assembly GCF_964263955.1 of Coregonus lavaretus. Taxonomy (NCBI): domain Eukaryota; kingdom Metazoa; phylum Chordata; class Actinopteri; order Salmoniformes; family Salmonidae; genus Coregonus; species Coregonus lavaretus. Next base: position 46,844,843 of record NC_140001.1, on the reverse strand, counting down.
CCACATGGTCTCCCATCTCCTTCATAGTGGCCTCAGCTGGACCCCACCGCATAACCTCTTGGTCTAGCCAGGTGAATAAAGAGCTTCACCAGAGACGGAAGAGGAAGCGAGACATCCCACTCCCTAATTTATTCTGTTTCAATGGAAGTCAATTAAATACACTGACCAACAATATAAACGCAACATGCAACAATTTCAAAGATTTTACTGAGTTACAGTTCATATAAGTAAATCAGTCAATTGAAATAAATTCATTAGGCCCTAATCTATGGATTTCACATGACTGGGAATACAGATATGCATCTATTGGTCACAGATACCTTAAAGGTAGGGGGGTGGATCAGAAAACCAGTCAGTAACTGGTGTGACCACCATTTTGCCTCATGCAGCGTGACACATCTCCTTCGCGTAGAGTTGATCAGGCTGTTGATTGTGGCCTGTGGAATGTTGTCCCACTCCTCTTTAATGGCTGTGCGAAGTTGCTGGATATTGGTGGGAGCAGGAAAACGCTGACCTACATGTCGATCCAGAGCATCCCGAACATGCTCAATGGGTGACATGTCTGGTGTGTATACAGGACATTTTCAGCTCCCAGGAATCGTTTAAAGATCCTTGCGACATGGGGCCGTGCTTTATCATGTTGAAACATGAGGTGATGGCGGCGGATGAGTGGCACAACAATGGGCCTGAGGATCTCGTCACGGTATCTCTGTGCAATCAAATTGCCATTGATAAATTAATTTGTGTTCGTTGTTTATGTTTGCCCATACCATCACCCCACCGCCACCATGTGGCACTCTGTTCACAATGTTGACATCAGCAAACCACTCACCCACACGACGCCATACACGCTGTCTGCCATCTGCCCGGTACAGTTGAAACTGGGATTAATCTCTAAAGAGCACACTTCTCCAGCGTGCCAGTGGCCATCGAAGGCGAGCATTTGCCCACTGAAGTCAGTTACGACGCCGAACTTCAGTCAGGTCAAGATCCTGGTGAGGACAACGAGCTGTCCGGGTGGCTGGTCTCAGATGATCCAGCAGGTGAAGAATCCAGATGTGGAGGTCCTGGGCTGGCGTGGTTACATGTGGTCTGCGGTTGTGAGGCCGGTTGGACATACTGCTAAATTCTCTAAAATGACTTTGGAGGCAGCTTATGGTAGAGAAATGAACATTCAATTATTTGACAACAGCACTGGTCGACATTCCTGCAGTCAGCATGCTAATTGCATGCTCCCTCAAAACTTGAGACATCTGTGGCATTGTGTTGTGTGACAAAACTACACATTTTAGAGTGGCTTTTTATTGTCCCCAGCACAAGGTGCAACTGTGTAATGATCATGCTGTTTAATCAGCTTGTTGATATGCACACCTGTCAGTTGGATGGATTATCTTGGCAAAGGAGAAATACTCACTAACAGGGATAGAAACAAATTTGTGCACAACATTTGAGAGAAAATCACATTGTAGGATTTTTTATGAATTTATTTGCAAATTATGGTGGAAAATAAGTATTTGGTCACCTACAAACAAGCAAGATTTCTGGCTCTCACAGACCTGTAACTTCTTCTTTAAGAGGCTCCTCTGTCCTCCACTCGTTACCTGTATTAATGGCACCTGTTTGAACTTGTTATCAGTATAAAAGACACCTGTCCACAACCTCAAACAGTCACACTCCAAACTCCACTATGGCCAAGACCAAAGAGCTGTCAAAGGACACCAGAAACAAAATTGTAGACCTGCACCAGGCTGGGAAGACTGAATCTGCAATAGGTAAGCAGCTTGGTTTGAAGAAATCAACTGTGGGAGCAATTATTAGGAAATGGAAGACATACAAGACCACTGATAATCTCCCTCGATCTGGGGCTCCACGCAAGATCTCACCCCGTGGGGTCAAAATGATCACAAGAACGGTGAGCAAAAATCCCAGAACCACACGGGGGGACCTAGTGAATGACCTGCAGAGAGCTGGGACCAAAGTAACAAAGCCTACCATCAGTAACACACTACGCCGCCAGGGACTCAAATCCTGCAGTGCCAGACGTGTCCCCCTGCTTAAGCCAGTACATGTCCAGGCCCGTCTGAAGTTTGCTAGAGTGCATTTGGATGATCCAGAAGAGGATTGGGAGAATGTCATATGGTCAGATGAAACCAAAATATAACTTTTTGGTAAAAACTCAACTCGTCGTGTTTGGAGGACAAAGAATGCTGAGTTGCATCCAAAGAACACCATACCTACTGTGAAGCATGGGTGGTGGAAACATCATGCTTTGGGGCTGTTTTTCTGCAAAGGGACCAGGACGACTGATCCGTGTAAAGGAAAGAATGAATGGGGCCATTTATCGTGAGATTTTGAGTGAAAACCTCCTTCCATCAGCAAGGGCATTGAAGATGAAACGTGGCTGGGTCTTTCAGCATGAGAATGATCCCAAACACACCGCCCGGGCAACGAAGGAGTGGCTTCGTAAGAAGCATTTCAAGGTCCTGGAATGGCCTAGCCAGTCTCCAGATCTCAACCCCATAGAAAATCTTTGGAGGGAGTTGAAAGTCCGTGTTGCCCAGCGACAGCCCCAAAACATCACTGCTCTAGAGGAGATCTGCATGGAGGAATGGGCCAAAATACCAGCAACAGTGTGTGAAAACCTTGTGAAGACTTACAGAAAACGTTTGACCTGTGTCACTGCCAACAAAGGGTATATAACAAAGTATTGAGAAACTTTTGTTATTGACCAAATACTTATTTTCCACCATAATTTGCAAATAAATTCATTAAAAATCCTACAATGTGATTTTCTGGATTTTGTTTTCTCAATTTGTCTGTCATAGTTGACGTGTACCTATGATGAAAATTACAGGCCTCTCTCATCCTTTTAATTGGGAGAACTTGCACAATTGGTGGCTGACTAAATACTTTTTTCCCCCACTGTATGAATAATTAAAACATGCTAGTAGTGGATCTTTCAGTAATTCATAAAATGTTTGATATATCTCTATTGGAACGCCATCAAGGCCAGGGGTTTTCCCAGTCTGAAAGGAGTCGCTTGCCGACCGTAGTTCGTCCTGTGTAATTTGTCCCTCGCAATAATGTTTTGTGTCGCAGATAGTTTAACCAACACTCTTCGTCAAGTGAAGTTGGAGGAACTTGAAAGGAAAACATTTTGCTTCTTCATTCAAAATATTATTTGGTGGGGATTATTTCTCCATCATTTGTAGCTATTTTCGGTAGATTATTTTTGGTCGTGTTTCTTTGTTGAAGGTTCAAGAAAAACTTGGTGCATTTTTCGCCATTCTCCATCCAATTTGCTTTTTTAATTTTTATAAATGAAAACAGATATTTTCCTCAAACTCTTTTTGTTTTGTGTCTAAACTATTCAGTACTTCTGCAGAACATTTATCAACACCATTGATGTGCAATGTTAGTTCCTCTATTTCTGCTATAAATATTTTCTCTGTTGACCGAATCCGTTTTTGTTTTTGGGATGAACATTTCATTGAATGGCCTCTAAAGGCACACTTAAAGACATCCCATACTGTAAGTGGATCCGCTGAAACTGTATTATGCACGAAAAAAACAGTAAAAAATGTACTGTCTGTCAATAAACTTTCCAATATCGCCGCCCTCTTTGAAAGTCAGTCATAGTTACATGGAGGGCTACCTCCCGAGTGGTGCAGTGGTCTAAGGCACTGCATCGCAGTGCTAGCTATGCCACTAGAGATCCTGGTTCAAATCCAGGCTCTGTCGTAGCCGGCCGCGACCGGGAGACCCATGGGGCGGCGCACAATTGGCCCAGCGTCGTCCAGGGTAGGGGAAGGAATAGCCGGCAGGGATGTAGCTCAGTTGGTAGAGCATGGCGTTTGCAACGCCAGGGTTGTGGATTTGATTCCCACAAAAAAAAAAAAAATGTATGCACAAACTGTAAGTCGCTCTGGATAAGAGTGTCTGCTAAATGACTAAAATGTATAAGCTGATGGTCTGATTGCATTAGATCCTCAATCCATACTTTTTTCACTTTTGGCACCATAGAAAAGGATACCAGAAAGTCATCCATCCAACTAGCTTGATTTAGCCTCTTCCAAGTATATCTTACAAGGTATGGGTTTTAAAGCCTCCGTACATCAACCAGTTCCAACGTGTCCATAATATTAGCAATCTCTTTGAGCGCTAGAGGGTGGTAATTGGTAATATGATTGCCTTTACGGTCTATTGATGTACTTAGTCCCCTACCATTTTAATAGACTTATCAGAATTTTGGAGACTATTGTAAATATTTTCTAAGAAGTTTGGATCTTCTTGGTCCATATAGATTTATGAGCCATAATTGTTTATCATCAAGTAGTATATTTAAAGCAATCCATCTTCCTTGAGGATCTATTTGAAAGGATTGTACCTCAAAATCCACATTGTTTTCGAGTAGGATCATAACACCTTTTGAATTTCTTAACCCATGACTGAAATAGATTTGACCATCCCATTATTTTTCCCAGGGCACTTCGTCAGAAGATATTGAATGAGTTTCCTGAAGACAATAAATATGGTAATTCTTCTCCTTTAGCCATGTAAAAACGACTCTTCTTTTCTTATTATCAGCCAAACCATTGGAATTATAGCTAGCTATTGTGATGAGGTGATGTTGAAGGAGTCAGGCACAGGAGGGTAAATCACAGAATAACAGGCTTTATTCCGCAAATACAAAGTTACGCAGTAATGCGTCAAAAACACTCAAGTGCGCAAAACAGGCACACTGGAAAATACAAGGCACACAGGAAAATATCCCGGCGATACAAAATACACGGCGCTCCACCGAGCTTCACTATCCTCCACCATAAACAATCACACACAAAGACTAGGGGGCAGAGGGAACACTTATACAGGTACTAATGAGGGGATATGAACCAGGTGTGTGTAATAAACAAGACAAAACAAATGGAATGATGAGAAGGCCGGTGACGACGACCGCCGAAACCTGCCCGAACAAGGAGAGGAGGCAGCTTCGGAGGAAGTCGTGACAGCTATACTTAATTCACCAATTACCATGATGGGTTCAATTTTAAGATACTTATCACTGTCCTTACCACCACTTTGAGATACTTATACATACTAATTCAAAGTAGACCTCCAGTTGTCCTCCAATACCCCTCCCACAAAAACTAAAAAACATTAACACATAATATTGAGATGGGTCTTTACATATTTTTGGCTCATATTGACTCCATACATTATGTAAGGTGTAGATACAGTTCATAAACAGCTACAATGAAAATAGTATTGTTAAATCCTCAAGCTTCTTAGTGGGTATGTATTCCTCTTTCACCTCCTCCTCTATCCCCTTTGATGCTTCCCGCATGAATCTGTCCTGTACTGTTGCACAGGTGAGAGTGCGACCTTATTGGTGCCTCCGTAGTGGTTGTTCCCTTTAATGCAGGTTATTGGTCAGTGGCTATGTCTCTATGCGATACTATTAAAATAGCCTCACAACCGCAGACCACGTGTAACCACGCCAGGCCTCCACATCCTGCTTCTTCACCTGCGGGATTGTCTCAGACCAGCCACCTGGACAGCTGATTAAACTGAGGAGTATTTCTGTCTGTAATAAAGCCCTTTTGTGGGTGAAAACTCATTCTGGGCCTGGCTCCGCAGTGGGCTGGCCTGGCTCACAAGTAGGTGACCCTATGCCCTCCCAGGCCCAACCATGGCTGCGCCCCTGCCCAGTCATGTGAAATCCATAGATTAGGGCCTCATTTATTTATTTCAATTGACTGATTTCCTTATATGAACTGTAACACAGTAAAATCATTGGAATTGTTGCATGTTGCGTTCATATTTTTGTTCAGTATACTGTATATATACAAACGTATGTGGACAACCCTTAAAATTAGTGGATTTGTCCATTTCAGCCACAACCGTTGCTGACAGGTGTCTAAAATCGAGCACACAGCCATGCAATCTCCAGTATAATGGCCTTACTGAAGAGCTCAGTGACCTTCAAGGTGGCACCGTCATAGGATGCCACCTTTCCAACAAGTCAGTTTGTCAAATTTCTGCCCTGCTAGAGCTGCCCGGTCAACTGTAAGCCACGGAGTGGTAGGCCACACAAGCTCACAGAACGGGACCACTGAGTGCTGATGCGTGTATCGGGTAAAAATTGTCTGTCCTCAGTTGCAACAATCACTACCGAGTTCCAAACTGCCTCTGGAAACAACGTCAACACAAGAACTGTAAGTTTGGAGCTTCATGACATGAGTTTCCATGGCCGAGCATCGGCTGGAGTGGTGTAAAGCTCGTCACCATTGGACTCTGGAACAGTGGAAACGCGTTCTCTGAAGTGATGAATCACTCTTCACCATCTGGCATTCCGACCGACGAATCTGGGTTTGGCGGATGCCAGGAGAATGCTATCTACCCCAATGCATAGTCCCAACTGTACATTTTGGTGGAGGAGGAATAATGGTCTGGGGCTGTTTATCATGGTTCGGGCTAGGCCCCTTATTTCCAGTGAAGGGAAATCTTAACGCTACAGCATACAATGACATTCTAGACAATTCTGTGCATCCAACTTTGTGGCAACATTTTGGGGAAGGCCCTTTCCTGTTTCAGCATGACAATGCCCCCATGCACAAAGCGAGGTCAATACAGAAATGGTTTGTCGAGATCGGTGTGGAAGAACGACTGGCCTGCACAGAGCCCTGACCTCAACCCCATCCAACATCTCCGGCAGTATAGGGGTCTGGGTTAATGCGTGTTCAGCTCCCATACCTATTCCCAGTCACTGCGGAGTGTCAGTACTATGTGTCCATGCTATGTGCAGTCAACTAGTATAATTCGTTTTTGTGAAGTAAATATGGTAATTTTTATTAAAGAGTCCTGTCTAGGGCTGGTTCTGCCTTCTGAGGTAGAGGAGACACTTCTAAAGTACAGTAGGCTCCAAAATGACTGGCACCCCTGACTGGCAATGCACAAACAATAAAATAAAAAATACTCAAATAAACTCAAAATACCAACATGTGAGAAATACTGTACTTTATTAATGTTTCAATGGAACCAACCAAAATCATACAGTTATTTAATACAAAATAAATGTCACCAAAATCAAGGTTTCGTAATTATTGGCACCCCTCATTTAGTACTTAGTGCAACCACCTCTGGCAAGGATAACAGCATGGAGTCTTTTCCTGTAATGTTTGACAAGGTTAAGGAACACATTTGGAGGGATTTTGGACCATTCCTCTATGCAGTTCCTTTCAAGATCCTTCACATTCTTGGGTTTGCGCTTATCAACTGCCCTCTTCAACTCAGCTCACAGATTTTTGATTGGATTGAGGTCCGCCGACTGAGATGGCCATGGCAGAACATTGATTTTGTTGTCACAGAACTATTTCTGTGTGGATCTTGAGGTATGTTTTGGGTCATTGTCTTGTTGGAAAGTCCACCTACGGCCAAGTCCCAGCCTTCTGGCAGAGGCAACCAGATTGTCAGCCAAAATTGCCTGATACTTGGTGGAATTCATTATGCCATCAATCTTAACCAATGCCCCTGGACCTCTGGAATTAAAACAGCCCCAAAACATCACTGACCCACCACCATATTTCACCGTGGGTGTGAGGTGCCTCTCCTTGTATGCATCTCTGTTTCGACGCCAAACATGCCGATGCTGGATCTGACCAAAACGTTCAATTTTGGTCTCATCTGACCGGAGCACCTTCTTCCAATTTAAATGACGTTTGGCAAACTCCAAGCGCTTGCGTCTGTGTCTTGGGGTCAGAAAGGGCTTTCTTCTGGCAACCCTTCCAAAGAGCCTGTGGTTGTGGAGGTGGCGTCTGATGGTGCTTTTTGAAACCTGGTGACCCCAAGATGCCACCAAGGCCTGCAATTCTTTCACAGTGATTCTTTGGGGATTTTGTTGCTTCTCTCACCATTCTCCTCCCTATCCTGGGGGGCAAAATGCATTTGCGTCCTCTACCCGTGAGGTTTTCAACTGTTCCATATCTTTTAAAAATATATATAATTGCCCTGACAGTGCTCAGTGGTATATTCAATCGTTTGTGGATCTTCTTGTAGCCATTACCAGATTTATAAATGTCTATGACCATCTGTCTCTTTTGAACTGCCAGTTATTTTGTTCTCTTCATGGTGTTGGATGACAAAAGGATATTGCATGCATGTTACCTCATTTTTATACCCTAGTGAAACAGGAAGTAATGTAATGGCTCAATATAGTTCCTTAAGATAAACTTAAATAAGTGGAATTTAATTCCTGGTTTAATTTTGGTAGATGTTATTTACAATAATCTTTAAGGGTGCCATTAATTGTGAAACCTTGATTTGGAGGACATAGATTTTTTATTAAATCAATAAATGATTTTGGTGGGTTCCATTGGAACATTAATATAGTACAGTATTTCTCACATGTTGGTATTTTGAGTTTAACTCTATAATTATATTGTTTATATTTTATACAGTATTGTTTGTGCATTGCCAGTCAGGGGTGCCAGTAATTTTGGAGCCCACTGTATATAGTGATAATTTGTCCTGGCTTACCTCTTGTTTTTTGTTTTGTTTTTGCCAAAGGAAATTAATAGGTTAACCCTCTTAGGGTCAATAACAAGAGAAAAACAACATAAAACGTACTTGCCATCACTGTGTTATTAGAAAATAAAATTAATTTGATTATTTAGGCATTAGGCATCATTATAGTATATTAAAGAGAGAAATTTGTTCAACTCTCCATATAGAAAAACTCCCCAGGCCTTAATGATTACAAGCATACCCATAACATGATGCAGCCACCACTATGCTTGAAAATATGGCGAGTGGTACTCAGTAATGTGTTGTATTGGATTTAAACAATAGATTGCAGGAGGTCTGAAAGGATGGCGCTGCACAGTCTAATAAAAAGCATGAGCTGGCGCACACCCAGAGAAGATTATTTAGTGTAGAGGTGCTGACTAACGGAGAATAAATTGTAAGCTATAAAAATAAATAATGGGGAGTCGCACACACTCTATATATATATATAAACTCCCAGTAAATTATTGGGTTAAACACCAACATTACGGCATCACTGTGCCTTCTTCAGAGATGCAAGAACATTTGAAGCTATTTTCCACGGTGTTGTAAAAATATATGCTGAACAGTGGCGACCCATCATTCAGGGCAGGTGGGACCCACCTGTTTTGAGCCCCATATTTTTTGCAAAAAAAATGTTGGGGCTTGCCTGTTTTGCATGTTCTTTTGGCATTAATACGTGTCACATATCAGTTTGCAAACAATGTAAAAATATATATATATATTATTGAGTAAATTAAGCCGCATACAAACATGGTCTCTTTTTTGTTTTCTTGAGTAAGGCAGCTCCAAAATGCAGGTGTTTCAGCCTAGCTCAGTGCTTTCTGTGGTGGTGGGGCAAGCCAGCAGAAAATACGGTGCGTTGTGCCGTGATTGGCTCAGTGTTCTCTCACTCATGGGGACACTACGTCACCTCCAAATCTAAGGGTAGAGCTAGAAAATTCAAGCCCCTTGGCTGCTGCCATAGAGTTACATTAGAAGTGCCCATCCAAGAAGACTCAAGGTCATTGGCCACAGATAAAATGACATCAAATCACGTTATCTGTACAGTAACTTTGATTGGACTGATCATGTATAACCCTAGCTAATGTTATACTGCATCTAAAGTCGATCTTAGTACCAAACTTACCAATCAATTAATTATTTGCCTCCTTTTGATTAAATCAGCGCACATTAGCAATGTATTGAGTAGAATGCTTGATCAGTCAGACATGCTTCTCAGAAAGGGGCTTGCTTGTTCTTGAGAATAGCCATAGCTAGCTACCATAGTGATCCCCTCAAGAGTAGCACATTTCAGTGCATCATTCATATAGCTTGCTAGCTAGCTAGTTGGCTGTGCTAGAAATTATATAATCATACTAGCTGGCTAATTGTTTCAATGCACTTTCCAAATGTGAAATTACAAGACAATAAGGACACTTATTTAAGGCTGTTCCTCTGTGTCCTCTTGGTTGTGAAGGTATATAGTTAGTTAGCTAGCTAGCTCATTCCAGAGACTTCTGCCCAAAAGCACTGTGCGCAATAGCCTGGGTACGAGGTTACTAGCTAGTTACCTTTTTGCGAGGGAATGCAAAACATTTTGCAAGGGAATGGAATACATTTTTGTGAGGGAACACAAAACATTTTGCGAGGGAACACATTTATTTTTGCAAGTGAACACAAATGTTTTGTGAGGGAATGCAAAAGTTTTGCAAGGGAACACAAAATAATAGTTTTCTACTTGTCCCTTCAGGGGTTCCGTACATTACAGCTGTGAATAATTTGGAATAAAATTCTACCAACTTTGCACAACTCTTAAGGCAACATATCTTCAGAGTTTTTCATCAAATTGCTCAAGCTCAGTAAATTTGGTTGGTAATCATTAATGAACAGCAATATTACACCTTGTCTCTGATTTTTTAAGCAGATTTAAGTCAGGACTGAGACTGTCAGGAATATTCAACACCTCTTGGAAAGCCATTCTGGTGTGTCTTTTGAATAAACATTTGTTTAATTGTCCCGTGGAAAAATAAAACCCTATCCCAGGGTTAGGTTTTCAGAAGACTGATGTGGGTTTTCCTATATCTTTTTACCTGGGCTTTGCTTCTTTTATATTTATTTAGAGCCTAACAAACTCCCCAGTCCCTGTCAGTGACAAGCATACCCATAGCATGATGATGCCACTACAATCATTGAAAAAAAAGGGATTAACAACATTGCAATCACTCCATATTACACTCTAATAATGCTGGGTTGTTTGGTTGACCAAACTGCTGGATTGCAGGTATTGGGTCACTTAGTTGGGTTGTTTTCTTTGAAAACTGCTGGGCTATTGATGCTGGGTGCTGGGTTATTGAGATATGACCCAGCGGGTCAGTTCAGAAGAGTAGTAGGGGCGTGGCTTTCATATACAGTGGGGGAAAAAAGTATTTAGTCAGCCACCAATTGTGCAAGTTCTCCCACTTAAAAATATGAGAGAGGCCTGTAATTTTCATCATAGGTACATGTCAACTATGACAGACAAATTGAGGAAAAAAAATCCAGAAAATCACATTGTAGGATTTTTAATGAATTTATTTGCAAATGATGGTGGAAAATAAGTATTTGGTCACCTACAAACAAGCAAGATTTCTGGCTCTCACAGACCTGTAACTTTTTTTTTAAGAGGCTCCTCTGTCCTCCAATCGTTACCTGTATTAATGGCACCTGTTTGAACTTGTTATCAGTATAAAATACACCTGTCCACAACCTCAAACAGTCACACTCCAAACTCCACTATGGCCAAGACGAAAGCGCTGTCAAAGGACACCAGAAACTAAATTGTAGACCTGCACCAGGCTGGGAAGACTGAATCTGCAATAGGTAAGCAGCTTGGTTTGAAGAAATCAACTGTGGGAGCAATTATTAGGAAATGGAAGACATACAAGACCACTGATAATCTCCCTCGATCTGGGGCTCCACGCAAGATCTCACCCCGTGGGGTCAAAATGATCACAAGAACGGTGAGCAAAAATCCCAGAACCACACGGGGGGACCTAGTGAATGACCTGCAGAGAGCTGGGACCAAAGTAACAAAGCCTACCATCAGTAGCACACTACGCCGCCAGGGACTCAAATCATGCAGTGCCAGACGTGTTCCCCTGCTTAAGCCAGTACATGTCCAGGCCCGTCTGAAGTTTGCTAGAGTGCATTTGGATGATCCAAAAGAGGATTGGGAGAATGTCATATGGTCAGATGAAACCAAAATATAACTTTTTGGTAAAAACTCAACTCGTCGTGTTTGGAGGACAAAGAATGCTGAGTTGCATCCAAAGAACACCATACCTACTGTGAAGCATGGGGGTGGAAACATCATGCTTTGGGACTGTTTTTCTGCAAAGGGACCAGGACGACTGATCCGTGTAAAGGAAAGAATGAATGGGGCCATGTATCGTGAGATTTTGAGTGAAAACCTCCTTCCATCAGCAAGGGCATTGAAGATGAAATGTGGCTGGGTCTTTCAGCATGACAATGATCCCAAACACACCGCCCGGGCAACGAAGGAGTGGCTTCGTAAGAAGCATTTCAAGGTCCTGGAGTGGCCTAGCCAGTCTCCAGATCTCAACCCCATAGAAAATCATTGGAGGGAGTTGAAAGTCCGTGTTGCCCAGCGACAGCCCCAAAACATCACTGCTCTAGAGGAGATCTGCATGGAGGAATGGGCCAAAATACCAGCAACAGTGTGTGAAAACCTTGTGAAGACTTATAGAAAACGTTTGACCTGTGTCATTGCCAACAAAGGGTATAGAACAAAGTATTGAAAAACTTTAGTTATTGACCAAATACTTATTTTCCACCATAATTTGCAAATAAATTCATAAAAAATCCTACAATGTGATTTTCTGGATTTTTTTTCCTCATTTTGTCTGTCATAGTTGACGTGTACCTATGATGAAAATTACAGGCCTCTCTCATCTTTTTAAGTGGGAGAACTTGCAGAATTGGTGGCTGACTAAATACTTTTTTCCCCCACTGTATTTATTTTTGGCCACCCGTGAGAGTAAATGTCATTTCAGTTCATCTGTTCTGTTGTATTGTTATCACATTTTAACATTGAACACTGACACTATTGAAGTGTTGATGAGGTTTACACAAGTATATGAGTTCCTCAAGATCCTAAGCATATCTCAATGTTGGGATATGTAAATAATGTTTTGAATTTTATATTAGAATATGTATTGTGCAAAAATATTCTAGGAACATTTAAATTTGCAGTGTACAAACTTAACATGATGAACAGGAATGACGTTTACTCTTACGGGTTGCCAAAAATAATGATCTAAAAGCCACTCCCCTAATAGGCCACGCCTCCTGGAAATAACACATTACATTAAAAAAGACCCAGCTGCCGGGTCAACCCATCTGTTTTTAAGATAACCCCCAATTGACGGTTAAATTAACCCATGTTTGGGTAATCCAAAACAACCCAACATACAACCCAACATGTTGGGTTATTCACACAAAGCAACTGGTTGGGTCAAAATATCCCAGCGTGTGTTATAGCCTATATTTATCCATGGCTGGGTTACTAAATAACCAAAATTGGGTTGTTTTTAGCCCAGCATTTTTTTTTTGTACTGGCCTGAATGACAAAGTGAAAAGAAAGAAGCCTGTGTTTAAAAATTAACTCCAAATCATCACTTCTGTTTGCAACAAGGCTGTTAAGTAAAACGGCAAATAAATTAATACAACACAGAGTAAAACCCTCTGTACTTTCAAGTATTGTGGTGGCAGCATCATGTTATTGGTATACTTGTAATCTGCAGGGACTGGGGAGTTTGTCAGGATCAAAATAAATATGAAAGGAGCAAAGCCCATGTAAAAGGTTTGAGGAAAACCGGCCTCACTCTTCTGAAAACCCTGGCATACTCCGAGTCAATATTCGCGTAATAATATGAAATTCCCCTCGATCACGCCCACGAATTGGGGAAAAACAGCATTCTTTCCTATTGACACCCATTGTAAAAGAGCCAACTTTGTCGTAGATTTTTTTATATAAATAAATAACAAAACATGGCGAAAAGCTGCTGTGTTGTTCAATTTACATGTAACCAGGTCAAAAGTCCTGACCTACGGTTCGCAATGCTCCTACGAAGGGAAATAGAGCCTGCAAGAAGAGCCCTGTGGCTTCAGGCTTTTCAGCACGGGTGGGAGAGTGGGAAATGTGGGGACTGGTGTCCAAGTAGGCTACACGTAGCTATGTGTGTGGAAAACATTTCATAAAACGTAAGACAATTAACTTGTTTAGTATAGTCTGTTTAGTATTACGTTTTGCTTGGGAGCAGGCAATGTTGAAAAATAATCTTTAGACATGTTGTGCTTTTCTTAAATGTAGTTTTGTAATTGACTTAAACAAGAAAATAGCATTTGAAAAAGTTGAAGTATTTGCTGTGAGACAATGGGCTAACCTAGGTAACCACAGGTTTTTTTCCTCACAGGCTATTGAGCCCCACAGTGGACACGTCATAATACCCATAAAACCTAAAAGTCAAACACGGAAATGGTTCCAATCGTTTTTTCACCATTCATTTAATCTATCGTGGATTTTAGAAATACTTCAAATAAGGGCTGTGTTCTGTGTAAGCTTACCCTGCCGTGACGTTTTGATAACAGTGTAAATCTCTCTCGGACAAGGTGACTTTTATCAATATATTCGGCTCTCAATATAATCTCTCAGATTCGAAAATGCTAATTAGCATCAAAATAGATATAATGCAAGACTACAAATCCCTGCAAGCTCCTGCACGTCATCTCTAGCTGAAACATTTGCTGTCAGCTAGCTAAGAAAGATATATTTTAATTTACTGTTCCATATTTTATTTAACTGTAATTCCTTTACTCTTCTCCTTCAGCCGGTGGACTTCTTTATTTAATCCCTTATAATTTCTGCCAACTACAGTGCCTTGCAAAAGTATTCATCCCCCTTGGCGTTTTTCCTATTTTGTTGCATTACAACCTGTAAATTCTAAATAATTTACAACGGAATAGTGGTGCGTGCATATGTATTCACCCCCTTTGCTATGAAGCCCCTAAATAAGATCTGGTGCAACCAATTACCTTCAGAAGTCACATAATCAGTTAAATAAAGTCCACCTGTGTGCACTCTAAGTGTCACATGATCTGTCACATGATCTCAGTATATATACACCTGTTCTGAAAGGCCCTAGAGTCTGCAACACCACTAAGCAAGGGGCACCACCAAGCAAGCGGCACCATGAAGACCAAGGAGCTCTCCAAACAGGTTAGGGACAAAGTTGTGGAGAAGTACAGATCAGGGTTGGGTTATACAAAAATATCAGAAACTTTGAATATCCCACGGAGCACCATTAAATCCATTATTAAAAAATGGAAAGAATATGGCACCACAACAAACCTGCCAAGAGAGGGCCGCCCACCAAAACACACGGACCAGGCAAAGAGGGCATTAATCCGAGAGGCAACAAAGAGACCAAAGATAACCCTGAAGGAGCTGCAAAGCTCGACAGTGGAGATTGGAGTATCTGTCCATAGGACCACTTTAAGCCGTACACTCCACAGAGCTGGGCTTTACGGAAGATTGGCCAGAAAAAAGCCATTGCTTAAATAAAAAAAGAAGCAAACACGTTTGGTGTTCGCCAAAAGCCATGTGGGAGACTCCCCAAACATATGGAAGAAGGTACTCTGTTCAGATGAGACTAAAATTTTTGGCCATCAAGGAAAACGCTATGTCTGGCGCAAACCCAACACCTCTCATCACCCAGAGAACACCATCCCCACAGTGAAGCATGGTGGTGGCAGCATCATGCTGTGGGGATGTTTTTCATCGGCCTGAGAAACTAGTCAGAAGGAATTATGGATGGCGCTAAATACAGGGAAATTCTTGAGGGAAACCTTCCAGCAGGACAATGACCCTAAGCATACTGCTAAAGCAACACTCAAGTGGTTTAAGTGGAATGGCCTAGTCAAAGCCCAGACCTCAATCCAATTGAGAATCTGTGGTATGACTTAAAGATTGCTGTACACCAGCAGAACCCATCCAACTTGGAGGAGCTGGTGCAGTTTTGCCTTGAAGAATGGGCAAAAATCCCAGTGGCTAGATGTGCCAAGCTTATAGAGACATACCCCAAGAGACTTACAGCTGTAATTGCTGCAAAAGGTGGCTCTACAAAGTATTGACTTTGGGGTGGTGAATAGTTATGCACGCTCAAGTTCTGTTTTTTTGTCTTATTTCTTGTTTGTTTCACAATAAAAAATATTTGGCATCTTCAAAGTGGTAGGCATGTTGTGTAAATCAAATGATACAAACCCCCAAAAAAACAATTTTAATTCCAGGTTGTAAGGCAACAAAATAGGGAAAATGCCAAGGGGGGAGAATACTTTCGCAAGCCACTGTATATGAACAAGGTGAAATCTATTTCAGTTCATGGTGTCAGACTGCATTGCTGTATTAAAGCAATTCAGAACTAAATTGATGACATGTTCTGTTGCAGATTCAAATCCAAATTAACTCATTGCAGAATTATGAATGAATAAGCATATTTATTTGACAAGAATACACCTAGTCTCCCATCAATCATGTCAAACACCTGAACTCCAACAAGTACAATGTTTTAATTAAATCAAAATACTAAACAATGCATACTGTACGTATGCCTTTTATAAAAAACATAACATATAAACATCTGAATTTAAGTAAACATTAAATTATTTATTAATCAATGCCACAAACCTGGGACATCGAAGAGCACCATAATAACTATTATTATTATTTGAGAGTGCACAGATTCTTCTCCTTTTCCATTGTAGGAATTAGACCAGCACAAATAACATTAAATGTAAATAACAGCATATTATGATTTTGGTGGGTGAGTTACAAATGGAAAAACTGGATGCGCAGGGTAGGTTTTATATAAAATACTAGGTCAACTCCAGCAGAATGAGAAACACACTTAACAGACTCAAAACAAGGAAGCCATGCCTAAATGCAGCTATATCAAGACCCTTATTGTCAATTTAACAGGTCGATGTTGCTGCTATCAATTGTGAGCAGAACATTTACCACTGCAGGAGGACATTACACATGAAAAAAGGTAGAAAAAACAGTACACCACAACACTTTTAAACGTGTTACTGAGTCTAGATGTTGTCAAATCAGGAGAAGAACAAGTGAAGGAAGCAGCATAGGGACAATGGGTGAAGGTAGGGTGGGTTTATAGAGATAAGAGGGAGAGTTCCAAAGTCTCTGAAGTTGAGGGACCATGGGGAATAAAAGTCATAGTGTGGAATAAGTGGTAGCTAGAGAGATGGTTGGCCATGGAATAAACATAAAATAGGGTGCTGGGCCCAGATTCACAAAACACTTGAAGATTCTTAAGAAACAAATAAGAAGTTCATAAGATAGTAAGTGCAATTTCTCAACAATTTCTTACAAATCTTCTCAAGATGTTTGTTGCTAGGCAACTGTTTTAGCTAGCTATCTAGCTGGCAAAGGCAATCAAGTTAGCATATTTCTTACTGCGATTACTGTTCTAAAACATGTTCTTGGGTTTAAAATAATGAATACTGAAACTTTCAGACTTTTTCTCTCACTGCCCTGAGTTTAAGACAAGGGCTTAGCTATCTTGGAATTAAGAACATTTCCAATAACTTTATTTTCAAGAATCAAATTTCTTCTTAACTTTTCGCTTAAGGAGAAACATAAGAAATAGCGCAATAAAATTTCCAATGACCTTTTTGAGGAATAGTAACTTTGCTTAACTTTCTTCTTAAATCTATAGTTAAGGTAAAAATGGCAGTTAAGAAGAAATGTATTCTTAAGAAGGTTTTGTGAATCTGGGCCCTGGTGTGCTTTTAGGTTGTTGTCACAAATATCCGGCCCATGTCCAGTCATACTTGCGGTCTCAGCGTGTGTCCCTCAACGTCATTCTGTCTCAGTTCCAGCATTCAAATCGTGGTCATTATTTGTCTGTGAATCACAACATTAAAGATGATGAGTGATCACAACATTTCCACAAATTGAGCATTGAGGACAGCATTTTGTTGACAACATGGTGGTTTACACTACGTCTACTGTGTTTGGAAGAATCTTGCCCCAGCTGTAGGTCCATTTGAGTGTGTGTGGTCACTTATGCCTGCACATCAACCAGTTCTGGGACCATTGGAGACTTGGGATGCTTGCTCTCAAAATGCTGCTTGAGTGTCTTCGGGTCTGTATCTATAAAGGTCAAGTACAAAATCGAGGAAGTTAACAATCTCTGGCTTAGAATGAATTAAAAGTTGACACAAATGATAAACTAAGCAATATGATGCAACAAACTACTACACATATGAAAGACCGCACCACACAGGCCAGTACAATAGCTTACACATGGAGAGAAGCCTAAAGGCACATACAGTACCAACCAATACAACTCACCTGACAGACAGGGCAGGTGTGGACCAGTGCTGCCTTGGCTGCAGTCTTCTAGTTCGCAGCTGCTCACTTCTTAGCAGCCGCCGCCGCCATGGCATCAGTCAACAAGTCCAACTTGAGAGTGGAGCATGCATTATATATCAATACCACCAAAGAAGGTTACATTAACTTGCCTACTACTAATGATCTGCTGTCCAGAGGGTAACAGCAAACATACTGTATCAATGTTTTCCCACAGTAAAGTAAGCACACTGTTGACTCAAGAGAGGATGCTAATCAGTCCATCTCTGAAACCTCTCAAAAAGCCAGACTAAAATAATACAGCTAGCTAGGGTAGCTACAAGCCAAGTAGTACTTGAAGTAGACTACCCAACCCTCACCCACAGACACAAACAAACATTATCAAGAACGCCTAACCCTAGCTTCACCATCTAAGTTAGCTAGCCAGTTAACTAGCAAGCTACACTGTTGGTTTATAAAAGTCAAAAAAGCTAAACTCGTTTTTATGAATTTCTCATGCATTTAAATGGCTAGACAAATAGACGGCTAATGTAGCCATCTAGCCACACTAATGTTGCAAACTACCTAACCATGAGCTAGCTACCTAGCTAGATAACATGCATTTGCTTTTTGAAACTTGTCCAAGACAGTTCACTGAATTGTAAATGTAAACAACTTTAGCCAATTTATTAATTACTAAATGTAGCTAACATTAGATAGTTAATCCAGAGATTCTTACCTTTGCCTCAATTCGGCAGTCTCGTTGAGATCATCATGGCCCTGGTGAGGGACGTGAATCTTGAGACAGGCATTTGTAGTTCTGTATGATAGCCACATTAGCAGTGGTCAACTGCAAAACATACAAAATGCTGCAGCACGGGTACTGACCAAGACCAGACAGAGAGCACACATTACACCGGTTTTAAGGTCTTTGCACAGGCTGCCTGTGAGTTTTAGAATTAATTTTAAGATACTTCTATTGGTTTTTAAATCAATCCACGATTGTGCACCCCAATATATGTCAGACATGCTTTTAAGTTATGTACCCAGTAGGTCCCTCAGGTCCTGTGGCACTGGCCTTTTAACTATCCCAAAGCCTATGACCAAGAGGCATGGAGAGGCAGCCTTTAGTTACTATGCCCCCAGCCTCTGGAATAGCCTGCCAGAGAACCTGAGGGGGGCCGAAACTGTGGACATTTTTAAAAGAGATCTTAAAACACACCTTTTTAGCCTTGCTTTTCCTTAGGGTGCTTTTTAGTCGTTTAGTTTTTATTGTTATTCTTTTGTTTTTTATCCCCTTATGTTTGTTGTGTAGTAAATAATAACGTTTTTATTTTCATTGTTTTTATTAGTTTTTTTTTCCTGTGAAGCACATTGTGTTGCATTCCATGTCTGAAATGTGCTTTATAAATAAAGCTAGATTTGATTCGATCATTAGTATTTCATTTTGGGGGGGGATACAGGTGAATAGGTTGATAAGTCACCTTGTCCGAGAGAGGTTTACACGGTTATCAAAAACGCCATGCCAGGGTAAGCCTACACGAAACCCTTATTTGAAGTGTTTCGAAAATGCAATCATCATGCATCTGACCATTCAATAAACACACTGTTGTATCTGGAAGTGGCTGTAATGACAACATAGTGCAGATATCTGCTTAATTTAATTAGGAGATTCCCCTGTCCTTGTAAAGTACCGCTGTGTCTCTGTTAACCTGCTGGCCACTGTGCACAGAGGGCCCGGGTCAAAAGTAGTGCACTATAAAGCGAATAGGGTGCTGTTTGGGATGCAACACATATCAGTTTTAGCATTTTAAGAGACAGGCCCATCTTTGCCTGAAGAATAAAGATATGTGGATGATTTATCACATGGTGCTACACAAGGTTAATAAGGAAGAATCAATGCACCATACAGTTGTTCAGTATATGGTTCAAAAACGATTAACAAACTGTCAAATTGAGTCTTGAATAGCTGGAATTCTGGATACTGACATATTTTGGAAACATCTGACCAGAAATAGGACTTAGATCTGATGACCCATCCATTGAGATATTTTGTCTGTCTGTATTCTTGTGTTCCAGTCGAGGATGCTGAGTATATGATCATGAGCTGTCCATCAGGGTCCCCAAGCAACGATCTCAGGGAAACCCAGCTGTCAGGCACAGGTACATAAATTCATTTCTCTCGTCAGTATGTGCATTTGATTTTGTCACTAGTTTATTGAGGTGGAGGTGATACAGGTGTAATTTCCTGTGACATCTGACATTTAACCTGTGACGTGGCTGTGACCTTTACCCCCAGATGCTCTTTTCCAGTCTGGACCAGACCCGGAGTCAGCCGAGGAGACCTTGTCCTCTGCCTCTACCAAATTGCTACGGAAAGGGGTAAGTGCTTATCATAACACCTGCCATGGCTGTTGCTAGCTCTGATCCAGGGCGTTAGTGCGCATTCCTCAACTAACGCCCTGTATTGAACAATGTTAAACTCCATAGACAAAATGATTCACCAATTTGTTTAGTGACTGGATTCAATACAAAAACGCGCACTAATGAGCTTGGCCAGCGCTACGCTGTTGCCAGGATAATTTGAGTATATGTGATTCATTATAGTTGATGATATGTATCTTTGGTTTCGTGATATTTTTTTCCAGTGCATTTGAAATGAATTGGACGTTTGGGCATTTAAGATAGGGCTGCTCAACTGTGGTGGGACAGATATGTGAAAATGGGTGTCTTGTTATTGGAGTCCTGAAATGTTGTAATTAGCTGCCTCAGGTACAATTTATTGTGCTTTTATCACACAAGAATGTGTGACGAACATTCATAGGACTCATTTGGCCTACTTCATAAAATGTTTCAACTAAAAGGGAAACACATGCCTGAGCTACGTTGTAAGAATAGGTTTGCTTTCTAAATTCAGAGAAGACGTTTTGATTATGTGACGCGGAAGACATTTTTGAATGTTGGGAGTAAATTCAGGTGGGATGCAGAGACTCTGTAAGGGTCCTGTGCTCCTCTCCAGATTACTGGGAGAGAAAGTTGCAGCAGGGAGGTGAAGATCCAGTGACAGCATTTCTTTGCAGGGCCTTTGCTAGAGCCTGTGAACATAATGACAAGGGAAAGTGCTAGGCCATGCAGCACTAGTAGCTGAGGGGCACGAGGGGGAGGAAGGGGGTGGCAGTTTGTGATGTGGGCAGCTAATGAGAGAGTCCCTGGCCCTGCTGAGGTTTGGTGAGGTCCAGCCATGTCTCGTCGAGGGTTGAGTAGTACAAAAGGTCAGAGGGCACGCTCCTGCCTCGAACGGGGGCTTTTTCAAGTTGACAGGGGGAGCAACCCAAATTAGACAACAAAAATGGTGTAGCCTACTCCCCTACACCAGAGATAATCAGCTCAGCCCCTGTAAACTGAGCCTCCCTTCTCCTCTGCTGTATGGAACTCTGTTCCTCCGACCTTTTGACAGGGTCACAGAGAATTTCAGCATGGGGATTCATAATCAGGGTTTATGCTGAGGATCAAAGTGGGAATGAACGGTTGAGGGAACGAGGGGTAGTATCAGCGAAAGAGGAAATGCTCTGTTTATGCGAGAGGCCATCTCCTCTTCATCAATGATGCCATTGGTGGAGATGGAGCCAGAGTAGAGGAAGTGGATGTTCATGCCACAATTACATTTGTCTACGTGATGGAGTGATAGAATACCCACACAGAGGAGGAGAGGAGGAAGTCCGACGGCCCAAGTCAGAACCCCCAGGAGACCATGAGCTCAGCGGTAGCCTTCCGTTCTGTGGACACACACACACATGCACACACACGCATGCACACACACACTAAAATGACCAGGCTACATTAACAATCAAACACATACACTAATGCACGCCCACACACAAACAGGAAGTAGGCCCAGAACCCCAAGAGAAGGAGCACTTTTGAAGAACCCATAGGAGGCTGCTGTGTTTACCATCAAACTCTGCCCATAATTCTCTCGCAAATCCACTTAAGACTCTCTTCCACTTCCGTAGTAGTACTACGAAGCAACAACATGCTGTAACAACGAAAGGCAGTATCTAGACTTCACAGTTAATGCAGTTTTTGCATTCTGATCATGGAGTTCTGATTATGGAATTCCGTACTAATAATGAGTCTACACATACATTTAAATGTGTCCACAATGTCCACAGTGTCCGGATTCCCTTTTCCCGCGCTATATTCAAATGCCAGTATGCATTCTGTGAACGGTGGAATAGACAAAATATGATAACACAACAATAACTTGATGGCAGTAGCTAACTACTGTAGCTAACTAGCCAGCTAACCTCTGTAGCTTGCCAGCAAGCTAGCAAGCAAAGCTAAAGGGATTGCTAACGGGTTAGCGTAACTCTAGCCAAACAATAACTTATTTTTAAAAGAAACTATTAGCTAGCTGGCATTTATGAGGCCAGCAAACACGTTCCTCAAACACTATAGGAACGTATTTCCTCCAACGTTATAATGAAAAGGTGCCTCTTGCTCCCAAAACAGAAGTTTTCTGGAGACTTGTGGGCGGAGTGCTGATGATGTCACCCACTGTATGCGTTGTCGGTAGCCTGATTGTGTCCAGACTGAGAAGAAATCTGCAGACAATGTGTCCCTGACCACCTCAGCCAGATCTGAACACTCAACTCCCTGATAAAGACCCTTCTCCCCCGATTGCTCAGTTTAGCCGGGCGGCCAGCTCGAGGAAGAGTCTTGGTGGTTCCAAACTTCTTCCATTTAAGAATGATGGAGGCCACTGTGTTCTTGGGGACCTTTAATGCTGCAGACATTTTTTGGTACCCTTCCCCAGATCTGTGCCTCGACACAATCCTGTCTCGGAGCTCTACGGACAATTCCTTCGACCTCATGGCTTGATTTTTGCTCTGACATGCACTGTCAACTGTGGGACCTTATATAGACAGTTGTGTGCCTTTCCAAATCATGTCCAATCAAGTGAATTTACCACAGGTGGAGTCCAATCAAGTTGTAGAAACATCTCAAGGATGATCAATGGAAACAGGATGCACCTGAGCTCAATTTTGAGTCTCATAGCAAAGGGTCTGAATACTTATATAAATAAGGTTTTTCTGTATTTTATTTGTAATAAATTAGCAAACATTTCTAAAAACCTGTTTTCGCTTTGTCATTATGGGGTATTGTGTGTAGATTGTGAAGGATTCATTTTTTATTTAATCCATTTTAGAATAAGGCTGTAACATAACAAAATGTGGAAAAGGTCAAGGTGTCTGAATACTTTCCGAATGCACTGTATATATAGGGAATAGGGTGCCATTTCAGATGCAGCCATGGTGAGAGAGAGTAAAGGCTGAGTTTGTTGGTTGAATACAGGCACAGTACGGCAGACTGACAGAGCTACAGTGGACATGGAGGAGCAGACATCTTTATGTCCCTGATGTGCTAATTGTCAGTGGCTGTGTGGACTGGACACTCACACAGCTGCAATCACTCTCCACTTCATCACTGTTTGTGCAAAACTATGGCCGCGTTCCTCTGCACAGGCGTTGCTGACGCCTGTCAGATCTTACAACGCCTGGATAGGTATTTTACGTATCAGCTAACCACATCATATTGTAATGACCTGGCTAGGTCATAAATGAACAATTGTCCAGACAGAGGTTTGAGTTTACTAATTCCCGGTTAATTAACCCAACTCAACACAGGCTACTGTTTGGCCGTAGCCCACGCCAAATAAATCAAGGATACCCGTATAAAACAACCGTGACCATCGCTTGTAAAGACCAGATGTAAGAGAGAGAACAATGGCTAAGCATGGTCTTAAACTTGCGGTGCTCCCACCCCCCTGCCGCTCCACCAACCACCAGGATGCCCGGCACCAGAACATTCCAGGCATTCCCGTGGTTGGCAGATAGCAAGTTGACTGGCAAGTTGGACCCCGCGAACACTGGGTACTGGTAAGTACAACACAACAAACGAACAGCATAACACATAACACACAGCTGTCTGTGCGGGTCGCTACACAGCCCCCCCCACCACAAAGTACCTAATCCCCGAGGGAACAAACAAAGTCTCTGAATCGACCCGGAGGTCTCTTTTGCCTGCGTGACCGTGATGGTTGCGGAGTGTCCAGATGTGGAACAGGGGGCTCAGTCCGTGGTAGGGGGCTGCCCCTCTGGGGCCCAGAGGATGAAGGCAGGGACATGGTGGACAAGGATGATTGAACAGGGAATAGAGTCCGTGGCTCCGGGGAATCACGCGGTGACAGAGGGAGGGAGACTGGGTGAGTGGGCTGTCTGGAGCCTTGTCTGCTGCGCCTAGGGGTGGGTGCTTGGGGAATGTCATTGCCAGATAGGGGAATTGTGGGGGTCCCTGGGGTTTGGGGAGAAGAGGGCCCTCTGTATGGGGCTAACCTGTCCCGGTGCAGTGCCACCTTTCTCCCACTGGGAGAAAGCTGCACCCGGTACACAACCTCCCCTACCCTCTCCAGGACGCTGCAGGGCCCCACCCAGTGGCTGTCCAAATTGGGGCATCTGCCTTTCTTTCTTAGGGGGCTGTAGACCCAGACCAGCTCCCCAGCCATAAAGTGCCTTCCCCTGGTGTGCATGTCATAGTTCCTCTTCTGCCTAACACCTGCATTCACCAGCTGCTCTCTGGCGAAGTTGTGGGCTGTCTCCAGGCGGTCCTGGAGTCTCTGGGCATACTCCGGCCCTGGGGGAACAGGAGGGCTATCCAGGGGCCGACCAAACGCCATCTTTGCAGGGTTGGGGATCTCTCTCCCCAGCATGAGGAGGGCAGGCGTGCAAGAGGTGGAGTCTTGGACAGCGGAGCGGCATGCCATGAGGACCATGGGCAGGTGCTTGTCCCAGTCACGCTGGTGTTTGGCAGAGACGATGGCCAGCTGCTGTCCAAGCGTTTTGTTGTAGCGCTCCACAAGGCCATCACTTTGAGGATGGAGAGGAGTAGTGCGGGTCTCGTGCATACCCAGTCGAACACACAGGACTCAAAGTTTCTGCCTTGGTCGCTGTGGATGGACTCCGCAGCTCCAAACCTGCTGAACATCCCCACTGTCAGGGCGTCGACGATGGTCTCTGCCTCCTGGTCAGGCAGAGCATAGGCCTCGGGACATTTTGTGAAATAGTCCATGGCCGTGAGCACCCAGCGGTTTCCACTGTCTGTGGTGGGGAACGGCCCAACTACATCCACTCCCACCCTCTCCACGGGAGCCCCAACTGGGAGCTGTTGGAGCTGAGCATGAGAACGGCCTGGAGGGCCCTTTTTCGCTGTGCAGTTGTCACAGCGGCGGCAAAAGTCCTCCACATCCCTCTTGTGCTGCCCCCAGTAAAAGCCCTGATGGAGGCGGTGGAGGGTTTTTGTGACCCCAAAGTGTCCAGTCCCCACCCCCCCATGAGTGCTCTGGAGCACAGCCTCCCGCAGTGCTTTTGGGACCACCACCTGCCACCTCTCCTCTCCCGTAGCTGGCTCCATCCATGCCTGCTGTAGCACGCCATCAGCCAGCCGCAGTCTCTCAAACTTTGACCACAACCCTTTGGTCGCGAGTGAGAGTCTGTGAGTCTGTGTCCCGTCCCTGCTGCTGCCCCCATTCAGCCACGTCGACAGTCTGCAGCTCACAGAAAACAGGCCCGCCCGCCCGACACACTGTGGCACAGACCCCCTCCTCCGCACACAGCTCTCTCTCATGGCCCTCTCTCCGCTCACAGTGGCGGCACCGATCTGCAGTACAGGGCCGACGGGACATGGCGTCGACGTTGGAGTGGTGTGCCCCAGCCCTGTGCACCACTGTGAAGTCGAACGGCTGAAACTCTACCAACCAGCGTGCAACCTGCCCCTCTGGCTCTTTGAAAGACATGAGCCACTGGAGAGCAAAGTGGGTCAGTCCTTACAGTAAAGGGCAGGCCACCCAGGTAGTACTTGAAGTGTTTGATGGAAGCCACAACAGCGAGGAGCTCCCGCCGGGTGACACAGTAGCGGTGCTCATGTTTGTTGAATGTTTTGCTGAAGTACGCCACCACTCTCTCCCCCTCTGGCCCCACCTGGGCCAGCACCCCACCCATGCCGACATTGCTCACGTCTGTATCCAGGATAAAGGGCAAGGTGAGGTCAGGGGGGGCGAGCACGGGGGCCTCCGTGCACATTTGAGGGTGTTGAAGGCCTCCTCGCACTCCACTGTCCAAGTGAAGTCCTTCGGCAGCAGGCGGTACAAACCTCCTGTAGTATGAGGCCAGGCCCAGGAAGCTATTCAGCTGTTGCTGGTCGGTGGGGGTGGGCCAGTTTCGAACAGCCCCCACTTTGTCCTCCATGGTGCTGATACCCTCCTCCCGCACTTGGTGGCCCAAGAAGGACACCTCTCTTCTCATGAAGTGGCACTTCTCAGGGTGGAGCTTCAGGCCTGCGGCAGCCACCCTCTCCAGCACACGCCGTATCGCCCCCAGGGCTGACTGGAAGGAGCTGCCATGGGCCAGGATGTCGTCGAGGTATACCAGACACTCCTGTCGGGGGATGCCATCCAGCACCCTGTCCATCAAATGCTCAAAAGTAGCTGGAGCGTTGCACAGGCCGAAGCACAGGACCTTGAACTGCCAATGTCCTCTGTTAGTGGAGACCGCAGTTTTGGCTCTGGCCTCTGGGGAGAGCGGCACCTGCCAGTAGCCACTACGGAGGTCTAGTGAGGAGAACCACTAACCAGGTCCAGCGACTCATCGATGTGTGGTATGGGGTATGAGTCCTTCCTGGTTACCTCATTCAGCCGCCTGTAGTCCGCACAGAACCTCAGCTTGCCCCTCTTCTTAGGAACCATGCCGACTGGTGCCGCCCAGGGGCTGTCTGAGGGCTCGATGAAGTCTGCCCGCTGCATCTCCAACACAGCCCTGTCTGCCGCCTCCTGGCATGCCAGTGGGATACGGCGGGGACACATCTAGATGGGCCGAACATCACCTGTGTCGATCTCATGTTGCACCAGATGAGTCTGACCCACCTCTTCCTCACTCAGCGCAAAGCTGTCTCTGAATTCAAACAGCAACTGCCACAACCGTTCCTGCTGCTCGGGGTCAAGACCAACACAGTTCCTCCCCCATATCTCCCTCACTGCAGACAGTGTCCTCTCCTCTCCCATCTGGGGTAGCTTTGCTGGGGGGGAGTGGCCCATGCTCACGGAGGGATGTGTCGTGGAGGTAGCTGGGGGAATGTAACACACAGCCATAGGTGACAGAGGGGCTGGGGAAAAGTCACACACAGATGTGGGGCAGCCATAAGTCTCTGCTGCTTTAACTGTTGGAGTAAGGTTTTTTTTGGGTTGTGCGAATGTGACATTAGGGGGGGCCATGGTGACTCCCAGCCCTCCCTGGAAGCTCAGTGTGTCCCCATTTAGGTCTAACTGGCAGCCTGTGCTCCTAAAAAAGTCCAACCCCAGGATACAAGGGTCCTGCACAGCCGCCACCCACACAGGATGACGCACAGTCCTGCCCCCTACTGTCAGAGTCATTATTCCCTTCTCTTTCATGGGTGCCAGCTGACCTGTGACTGTGCGGAGCTGCACAGTTGTGGGCTCAAACTGAGTTACTGTGGACCCAATGTCCACCAGGGCAGAGCAGGGCACCCCCTCCACAGTGACAGGGACATGACAAAAGTCCCCAACACAGGTCCGACCCACCACAACAACAGGCTCCATCAGCTTGCACTCATCTGCTTCTGGGGGGCGTGGAGCCTTGCTCCACTGTCTGTGCCGGTGGGCTCCTCCTGGCGATGGTGGTGGTTGGGAAAGAGAGCCAGGGGTCCGCACTGCCCCGTCTATGCGGACCCCGAGCAGTTTCACTGAGCTCTGAGGGACATGAGGCAATCCTGGCGCAGATGGCTTGGCTGGCCACATCCCTAGCAGACCATGGGACCAGGGCGTGTGTTGCGTACCACCTGTAGTGACACAGCACGAATGAGTTCAGTCATTTCAGCCACCCATGCAGGCTTTTCCGGCTCTGGGCTGCTCTGCACCACAGCCCGCACAGTGTGTGTGTCTCCATGCACCCCCACCAAAGCCCCAGCTGAAGCCCCAGCCCACACAAGCTCCCTCTCCAAAGCCATCTCCAAGGCTTTCTGCAATGACTCAGGATGAGCCAGCTGGGTCTGTATGCGCAGCTCCGTAGGAGAGAGCGCCTGTATGAACTGGTCCCGTGCTAGCTCGCTCTGCATGGAGGGGGGCATGTGAGCATATGCCCGCCGAGAGAGGCTCTCAATGTCATTAGCTAGCACCCGTATTAGCTCTCCAGGCTGCATATGTCTATTACTCAGTTTGGAGCGCAGCAGCCCGAGCTGTACACACTGTCCAAAGCGCCTCCTCAGTGCTCCAACGAAAGCCCCATAATCGCGTCTGTCCTCAAGGCTAATCAATATCAACAGGACAGAGCATCATCCGTGAGGCACAAAGCCAGCTGCAGTGCCCTATCTTCATTCGACCACCCCCCAAAATGAGCTTAACAGTTCAAACTGAGCATGAAAAGCTTCCCAATCCGCCTTACCGGAGTACTTCGGGGTCTTAACAGATGCGGACGCAATCGGGGACTGGGCGCCGCCATGTTTGTTTACATCCTGAACCCCAGCCTGCTCATCACACAGCGTCGACGTCACCCCTTCGGTGCGCCCCCCAGAATCCGTGCAAAGCACAGTTAATGAAGCACTCATGCCCGCTTCAGCCGCCATCATTCTAGCGGTCTCCCTCAAGCGGCCTCTGTGCTCCAATGCCCTGGCGATCTCCTCGGCCAGATCCTCTGACGTCCATGCACACGCACCTCCCTGGCCATAATCGTCCCCTACCTCCACCTTCACTTTCGGATTCCCTCGAAGCATTTTCAACCCCCGCTAACTTCTATCCATGTTTTTACTTCTGACACCAATGTAATGACCTGGCTAGATCAAAAATGAACAATTGTCCAGACAGAGGTTTGAGTTTACGAATTCCCGGTTTATTAACCAAACACAGGCTACTGTTTGGCCGTATCCCACGCAAAATAAATCAACGATACCCATATAAAACAACCGTGACCACCTCTTGTAAAGACCAGATGTAAGAGAGAGAACAATGGCTAAGCATGATCTTAAACTTGCCACGCTCCACTTGCCCTCTTTGTCATGTGCGGATAAAAGGCAAGTTAGTGAAGACCAACAAAATATCTGATCCAATAAAGGCAGCAAATGAAAGATTTTTAAGAACAACGTATAGAATTAGGGTTAGCTAACATTGCCTCAAGTGCCTTCGCTTGGTTGGTAGAGTAGAAGAGGATTTTGACATTTTTAAAAGATGTCAAGAAGCAGAGAAGAACACAAGTCCCAAAGTCGAAGCAACAACTTCAACAGCTGACAAACGGGACCGGGAGCCGACACCTTCAAAGGCTCCAAGGGCTCTAAAAAGTTGTGTCCCAATCTCCAAAACCCCAGGTCAGATCAAGTTGTCAAGGACATCTACTGAGATGCCCACAAGGCGTAGTGTGACGGAGGTAAGTTGCATGCTGTTGTGAAACAGAACAGAACACACTGCACATTTCATCTGCTCAATGCGGGACTATTCCTGGTATTCAACAGTCATTTAAAAATATTATAGCTAGAATCTACACAATGACTCTAGAACAGGGATGGTCAACTGGCGGCCCAGGCCCGTGGATCAATGTCAAAAGACAAATATATACATATATACAGGGGAGAAAGTAAGGCGGTATGGTCCAGTACAGCGTCCCGGCAAAATAAATAGTGTGGATACGCAGTAACGGTAAAACATGAGCCTATCACAATAATGAAAACTAAATATCAAGAAAACCGTAGGCTAATACAGCATTATTTATCACTACGGTATGTCAGAGGCATGAACAATTAGCGAATTGACCTGAAAATGGGTGGTATAGCCTACACTCCAAAAATACGATGTGGTCGGAGAACACTGACATTTTGCCAAGGCAGAGATGAGTGGCCGACACCGAGACGCACACGGACAGCAGTGGAGGCATTAATTCTGCCCTAATGACAATCGCCAAATGTCTTTACACTTTTTGGTGTTTTGTGTAACAAATGTATCTGTTTCAATTCACCACTGTTTGGAGGCTGGAAATATGTTGCGTGTGGATGAATGTGCGCAGGTAGCAGAGTAAAGGAGCCATTTGAAATGATCGTTTGACAATCAGATGAAAACATCATGACTAGTTGTGTTTATGACACAATAAAAGGTAATACATTTTAAAAGTTAAATGACAAATCTTTATGACTAGGCCCACAGAGATGCTATTGAATTAATAGGGAGTCTATGTAATTCTATGATTAGGCCCCACGGCCGGCCCGCCCATTAAGCAGGATTAGGTAGCCGCCTAGAGCGACAGTTGGACGAGGGCGGCATTTTCCGAGCTAAACTGACCAAGACGCACCTCCAACAACACATCACATTATTCTGCACAAAAACAAAGATAACTTTTCTCACCCAGTGGCATGAGGGCTATTTATGTGAGCGCTGATGCCGCCCCATGATAAGCAGTGCCCACTTTGCCAAAGGCAGGGGCACAAAATATTTAGCTTGTCCATGCCCAGCCTGCCTCTCCAGGGTGCTGTTGGAGAGACCCAGCGCTCCACCAACACTCTATCAAATTAATTGAACATACATTATGTAGCCTATGGTATAAAGAGTAGTAGCATATGTGTTTTTTCTGTAGCCCATAGACTGGAGACCAAATGTATTGCAAAGTCATCAGACAGACACTTTTTAAATCATTAATTTATTAATGAGGAGAGTGCAGGAGAAAGTCAACTAAAAAGGCAAGCGGGCAGACTTCAGCTTTGGAGCGCCTGCGGCATAATCAGAGGTTGACAGCAAATGGAGCTGAAAGTAATTCATTTCAACAATTGTCTTCATTTTTTATCCAGTCAGATAAACACTCCAAACAGTCTACCCGACTGCTCGGAGGCGTCCGCATGGTCTTGCCTTGTTTTGTATCACATTCCAATGATAAAATTGGGGGTAACCAAAATGCAATTTCAGAATGTGGAGGGGACATGTCGTCTCCCCCCCCCCCCCCCCCGCCGTCTCCAGTGAAAGTTGTGCCCCTGGCTAGAAAAAGCTTTAAAATACCCACAAAATGCTTGACTCTGATGCATATGGGGATATATTGATTAGTCTCTATGACATTGTGAAGCTGAGCTGCGGCCTTCAATATTCCAGGAGACAAAATTCACTTTGCTATTCTGTCCCTATTAATTGTGCTTTTCACTTTCTGAAAAGAGAATATGTTTAAACCAAGGCAGCTTTTAGGGAAGCTTTTCTGTTGTTGGGTTAAGCAACGGATGAGTAGCCAGCAGTTGAAGCTTACATTTTTAGATCTCTTATATACTGCTTACACAGACAAGTTACATACAGTGGGGAAAAAAAGTATTTAGTCAGCCACCAATTGTGCAAGTTCTCCCACTTAAAAAGATGAGAGAGGCCTGTAATTTTCATCATAGGTACACGTCAACTATGACAGATAAAATGAGGAAAAAAAATCCAGAAAATCACATTGTAGGATTTTTTATGAATTTATATGCAAATTATGGTGGAAAATAAGTATTTGATCAATAACAAAAGTTTCTCAATACTTTGTTATATACCCTTTGTTGGCAATGACACAGGTCAAACGTTTTCTGTAAGTCTTCACAAGGTTTTCACACACTGTTGCTGGTATTTTGGCCCATTCCTCCATGCAGATCTCCTCTAGAGCAGTGATGTTTTGGGGCTGTCGCTGGGCAACACAGACTTTCAACTCCCTCCAAAGATTTTCTATGGGGTTGAGATCTGGAGACTGGCTAGGCCACTCCAGGACCTTGAAATGCTTCTTACGAAGCCACTCCTTCGTTGCCCGGGCGGTGTGTTTGGGATCATTGTCATGCTGAAAGACCCAGCCACGTTTCATCTTCAATGCCCTTGCTGATGGAAGGAGGTTTTCACTCAAAATCTCACGATACATGGCCCCATTCATTCTTTCCTTTACACGGATCAGTCGTCCTGGTCCCTTTGCAGAAAAACAGCCCCAAAGCATGATGTTTCCACCCCCATGCTTCACAGTAGGTATGGTGTTCTTTGGATGCAACTCAGCATTCTTTGTCCTCCAAACACGACGAGTTGAGTTTTTACCAAAAAGTTATATTTTGGTTTCATCTGACCATATGACATTCTCCCAATCCTCTTCTGGATCATCCAAATACACTCTAGCAAACTTCATACGGGCCTAGACATGTACTGGCTTAAGCAGGGGGACACGTCTGGCACTGCAGGATTTGAGTCCCTGGCGGCGGTTACTGATGGTAGGCTTTGTTACTTTGGTCCCAGCTCTCTGCAGGTCATTCACTAGGTCCCCCCGTGTGGTTCTGGGATTTTTGCTCACCGTTCTTGTGATCATTTTGATCCCACGGGGTGAGATCTTGCGTGGAGCCCCAGATCGAGGGAGATAATCAGTGGTCTTGTATGTCTTCCATTTCCTAATCATTGCTCCCACAGTTGATTTCTTCAAACCAAGCTGCTTACCTATTGCAGATTCAGTCTTCCCAGCCTGGTGCAGGTCTACAATTTTGTTTCTGGTGTCCTTTGACAGCTCTTTGGTCTTGGCCATAGTGGAGTTTGGAGTGTGACTGTTTGAGGTTGTGGACAGGTGTCTTTTATACTGATAACAAGTTCAAACAGGTGCCATTAATACAGGTAACGAGTGGAGGACAGAGGAGCCTCTTAAAGAAGAAGTTACAGGTCTGTGAGAGCCAGAAATCTTGCTTGTTTGTAGGTGACCAAATACTTATTTTCCACCATAATTTGCAAATAAATTCATAAAAAATCCTACAATGTGATTTTCTGGAAAAAAAATCTCAATTTGTCTGTCATAGTTGACGTGTACCTATGATGAAAATTACAGGCCTCTCTCATCTTTTTAAGTGGGAGAACTTGCACAATTGGTGGCTGACTAAATACTTTTTTTCCCCACTGTAAGCATGGTTCATAGGGTTGGTTCCTGCATGTGTCTGGCACTGTCTCCTATCTTAACTTATAGAATATATTCTTGGCGTTCTGCCAGATGGTCCTAAGGAGGGGGTCATGTCGCCCCCCCCCCCTCATATTTTTACCAAGCACAAGATGAACATTTGAGGCTGTCTCTTCGCACAATACAATGTTCCATCACAATGTCTAATATTAAATTATTTGCAATCAGCAACCATTTCGTTGCAAACAAGACACTCTGGTTTGACATTGGAGAAATATGGTTAGTATTCAGACCTCTTCACTTTTTCCACATGTTGTTAAGTTACTCTTATTCTAAAATGGATTCAATATTTGTTTTGTCCTCATCAATTGTCACGCCCTGGCCTTGAGAGGCCGGTTGTCTTTAGTTGGTTTGGTCAGGGCGTGAGGATCTATGTTAGAATTTCTATGTTTAGGATCTAGATGTGTATTTCTAGGTTTGGCCGGGTGTGATTCCCAATCAGAGGCAGCTGTCGCTCGTTGTCT
Source organism: Coregonus lavaretus (assembly GCF_964263955.1). NCBI lineage: Eukaryota > Metazoa > Chordata > Actinopteri > Salmoniformes > Salmonidae > Coregonus > Coregonus lavaretus. Next base: position 46,811,376 of record NC_140001.1, on the reverse strand, counting down.
CTGATTGGGGATCATACTTAGGTAGCCTATTGCCTACTGTTTATTGTGGGATCTTGTTCCGTGTTAGGCTTGTACGTGTATAGCCTGAGGACTTCACGTTACGTTGTTTCTTGTTTTGTTTATGTTTATTGAGTTAAATAAACATGTACGCTTTTCACGCTGCACCTTGGTCTGACCTGTCTCTCAACAAACGTGACAGAAGATCCCACCACAAAAGGACCAAGCAACGTGCCCAGAAGGAGCAAACGCCCGGTACTCAACAGGAGGCTACGTTGGTAGATGTCCTCCTCGGTTGGGGGAAAATCACAGAGGAGGAGGCCGTCCGTTACGGTAAGGTAATGAAGGAGGAAGCCTGGGTAGGAGAGGATCAACGGCGACATCAACGATGCCGGCCGAAGAGGAAGCCCAACAAGCAGCCACATGAAAATGTTGAGGGGGGGCTCACGGGGTGGACGACGAGGCAGCAGGAGGCCGGGAAAGGGCTGACTAGAGAGGAGGAGGCCGCTATTTTAGAGGTCCTCCAAGACCTGCGGATCGAGAGAGAGGAGCCCCGACCACTGTACCCGGTGGGGTTCCAGTTGGAGTCCCTACGACCATGGGAACAGGAATGGGAACAGTTTTACACTGAGGAGTCGGAGGATGACGATGACGATGAGTTTCTGTTCCCTAACTTGTGGGGGCTCCCGGAGGAGTACTCACTGGAGGAGGATTGGGCACGGAGAGAGAGACTGGAACAGTCGTACATATCCAACGCCAGTTCCCAGCCCGGTATGTCCTGTGCCTGCTTCTCGCACCAAACCAGTAGTGCGTGTTCCCAGTCCGGCACGGCCCGTGCCTGCTCCTCGCACCAAGTCCGTTTCTACACCACCTCCGACCACACAACTCACCCGACATCCAGCAACGGTCCCCTGCAGGGAGCACTTTAGCGTGTCGGTGCCCAGTCTGGGGCCGGCAACCAGCCCAACTACAGGGTTGGAAACCACCTCTGCGTCGGTGCCCAGGGTGGGCACGACGTACAGCCCCGATTTGGAGCAGGAGCTCCTAAACGTGTCGGTGCCCAGTCTGGGGCCGGCAACCAGTCCTACTACAGGGCTGGAATTTTCCTCTGCGTCGGTGCCCAGGTAGGGCACGGCGTTTAGTCCTGCTACAGAAATGGGGATGGATACGGGTGCGGAAGTTTGCTCCACCGGTGCATGATCCAGCTCCGGTCAGCTGCTCCACTCCGGAGCCAGAGCAATCCGCTCCACCGGTGCCTGATCCAGCTCCGGTCAGCTGCTCCACTCCGGAGCCAGAGCAGTGCCAGAGCAGTCCAGTTCGGTACGGCCCGTACCTGCTCCCTGCACCAAACCAGTGGTGCGCGTATCCAGTCCGGTACGGCCCGTGCCAGCTCCTCGCACCAAACCAGTGGTGCCTGTAGCCAGCCCGGTACGCCCCGTACCTGCTCCCCGCACCAAACCAGTGGTGCGTGTATCCAGTCCGGTATGGCCCGTGCCAGCTCCTCGCACCAAACCAGTGGTGCCTGTCGCCAGCCCGGTACGCCCCGTACCTGCTCCCCGCACCAAACCAGTGGTGCGTGTATCCAGTCCGGTACGGCCTGTGCCAGCTCCTCGCACCAAACCAGTGGTGCGTGTATCCAGTCCAGTACGGCGCGTACCTGCTCCCCGCACCAAGCCAGTGGTGCGTGTTCCCAGTCCAGCCCGGCCCGTTCCTGCTCCGCGCACCAGACCTGTGGTGCGTGTTCCCAGTCCGGCCCGGCCCGTTCCTGCTCCGCGCACCAGACCTGTGGTGCGTGTCCCCAGTCCGGCCCAACCCGTTCCTGCTCCTCGCACCAGACCAGTGGTGCATGTTTCCAGTCCGGCCCGGCCTGTTCCACCAGTGCCTGGTCCAGCAACGGTCAGCTGCTCCACTCTGGAGCCAGAGCAGTCCGTTCCACCGGTGCCTAGTATTTTCAATACATTTGCTAAAAATTCAAAAACCTGTTTTCGCTTTGTCATTATGGGGTATTGTGTGTAAATTGATGAGGACATGTTTTGATTAAATCCATTTTAGAATAAGGATGTAACTTGATGTTGAAAAAGTCAAGGGGTCTGAATACTTTCCGAATGCACTGTAATGCCCATAAAGAATGTTTTCAATGTAGGCTATGAAACATTTTGCGCTACAATGCTATTTGTTATTGTTCTGATCTATTCATAGAGGCTATTGTCTCACTCATTATATACACTACCGTTCAAAAGTTTGGGGTCACTTAGACATTTCCTTGTTTTCGAAAGAAAAGCAATTTTTGGTCCATTAAAAGAACATCAAATTGATCCGAAATACAGTGTAGACATTGTTAATGTTGTAAATGGCTATTGTAACTGGAAACTGCTGATTTTTTATGGAATATCTGCATAGGCGTACAAAGGCCCATTATCAGCAACCATCAGTCCTGTGTGCCAATGGCACGTTGTGTTTGCTAATCCAAATGTATCATTTTGAAAGGCTAATTGATCATTAGAAAACCCTTTTGCAATTATGTTAGCACAGCTGAAAACTGTTGTGCTGATTAAAGAAGCAATAAAACTGGCCTTCTTGAGACTAGTTAGAGTATCTGGAACATCAGCAATTGTGGGTTCGATTACAGGCTCAAAATGGCCAGAAACAAAGAACTTTCCTCTGAAACTCGTCAGTCTATTCTTGTTCTGAGAAATGAAAGCTATTCCATGCGTACAATGCTGTACTACTCCCTTCACAGAACAGCGCAAACTGGCTCTAACCAGAATAGAAAGAGGAGTGGGGGACCCCAGTGCACAACTGAGCAAGAGGACAAATACACAGTGTCTAGTTTGAGAAACAGACGCCTCACAGGTCCTCAACTGGCAGCTTAATTAAATAGTAAACACCAGTCTCGACGTCAACAGTGAAGAGGCGACTCCGGGATGCTGACCTTCTAGGCAGAGTTGCAAAGAAAAAGCCATATCTCAGACTGCCCATCTTAATCTTTTATTTTGATTGGCCAGTCTGAGATATGGCTTTTTCTTTGCAACGTTGAAGTCAGCAAACCGCTCGCCCACTTGACTCTTATGGTAGAGAAATCAACATTCAATCCTCTGGCAAAAGCTCTGGTGGACATTCCTGCAGTCAACATGCCAATTGCACGGTTCTTCAAAACTTGAGAGATCTCTGGCGTTGTGTTGCGTGACAAAACTGCACATTTTAGAGTAGCCTGTCATTGTCCCCAGCACAAGGTGTACCTTTGTAATGATCATGCTCTTTAATCAGCATCTTGATATGCCACACCTGTCAGGTGGATGGATTATCTTGGCAAAGGAGAAATGCTATTTTATTTCAGGTCATGAAACATGGGACCCACACTTTACATGTTGCATTTATATTTTTGTTCAGTGTATTTACCCATTTTGATAACCATACCTTCATACAAACTTGCTATACTCAATTCTCGATGCACAACCGAACATTCTGCTATATGCTGCCAGCATCCCACAAGCGAACCACCCTGGGTGGCCGAAGCGGCACGCGGCGAGTTATCGCTGTAGAGTCTACACGGGCTGTAAGGGGTTGTGGACCTAAACCATGCCAGGAAAATGAACCTATTTCTGATTGTCTTAACTTAGCTTCTCTCAAAGTCTGTTTTTACATCAATTGAGAATGACATTAGTTCCTCAACGTAGCCTATTTGAAAAAAAAATCCAGCTCTCCCTTTCGATAACCACTCATCATGAAAGGGGAAAAAATGTCATGCTCTGATCCTTAGGAAATGTCATAAAAAAGGCCTACCTGATTACTTCTTATCCTTGCGCAAATAGCCTACAGCTGTGTCTGTCCGGAGCTCACTGGCACAGGAACTGAAGGCTCAGAATATATTATACAATGTTGCAAGTTTGCTAGCAGGCCAGACCCAAGTTAATAGTTGATACAATGTTGCAAGTTCCTTGCAGACAGGCCATGCATAGCAAATGTACAGTGGGGAAAAAAAGTATTTAGTCAGCCACCAATTGTGCAAGTTCTCCCACTTAAAAAGATGAGAGAGGCCTGTAATTTTCATCATAGGTACACGTCAACTATGACAGACAAATTGAGGAAAAAAAATCCAGAAAATCACATTGTAGGATTTTTTATGAATTTATTTGCAAATTATGGTGGAAAATAAGTATTTGGTCACCTACAAACAAGCAAGATTTCTGGCTCTCACAGACCTGTAACTTCTTCTTTAAGAGGCTCCTCTGTTCTCCACTCGTTACCTGTATTAATGGCACCTGTTTGAACTTGTTATCAGTATAAAAGACACCTGTCCACAACCTCAAACAGTCACACTCCAAACTCCACTATGGCCAAGACCAAAGAGCTGTCAAAGGACACCAGAAACAAAATTGTAGACCTGCACCAGGCTGGGAAGACTGAATCTGCAATAGGTAAGCAGCTTGGTTTGAAGAAATCAACTGTGGGAGCAATTATTAGGAAATGGAAGACATACAAGACCACTGATAATCTCCCTCGATCTGGGGCTCCACGCAAGAACTCACCCCGTGGGGTCAAAATGATCACAAGAACGGTGAGCAAAAATCCCAGAACCACACGGGGGGACCTAGTGAATGACCTGCAGAGAGCTGGGACCAAAGTAACAAAGCCTACCATCAGTAACACACTACGCCGCCAGGGACTCAAATCCTGCAGTGCCAGACGTGTCCCCCTGCTTAAGCCAGTACATGTCTAGGCCCGTATGAAGTTTGCTAGAGTGTATTTGGATGATCCAGAAGAGGATTGGGAGAATGTCATATGGTCAGATGAAACCAAAATATAACTTTTTGGTAAAAACTCAACTCGTCGTGTTTGGAGGACAAAGAATGCTGAGTTGCATCCAAAGAACACCATACCTACTGTGAAGCATGGGGGTGGAAACATAATGCTTTGGGGCTGTTTTTCTGCAAAGGGACCAGGACGACTGATCAGTGTAAAGGAAAGAATGAATGGGGCCATGTATCGTGAGATTTTGAGTGAAAACCTCCTTCCATCAGCAAGGGCATTGAAGATGAAACGTGGCTGGGTCTTTCAGCATGACAATGATCCCAAACACACCGCCCGGGCAACGAAGGAGTGGCTTCGTAAGAAGCATTTCAAGGTCCTGGAGTGGGCTAGCCAGTCTCCAGATCTCAACCCCATAGAAAATCTTTGGAGGGAGTTGAAAGTCTGTGTTGCCCAGCGACAGCCCCAAAACATCACTGCTCTAGAGGAGATCTGCATGGAGGAATGGGCCAAAATACCAGCAACAGTGTGTGAAAACCTTGTGAAGACTTACAGAAAACGTTTGACCTGTATCATTGCCAACAAAGGGTATATAACAAAGTATTGAGAAACTTTTGTTATTGACCAAATACTTATTTTCCACCATAATTTGCAAATAAATTCATTAAAAATCCTACAATGTGATTTTCTGGAAAAATTTTTCTCATTTTGTCTGTCATAGTTGACGTGTACCTATGATGAAAATTACAGGTCTCTCTCATCTTTTTAAGTGGGAGAACTTGCACAATTGGTGGCTGACTAAATACTTTTTTTCCCCACTGTAATTTATAGGATATCTATTTTTATCAGGATATGTTCTACCTGCTGGCTGCAATGTTTTTATTTGTTGGCTTTATGTAGGCTCTTTTTATATATTGGCAATGGCAATATAAGTTACTTTTAGATTTGTATCATTTTCATTTAGATATCATTTTGATTAACCACATGACATTGATTTTGAGATATGAAGACTTTATTATAAATTAAATTAAACTGTTCCATGAAAATGTGCATATGAAAATCATAACTGGCATGCGAAATGGTACCATAACTTGGGACTCCAAATGGAAAAGGTTGCCGACTGCTGGTGTAGCCTATTACCGGCAACTTCAGGAGCTTAACAGAAGAATCTGCGAAGGCCAGCAGCAGCAGGCAGTGGGAGGAGGAGGGTCGGATCGGGAACAGATTTCTTTCTTCTGGTTAGGATATATTGATCTCTGGCTCCCTCTTTAGTAATTTGTGTGTCTTGATTTTTAACTGCAGTGCTTAAAGCATCAGGCAAAGTAGCCTACATATAGTTGATTTTATTCAAACATAGAAAAATACACGTTTTAAAATTCGAAAGAACAGACGACTCTCGGTCGACCAAGATTTTTTTTGTCGGGGACAGCCCTAATGCGAAGGCTTTGAAGCACAGATAGATCTGGTCTGTGTCTCAAATGGCACCCTATTCCATACATTGTGCAATACTTTTGACCATGGGCCCTGGTCAAAAGTGGTGCACTATATAGGGAATATGGTGCCATTTGGGACGTAGCCATAGATCAGGTCATGTCTCACTGCCCTACTACGGTCCTGTGACTCTTGAAGGCTCCCTGTCATGACCACTTCTTATGTTCCTACCTCAGAGCCAGGGGCCGGCAGTACCCCCCCACCCTCCAGAAGGTTTAGATGAGGACTGCTACGAGGAGGCTGAGCCTTTTGTTCCAGTCAATCACTCAGCAGGTATGCTCAACAAGTCATTAGATACAGCAGTCTCTCTCTCTCGTGTTCTCTCTATCCCTCTCTCTCTCGCACTCTCTCTCGCTCTCTCTGTCAACAGCCATTGCCAGCAACTTGGGTTACTTTCACAATGGGATACATGTAACCTTGTGCCGTTTCTACAGTCAAAGAATTACATTTGAAAGTTCCATTCATGTGTTATACATGTATATGTGCAATATTTCATCCTCAAACCTTTGAACTTCCACAGTTGTATACTGTGGATTTTACTCTACATAAAAACCCAGCGTGTCTCTTTTTACCACATTCTGAAAAGTGGTGTCGAAACAGGTTTGTCAAAAATATTAATACCGAAATGCATCCCCTGTGTGTACGTGTGTGCTCGCGTGAGTGTCTGTGTTTTCTCCAGACAAATGTGACTCAGACAGCAGTCACTACGAGTCATATGGTGAGGAAGATGAGGAGGAGTTTATGAAGGACCGGGCCCACTACATCCAGTGGAGTGCCTCCCAGCCCTGTCTGCGGCCCACTTCTGAGTCACGCATCTGTGGCTACCTGTGGCGGAAGAAATGGCTGGGCCAATGGACCAAACAACTCTTTCTCGTCCGCAACAATCTGCTGTTGGTAAGCACATCCCTAAGGACAAAACACACTGCACGATCACCTGCTGGGTGTCGACTAATGTGTTTCGAACATGTTTTGTCCATGTAGCTTACTAAAGCCGTAAAAAAAAAGGCCATTAACCTTGAAACATGTCTGTTATATAAAGGAAGGAAGGGTTTGTATGGCTCTGTTTTATGTCGTATTCACAGAATAGCCCGTACATTGTTCATCCTATTTGCCTGTTTCAAGTTGCTTCTAGTGCTACAAGGGGGGGTAGCCTAGTGCTTAAGAGTGTTGGGCCAGTAACCGAAATGTTGCTGGGTCGAATCCCAGAGCCGACTAGGTGAAAAATCTGTTGATGTTCCCTTGAGCAAGGCACCTAGCCCTAATTGCGCCTGTAAGTCACTCTGGATAAGATGGTTGCTAAATTAGTAAAATGTTAGACAAAGTGATACTGTCAAGAGCATTGTGTGGGTTTTCCTTTTCTTTTAAGATATAATTGAATTACTCCCACGCACCTGCTACAAGCTCAGATGTCCTTTTCCTATTTTGAATCACAGTGCTACAAATGTGCCAAGGACCTCTACCCGCTGCTGGAGCTCAACCTGCGGGGCTGCCAGGTGGTGTACAAGTCCAAGCACAACAAGAAGATGCAGCACGAGCTCAAGGTTGTGGCTGGCTCCGACACAGTGGTGATGGGCTTCCAGAGCTGCCAGCAGGCGGAGGAATGGAGGAAGGTTTGGAGGTGTTTGTCATTACAGCATAGTCTCACACAGGACTGCGATAGACTAGTGTCCTGTCCAGGGGGTGTACTTGTACATCAAGCTGCCTCACACTATAGAAACAGGAGATAGGCTCCTGCCCTACGGGCCGTTCTGGCTCAGACAAGGCAACTATAGTCCCACAGTTTGATACAGCAATTGACTGAAGGGGAGCAAAGGGAGGGGTAAGAGGAAATGCCTTTTTGGATGTGTAATGCCCATGATTGTCCAAACAGGCATGCCTAACCTATCTGAGATAAAGGCGGTTATTATCAGGTTATTATCAGGATAGGAGAAATGGACAGTTATAGCTGTATTTAGGATTGGGAGATATAGGGTATGGCTGGATGAGTGTAGGTGTTCAGGGGCGGTTTCCCGGACACAGATTAAGCATAGTCCTGGACTAAAAAGCAAGATCAATCGATATTCTCCATTGAAAATTATTTTTAGCCCAGGACTAGACTTAATCTGTGTTCGGGAAACTGCACCAAAAAATGTTGTGTGTAAGGTGTTTTGAATTCTTACTGGTTGTCTGGCTGGTCCCCTAGGTAATTGAGGAGGTGAATAGCTCCTCCTATGATGAGCCAGAGTCCCAAAGGTTCTCCTTGTTACTCAAGTGTGACAGACTGGACTCTTGCAGGGTAAGTCATCTGCCGCTATAAGAATTAAAGCTACTCCTGCCCCTATTTAACGTTAACATTCAATTAACTTCCTCTCAGTTTGACTGAATAAGGTGGCTCAGATTTTCTCTAAATTCTGCCCTTTCATGTGTTGTTTCTCTCGCAGTCAAGCACAGTCAATCACACTTCAGACTCGGATGAAGAGAAAATGTCGGCGCTGCCCTCTGCTCTCAGCAGTGTGGAAATGAAGGATAAAGGTAAGCCTATTCCCCCGTTTGTCAACATGAACAAATGCCGCTCTGTTTCAAAGGCTATCGATAGCTCCATCTTAAATTGTTTCGTAGTGACTGAACGAGTCACTGAGGACTCCGTGAAGCAGTGAAATGTGGTCAGTGTAAATGTGAAAATGAATGAAAAAATAACTGTAATGAAAAGTAAGTAAATATACATTTGATCAATAATTATTTTGTTATCATGTTTTTTCTGCATGATAAAATCGATTTCTGAACTATACTGAACAAAATTATAAACGCAATATGTAAAGTGTTGGTCCCATGTTTCATGAGCTGAAATAAAAGATCGCAGAAATGTTCTATACGCACAAAAAGCTTATTTCTCTCAAATGTTGTGCACAAATTTGTTTACATCCCTGTTAGTGAGTATTTCTCCTTTGCCAAGATAATCCATCCACCTGACAGGTGTAGTATATCAAGAAGATGATTAAACAGCACAATCATTACACAGGTGCGCCTTGTGCTGGGGACAATAAAAGGCAATTTTAAAGTGTGCAGTTTTATCACACAACACAATACCACAGATGTCTCAAGTTTTGAGGGAGCGTGAGGTTGGCATGCTGACTGCAGGAATGTCCACCAGAACTGTTGGCAGATAATTGAATGTTAATTTCTCTATCTGTCACGATCGTCATAGACAGTGGACCAAGGCGCAGCGTGATAGGCGTACATCTTTTAATTGAGTACTTTATACACTACAACAAAACAACAAAACGATACGTGAAGTCTAAGGTTCACCAACACAAACCTACACAGAACAAGATCCCACAAATAGCTATGCCAAACAGGCTGCCTAAGTATGGTGCCCAATCAGAGACAACGAGAATCAGCTGCCTCTGATTGGGAACCACCCTGGCCAACATAGATCTACATGATCTAGAACATAACATAGAAAATACAACATAGATAATCCACACCCTGGCTCAACATATAAGAGTCCCCAGAGCCAGGGCGTGACAGTACCCCCCCCCCCCCCCCCCCCCCAAAGGCGCGGACTGTGACCGCGCCAACCAAAACCAACAGGGGAGGGACCGGGTGGGCATTCCGCCTCTGAGGCAGATCCGGCTCCGGGCGTGACCACCACTCTCTCGCTACCCCCCCCGTAGCGCCCCTGGTCTGGTCCCGCTGGCCGGACCTGGACTGGACACCGTTGGAGCGGATTGCTCTGGCTCCGCAGTGGAGCAGCTGACCGGTACCTGACCAGGCACCGGTGAAACAGGCACGGGCTGTGCCGGACTGACGACGCGCACCACAGGCTTGGTGCGGGGAGCAGGAACGGGCCGGACCGGGCTGACGACGCGCACCATTGGCTTGGTGCGGGGAGCAGGAACGGGCCGGACCGGGCTGGCGACACGCACCATAGGCTTGGTGCGGGGAGCAGGAACGGGCCGGACCGGGCTGACGACGCGCACCACAGGCTTGGTGCGGGGAGCAGGAACAGGCCGGGCCGGGCTGGCGACGCGCACCATTGGCTTGGTGCGAGGGGCAGGAACAGGCCGGGCCGGGCTGGCGACGCGCACCATAGGCTTGGTGCGAGGGGCAGGAACAGGCCGGGCCGGGCTGGCGACGCGCACCACAGGCTTGGTGCGGGGAGCAGGAACAGGCCGGGCCGGGCTGGCGACGCGCACCATAGGCTTGGTGCGGGGAGCAGGAACAGGCCGGGCCGGCGAGACGGACTGTAGGTCTGGAGCAAAGAGCTGACACAACCCGTCCTGGCTGAATGCCTGTTTTTACACACACTGTGTGAGGCATCAGCACAGGACGTACAGGGCTGTGTACTCGTACTGGCACTACAGCACGTGACACTGGCGCAGGATATCCGGGACCGAGGAGGGGTACTGGAGGCCACGAGCGTTGAGCCGGCACACTCCGTCCTGGCTGCATGCCCACCTTAGCACGACACGTGCGTGGTGCTCGCACAGGACGTACCGGACTGTGCCGGACCACTCGCGGCACAGTACACAGCTCCACATACCTCGGAACCTGCCCAGTCTCACGCTGCCTAGCCTGAGTACGGGGAGTTGGCTCTGCTCTACCTCTAGGCTCCGCCAACCTCCCTTCCAGCCCCCCAAACCCGGTGGCCTCCTCTCCTAATCCACAAACCGCCCAGTAGCTGCCTCCAGCAGCCCCGTCGTCCATGCTGTGTGCCCCCCCCCCAAAAAAAAAATATTGGGGTTGCCTCTTGCGTGTCCGACGTCGGCCCGGTTGGCGCCGCTGCTCCTCTCTATGGCGCGCCTCCACCGTCTCCTCCCACGGACGGCGATCCATACCGGCCTGGATCTCCTCCCAAGTCCAGGACCCCTGCCCGTCCAAGATCTCCTCCCAAGTCCAGGCTGTCTGCTCCTGGACACGCTGCTTGGTCCTGTTATGGTGGGATCTTCTGTCACGATCGTCATAAACAGTGGACCAAGGCGCAGCGTGATAGGCGTACATCTTTTAATTGAGTACTTTATACACTACAACAAAACAACAAAACGATACGTGAAGTCTAAGGTTCACCAACACAAACCTACACAGAACAAGATCCCACAAATAGCTATGCCAAACAGGCTGCCTAAGTATGGTTCCCAATCAGAGACAACGAGAATCAGCTGCCTCTGATTGGGAACCACCCTGGCCAACATAGATCTACATGATCTAGAACATAACATAGAAAATACAACATAGATAATCCACACCCTGGCTCAACATATAAGAGTCCCCAGAGCCAGGGCGTGACAGTACCCCCCCCCCCCCAAAGGCGCGGACTGCGACCGCGCCAACCAAAACCAACAGGGGAGGGACCGGGTGGGCATTCCGCCTCTGAGGCAGATCCGGCTCCGGGCGTGACCACCACTCTCTCGCTACCCCCCCCCCCCCGTAGCGCCCCTGGTCTGGTCCCGCTGGCTGGACCTGGACTGGACACCGTTGGAGCGGATTGCTCTGGCTCCGCAGTGGAGCAGCTGACCGGTACCTGACCAGGCACCGGTGAAACAGGCACGGGCTGTGCCGGACTGACGACGCGCACCACAGGCTTGGTGCGGGGAGCAGGAACGGGCCGGACCGGGCTGACGACGCGCACCATTGGCTTGGTGCGGGGAGCAGGAACGGGCCGGACCGGGCTGGCGACACGCACCATAGGCTTGGTGCGGGGAGCAGGAACGGGCCGGACCGGGCTGACGACGCGCACCATTGGCTTGGTGCGAGGGGCAGGAACAGGCCGGGCCGGGCTGGCGACGCGCACCATAGGCTTGGTGCGAGGGGCAGGAACAGGCCGGGCCGGGCTGGCGACGCGCACCACAGGCTTGGTGCGGGGAGCAGGAACAGGCCGGGCCGGGCTGGCGACGCGCACTGCCTGCTGTTCTCCACCTGTAACAGCGAGTGGACAAGAGTCGGTTACTGCGACTTGAACAATTTACCTATAGCACTCAACAAGCATGAGAAATCTGTCTCGCATCCAAAGCCAGATAGCTCTTAAGACATTTGGCAGTTCATGGATAGATCTGGCATTGATTGAACATCAGCATGCACAATGCAAAGGTAAAAGAGAACTGTGATATTTTGAAAGACCTAGCTAATTCATGCTACATGCTACCTTGGTAAACAGGAGTTGCCACTTCGTGGCAATGATGAGAGTGTCAGCTCATCAAACAGGCCCAGGGACAACTATGTGGAACTATAACATGCCTTTGCTGAAAATAAATAACAGTTAGCAACCCATTTACCGCAACCTGCCATCGTGTTCGCTTTTTGCTCATGGCCTATGATGGAATTTTCAATGAAACTGATGCGCTCTTCCGTGTTCTGCAGAACAAAGTGATGGATATGGATGTCTGCCGTACCCGTATCAGCAACACAATGAAACCACTGGAACGGCAGCGACAAGACTTTGATCGTTTCTTTGAGCGATATGTGTGCTTTTATCTAGGCCAACAGTGCACAACAATGCCTAATTTATCATAACCATTACAGATAACAAATCCTAATTGCTAAATTGCCCCGTATATACTGAACAAAAATATAAACGCAACATGCAACGATTTCTAAGATTTTACTAAGTTACAGTTTAAGTAAGGAAATCAGTCAATTGAAATAAAATAATTATGCCCTAATCTATGGATTTCACGACTGGGAATACAGATATGCATCTGTTGGTCACAGATACCTTTTTTTAAAAGGGAGGGGTGTGGATCAGAAAACCAGTCAGTATCTGGTGTGTCCACCATTTGCCTCATGCAGCGCAACACATCTCCTTTGCATAGAGTTGATCAGGCTGTTGATTGTTGATTGTGGCCTGTGGAATGTTGTCACTCTCCTTTTCAATGGCTGTGCAAAGTTGCTGGATATTGGCAGGAACTGGAACACGCTGTTGTATGTCGATCCAGAGCATCCCAAACATGCTCAATGGCTGAGGTCTGGTGAGTATGCAGGCCATGGAAGAACTGGGACATTTTCAGCTTCCAGGAATTGTGTACAGATCCTTGCGACATGGGGCTGTGCATTATAATGCTGAAACATGGCATGACAATGGGCCTCAGGATCTCGTCACGGTATCTCTGTGCATTCAAATTGCCATCGATAAAATGCAATTGTGTTGGTTGTTCGTAGGTTATGCCTGCCCATACCATAACCCCACCGCCACCATGGGGCACTCTGTTCACAACATTGACATCAGCAAACCACTCGCCCACACGACGCCATACACGTGGTCTGTGGTTGTGATGCTGGTTGGACATACTGCCAAATTATCTAAAACGACGTTGGAGGCGGCTTATGGTAGAGAAATTAACATTCAATTATCTGGCAGCAACTCTGGTGGACATTCCTGCAGTCAGCATGCCAATTGCATGCTCCCTCAAAACTTGAGACATCTGTGGCATTGTGTTGTGGGACAAAACTGCACATATTGTCCTCAGCACAAGATACACCTGTGTAATGATCATGCTGTTTAATCAGCTTCCTGATATGCCACACCTGTCAGGTGGATGGATTATTTTGGCAAAGGAGAAATGTTCACTAACAGGGATATAAAAAAAATTGAGAAAAATAATATTTTTGTGCATATGGAACATTTCTGGGATCTTTTTTCAGCTCATGAAACATGGGACCAATACTTTACATGTTGAGTTTATATTTTTGTTCAGTGTATATTCAGTCAATAGAAAAACAAGTGCCATTTAAGATTGATTTATTGAAACCGTAATATCAACTGGTTATATTATATCGTAGAACACAATCTTTAAAAAGGCAGTAACCTCAGCAGTGGTGCTTGCTTGTAGAAGCCTATGGCTGTGCAATGGCATAGCCTTGTTTTGATCATTTAGCAGACAACACTCTTATTTCCCAAGCCTTTATCACAGTCAAGACACACCTATTTTATAGTAAAAAACGTAATGTAATATAACAGAATAAAATATAACAGAATATTTTTCCCAATGGAAAAAGTTGGCAGTGCGAAATGATATGCATCTCGCGTCTGGAACAGTTATTCTCAAAGAGTGAAAATGTGAAACCGGGCTTAATTTGGCGAGTTGAAATTTAAAAAATGTCAGGGTTACAATTAAAAATATGTCTTCTTTTTGATATACATACGTTCGGTTTAGTTTATTCTGCCTGTTCTTTGGAATGTTCTAAAATGGACAATTCCACATTGAACACTGCATGGTGATAAATTACGGCCACCACATCTGTTTTGTGAGTAGGCCTAGGCTTAATGATTCTGATGAAAATATGCGCTTTGTGTTCATCATACTAATGTTTTTGCATATTTTCAGTGTGGAACCTACCTATGTTATAGCCTAGCCCTAGGCTAACCAATTCTAAATGGCACTAGCAGTTCGCAAAGTAGCCTAAGCAGAAAATAGACGGGACACAATTATTCCCAAACTGCAGCTCGTTGTTGGAACACATTTTGAATTTGTGATAAAACTGTCATCATTTGGCAAGGATTGTAGGTTGTGAATCCCATCAGTTAGATACGTTTTTATAGACATGTATTTCTGTAGGCCTAATGGGAGCTTGTGTGCGCACTCAAGGACGCGTTTGTAGAGGGCGCAGTCAGAATCCAATTGAGTGAGTGAGACACAGAAGGGAAAGGGAATTTAGAGAAAAGAACTGCGTGATGCTTGGCTTGGTTTCATGTCCGGCAAATGCGCATAGAGGCCTATGGAACACTAGAGTCAAAGCAAATTTACATTGTCTTCAAGACAAAATGTCAATTTTTTTCTAAGCACAATTCACCAAATATTTTTAAATTATATATTACTTTTTTTATGATCTCTGGTTAAAGATCGAGTTTTGACGTCCGTCGAAATTCATGCCCATCCCCGCCTCTGACATGAACTTTGTTTTTGTTAGAAATATTTTACAACTTGTTGGACGATATTACTTACCAAGCAGAGCTGTTTTATCAAGGTACAAATATCCTGTTCTTTTTCATTTTGAGCATAGGTATACAGACACAGCTTGGCTACATTGTAACTACGAAGCGGCCACGGTTGTGCTCGCATATGGGGCTCAGCCAGGACTATTACTTTTTGTAAGTGAATGGAAATATGTGATTTAACCGATTGATGTTGGGAAAATAAATGGCAAAAATGCAGAGTTAAATGCCTGTAAACAGCTTGGGGAGAAAAAGAAATCACAGATTGAATCATGTAATATTAAGCCTACTGTCACATGCCCTGCTCTTCCTGGTTTTTAAAGGTGCAAAAACATACGTTTGCACCCTTATTTTGAAAGTGGGGATGCAGCGGCTCCGTTTGCGCCATTGCTCAGCCGCCTATGGTAGCGCTGACTATTAGGCATTCTGTGTGTGTAGCACTGTCTACAAGTAGGCCTACTCGCTGGCATTTGGGTCGCTGTCTGTGGTGCTGAAAGTCGCCTGTTCGTGCAGGGCAGTTGTGTGGGGCACAAGCTATTAGAGCCTGTGAATGTGTGTCTAATGGTTGCGCCGCCTACTTGCTCCTGTTTGATGGTTGGTTGTGATTGTTTGTTTGATGGTTGTCTTTGTGATCGTGTCATACGGATAAACACTGAAAGTGCCTACCCGGCCTCAGACCACAATGCACTTCACTGCTGTGAAGACAGTGTGGGATTGTTAACCTCGTTTGGTAGTTATTAGAGGTCTACCTTTAAGTCATAACAGGCACGTTGTTGGTGGAACACTGGCTCATTGTGAACCGGCGATTCCTGGGGAATTGGATTGTCACCTTTTGCACCATTGGAGTCTGGAGGTGTCCATAACAGGTTATTAAACCCCATGAACCGTGCCAGGCCAACACAACGACTAGGAAAGAGATACGAATTAGTTTTTATTTATTTTTATATTTAATTATATTATCATACTTTTTTTTGCTGTTTTTGGAGGGTACAAATTTGGTGGTTTTAGATATAGGCTATGTCTAAAGTGACACCCTATTTCCTATATAGTGCACTACTTTTGAACAGAACCCTATGGACCCTGGTCAAAAGTAGTGCACTCTATAGGGAATGTGGTGCCATTTCAGAAACAGCCATAGGCCCTGCCCAGCTTGTTTGTAGCCCTGATTGTATAATTAGATAACTGTGAATAGAGAAGGTGATGGAAGTCACACCACACACATGGTGACTTATTTTCAATGTCTGTTGATCTGGGTGTGAACTTCATGACTAGAGAATGTATAATGGCCAAAGATGTATACAAACCGTATGATACTCTCATCATCTTTGTGTAAGAGTTTGACCTCAGAGACCAGGTACAAATTGCCCACCAAACAGTTCCAAGTTTCTTTCTGTTGTCAATGTGTTCTTTTTCTGGCCTCTGTCTGGTAGCCTGCTCTAGATGTGTTTGTGCTGTCTTGCTAACTCCTGACCATAGGAGTTGGCAAGACAGTCATGACCATAGGAGTTAGTGCCAGACTAGGCTATCGCATCTATCTCAAGACTCTTGTGACCTTTGACCCCATCCCTGTTTGGGCTGCAGGGTTCCTGAACGTGCTGATGAACTGCCAGTGGCAGAGCCTGCTGTGCCAGGTAGAGGATGGGGTGCTGAAAATGTTCCGAGACGAGGGCTGTGAAGAGTGCCCTCAGTACACGGTACAGCTGAAAGGCTGCCAGGTTCGACCGGGCCCCGACACACCTCAGGCCTACCGCATCACCGTGGTCCAACACGGAGACCAGGTGGCAGTACTGGAGGTAAGGGCTACGGGGGTGAAGTTTCCCCTAGGTACAGACAGATCTAGGATCAGCTTCCCCTCCCCCAATCTTAACCTTAACAATTAGTTGGGGAAATGCAAAACTGACCCAAAATCGATGACTATGGATAACGTTACCCTTTCAAAGATATAGACAGATTAGACTGTATGCAGAATTAATGGATACTACTCAGCCAAGGCTTTGGGTGTTGTTAAGGGGGTCAGAAATAGTTCATGGATCACTATGACTTTGTTATATAGTCATTTAGCAGATGCTCTTAGCCAGAGCAACTTACAGGAGCAATTAGGGTTAAGTGCCTTGCACAAGGGCACATCAATTTCGGTTACTGGCCCAACACTCTTACCCGCTAGGTTACCTGCCGATTCACTTATGTCAGTGTGGTTGATTTAGATCATGGTGGAAAGACATTACACACTCAAAAGAGAAAGCTTGTTATTATGCAATCACTACCAAAAGCGATCCAGTTATTTCCCACAGGTTTATATTAAATAAAAAACAAGTAAAAACCCCAAAAAGGAGCTGTGCAAGATCAAAATTGACCAATTCATTCCTGGAACAGAGCATTGTGTGTCTTCTTCATTCTCTCTATCTCTCTCTCACACCCCCTCTCTTTCTCTGTTCGTCCATGTCTCTGTCCAGGCCAGCTGTGCAGATGAGAAAGAGCAGTGGTTGCAGCTCCTACAGGACGGGAGTGTAAGCCAGGGTCAGGCTGATTCTCTATATCACTATGACTCAAAGCCCGCTGGAGCCCTCAGGTAATACATGTTTATGATGATCACTAGATCCATTGGTTTGGCTCTATAAAACGGGTGGTATGTATCAAGCTTCTCAGAGTAAGAGTGCTGATCTAGGATCAGCTCCCCCCTGTCTATTTAGTCTTATTCATTGTGATCTAAAAGGCTAAACTGATCCTAAATCAACACTCCTATTCTGAGACAGTTGATGCATACGGACCCAGAACTATGTTTTGAAATGCCTATACAGGGCTACTTGGTTAAAGTTTTTTTTCCCTACCATCAGTGGTTTGAAGGAACGAAGGTTCCCAACCTCAAACATGTACATAGACGACCCCTTTCACCAGCACAGTGGAAGCGGATGCTCACAACCCATCTACTCCAACACAGCCATACTGGAGCACATGGTATGGCCCATTCTGGGGGGGGGGGGGGGGGGTTGGGGTCTAGAGAGACTTTGCACCTTCAGACTTGAATAAGGACACAGTCAGGTGATAGTCATAGGCATACATTTCTATTTGTAGTAAACTGTACAGTTGACAACAGTCAAAAGAAACCAGTGTGATTTTGATGGACATACTGTTCGCTGTTGATATTTCAAAGGATTTCCTTTGTTTTGTTCTCATCAGTTCCAGAATTCCCAAAACATCGCCAGGGGAGACTCAGTGTCATCGAAGGATTCAGTCAACTACAGCAACACTGAAATCTTTAACAACCACAGTAAGTCGGATTCAATGTTCACCCCTTCAGGTGTTCCTCTCTAGGAGACCACAGACATACCATTGGCCATTTGCACATATCCTCCAATTGAGCAGGCACTAGACCAGGGATGGGCAACTTTGATGGGGGTGGGGGCCACAAAAAATCTGAACTCATCATGAGGGGCCGCAGTAGCTGGCCACTAAACTAATTTAGCAATCTAAAAAAATGTTGCTGACATGGGCTAAGTGGCTGACATAACAAGAGAAACTGCTGATGCACAACCAAATTTCGAAATTGCACCTTGTGTATTCTACTATTCTAACTTACAACAGTAAATTGAGACCCCGACTGAGGTCCTTCAAAAGGGGGCCGGGCCGCCAGTTTCCCATCCCTGCACTAGACTATAGTCAATCAAATAAAAGTTTGGTCGCGTACACAGTTTAGCAGATGTTATAGCGGGTGCAGCGAAATGCTTAGCTCCTAACAATGTAGTAAAAGTACACACATTTTTAAAAACACAAGAAGAAATCAAGAAATGTCAGAATTAATCCAATTAACAACCCAAATGGCACTGTAACAATAATCCAAATGCAATCTATACGTACAGTTTAAGTCGGAAGTTTACATACACTTAGTCATTAAAACTCGTTTTTCAACCACTCCACAAATTTCTTGTTAACAAACTATAGTTTTGGCAAGTCGGTTAGGACATCTACTTTGTGCATGACACGAGTAATTTTTCCAACAATTGTTTACAGACAGATTATTTCACTTATAATGTTCTATATCACAATTCCAGTGGGTCAGAAGTTTACATACACTAAGTTGACTGTGCCTTTAAACAGCTTGGAAAATTCAAGAAAATTATGTCATGGCTTTAGAACCTTCTGATATGCTAATTGACATAATTTGAGTCAATTGGAGGTGTACCTGTGGATGTATTTCAAGGCCTACCTTCAAACTCAGTGCCTCTTTGCTTGACATCATGGGAAAATCAGAAGAAATCAGCCAAGACCTCAGAAAAATTATTGTAGACCTCCACAAGTCTGGTTCATCCTTGGGAGGAATTTCCAAATGCCTGAAGGTACCACGTTCAACTGTACAAACAATAGTATGCAAGTATAAACACCATGGGACTACGAAGCCGTCATACCGCTCAGGAAGGAGACGCGTTCTGTCTCCTAGAGATGAACGTACTTTGGTGCGAAAAGTGCAAATCAATCCCAGAACAACAGCAAAGGACCTTGTGAAGATGCTGGACGAAACAGGTACAAAAGTATCTATATCCACAGTAAAACGAGTCCTATATCGACATAACCTGAAAGGCCGTTCAGCAAGGAAGAAGCCACTGCTCCAAAACCGCCATAAAAAAAGCCAGACTACGGTTTGCAACTGCACATGGGGACAAATATCGTACTTTTTGGAGAAATGTCCTCTGGTCTGATGAAACAAAAATAGAACTGTTTGGCCATAATGACCATCGTTATGTTTGGAGGAAAAGGGGGGACTTGCAAGCCGAAGAACACCATGCCAACCGTGAAGTACGGGGGTGAAAGCATCATGCTTGTGACACTCTGGCTCCGGGACTTTTGTATTTGAGCCAGGGTGTATTTTGTGTTGTTGGGTTTTGGTTTGGTTATGTTGGGCATTTGGGTGTATTTCTATGTTGGTAGTTCTGTTGTGTGTATTTCTAGCTTTGGTCATTGACTCCCAATCGGAGGTAACGAGTGTCAGCTGTCGGCTCGTTATCTCTGATTGGGAGCCATATTTATTCTGTATGTTTTCTTGTGGGAATTGTGGGTTTTTGTTCCAGGTTCAGTCATAGTCACTGTAGGACTTCACTTTCGTCTTTTGTTTTGTATTGACGTGCTTGTTTAAATAAAGTCATCATGTTCACTCCACGCGCTGCGTATTGGTCCGCTTCCTCAGACGATCGTGACAGAAAAACCCACCAGAAAAGGACCAAGCAGCGTGTCAAGCGGCAACAGGATTTATGGACGCCTATCAAGGATTCATGGACTTGGGAGGAGATACTGGATGGAAAGGGTCCTTGGGCACAACCGGGAGAGTATCGCCGCCCTCGTGAAGAGCTGGAGGCAGCTAAAGCCGAGAGGAGGCGGTATGAGGAGGCAGCACGGAGTCAAGGCTGGAAGCCTGTGGGTACTACCCAAACATTTATTGGGGGGGGGCTAAAAGGGAGTGTGGCGAAGTCAGGTAGGAGACCTGCGCCTACTCCCTGGACTTACCGTGGAGAGCGAGAGTACGGGCAGACACCGTGTTACGCAGTAGAGCGCATGGTGTCTCCTGTACGCAGGCATAGCCCGGTTCGACACATTCCAGCTCCACGTATCGGCCGGGCTAGATTGAGCATTGAGCCGGATGTCATGAAGCCGGCCCAACGCATCAGGCCACCAGTGCGTCTTCTCGGGCCGGCGTACATGGCACCAGCCTTACGCATGGTGTTCCCGGTTCGCCCTCATAGGCCGGTGCGGGTTATTCCACCTCCCCGTACTGGTCGGGCGACGGGGAGCATCAACCCGGGTAAGGTTGGGCAGGCTCAGTGCTCAAGGGGGCCAGTAAGCCTGCACGGTCCGGTATGTCCGGCGCCACCTCCCCGCTCCAGCCCAGTACCACCAGTTCCTGCTCTTCGCACTAGGCTTCCTGTAAGTCTGCAGAGCCCTGTGTTTCCTCCACGCACTAGCTGTATGGTGCGTGTCTCCAGCCTTTTCCCACCAGTGCCTACACCACGCACCAAGTCTCCTGTGTGTCCCCCGAGTCCTGTGCGTCCTGTTGCTGCTCTCCGCACTAGGCGTTATGAGAGTCCCCAGGGTCCAGTATGCCCTGTTCCGGCTCTCCGCACTAGCCCTTATGTGCGTCCCCAGGGTCCAGCATACCCTGTTGCTTCTCCCCGCACTAGCCCTGAGATGCGTGTCCTCAGCCCGGTACCTCCAGTTCCGGCACCACGCATCAGGCCTACGGTGCGCCTCAGACGGCCAGAGTCTGCCGTCTGCCCAACGGGGCCTGAACTGCCCGTCTGCCCTAAGGCGTTTGAACTGGCCGTCTGGACTGAGCCTGCAAAGCCGCCCGTCTGCCATGAGCCGTCAGAGCTGTCCGCCAGACCGGAGCCGCTAGAGCCTTCCGCCAGACAGGATCAGCCAGAGCCTTCCGCCAGACAGGATCAGCCAGAGCCTTCCGCCAGACAGGATCAGCCAGAGCCTTCCGCCAGCCATGAGCAGCCAGATCCGTCAGCCAGCCATGAGCAGCCAGATCCGTCAGCCAGCCATGAGCAGCCAGATCCGTCGGCCAGCCATGAGCAGCCAGATCCGTCAGCCAGCCATGAGCAGCCAGATCCGTCAGCCAGCCATGAGCAGCCAGATCCGTCAGCCAGCCATGAGCAGCCAGATCCGTCAGCCAGCCATGAGCAGCCAGATCCGTCAGCCAGCCATGAGCAGCCAGATCCGTCAGCCAGCCATGAGCAGCCAGATCCGTCAGCCAGCCATGAGCAGCCAGATCTTTCAGCCAGCCATGAGCCGTCCAGCCAGGATCCGCCAGAGCCGTCCAGCCAGGATCCGCCAGAGCCAGCCAGCCAGGATCCACCATTGAGTCCGGTGCTGCCCCTTAGCCAGGTGCTGTCCCGTAGCCCGGTGCTGCCCCTTATCCTGGTGCTGCCTCTTAGTCCGGTGCTGCCCCTTAGCCAGGTGCTGTCCCTTAGCCCGGTTCTGCCCCTAAATCCAGGTGGGGTAAGTTGGAGGGTGGTCATGTGGAGGAGGCTAGGGAAGCGGGTGGTGACTAAGGTGGGGTGGGGACCACGACCAGGGCCAGAACCGCCACCGTGGACAGACGCCCACCCAGACCCTCCCCTAGACTGTATGCTGGTGCGCCCGGAGTGCGCACCTTTAGGGGGGGGTACTGTGACACTCTGGCTCCGGGACTTTTGTATTTGAGCCAGGGTGTATTTTGTGTTGTTGGGTTTTGGTTTGGTTATGTTGGGCATTTGGGTGTATTTCTATGTTGGTAGTTCTGTTGTGTGTATTTCTAGCTTTGGTCATTGACTCCCAATCGGAGGTAACGAGTGTCAGCTGTCGGCTCGTTATCTCTGATTGGGAGCCATATTTATTCTGTATGTTTTCTTGTGGGAATTGTGGGTTTTTGTTCCAGGTTCAGTCATAGTCACTGTAGGACTTCACTTTCGTCTTTTGTTTTGTATTGACGTGCTTGTTTAAATAAAGTCATCATGTTCACTCCACGCGCTGCGTATTGGTCCGCTTCCTCAGACGATCGTGACAATGCTGTTGGGGTGCTTTGCTGCAGGAGGGACTGGTGCACTTCACAAAATAGATGGCATTATGAGGAAGGAAAAGTATGTGAATATATTGAAGCAACATCTCAAGACATCAGTCAGGAAGTTAAAGCTTGGTCGCAAATGGGTCTTCCAAATGGACAATGACCCCAAGCATACTTCCAAAGTTGTGGCCAAATGGCTTAAGGACAACAAAGTCAAGGTATTGGAGTGGCCATCACAAAGCCCTGACCTCAATCCTATAGAAAATGTGTGGGCGGAACTGAAAAAGCGTGTGCGAGCAAGGAGGCCTACAAACCTGACTCAGTTACACCAGCTCTGTCAGGAGGAATGAGCCAAAATTCACCCAAATTATTGTGGGAAGCTTGAGGAAGGCTACCCGAAACGTTTGACCGAAGTTAAACAATTTAAAGGCAATGCTACCAAATACTAATTGAGTGTATGTAAACTTCTGACCCACTGGGAATGTGATGAAAGAAATAAAAGCTGAAATAAATCATTCTCTCTACTATTATTCTGACATTTCACATTCTTTAAATAAAGTGGTGATCCTAACTGACCTAAAACAGGGAATTGTTACTAGGATTAAATATCAGGAATTGTGAAAAACTGAGTTTAAATGTATTTGGCTAAGGTGTATGTAAACTTCTGACTTCAACTGTATATACACCGGATGAATGTATGTTGAAATGTTGTTTTGGGATTAAGTTCATTTTCATGGCAAAGAGGGACTTTGCAATTAATTGCAATTAATCTGATCACTCTTCATAACATTCTGGAGTATATGCAAATTGCCATCATAAAAACTGAGGCAGCAGACTTTGTGAAAATTAATATTTGTGTCATTCTCAAAACATTTGACCACGACTGTACATAGGGCAGCAGTCTCTAAGGTGCAGGGTAGAGTACCTGGTGGTAGCCGGCTACTAGCTAGTAACATACACATTCCTAATGCAAGGAGACATGAGGGTTTGCCTAGATTTCACGTCAATATGTAAACCAATTTCTGTCCAATCTCTTTGCCACTCCGTCTGTTATTCAGACCGGGAGCCAAATAGAAAATGAAAGATGTTTGTATGGAGTTTATTCCCCCAATCTGTGCAAAACATATGATTAGGGAAGAATATGTAACTTAGTTTGGGATATTATTATCATTCTCCTGCATTAAAGTTTTTGACATTTAAGTGAAACAATTCCACTACATCTGGCTTGAATTAGAAAAGTGTCTACATAATTATATGTTATAACAGATTCTCTGAACAGAATTTTCCGTCCGCATCCCATAGTTTTATTGTGTTGCAGTTGAGTGCTGTTGCATCAATGTAAAACACTACACAGACACAAACGTATAGTGCTTTATAATTATACTGGTGGGAACACGGTTACTCTGGTCTACCCCCCCTGTTTTTGTTAAGTTTGAGCAGTTTGGATCAAGTAGAAAATGTCTGGGACTACTTCATATAATGCCCCCAAGCTATGGGTTATTGAACCTCTGAGGCCTGAAGATATAGCCTGTTCCCAGATCTGTTTGTGCTTTCAGGCCAAACATGACAATGAGTGACAAGGAGTTGACATGGTAGCACAAACAGATCTGGGACAAGGCTGCTGAAGATATGGAACATGTGAACACTGCTGAAAAGAGTGTGCAGGCCAGGAGGGAATGTAAGGCCACAGTTACTCCAGCTCTTACTCACTATTAAGAAGTGATCTTGGATTCCTTCTTGGAGTTGTGGAGGGAAATGCTCCCATGTGCTCGGGAGGTTGGAGAGTGCTGATGCTAAGCCGTCGTTTTTGGTGGTTTGGTCATGGCAGCAGGATCTAGCCTCGCGGCAGAATGTCCTTGTAAGGGCCTCTTAAAAACACAAGATATCATGTTTTCCACTCAACAAAACTTCCATCATTTGAGTCTTTGGAACAATGTTGAGTTCCATCTTTAAATTTCAATTTGGTGCTATTGCTATAACAATATAACTTTTTTCATTCAGTGTTAGTCAAATAAAATGTATAGTCTTTAACGTAGGTATTTACTGCAGATTTGTGACAGTGAATGCTCTGTAACAGGTAGGAAATCGTGTGAGGTGGAGCGGGGGGTTCAGAAACTGGACTTGACCGGGAAGAGAAGGGTACAGCTGAGAGCTGGGTCAGAGATGAACCTCATCACTGCAGGGAAGAAAGCCAAATGTACTTCCTTCAGACAGTCTCTGGCCTTCTGTACAGAACGGGCACAGGTAAGGCAACTCTACACTGCCACCCATAACCCTGTTATGCTATCCATAGAGGTCTTATCCCTGAAAATATCCAGGGCCCATATTCATAAAGTGTCTTAGAGTAGAAGTGCTGATCTAGGATCTGGTCCCACATGTCCATATAATCTTATTCATTATGATCTAAAATGAAAAACTGATCTTAGATCAGCAC
Organism: Coregonus lavaretus; assembly: GCF_964263955.1. Lineage (NCBI taxonomy): Eukaryota > Metazoa > Chordata > Actinopteri > Salmoniformes > Salmonidae > Coregonus > Coregonus lavaretus. Next base: position 46,786,263 of record NC_140001.1, on the reverse strand, counting down.
TCCTTCTTTGAGAAGCTTTGTGGCACAATGCTGCCACTTGCTGTTCGGAATGCTCAACACAACACTAGTGTGTTAAACTGAAAATACAAAAGGCTTCATAGTGTGACATGGTGTCCAAATAGAATTGGTTGAATTATTAAGGTGACTCGTTAATAAATCATGGGGAAAACGTCAACAAGGAAATGTTTCATCTTCTCTCCAGTTGTAGGTTGGACACATTTTATCCCTTTATTCCATTCTTGTCTAACAGAATGTCTGTGTAAAATGCCTTTCCCGCTCATGTTTGTACAGATGCCTGTGTGTTGAGAAGCAATTAGCCTACAGTGCACATAAATAGTCTATCCCCCTCTTTAGATACAATGACCAGAGGACCAGATCAAACATATGGCCCTTGCTATCATTAGCCTCAAATAAATCCTCTTCCTGCAGAGCTTGAAAGGGTTCTTGGGCCGACCAAAGTTGTTTGACATATTGTAAACAAATCCAACTTAACAATACCAATCTGCATATCAAAACTTGGTACGCTCCAGGCAGAAGAAAAAGGAATCTACTGCTACTACTCTTCTGACCACTACGTCATTGCATTGGAGTATGTGTTTTATATCCTCTTGGCTGGGTCACTTTGATATTGTGGTGAAGTTGACCCCATGCTCCTGTCAGCATGGGTCTTCTCTAAAGTCTGTGCTCATTTTATTGGCCTTGTCTCCACAGGGTGGGTTCTTCACTCCGCTACTGCGAAGGACCGCCTCCGCTAAAAACTCATTGAAAAGAGCCCCCTCCGCCCTATTTATTGAGCATGGCAAGGTGTTTCAGAGAAAGAAGGTACGTTTTGACCTAAATGGTCCGATAATCTTCTAATCATATCAAGACAATTAAATTAAGGAATATACACTACCGTTCAGAAGTTTGGGGTAGTGTATAATGGAATATCTACATAGGCGTACAGAGGCCCATTATCAGCAACCATCAGTCCTGTGTTCCAATGGCACGTTGTGTTTGCTAATCCAAGTTGATCATTTTAAAAGGCTAATTGATCATTAGAAAACCCTTTTGCAATTATGTTAGCACAGCTGAAAACTGTTGTGCTGATTAAAGAAACAATAAAACTGGCCTGAACTTTTGAACGGTAGTTTAAGTCAAAGGAATATGTCAAGTAAGTATAATTGTTCAATTAAATGTACCATGTGTTCTTTTTTTCTTATTATTTTTGTAGGAGTGGGAGACAAAGGCCTCTACTTAATACTATACTGGTCGTTTCGGTAACAATTATCTTGTATACATTTTCTATCAAACATCTTTGTCATCAGAAATGTCATCCGTCCTGATGATAATACAATACACTATACTTCCGAAATGGCACCCCTTTCCCTATTGAAAAGTAGTGCACTATATAGGGAATAGGGTGCAATTTGGGATGGGCCTTAGATAAACAGGCTTGTTTCTCCATTAAAACAGAGGCATTTAATAAGAGATTCCTGTGAGGGTAATTCAGTTGAAAACCTTGTAAAGCCTGACTCAGGAATTCAGGGTTGTCTCTCAGGTGTAACACTTTCATCATTTTTTTCTGTCTTTCATTTCTTAAAGCACAGTATGTATTGTCTAATTTGTCTATGTATGTATTCCTATTCATCAGACTTGACTTTACACTGTTTATCACCAATTGAGTTACAATAAATACACAATGTTGAAGTCATGAAAAATACATATACACTACCGTTCAAACGTTTGGGGTCACTTAGAAATGTCCTTGTTTTCGAAAGAAAATCATTTTTTTTGTCCATTAAAATAACAACAAATTTCCAGCTACAATAGCCATTTACAACATTAACAATGTCTACACTGTATTTCTGATCAATTTTATGTTATTTTAATGGACAAAAAAAATGCTGTTCTTTCAAAAACAAGGACATTTCTAAGTGACCCCAAACTTTTGAACGGTAGTGTATATGGATATGAATTGAAGTAATGTTCACCGTATACAGTTCTGTGGTATAATTTAAACATAGTTGTAGATTATATCTTTTATAAAGTGTTTTTACCATGACATTTTTGCTTAGTATCACTGAGATGTTTTACATTTCTGAAATATGTTGTGATACAGTGACATCTATTGTAATGTTGCCATGTTTTTTTTAAGAGAGTCTTTGTGTATTAAATGTTAGGTTGGCCTACTATTTGCTGTAAACTGATAACTGTGGTAATAAAATAGTAATTAAAACACATCTGTATTTGTTCAATAAAGTATTTCTGAGGGGAAATGTTTTGGATAGATATACATTGTGGAAGTGTAGTTGCTTGTTAGTTGACTATCAGATGACTTCATCTAGTAAACTGGTCATGAAAAAAAAAAAAACTGTCAACACTGTACATTATGATTCTGCTTAACAATGTGTTGGACATTAAAAAGCCCAGGTAAAAGAAAGTGTGGATTGTCTGGAAAGTCTGGAAATCATCTTCTGATGCTGGCAAGAACAACAACAACATGGGTCAGGACTTCCTAAACACACGCCATTTCGATACAAGTGACCCTAAACATTTTCCTAACCTTAACCTAATTCTCCTATCCTGCTTGAAAAAGTCGTAGCTGTATCTAAGTGGAGTGTTATTAGGGAATCTCGGTCAGGTCAGCTCCATCAAAGATGTTTTATAACTAACCCAACTACAGCCTGTCGTTTCCAATAGGAGCAAATTAATTATAGTGGGCAGAACAAGCAAGGAGGTGGGCAGAGCCAAGCACGAGAGCGAGATCCTGTTGGCGTGTTCTAGAATGTATTTGCATATTTCCGTTAGGGAACGCCTACTCTGAAGTGTCCTTGTGCAATAACTCCATTCGCCCTTGCACTCCTTCTAAAGAATGCATAAGTGTTTAAACTTTGGCAAAGGGTAAAGTCTACAAAACTTTGTCCATTCTGTTCGTTACAGATTTTAGTTTTGGGAAGAGAACTGTATTGATATCAAATGTTTCATCGGAGATAAAATGAGCAGAATATCGGCCAAAATCCATCTCGCTCCATCTTCTCCCACTGGCCGCCACTGGGCTTCCTCTCATCACCTTATTTGGTGGTGAGTGGAAACGCCAACCGGATGCTTCAGATTTATACATCCGGTGAAACATCTGACTAGTTGTTCTATCTGTGGCTATATCGTATTTGGAGCTAGCAAGCTGTTTGCAAACGGAAAAATGTTGACCATATTTTGTAAAACTTTTTATTAGTTCGACGAAAATAATGGAAATGTTCAGTAAACTGACAAATCTCTTTCAACAGGCGTTGGAGACAGTAAGTAATGGTTGTTGACAAGCCCTTTTTGTACTCTACTTCCTGGATTTAGCTAGCTAGGTAGATACTGTTTGATGCAAGCTAATTGGCTAGCAGCTAGCTAACTTTACTGCTGACTTTGGCCCATATAAAGTTAGCCAACGGCTAAAAAAGTTAGCTAGCGGTTAAAAGTTGACTATTTGTAGGCCTTACATGAGTTGAATGATGTGCCAAAAATGTGTCTGTCATCTGTACGAAAAGTCGGAAAAAGAGCAATCCTGCAACAAGTTGCAACCTAACCCAACGCGTTACCTAGCTAGCCAAGTAGTCAAAACTAGCTAGCAAGATGGTGACAACCTATTTAGATTAATTTATTTGGTGTAATATGCTTATTGAATAATGCCAATGTTATTATAAAGTTTTATGTGGATTTGTTAATTATTCTGACAATTATCTAACGTTAGCTTCCTACCTAGCTACAACATATACCATGGCGTCTGAAATGTTTGTTGATAAAGATGTCCAGCTAGCCCATAGAGAGAGATAGAGGACTCATCTTTGTATCTGTGACATAATAGCGTCTGTGAAAGCATTGGCAGCGCCATTGAGGCCATCTCCATTTTGAAGTAGGCAATTTTCTTCTTCACGATTGGCTGATCCCTCCTGATGACCCGGTAAGACATGACTCCAACAGGGTCACCAGGAGAGATCAGCCAATGAAGTTGGAAGTACCACACAGTTAACTACATTAAAATGGTAGAAGCCCTCAATGGCGTTGGTAATGCTAATATAGCCTTTTGGCCACTAGAGGCCTCTAACATTCTCTATGGAGTAGTCTGACCTGACTCCATATTTACTCAAGTGGAAGCCCACAGGCATATGAAACCACATTCCATCATTGGGCAACTTTCTTGGGGGATGGGGAGAGTGATAAGCTGATACAAGATAGGAGGAAACTCAACTCTGATTAATGGCACATGTTTTATGCTGGATAGGACATCATTGTTTAGGCCCACATTCTTTGAGCTGAATCATCTCGTGTTTCCATTCTTCCATTTTCTAGAGGGAGCCATCAGTAAATTTATTGGACTCTTTTGTGGAGCACTGGAAAGGGATAACCAATTATTACATTGAAACTACTGGTAAGATTGAGACACTGCTGAAATGTTGAAATTAAGAATCTGTTGAATACCCCGGATGTGCCTCCAAGTGACCTTGGCCTGAGTTACATTGCGAACTAACTTGTCGGCAGTAGGACATTTTAATACTGCTGTCATATTCGGCATGTGTTCATATTGGCCTATGTTGAGAGTGCGTTCAACTGTGATGGTTTTCCAGATGAAACGAGGCCTGTAAAGCAGACAGACATCCCATGGCGATTGAAGCAAATGCTGGATATCTTAGTTTACGAAGAGGGCCAACAGGGGCTGGAGGAGACGGGCCCTTGTATGGAGTACCTCCTACAGCACAAACTGCTGGAGACCCTCTGCACCCTAGGCAAAGCACAGGTACCACACTCACACAGCAGGAGAGATGTTGTCATGTGTGGTACGTTTTGATAACCCTCTCTTCGACACTGATCTCTTCCTCCTGCCAGTACCCCCCAGGAATGAACCAGCAGGTCCTGGTGTTCTTCTCCAAAATCCTGGTACAAATCCAAAAGCCAATGCTTCACATGATCAATGTGTATAGGCCAGTGCAGGTAAGGAGTCATTCATTCTGGTTATTGTTCATCACTTTGTTGTTGTCTATGGCTGTTTGAAATTTGATATACAGTGCATTCGGAAAGTATTCAGACCCCTTGACTTTTTCCATATTTTGTTACATTACAGCCTTATTCTAAAATTGATTAAATAATTTCCCCCCTTCAATCTACACACAATACTCCATAATGACAAAGCGAAAACAGGTTTTTAGAAGTGTTTGCAAATGTATAAATAAAAACGGCTACCTTATTTACATAATTATTCAGACCCTTTGCTAAGAGACTCAAAATTGAGCTCAGGTGCATCCTGTTTCCATTTATCATCCTTGAGATGTTTCTACAACTTGATTGGAGTCTACCTGTGTTAAATTCAATTGATTTGACATGATTTGGAAAGGCACACACCTGTCTATATAAGGTCCCACAGTTGACAGTGCATGTCAGAGCAAAAACCAAGTCATGATGTTGAAGGAATTGTCCATAGAGCTCCGAGACAGAATTGTGTCAAGGCACAGATCTGGGGAAGGGTACCAAAAAATGTATGCAGCATTGAAGGTCCCCAAAAACACAGTGGCCTCCATCCTTGTTAAATTGAATACGTTTTGAAGCGCCAAGACTCTTCCTAGAGCTGGCCCCTTGGCCAAACTAAGCAATTGTGGGAGAAGGGCCTTGGTCAGGGAGGTGACCAAGAACCCGATGGTCACTCTGACAGACCTCCAGAGTTCCTCTGTGGAGATGGGAGAACCTTCCAGAAGGACAACCATCTCTGCAGCACTCCGCCAATCAGGTCTTTATGGTAGAGTGGCCAGACAGAAGCCACTCCTCAGTAAAAGGCACATGACAGCCTGCTTGGAGTTTGCCAAAAGGCACCTAAAGGACTCTCAGACCATGAGAAACAAGATTCTCTGGTCTAATGAAACCAAGATTGAACTCTTTGCCCTGAATGCAAAGCGTCACATCTGGAGGAAAGCTGGCACCATCCCTACGGTGAAGCATGGTGGTGACAGCATCATGCTGTGGGGATTTTTTTCTGCGGCAGGGACTGGGAGACTAGTCAGGATCGAGGGAAAGATGAACGGAGCAAAGTACAGAGAGATCCTTGATGAAAACCTGCTCCAGAGCGCTCAGGACCTCAGACTGGGGTGAAGGTTCACCTTCCAACAGGACAATGACCCTAAGCACACAGCCAAGCCAACGCAGGAGTGGCTTCGGGACAAGTCTCTGAATGTCCTTGAGTGGCCCAGCCAGAGCCCGGACTTGAACATCTCTGGAGAGACCTGAAAATAGCTGTGCAGCGACGCTCCCCATCCAACCTGACAGAGCTTGAGAGGATCTGCAGAGAAGAATGGGAGAAACTCCCCAAATACAGGTGTGCCAAGCTTGTAGAAGACTCAAGGCTGTAATCGCTGCCAAAGGTGCTTTATATATTATAATTTTTATTCTAAAAACCTATTTTTGCTTTGTCATTATGGGGTATTGTGTGTAGATTCATGAGAGAAAAACAAATTAATCAATTTTAGAATAAGGCTGTAACGTAACAAAATGTGGGGAAAGTATATTTTTCCGAATGCACTGTATTTGTCCCTCAGTAGGCCTAACTGTCACTTGTATGTATGTGCATGCATACATTAATGTCAATATTTTACCAAAAAAGTGAAATACTATTATCTATCGTGGTCTCTTTACCAAGATAAAGTGATATTTAAAATGTGCTTTCCTTAACAGTAAATTTGTCCTCCCAAAATTCCTGACATTGCTCTCAACAGAAGCTGGTTCGTCTGTGTGGTCTTCTGGGATCGCAGACTGAGAAAGAGGAGGCTCAGTTTCTGTTTGTCGTTTGCTCCAGGGTGAAACAAGATCCGTATGTTCTCAACTACATTTTAGAGGTACTTTAAAATTCAACCTTTTGATTTGGTCGTGCATTTTCAAGCACTAAACGTGTAGGCAATGGGCATACTGAATAGTAGTACTAATGGTAGTAGTTTTAAAATTAAAACTAGTGGTAGTCGTACTTTATTAGCACGTCATTAGTTTGACCGTAGTTGACTATGTAGTTGATTTCAGTGCATCATCCGAAGTAAGTCATGTCAACGTATGATTGATGTTTTTTTCTTTTTACTGTTTTACCTGTCATGCAGATTAAAAAGGAAAATCTCTTCAAGAGGTCTATTTCTTCCTCTGAGGATACAGAAAAAGGGAGAAGTGAAGAGGCTGTGCCTTCCAGTAACCCCACAGCCTCAAACCCTGCCTCCACCTCAAGTCCTCAACAGCACTCACCCACTGACTCTCCCTCCACTATTTTCCCAGCCAATGCAGGCCTCATCCATGTCTTGGTCCACTTGAGCAGAAGCCAGGTGTGTTCAGCCAGGACTACTTGACAAACCAATACATAATTCATGCATTTGAAATGAACATCAAGTTATCAATAATTTGCCACGTTTTTCTTTGTTTCCTTGTTCAGAACAAAGTTGCACTGAAAGCCTTTGAGAGCTTGCTGCTCCTCGTCAGCCTACCAAAGGAAGATACTGCAGTGTGCTTGGCTGAAAGCACCCCACTGTGTCAGCTACTGGCTGAGCGGTTGTGTGAGCTCTACAGCCAGCTCCCGGCTACGCTGGAAGCTGCAGACATCCACAGTTTCCCCCAGACCCACTGGAGGTGAGCTTAGTGGCCCAGAGCATGCAGGAGCCCTTACCGGTGAACGATGTACTGAAAACTCAATATAGTCATGATTCTACAAGCCTCTCGTTCACGCCATTCACCACAAGGGGCTTATTGGCGCTGTCATTTGTGACACTTGTAAAAGTGTGCTTTAAACAATGTACATTTGGCATACAAATAAGATTATTTCTTGGTACATTTGAAACGAGGTCTAGTTGTGGCCGCAACCTATGGAACGCCATTTGGGTCTTAGCGTGTCAAAAAAGATACACGTCAATTAAGCTTGTTGACCAATCAGCACCTGAATATGACTGCACGTCACATAATTTAACACGTTCATTAATTTTTTACGTAGTTATTACACATAGATTACACTCACTCATATTTCATATGTCACAGTGATTCACCAATACGTATGCTATGATGCTGGTAAAGTTGTCTTGAGCGCAGACACACTTCAAAGCTCTGGGACAGTGCTGGTCATAAAAAAAGCTAGCTAGCTGATGGATGCAAACAATGTTCTTCCCCCAAAACATAGCAAAACGACAATATGTGTCAGTAGCTATAGTTAACTAACTATCTAGCTAGCTAGGTGTCATCTAAAATACCCCTAATTTTATAAAACAGTTCTTATTTGATTAATGATGGTCAGACCCACCTATGTGAAGCTAGACACAATAAGGATAAGCCACAATTTGCGGTTCGCCTTCAAAATAAAAGTATCTCATTGAAAGTGATCCAAATGAATACAAATAGTGCCATAATTGAATAGATCATGCTATATGAGGTTGGAATGTTATATAAATCCAACAAAAGACAATTTGTTAATTTGATTAATCTGTTTCAATCAGACTGTGGATGTATTAGACTTTAGAATTGCATTGGAATCCTCTGTAGCTCAATTGGTAGAGCATGGGGCTTGTAACGCCAGGGTAGTGGGTTGGATCCCCGGGACCACCCATACATAAAAATGTATGCACACATGACTTTAAGTCGCTTTGGATAAAAGCGTCTGCTAAATGGTATATTATTATTATTATTATTATTATTATACTTATTTCACTATACAGCCTTGCCTATGGATTGTGGGTCAATGACATGGGGTATCAGTCTACTCCGTGACACCCAGAGAACGTTAGCGTCGTAGCTCTTATTGCGGGACTCTGAAACCACTGTGAAATTAGCCACATTTATTGTACCAGTCAACCTACTATGTGTATTGAACACTATTCCAGAGGAAAAACAATACAATGTGGATGGTTTGGAGTCTGATAACTCTGAGGAGGACTTTGGGGAAAAAAGCACTTTGGTACTGAGTAGACTGATACCCCGTTTCATTGATCCCAAATCCTTAGGTAAGGCTGTACAGTGCAATATGAATGTCAATACACACAGTAGGCTGACTGGGGAGGTGATTTCCCTAAGCCAAAGTCCTGCAATAAGAGCTACAACGCTAATATTTGTGAAAACTCTTCACAATTGTGTTCTGTGGGTGTCACTGAGTAGACTGATACCCCATTTCATTGCTCCACATTCCAACCTTGTTTAACATTATGTAGTCTAAATATGGCATGATTTCACCAATAGTAACCAATTGCAGCACTTTCAAATGGAGACTTTTATTTTGAAGGCAAACCGCACATTCCACTATTGTGGCTCATCCTTATTGTGACTAACTTCACAACACATAACCCGGTCCGGTCAAGCCTCACTGAAGCTAGCTGGCAGTTTATAACGTTAGCTTTGGGCAACAGGGTTAAATAGCTGGCTAGCTAGGTACTTTCATTAACTGAAGTGAAATTTCCATAGGAGAATAACAAGTGGCTACCTAGCTAATACTTACTGATAAGTTGCGTCAATTCAAATCTGGTATAGGAACAAAAAGAGGTCAATAAACGTCTTCTAAAATAAACTAGTATTTTAATTAATGCAAAACGCTTCAATGGTAAATATGATGTTCGTAAATACGGGTCCACTGAAATACCACGCAGGGCAGACAGAGAACTGAGCCATTGTTATAAGTTCTTCTTTAAATACTCTGACAGAGATAGTTCCTGCTCCAAGCAGGCCTATCAGAGTAGAGACTGAGCGTGGTTTAGACTTACTCAGCCTATCGTTGGCGCACAGGCTGGTCCCAGCCCCTTGGCGCTTCACTGTTGCCAGGCATTAGTTGTTATCTCCACAACTTGTCTCGAGTCAGCAACCTCAGACATCTTTGTAGCAGAACACATGTCCTTGAGCGGTTTAACAAAGAGGCAGTGAGTGTGTGTCTGTGTGAATCACAAGTCTGTCTCAGCCTACCCCCTAACTGTTCCCCACATTAATCACAGCTTGTTATATTAAACAATCTATATCAGTACAGTACAAACCTATTATGTTTAATCATTAATGCTTTCTTATTAAGCTAACAGCACATCTAAAATATAAGAGAATAATTTCCCACATTACTCACATGGATTCCTAAATCATTGCTAAGAATATTGAAAATGACTGCAGTTTGTAATGGTCATTGTTTACAGGCTGCTTGCATTGGTGGGTACCACGCTAAAGCTAGCTAACTATAGCTACTGAAACAGATTGTCGTTTTGGGGGAAGAACATTGTTTGCATCCCATCAGCTAGCTAGCTTTTTTTATGACCAGCACTGTCCCAGAGCTTTGAAGTGCGTCTGCGCTCAAGACAACTTTACCAGCATCATAGCATACGAATTGGTGAATCGCTGTGACATATGAAATACGAGTGAGAGTGTAATCTGTGTAATAACTATGTACAAAATTAATAAACGTGTTAAATTATTATGTGACGTGCAGTCATATTCAGGTGCTGATTGGTCAACAAGCTTAATTGATGTGTCAAACAGCGTTATTTGACGTGTATCTTTTTTTGACACGCTAAGACCCAAATGGCGTTCCATAGTTTGAAGCTGTTGTACAAAACCGGAAGTGAAAGACTCAAAAACGAAACTTAAGAACAGAAAGCATGGAAATGGCCCATATAGAACAGATCTACCTCTTCTAAGACTTTCTTTCAATGAGAATGACAGATCTATAACACACATTACATTTGCATGAATTAGCATATAATACCCTCCAACAATAATTGTAACTCTTGAAACGTCCAAGCTAGACACCAAACCGACTTTCACATGTTCAAGCTATCCTACCAATAAATCAGTATTTTCATCTACCTACTTTTTCAACTATAACCAGTCACCAACATTACTATTACTAGTTATTTCAAAACCATACATACTCAAAACAAGCTAGCAAGCACACCACATTTTCTTCAGGAAATGTACGTTTTCAGTGATCACTGTTAGCCTAAAGAGTTTATTTATTAGATAGAACTACAGCTAGCTATCAGTAGGTCTACATACAAACCTATTCTACATAGTTCTTCAACTACCACAAAAATACTTTTAAAGAGCTGTCATCAGTAGATGCACCATCATATTTCTCTCACCAAATAATAGCCTAAAACGTTCTACTAATGAAATCATCATTCAACTAAAATCAAACTTAATTTACACTGTAAATTTAATTTACAAAAGTAAATTGTGCATCTGAAACCCACAGCATGAATGATTCAGAGTTGCTTTGTTTTCCTAAGTGTTGTCCACATGATCCTGTCTTTTATTCCCATCTTCTGACAGATCACTTTGTCCTGTCTTTCTTCTTTCAGTTTTCACATGCAACAACTGTAGTTTAGAAATGTTTGTGATCTAACTTCCCCAAAATCCAAAGTAATATGGTTGATATAGTAGTCTATCAAAGTAATCAGACCAATTATTATTTTACAAAATGTAACTTTGACTGTATGTAACTGCTTTGCTTTAAATAGTAAAGTAACACTTTTTTTAAACATCTTCCATTACCACAAAAATACTTAGAGCTAAAGCAAGCCCCACAACCTTACTTTTACAGTTACCATCAAGTTTTGATTTGGTAATGGACCTGATGTTTTGTGCAGTGCTCCATTCTCTCAGAACAGTATGCAGGAAAGCCAGTCGTTTCCTGGTAGTGAGCACATGGAGAGGTTTTTCGCTTGGCTGGACTTCCTTGACCATCTGATGAGAGAGGCACCAAAGGTAAAAAAGCAGAAATACTTGACCAAGCTTGACCATGAATTGAGTTTCCACCAAGAGAGGATCTCTAGTGCAGTATATTTGCTGTTTTTGTAGATCCTCGCTGTGAAATTGGCCAAAGAAATTCACCATTGCTGGCTTGTCGGTGTTCTGCAGCCTGAGCTGCTCCAAATGTAAGTGACCCCCACCTACATTTTCTCCAATGGGGTTTTATACATATATAGTGCATTTGGAAAGTATTCAGACCCCTTGACTTTTTCCACATTATGTTACAGCCTTATTCTAAAATGGATTACATTGTTTCCCCCCCCCCCTCAATCTACACACAATACCCCATCATGATAAAGCAAAAACTGGTTTTTAAATCCCCCCCCCCCCCCCAAATGTATATAAAAAAAATAAAAAAAACATTTACATAACTATTCAGACCCTTTAAAGCACCTTTGGCAGCGATTACAGCCTCGAGTCTTCTTGGGTACGACGCTACAAGCTTAGCACACCTGTAACGTAACAAAATGTGGAAAAAGTCAAGGGATCTGAATACTTTCCAAATGCACTGCACCTAGGACATATGGACTATTATTGACCAGTGGTTTGTGTTTTAGGTCCGAGATGGGCGTGCTGGTGAACACGGCGCTGCTGTGCTGCTCGGTGCGTCACATCCAATCCCCTGCCATGTTGGAAGAGCTGGTCTCGTTCCTCCTGGGCAGACACACACAGAGCGAGCAGCGCTTGGACACAGAGAGTCATGTGCTGCGATATCAACTTATCGAGCACTGTGACCACATCTCCGATGAGGTAAGGTGCTGCTACTGTAGCCCTCAGTAAAGACTGAACACGAGCGAAGACGAGACACAACTGGAGTTCACATCTCTCATGTTGCTACCATGACTATAGTTAAGCTATTTGTATTCCCTTAGTGTTGTAAGCCAAAAGAAGACTAAGGAAGTACCAGCGTTAGTGCTGGTTACAGCTGGTTACAGCTGGTGACGTGCTGTACTTTCTCTCTGCCTGCTAGATCAGTATCGCTACTCTGCTCCTGTTTGAGGAGCTCCTACAGAAGCCCCACAGGGACATTCTCTTCAACCTGGTCCTGAGGAACCTGGAGAACCGCTGCTACGTGACACACGCTCTGGGGGGAGGGGATGACAGCAGGCATTTCACCGACACCGATCCCGTGGAGGAGAACGAGTGAGTTAACTCATCCAGAGGTAGAGCTCCAATGGACAGCTCTGTAGGGGCTAATAAAAATCAAGGTTGTTGCGAACGCCTGACACACAGGGGTGAATTGCTTAGTTAATCATGACTATGACTAGTTTGTGACCGACCAAATGGAGTATACAGTCAGCAATACCATTCAGGAATGGCTTCTACATTATATATGTTTGTGTTCCACCTGAACAGAGAACTAGAGGAGGACCCTTTCTTCACAGACATGTACGGCGAGGATGAATTCAACAGCTCAGAGCAGCTTCTGCCTCGACCCCAGCTCATGAGAGAACCTCGCTGCAGTGGACAAACTCAAGCAGCGGACATTGTAAACAGGTGCCGTTAACCACAGAACGAAATAGAACACTAATACATTTATCTCTATGCAGTTAACTTTATTACTGATGGTTAACTCTTGAGTCTAGGCACAACATGCATCCCATCATTCAAGCCATAGAAGAGAAATTTGATCAGACATCTCTCATGAAGGAACTACTTTTTATATTTTAGCAGCATCTAAAACTCGCTTTACGGTTTTTAAACTTTACACTGTTGTTTTGTTTAGCAGTTTTCTGTGTTTGGTCCCTCAAGAAGCAAAAACCTCTCAACATGTCCAAGGTGCCCGATATGAAACGTATGTCCATGACGCTCATGAGCAGGTGAGCGGAGAACTTAAAGCAGTGAAAGTCATTGCCAAGAGTAACATAACAGTGCATAAATTGAGGTCTTAGATCTGATGCATTACATTTGCATTTTTATTTTTAACATCTAGTTTAAAGAGTGCACTACACTGTTGCTCGATTGGGATTGGCCGGAGTCCCTCAAACCAACCGAGTCGTCTGTATCCAGTTCTGACTTCTTCGAAGGCCACTTCCTCAAAGTCCTGTTTGATAGAATAGGCCGGATCCTTGAGCAGGTAGCCTTAAAGGGATATATTTTAGTATTTTGTTCATTAGTCCACTGTTAATACAATCCCAAAATGTTAAACATAAACATCCCCTCACTTGTGAAGTGTCTCTCTCTTAGCCCTATGAGCTGAACCTCCAGGTGACATCGGTGTTGTCCAGGCTGGCCCTGTTCCCTCACCCCCACCTCCATGAGTACCTGCTGGACCCCTACATCATCCTGGCCCCTGGAGCCCGCTCCCTGTTCTCTGTGCTCATCAGGGTGGGTGACCTCTACACTCACCTCCTTCCTCATCTTTATTTAAGGTTTTAGACTTCCAGCCATGTTCCTGATTCGTTTCCGTTTGAACACTACAAATACTGTACCCAGCTACAACTCCCACATTCCACAGTGGATTGTTTTCACAAATGCATTCCTAATTGTGTTTCTCCTGGTTTGACAGGTGATAGGAGAACTGATGCAGAGGATCCAGCTGATCCCAAACTTCAAAGAGAAGCTTGTGCATGTCCGAAGGCAGCTGATGGGCCTGGATGGGGAGTCTGGGTAAGTGCCGTAGAGAAACATACAGTGCATTCAGAAAGTATTCAGACCCCTTGACTTTTGCCACATTTTGTTACAGCTTTATTCTAAAATTGATTAAATTAAATGTTTCCCCTCAATCTACACCCCATAATGACAAAGCAAAAACTGGTTTTTAGAAATTTCAGCAAATTTATTTAAAAATATATATATCACATTTACGTAAGTATTCAGACCCTTTACTCAGTACTTTGTTGAAGCAGCGATTACAGCCTTGAGTCTTCTTGGGTATGACGCTACAAGCTTGGCATACCTGTATTTGGGGAGTTCCTCCCATTCTTCTCTGCAGATCCTCTCAAGCTCTGTCAGGTTGGATGGGGAGCATCGCTGCATAGCTATTTTCAGGTCTCTCCAGAGATGTTCGATCGGGTTCAAGTCCGGGCTCTGGCTGGGCCACTCAAGGACATTCAGAGACTTGTCCCGAAGCCACTCCTGCGTTGTCTTTGCTGTATGCTTAGGGTTGTTGTCCTGTTGGAAGGTGAACCTTCGCCCCAGTCTGAGGTCCTGAGCAGTCTGGAGCAGGTTATGATTAAGGATCTCTCTGTACTTTGCTCTGTTCATCATTCCCTCGATCCTGACTAATCTCCCTGCAGCTGAAAAACATCCCCACAGCATGATGCTGCCACCACGATGGTTCACCGTAGGGATGGTATTGGCCAGGTGATGAGCGGTGCCTGGTTTCTTCGACGTGACGCTTGGCATTCAGGCCAAATAGTTCAATCTTGGTTACATCAAACCAGAGAATCTTGTTTCTAATGGTCTGAGAGTCCTTTAGGTGCCTTTTGGCTAACGCTAAGCCGGCTGTCATGTGCCTTTTTACTGAGGAGTGGCTTCCATCTGGCCACTCTACCATAAAGGCCTGATTTGGTGGAGTGCTGCAGAGATGGTTGTCCTTCTGGAAGGTTCTCCCATCTCCACAGAGGAATTCTGGAGCTCTGTCAGAGTGACCATTGGGTTCTTGATCACCTCCCTGACCAAGGCCCTTCTCCCCCGATTGCTCAGTTTGGCCGGGCGGCCAGCTCGAGGAAGAGTCTTGGTGGTTCCAAACTTCTTCCATTTAAGAATGATGGAGGCCACTGTTTTCCTGGGGACCTTCAATGCTGAAGAAATGTTTTGGTACCCTTCCCCAGATTTGTGCCTCGACACAATCCTATCTCGAATTCCTTCAACCTCATGGCTTGGTTTTTGCTCTGACATGCACTGTCAACTGTGGGACCTTATATAGACAGGTGTGTGCCTTTCCAAATCATGTCCAATCAATTGAATTTACCACAGGTGGACTCCAATCAAGTTGTAGAAACATATCAAGGATGATCAATGGAAACAGGATGCACCTGAGCTCAATTTCGAGTCTCATAGCAAAGGGTCTGAATACTTATGTAATTAAGTTATTTCAGTGAAGAAGAAACAAATATTTACAAACATGTCTAAACCTGTTTTCGCTTTGTCATTATGGGTTATTTTGTGTAGATTGATAAAATAAAACAAAAATCCTCAATTTTAGAATAAAGCTGTAACGTAACAAAATGTGGAAAAAGTGAAGGTCTGAATACTTTCCGAATGCACTGTATATATTAGTTTGAATTAATTATGTGGTAACTGTTAAGTGTGTGCATCCTGAACGTAATGGTCAGTGATGTAGTGGTAAAAAGATAGGTGGGTAAACGCCTGATCACCATGCGCGCTGAATAAAGTTCTCTATATTTTCAATGCAATATGTGTGTAAACACTTGTGCAATATAAAAAATTTGTGTAAATGGCCCTCCACTACACCAATGGTAGTAATACAATACATGTGGTCATCTTAATTAGAGGAACCACCCTCTGAGAAGCAGACTGAGGAAATTACAATTGTTTTGTGTGGATCTTGCCTCCCCAGAGTGGATCACATGCCCCTGCTTAAGGGAGTGATCATCCTAGAGGAGTTCTGTAAGGAGCTGGCGGCCATTGCCTTTGTCAAACTTCCCGACAACAACACAAACTTGTAGAACACTAACACCTTGTGAATCCTTGAACGGAACAGAAGATGGACGACACCAGTCAAACAGCTGCTTACTTGCGTTGGTTGCACAAGTAAACTAGGCCATAGATGACAGGAGGTACAAGGACAATGAGATTGATAAAGATAAAGCATTGGTACTTGCGAGAATAGAAAAAGTGTATGAGTCATTGCACAGTCATCTCCATTTTTAAGTTTATTGTAAATGCTGAAATGTTTAGCTTATTTTGTTGGGTTTAATCTTATGTTACGTAATGACTATGCAAACTATTTAATATCTTAAGCAAATTATTATTACACCTGGAAATAATGTATGCAGTCGGTCAAAAATCTATGTAAAAGGTTGCGTTCCATCTTGTCTTTGTAACAGTTGCTATAGGCCAGGGGTGTCAAACTCATTTTAACTCAGGGGCCACATGGAGGAAAATCTATTCCCAAGTGGGCCGGACCGGAAAAATCATGGTGTGTATATATAACTTAAAAACAACAACTTCAGATTGTTTTCTTTGTTTTAATACGATCAACATAAAACATAAAGCTGGAGCCTGAGGACAGTGTGTCCAAAATAGTACAAGCACAACATCACTATTAATCATAAAACACCTCAAGTTTATTTGAAAATTCTAAAGAACACACAAACACTGTCTCAGTGATTAACAGAACTGTTTCACAGATCACAGAACTATAATCAGGCTGTCATTTCTCAGGCAGAAATGTAGATACAAATAATGAAATCCTGTTCCCCAAACAAGTGCAAGAACCACAGAGTCAAGAATAGGTTAAATATACAAATAAAATAAAATCAATTAAAAACAATAGCACATCAACATAAAAACATAAAGCTGGAGCCTGAGGACAGTGTGTCCAAAATAGTACAAGCACAACATCACTATTAATCATAAAACACCTCAAGTTATTTGAAAGTTCTGAGGACAAAGAACACACAAACACACAATGCCTCAGTGATTCACAGAAGTATATCACAGATCACATAACTATATCAGGGTGTCTCATGCAGCACTTTAAGTGGGGTTGCATAGTTTTTGACTCCTGATACCTGGCATCTTTTAGCTTTCACCAGCGCATCAATATCAGGCGTCACATCCTGAGTGGCAGCCAACTTCAGGATGTGATTCAAGTGCTTGTGCGTGAGCCTTGAGCGCAGCTTTGTTTTATTTATGCTCATTACAGAGAACTTGCTCACAAAGATATGTGGTTCCAAACATGCACAACAGTTTTGCAGCGAGGGCTGTCAAGTTGGGGTAACCTGGCAAGAGATTCTGATAAAATGTGTCCAAGCCAGCTGCGGCAAATTTGCCCTTCAAATCCGAGTCACACTGCAAGTCTGTTTCAAGTTGGATGCTGACGGGCAGATCAGAGGGATTCACGGTGAATGGCGAGCAAAAAACGTTGAAGTCTTTTCCAGTACACCAAAAATCTGAAAGCGTTGCTCAAACTCCCGTAACAGTCCCGTTATTTTATCTTTGAACCGCTTCATGTCTGCCACATGTTGGGTCGCGCACACATTTTTCAGACAGGGGAAGTGAGCTGCATCACCACCGGCGAGTTGCGTCTCCCACAATGACAGCTTCAACTTGAAAGAACGTATGCTGTCATGATACTGCGTGACAACTTTGTTGCGCCCTTGCAGCTGTTTGTTCAAGTTATTCAGGTGCTCTGTAACATCCACCATAAATGCAAGGTCCTGCATCCATTCTGCGGAATGAAATTCTAACACTGGTTTGCCCTTTTCTTCCATGAACTGTTCAATTTCTTCTCGTAAATCAAATTTTTTTCCCGATCATTGAGGGCGCACCATCTGTAGCCAGGCTGACATCGCGGGACCAGTCCACTCCGACCCTGTCCAGCGCGCCGACGAGTGCGGTAAAAATATCAGCTGCTGTCGTATCTGTCATCGGCACCAACTCCACAAACTCCTCGGTGACGGTCAATGTGTCATCAACTCCGCGGATGAAAATGGCCAGTTGTGCAACATCTAATGTCCGTGCTTTCATCAATTGCAACCGAAAACGCAATAAATGACTTTACTTTTTGCTTCAACTGGCTGTCCAAATCCACTGAAAGATCGGAAATCCTGTCTGCAACTGTGTTTCTTGTCAGGCTGACGCTTTTCAGGGCACACAATCTCCGCTGCCTTCATCATGCATGTTTTTACAAATTCACCCTCACTAAATGGTTTTGAAGCCACTGCGATTTCATTAGCAATGAGGTAGCTAGCTTTCACTGCAGCGTCACTGATGTCTCGGCTGTGAGTAAACACAGACTGCGGTTTCTTCAGACCCGCCAACAGTTCATTCACCTTCTCTCTTCTCCGCTGTCCTTGAAAGTTGTCATATGTCGGCATGAAGACTCACATAGTGGCGACGAAGGTTATATTCTTTCAGCACTGCAACATGCTGTGAACACACCAAACATACAGCTTTCCCATTCAATTCTGTGAATAAATAGGAGGATGACCATTTTTCTTGGAACACTCTGCACTCTGCATCCACTTCTCTTTTTTGACAGAGACATATTGGGGCAATGAGGGTGCCAAAGCACATAATGTTAAAAGTAGAAGCCGTAATAAATATCGCAGGCAAAACAGTAGCTCATCCGGACTGGCTGCATGTGCTTGACCTACTTGCTCTGCCCCGGTATAAACAGTTTGCTTGCTTAACACAATTGCTATTGCGCCATCCAGTGGACACAATTGGAACAGCAGGTTATAAAAATTTGCAGCGCATTTTTATACTTTACAAAATCATCTCGCGGGCCGGATTAAACCCGTTTGCAGGCCTGTTCCGGCCCGGACGTTTGACACCCCTGCTATAGGCTGTCCTGGAGGCTATCCCTGGTTTCTGAGATATTAAAACATCTCAGAATTTGAGGTTTAAGCCGGTATTCATAGTGCTTATGTAGGATCCGGTCCTCCTTGTTCATTATGATCTAAAAGGCAAAACTGATCCTGGATCAGCACTTTTACTCTTGAGACATAGTGCCCTGATCATCTGGGCTGTGAGATATGGAACGCCGTTTTGGTATATGCGTGTCAAAAAAGATACACATCAAAATAACACTTTGACGCGTCAGATAATACAATTTATATTATAGAATGTTGTGTGTGCTGAATTTGCACGTGCAAGCCATGCGCCACCTCTACGATCAGTACAAGCACGCACCGGCCACGAACGATGTGTTTACATTACCGCGTTGGTCATCGGGCATTATTTGTTTGACCGAATGGGGAAAATGTCTGTGTGAGCATTTGAAATAATATCAGGATCAAACATGTTTGCAGGTATCTTTTGATTCAGATGTTATTAGCAACTTCTGGGGTAGCTAGCTAGCTTTAGCTTAGTAACGTTTGGACGTTAGTAACGTTACCTAGCTCTAGCACCAATGCAACTAGGTTGAAAACAATGACCAATAGAAACTGCAGTAATTGGTAATACAATTGGTGGAATCATGCAATATTTAGATAAGATAATGTTAAACAAGGTTGGAATGTGGAACAATGAAATGGGGTATCAGTCTACTCGGTGACACCCACAGAATACAACTGTGAAGAGTTTACGTAAATATTAGCGTTGTAGCTCTTATCGCGGGACTGTGACTGTGTGAAATCACCTCCCCAGTCAGCCTATTGTGCGTATTGACATTCATATTGCACTGTACAGCCTTACCTAAGGATTGGAGATCAATTAAATGGGGTATCAGTCTACTCAGTACCCAAGTGCTCCAACATCCTCCTCAGTTATCAGACTCCAAACCATCCACGTTCTATTGTTTTTTTTCTCTGGAAAAGTGTTCAATACACATAGTAGGTTGACTGGTACAATACATGTGGCTCAATTCACAGTGGTTTCAGAGTCCCGCAGTAAGAGCTAAGACGCTAACGTTCTCTGGGTGTCACGGAGTAGACTGATACCCCATGTCATTGACCCACAATCCATAGGTAAGGCTGCACAGTGAAATAAGTATGCCCCCCAATGCAATTCTAAAGGCTAATACATCCAGTGTGATTAACAGATTTGTGAAATTAACACTTTCTTTTGTTGAGTTTATAGAACAACAATCCAAACTCGTTTAGCAAGTCCCATGGCATAATTCCACTATTTGTATTCATTTGCATCACTGTCAATGACATTCTTTTATTTTGAAGGCTAACTGCAAATTCCACTATTGTGGCTAATCCTTATTGTGGCTAGCTTCACATAGGTGGGTCCGACCACCATTAATCAAATAATAACCGTTTTATAAATTAGGGGTATTTTAGATGACACCTAGCTAGATAGTTAACTGTAGCTACAGAAACAGATTGTCATTTTGCTATATTCTTGGGGAAGAACATTGTTTGCATTCATCAGCTAGCTAGCTTATTTTATGTCCAGAGCTTGGGGAAGGGCAGGTGCGCGAGACAACTTTACCAGCACGAGTCGTTGTGACATATGAACTACGAGTGATAGTGTAATCAATGTGTAATAACTACGTAAAAAATGAATGAACGTGTTAAATTGTTATGTGACGTGCAGTCATTCAGGTCGTGATTGGTCAACAAACGTATTTGACGCGTATCTTTTTTGACACACAAAGACCCAAATGGCGTTCCATAGTGAGACTGGGTAAAAAAAACTGATTGGAACACAACCTAAAACTGTGCATTATCCAGCTTAACTATTGATACTTTATACTGTTTGCATGGCGGGGTGAGTCTTGTCCTGGAGACAGAACTGCGCGATTTCCACTAGATGGGCCGGGTACAAAGTCAAAATTGGCTATATTGTCAAAATGTATTAAAACAAACAGTTGCTTTTTGGTCTTAATTTAAGGTTAGGCATGAAGGTTAGCTGTGTGGTTATGGTTAGGTTTAAAATCAGATTTGTGGCTGTGCCGGCTAGTGACCACTGCAGAGTTGCTTCCAGAACAAGATTCATGACGAAAAACACTATCCTGCATTTGCCTTTTCTCACATTTGAGACATTTTATTTCTGCGTTGAGGCAATGTCTTATGTGGACCAGGGTCACTATACCCATCGGTCTTAATACATTTTTTTAAACATCTTGTTTACATCAGTCTCTGTACAATCATTTGTAAAGTATGAGCATGCAACTTAACAATTGAGATTTGATTTGAGATGAGCCTCAAAGTATTTAGCTTACCAAGAGTAGGTTTTCTGGATTTTAAACAGACTCAGCAACATGACCATAAGCAGCAGTGCAACCAAATATAATGCTGAGAGTATCTGCATTGAAGTTTGCATCCCTCTCCTACAATGTGAATGCTGAATGGATTATTTTTGCTTCGTAATCTGTCAAAAGCCACCCTGCTGCTTGCCATAACGTCATATTGCTGAATCTACCTGTAATGTCATGCTTTCATAACAGTAGTTATATTTTTCCACCATGGGTATTACAGATTTCATGCAATACAGATCTAATTTGGCTTATCTAAAATGGATCATATCATGAAGCTAGATCCTGATTGGTAGCTGAATGTAGTTTGAATAATAGACTTGATTGAGCATTTCATCAAAAGGTTGCAGATCCTATTCTGTATTGCAGTCCATTTCACAAATGTATTTCCTGTGTGGCTGTTGGTAGAGCATGGCGCTTGCAACGCCAGGGTTGTAGGTTCGATTCCAACGGGGGACCAGTATGAGGTCTGAAAATGTACACACTTATTGTCAGTTGCTCTGGATAAGAGCGTTTGCTAAATGACAAATTATGTACAAATGAAAAACGTAATATCACCTGCAGTAATATCTGCTCTCAAAGGTACATATGTGTCTTCTGGCCGCTCATAGACGGGGGTACCTGCCCCACACATTCCTAATACATTCCCAAAATCATCTTCAAGTAAAAAGGGAATTGTTTTTGGAATGTCATTTCACCCCCTCCTTAGTAGAGACTATGCACTGGAAGGAGGGACCCAGTAGTTATTCTCTGTTGAATCTTGTCTCTTAGCTGAGGATTCTCCACTTTGTACCACTGAAATCGAGGGCTCTCGATCAGTGGTGGTTGACTGGTGTGTGGCCCCTCCCCAGTGTGCTCCAGAGACACCACTGTGTTGAAGCAGAGTCCGTCTGTCTTCCCAGGGATCCTTCCATTGTGCTGGAGTCCCAGGATTCCCCTTGTGTTGACGTTGAGGTCATAGTAGGTGGAGGGCATGGCCTCTTGTACCAGTGTGTTGGCCGCCCATGTGACTGTGTGGGTTTTCACAGACACGGCCACGGGGAGGTGCAGGTCCTTCGTGTTGTTCAAAAGGAGCCAAAGCACCCCATCAGGGCTGCTGAAGGTGAGGAGAAGTCTCTGTACAACAACATGGCAGCACATGTCTATAGGGTGAGCCACAGGATGCCAGGGCTTCTCTCTGTATTTCAGGGCGGCACTGATGAGTCTGAGGATGTCACGACCCCTCAAGGTGAGTGGGGAGTCTTGGTTCCACCACTGAGCCTGGAGAGACTCTGCATCAGCCTCTGCCGTCGTCTTCAGGGAGCCTCCTAAGGAAGGAAAATATGCGGGAACAGCAGTGAAAAAAGTACCTTATCAACGCTGCTGACTCCTGAGGAATGCAAGAAGTCCAAAACATAACACACTCCCCCCAACTGCCTTAATTTTTTATTGTTAAATTCCAACACAGCTTCTTATGTTATTAATTATACACTACATGGGCAAAAGTATGTGTACACCTGCTCGTCGAACATCTCGTTCCAAAATCATGGCCATTAATACGGAGTTGGTCCCCCCTTTGCTTCAAAAATAGCCTCCACTGTTCTGGGAAGGCTTTCCACTAGATGTTGGAACATTGCTGTGGGGAATTGCTTCCATTCAGTCACACGCATTAGTGAGGTCGGACACTGATATTGGGCGATTAGGCCTGGCTCGCAGTCGGCGTTCCAATTCATCCCAAAGGTGTTCGATGGGGTTGAGCTCAGGGCTCTGTGCAGGCCAGTCAAGTTCTTCCACACCAATCTCGACAAACCATTTCTGTATGGACCTCGCTTTGTGCACAGGGGCATTGTCATGCTGAAACAGGAAAGGGCCTTCCCCAAACTGTTGCCACAAAGTTGGAAGCACAGAATCGTCTAGAATGTCATTGTAAGGTGGAGCGTTAAGATTTCCCTTCACTGGAACTAAGGGACCTAGACCGAACCATGAAGAACAGCCCCAGACCATTATTCCTCCTCCTCCCAAAATGTACAGTTGGCACTATGCATTGGGGCAGGTAGCGTTCTCCTGGCATCTGCCAAACCCAGATTTGTCAGTCGGACTGCCAGATGGAGAAGCGTGATTCATCACTCCAGAGAACGCGTTTCTACTGCTCCAGAGTCCAATGGCGGCAATCTTTACGCCATTCCAACCAACGCTTGGCATTGCGCATGGTGATCTTAAGCTTGTGTGCGGCTGCTCGGCCATGGAAACCCATTTCATGAAGCTCCCGACGAACAGTTATTATGCTGACGCTTTCAGAGGCAGTTTGGAACTCTGTAGTGAGTGTTGCAACCGAGGACATACAATTTTTACGCGCTTCAGCACTCGGCGGTCCCGTTCCGTGAGCTTGTGTGGCCTATCACTTCGCGGCTGAGCCATTGTTGCTCTTAGACGTTTCCACTTCACAATAACAGCATTTACAGTTGACGGGTCCGCTGTAGCAGGGCAAAAATGTGACGAACTGACTTGTTGGAAAGGTGGCAGCCTATGACGGTGCCACGTCGAAAGTCACTGAGCTCTTCAGTACGGGCATTCTACTACCAATGTTTGTCTATGGAGATTGCATGGCGGTGTACTCGATTTTATACACCTGCAACGGGTGTGGCTGAAATAGCCGAATCCACTAATCTTGAAGGTGTCCACATACTTCTGTCCACATACTCATTCTTGAAGAATATGAAGCTGAGCACGACTCAATAAGCCTGTCGTTTGTATGAAAAGCTGATATACGTGGATGAAAACAGTTTTACCTGTAATCTCCGCCAGGAAAACAAATCTGATCCACTGTGGCCCCTGTTCTTGGACCAGGACCAGGGTAACAGGTTTGCAGTCGAATCCAGCCTCTTCCTTCACTTCCCTCCTCATGGCCTCCACAATGCTCTCGCCCTCTTCCATACGGCCAGCTGGAAGGTACCACTGTTTGTAGCAATTCTCCTTGGCCTCCTGCACCATGAGCACCTCATTCTGCAAATACAGGTGACACACACACACTTTAAAAAAGTACAATAGGATGCACTTTGGTGAAAAGTGTAATGGGATGTACTTTTTTTTTGTTGCTGTTTTGTTTTCCACTCAAGGGCAGTCACGTGATTAAAAAGTACAGTACCTTCAGAAACTATTCATACCCCTTGCAGACCCAGCTCCAGGATGACATGCCTGAGGGGGCATTTTAAATCCATGGGGAGCCCTAATAAAACAAGGTAGATTGGTCCTACTGCTGTTCAAATGTATCTGAAATGTAACCATACACAACCATTTTATATAATAATGAGATCTATATATACACACACACACGTACGTATGTGGACACCCCTTCAAATTAGTGGATTCCGCTATTTCAGCCACACCCGTTGCTGACAGGTGTATAAAATCGAGCACACAGCCATGCAATCTCCATAGACAAACATTGGCAGTAGAATGGCCTTACTGAAGAGCTCAGTGACTTTCAATGTGGCACAGTCATAGGATTGCACTTTTTCAACAAGTCAGTTAATCAAATTTCTGCCCTGCTAGAGCTGCCCCGGTCAACTGTAAGTGATGTTATTGTGAAGTGGAAACGTCAAGGAGCAACAACGGCTCAGCCACAGCGTGGTAGGCCACAAAAGCTCAAAGAACGGGTCCACTGAATTGCGTAAACACGCTATTGGTCCTATACTACTGCCACATACAAAAATATAGGCCTATCTGAAATACAGCCATATACACAACTGCCATGTTGCACACAAGAAAGCATGCGATGTTGAAGAGAAGCCCCACGAAGACTGGTAGCCCAAGATGCGCTCATTAAAACAGCACCCACCGTAACCATTGATTCAGGACCATGGACAGAAGGTTGCCAGTCAGTGCGATGAAAGGATGCGCTGCCAATTTCAGCACCACCTAAGTGGACAGCCAGGGCAACAGGAGCACCACGCCAGGGCTCACCTCAGAGCACAACCAACAGGCTACATTCCTATACCCATAAAATAACGGAAAGCTGTATATCTATCAACGGCAATTAGACCCGCAAAAGCAAGCAATGACTTTAAGAATCACAAATCTAACATGCATTGAAGTAAAAAGCAAAGTCCTAAAGTAACTATACATTACATTAAATAATCTGCCAAACAACCAGGCTTACATGACGGAAACGGCAGGCCAAGGCCATAAAGGTTGTAGCTTACCATTTAGAAGAGTTGCAGCCTCCTCGATGATGAATTAAACCCCATGAGAAGTTTGATTCCATTGTCCTTCCTGGCAAAATGTACTTGTTAAGTCCCTCTTAAATGCCAGTTGGACAAGCTAGGTTTTTCGTTGATGTAACATGCTGTGTCTGTTCACCTAATACATTCTTCACAGAGGAGAAGGAATTTTCGTACATTGCTGTAGATGCCAGAAATGTTAATCCATGCTTCAGTACCAACACCACAGTCGGCATTGCTGACAAAGGCGCGCTGTATCTATGTAGAACACTTAGTGGGGTCCTGTTGCTGGCAGTGGTTGCGATTTCACTTTGCAAGAATGTGCAAGCCACAAACTCTGCTTCCACTGGTTCAGTTTTAGTTAGATCCAACAATGGCTTGACCCTGTTCACATCCAAAAAGTCTCGGGATCCATGGCACAGATCTTCCACCAGTTGACTATTTCCTTCACTAAATCGTGATGACATTTCCCCCAGGCCTCCAAAGTGCTGAAAAAAGTTGCTGTTTATTTGGAGCTGGTGTGCTCGTGCCTACAGGCATGCCTCCCAAAGCTTTGAGTTCATCACACCAGCGTTCTTCAACGCACCCATACGTACTGCGGACAAGTTTGACACCGGTGTACAGATCAGTAGCTTCTAAAAAGTTACTGCATTCAGGATTGAGTCATGTTAGCAATAAACGTGAAGTTTGGCTCTGTCACTGCTTACAATAAGCCTTGGCCTCAAGTCTCACATCTGTGCCATATGCGCGAGTAGACTCGATTTTACAGAGCATCTCTGATCACTTGATTTCAAAATGACTGACACAGTGGTGAGGTGGCCAGTGCATCTCTGATCAAGTAGTCTTACGTTCTTCCCCATTGTACTGTGCAGCCACCGTGGGTTTCCCAAAGAAATTGTACAGGGAGCTCCACACATTGAAAAAGTCATTCTGCCACCACAGCCTCAGATATAGCGTGCACCCGAACCAAATGCAGTTGGTGATTAAAGGAATGCACATATGATTCAATTTCTTGCAATATTTTCTGCACACCCCCGTGTTTCCCGCACATCACACTAGCCCAATCGTAGCATTGACTTAGAATATTTTCAGTGCTGAGGCCAACATTTGTTAGCTCGGAGATAACAAGGTTAGTAAGTGATAAAGCATCATATTGTTTGCTTGTTGCCATTGGCAGCAACCGCTCTCGCACACTTGTTTTCATCTGCAGATCGAATAACAATAGAAATGTTATTTCATCCAGTTGGGTCTTTGTTCCATCTACTTTCAGTGTATACCACGATTCACCAATTTCCTTCATAATTGCCTCTGTGACAATCTTACTCACAAGAGCTCTGATTTCATTCTGAATGTCATGGGATGTGTATGGCATTACATGGAATTGTCTACTGTTGTCTACTTGTCTACTGCTTCCTTCTCCCATTGAGTCAATCGAATCCAAATTCCCTCCGAAAAGATAACAGAAGGCTGCATCTGCCCCGCTTTCTCCCACTGAAAATGCGGCAAGGGTAAGTGTCAAGACAAACCTGTGCTGGCTCCTCATCACAGACGTCGTCAGGTGCTAGTGGCTGGGTTAACGGAGGTGCAGGTGTTTGTTGTGATGTTACCCTCATGCTGCTGGTGCTAGGCCATGGCTCTCCTCGATCTTGTTGGTCAGTGGGGGATGGGCGGGTATTTCATTTGCTGCTAGGCTCCTCAACCTCGGTATCGGGCTAGCAGGCTGCTCGTCATCGGTCTCGACATGGTGGTCTTCAGTTTTTGCTCTTGGCAGTGCCCAGTCATTTTCGGATATCCATGCTGATCAAAGCTTAGCCAACTAGCTATAATTATTCAGTGCGCCACTAGATCGCCGTTTGCACTCTGAAGCAGGTTCTCATCATGATTTGCCTTTATTTGGCTCCATTCATTGTTCCCTCTATCCTTACCAGTCTCTGCAGCTGAAAAGCATCCCCATAGCATGATGCTGCCATCACCATGCTTCACGGCAGGGATGGTGTTAAGACACTTTGCGTTCAGGCCAGATAGTACAATTAAAATATTTTGCCTTATGCTCGGTCTTTCACATACCTTTTTGCAAACTCCAGGTGTGCTGTCGTGCCTTTTTCTCAGGAGTGGCTTCTGTCTGGCCACTCTCCCATAAAGGCCAGATTGGTGAAGTGCTGTAGAGGGCAGTTGTCCTTCTGGCAGGTTTTCCAGCTCAGCCAAAGAACTCTGTAATTCTGTCAGAGTGGTCATTGGGTTCTTGGTCACCTCCCTGGCCAAGGTCCTTCTTGCTTAGTTTGGTTGGATGGCCAGCTCTAGACAAAGTCTGAGTAGTTTGACATTTCTTCCATTTCCCAATGATGGAGACCACTGTGCTCTTGGAAACTTTCAACACTCTAGAAATTGTTTTATACCCTTCCCCAGACATGCCTCATGACAATCCTGTCTCAGATCTACGGACAATTCCTTGGACTTCATGGTATAGGTTCTGCTCTGACGTGCACTGTGGGACCTTATATAGACAGGTGTGTGTCTTTCTAAATCATGTCCAAACAATTGAATTGGCACAGGTGGACTCAAAGTTGTAGTGACATCTCAAGGATGATCAAAGGAAATTGGATGTACCTGAGCTCAATTTGAAGTGTTATAGCAAAGGGGCGTGAACACAAATCAAAACGTATGTAAATTACATTTCTGTATTTCATTCTCAATCAAATTTGCTAACATTTCTAAACGTCTTTTCACTTTGTCATTCTGGGGTATTGTGTGTAGATGGGTGAGAAATCTAATCCATTTTGAATTCAAGCTGTAACAACAAAATGTGTTAAGTCAAGGGGTATGAATACTTTCTGAAGGCACTGTATGTAGCTGAAAGCAGAGCCATGATACAGTGTGTATGACACTGGCTGCAAGTGTAGAAATTAGCTATACCATGTTTGAAACATTCTATAGCAGGAATTATGTTGAACTGGAAATGTCAGTTCCATCAACAGAATTCCAACTGTACATTTATTTTACACACAAAGGCCACATAAGTCTAATGTCCTTTTAGGCCATGCGGACTTCTGCATGATAGAATGTGTCAGGTTAGTAAGTGACCTAATTGACTTAATTAGCTCTTTAGCTTGGTGAATTAATCCCTTATCCTTACAGAGTTCATTGCTCACTACCTTTTCATTGAAGATGACAGCGCTGACGATGTAGGTTATCGTTTTCCTCAAGGCAACTGCTTGGACCTGTGCGGGTGCTGAATCGAACTCGTCGTTCACTTCTAGTCCTTCACCATTTAAAAGCTTTTCCACATCATCGTTCACATTCATAACTGCTGGTGAGCCCACAGGACAAGCCTGCTCCCTGCAAAGAGATGCATTGAAAGTCGCACATCCCATCTATGCTCTCAACAATTTTAATGGGTAAACCTCAACCAACGTTTCGGCAATCCTAGTTGCCGAAACGTTGGTTGAGGTTTACTCATTAAATTGTTGCGATTATATAGTGTGCGACTTTATTTTCATACAGTTTATCCTGTTAATCAGCAACTCTACAAACATTTTTGTGTGTCAGCTCATGCTTTTCACTGAATTATTGTAACATTAGGACATACAATGAGTATACCAAACATTAGGAACACCTTCCTAATATTGAGTGGCGCAGGTTCATAATATTTTGTATACTCAGTGTAAGCTCAAGGTTAATTTTTGTCAAGGTTGACACTGTATTGGTGACAGGTGTGTCTTGGTTGGCAGAAATTTTTTAGGAAAGAGTCGGATGATGCAAAATGTAAGCTAATGTTTAATGAATGAGGCGTGGCCCTATCTAGAAACCATGCCCAAGTCAAGAAAGCTTACCAGCAGCACTTGCTGCACTGATAGCCTCTCGGCAGGTGCTTTTTAAAAGCCTATGTCAGATACTCCAGTGAGTTTAATTTGCTCAATATTAGGAGTTGAGAAATAAAGTTGACATCCGCTAGCGCGTCGTCCAACACACCTTCCACGTCGTTCATTATTTTCCATAGAATGCATAGCCCCTTGTTGATTATCACTTTTATACCATGGCTATAATTTAAACACATTTGCTCCTAGAAATGTGTTAATTTGTCGGTAGAAAGATGTTCAACATCCACTGAAGAAGCTGGCAAATTAACTAGATAGCTACAGTAGTTGCCATGGTAACCTAAACACACTTGCTAGTTTAGCTAACCGAACCATCAGGAGATATCGTGGACGTAGGTCGGGGTGCCTTGTAAGGATCCGACGGCGAACGAGTAAACTGCCTCTCCCATCAATCCTATTAGCCAACGTTCAAGCTTTGGAGAATAAAATGGACGATTTAAGATTACGGTTATCCTACCAACGGGACATTAAAAACTGTAATATCTTATGTTTCACGGAGTCGTGGCTGAATGACAACAATGACAACATTCAGCTAGCAGGCTATACGCTACATCGGCAGGACAGAACGGCAGACTCGGGTAAGACGAGGGGTGGCGGTCTCTGTATTTTTGTAAACAACAGCTGGTGCACAAAATCAAATACTAAGGAAGTCTCAAGGTTTTGCTCGCCTGAGGTAGAGTATCTTATGATAAGCTGTAGACCACACTATTTACCAAGAGAGTTTTCATCTATATTTTTCATAGCTGTCTATTTACCACCACAAACCAATGCTGGCATTAAGATTGCACTGAATGAGTTGTACAAGGCCATTAATCAACAGGAAAACGCTCATCCAGATGCAGCGCTCCTAGTAGCAGGGGACTTTAATGCAGGGAAACTTAAATCCGTTCTACCTCATTTCTACCAGCATGTTAAATGTGCAACCAGAGGGGAAAAAACTCTAGACCACCTTTACTCCACACACAGAGACGCATACAAAGCTCTCCCTCGCCCTCCATTTGGCAAATCTGACCATAACTCTATCCTCCTGATTCCTGCTTATAAGCAAAAACTGAAGCAGGAAGCACCAGTGATTCGGCTAATAAAAAAGTGGTCAGATGACGCAGATGCTAAGCTACAGGACTGTTTTGCTAGCACAGACTGGAACATGTTCCGGGATTCTTCAGACAGCATTGAGGAGTACACCACATCAGTCACTGGCTTCATCAATAAGTGCATCGATGATGTCGTCCCCACAGTGACCGTACGTACATACCCCAACCAGAAGCCATGGATTACAGGAAACATCCGCACTGAGCTAAAGGGTAGAGCTGCCGCTTTCAAGGAACGGGACTCTAACCCGGACGCTTATAAGAAATCCCGCTATGACCTCCGACGAACCATCAAACAGGCAAAGAGTCAATACAGGTCTAAGATTGAATCATACTACACTGGCTCTGACGCTCGTCGGATGTGGCAGGGCTTGAAAACTATTACAGACTACAAAGGGAAGCACAGCCGCGAGCTGCCCAGTGACACAAGCCTACCAGACGAGCTAAACCACTTCTATGCTCGCTTCGAGGCAAGCAACACTGAAGCATGCATGAGAGCACCAGCTGTTCCGGACGACTATGTGATCACGCTCTCCGTAGCCGATGTGAGTAAGACTTTTAAGCAGGTCAACATTCACAAGGCCGCAGGGCCAGACGGATTACCAGGACGTGTACTCCGAGCATGTGCTGACCAACTGGCAAGTGTCTTCACTGACATTTTCAACATGTCCCTGACTGAGTCTGTAATACCAACATGTTTCAAGCAGACCACCATAGTCCCCGTGCCCAAGAACTCTAAGATAACCTGCCTAAATGACTACCGACCCGTGGCACTGACGTCTGTAGCCATGAAGTGCTTTGAAAGACTGGTCATGGCTCACATCAACAGCATAATCCCAGAAACCCTAGACCCACTCCAATTTGCATACCGCCCCAACAGATCCACAGATGATGCAATCTCTATCGCACTCCACACTGCCCTTTCCCACCTGGACAAGAGGAACACCTACGTGAGAATGCTATTCATTGACTACAGCTCAGCATTCAACACCATAGTGCCCTCAAAGCTCATCACTAAGCTAAGGATCCTGGGACTAAACACCTCCCTCTGCAACTGGATCCTGGACTTCCTGACGGGCCGCCCCCAGGTGGTAAGGGTAGGTAACAACACATCTGCCACACTGATCCTCAACACGGGGGCCCCTCAGGGGTGCGTGCTCAGTCCCCTCCTGTACTCTCTGTTCACCCATGACTGCATGGCCAGGCACGACTCCAACACCATCATTAAGTTTGCCGACGACACAACAGTGGTAGGCCTGATCACCGACAACGATGAGACAGCCTATAGGGAGGAGGTCAGAGATCTGGCCGTGTGGTGCCAGGACAACAACCTCTCCCTCAACGTGACCAAGACAAAGGAGATGATTGTGGACTACAGGAAAAAAAAGAGGACTGAGCACGCCCCCATTCTCATCGACGGGGCTGTAGTGGAACAGGTTGAGAGCTTCAAGTTCCTTGGTGTCCACATCACCAACGAACTATCATGGTCCAAACACACCAAGACAGTCGTGAAGAGGGCACGACAAAGCCTATTCCCCCTCAGGAGACTAAAAAGATTTGGCATGGGTCCTCAGATCCTCAAAAAATTCTACAGCTGCACCATCGAGAGCATCCTGACTGGTTGCATCACCGCCTGGTATGGCAACTGCTTGGCCTCTGACCGCAAGGCACTACAGAGGGTAGTGCGTACGGCCCAGTACATCACTGGGGCAAAGCTCCCTGCCATCCAGGACCTCTATACCAGGCGGTGTCAGAGGAAGGCCCTCAAAATTGTCAAAGACTCCAGTCACCCTAGTCATAGACTGTTCTCTCTGCTACCGCACGGCAAGCGGTACCGGAGTGCCAAGTCTAGGTCCAAAAGACTTCTCAACAGCTTCTACCCCCAAGCCATAAGACTCCTGAACAGCTAATCATGGCTACCCGGACTATTTGCACTGCCCCCCCACCCCATCCTTTTTACGCTGCTGCTACTCTGTTAAGTATTTATGCATAGTCACTTTAACTCTACCCACATGTACATATTACCTCAACTACCTCAACTAGCCGGTGCCCCCGCACACTGACTATGCAACGGTACCCCCCTGTATATATAGCCTCCCTACTGTCACTTTATTCTATTGTATATATAGCCTCCCTACTGTCACTTTATTTTTTACTTCTGCTCTTTTTTTCTCAACACTTTTTTGTTGTTGTTTTATTCTTACTTTTTTGTTTAAAATAAATGCACTGTTGGTTAAGGGCTGTAAGTAAGCATTTCACTGTAATGTCTGCACCTGTTGTATTCGGCGCATGTGACCAATAAAATTTGATTTGATTTGATTTGATCAGTCCTAGTTTGCTATTAAGAAAATCTAATTCAACAATTACATGTTTGAGCTGCTTTTGAAAGAAAGTCAAATTTATAACATCATTGGCATTGTTGAATTTGATTGTCATAATGGCAAGCTAGGACTGATGGTTTGGTTAGCTAAACTAGCAAGTCTGTTTGGTTACCATGGCAACTACTGTAGCTATCTAGTAAACTTGCTAGCTACTTCAGTGGATGTTGAACACATTTCTACCGGCAAATGTGTTAAATTATAGCCATGGTATAAAAACAATTGTGGAACACACCTTCCATGTAGTTCATTATTTTCCATTGAACACATAGCCCCGAGTTGATTATCCCTTACCTATAGTGTAGGCACAGATGGAACAATTAAGCAATAAGGCCCGAGGAGGTGTGGTATATGGCCAATATACCATGGCTAAGGGCTAAGTGCCTGGATACAGCCCTTAGCCGTGGTATATTGGCCAATCAGCATTCAGGGCTCGACCCACCCAGTTTATAATGAGACATACTTTACTGGATGTATAAATGTGAAGCATCCGGTTGGCGTTTCCACTCACAACCAAATATGGTGGTAAGAGGAAGCCCTGGGGATGGGAGAAGATGGAGCGAGATGGATTTTACATTTACATTTTAGTCATTTAGTCGACATTCTGCTAACTTTCTCATCGACGAAACATTTGATCTCAATACAGTTCTGTTTCCAAAACTATAATCGGTTACGAACAGAGTGGACTAAGTTTAGTAGACTTTACCCTTTGACAACTAATCAATCTTTCCTTGCACAGATATTGCCAATGACATGTTAATTAATATTCAGTGGGTAAAATTTCGCATGCAAGTATCGCTTTTCCGGCGGCAGGTAGCCAGCCTAAAGCTAAAGCGGTGGCCCAGTAACATTTACGTCATTTAGCAGACGCTCTTATCCAGAGCGACTTACAAATTGGACCTAATTAAAGTTCCCTGGTTCGAATACACGAGTGACAAGGTGAAAACTGTCGACGTGACCTTGGCTTGAGCAAGGTACTTCACCCTAATTTGCTCCTGGGGCGCCGTACTACTATGGCTGCCCCTGTAAAACACTACATTTCACTACACCTATCTGGTATATTTGACAATAAAAAACATTCTAGGTGCACTACCCGCTACTGTAGCTAGGACAGCCATTCAGCATTGTTTTGTTGTCGCTGTTGAATGGGTGTGCAAAGTAATGAAGTATAAATTACATTTGGTCGTATTTATACCCGTAGACATTACCTTCACTAAAATGACATCAATTTTGACCGTCGGATTCGGATGGCTTGTTTACTTGTCAGTTGAGCTCAGCTAATCTTGCTAACACCAGCCTCTTTACGTCCTTGACTAGTTGAGCGTCTTGGAGCTGCTGCTTTGATGTGTTGCTAGACACTACGATAATATTGGGTCTGTGCCCTCAGAATTCAAGGCGGCACCCTACACTGGTTGGATATTCCCGTTTCGAATTGAACGAATCATGATCTATTGTTTTACAAAGGACCGCCCCAGCAAGCCCTTCCGGGATAACCAAACACACAGTAGCTTGCTATCACAAACCTTCGGAGTTTGGATATCGTTTGCGCTAACATCATGCATAGGACGCATAAATCATCACACACGTTTTCAAAGCGTTATAACAACCCTTCTACACTAAAAGGAGTAACATATTAGACAACTGCAACCTGTGAAACGTTACAATCTTGTGGCTAGCAAGTAGCATCTAACGTTAGCTAGCATGGTTCGGCCATTAGAAAGCCAGCCAGCTAATAACTTTAGGTTGCTTGTTATCAACTCGAAATCGGCTAGCTAATCAAATGTATGTTTGTGTTATAAATTAACTAGTTAGCTAATTATAGGCTGAACATTTCCTTACCCCAATGAAGTTATCAATTTTCCTTCTTGGAGTTCCTGTTTACATAGTATGGCAATGATGTTAATCATCCATGCATTCTAGTTGGCTCCTACTGTCCTACCATGTTCACTTCTAGCAAGTTTCCTCCCTGCACCCTAATTTTGCCAATGCATGCACATCAAGTACCCTAAACATAAAAAAATGGATCATAGTCTGGCCCAAAAAGATCGGACTACAGCAAGTATGACCAACAAAACCAAAAGAGATAAGAATAATCTTTCATCAAGTCAACCAAAAATGTCTATTTAATGCAACATTTACTAATGTAAAGGTAAAGAAAACCGAGCACGTTTAAAATTAACTTTATTTTACATGATGATAATGCATGAAGCAAACATGGAATGACTCAGTGAATATGGCGAGTGAATGTGTCATCCCTCTCTGTACCCTGGTGCAGTGGAACAAGTCTTGTTCAGCCTCATTGTATTTTTTTTATTTTTTTATTTAACCAGGTAAGCCAGTTGAGAACAAGTTCTCATTTACAACTGCGACCTCGCCAAGATAAAGCAAAGCAGTGCGATTTAAAAACAACAACACAGAGTTACATATGGGGTAAAACAAAACATAAAGTCAAAAATACAACAGAAAATATATATACAGTGTGTGCAAATGTAGCAAGTTATGGAGTGTAAGGCAATAAATAGGCTATAGTGCAAAATAATTGCAATTAGTATTAACACTGGAATGATAGATGTGCAAGAGATGATGTGCAAATAGAGATACTGGGGTGCAAATTAGCAAAATAAATAACAATATGGGGATGAGGTAGTTGGGTGGGCTAATTTCAGATGGGCTGTGTACAGGTGCAGTGATCGGTAAGGTGCTCTGACAACTGATGCTTAAAGTTAGTGAGGGAGATAAGTGTCTCCAGCTTCAGTGATTTTTGCAATTCGTTCCAGTCATTGGCAGCAGAGAACTGGAAGGAATGGCGGCCAAAGGAGGTGTTGGCTTTGGGGATGACCAGTGACATATACTCATTGTAGCATGATTCTGATTCTGGATAGCTGAACTCCTGTAAATAGTGAAAGGACATTTAAATCTCTATTGGACAGTTTTCGAACCATAACATTGTAAAACACTCAGTGAGCTATGAGTTTTTCCAACTTGTTGTGTCTGTGTAAGGGGGGTTCCCTTACACAGACACAACAACTGCAATTTGACAATATAACAAATAGGGCTGAGCTTGCTTTATGCAGGGTGCATCGTCTAGTATGCACCTGTAAAAGTCTCCCGAGTGGCGCAGTGGTCTAAGGCACTGCATCGCAGTGCTAGCTGTGCCACTAGAGATCCTGGTTCGAATCCAGGCTCTGTCGTAGCCGGCCGCGACCGGGAGACCCATGGGGCGGCGCACAATTGGCCCAGCGTCGTCCAGGGTAGGGGAGGGAATGGCCGGCAGGGGATGTAGCTCAGTTGGTAGAGCATGGCATTTGCAACGCCAGGGTTGTGGGTTCGATAAAATAATGTATGTGCTAACTGTAAGTCGCTCTGGATAGGAGCGTCTGCTAAATGACTAAAAATGTAAAATGTAAAACAGACGATTTTTACGCGCTACAGCACTCGGCGGTCTGTGAGCTTGTGTGGCCTACCACTTCGCGGCTGAGCCGTTATTGCTCCTTGACATTTCCACTTCACAATAACAGCACTTACAGTTGACCGGGGAAGCTCTAGCAGGGCAGAAATTTGTCAAACTGACGGTGCCACGTTGAAAGTCACTGAGCTCTTCAGTAAGGCCATTCTACTGCCAATGTTTGTCTATGGAGATTGCATGGCTGTGTGCTCAATTTTATACACCTGTCAGCAACGGGTATGGCTGAAGTAGCCGAATCCACTAATTTGAAGGGGTGTCCACATACTTTTGTATATATAGTGTATGTCACTAGGTCATGCTGGCACTAAGACATCGTTTACCAACAGGATCATTTGTTGGCATTGATAAATAACAAAATTAATACCTCATTAAATGACCTAGAGCTTTTTGTTTGACATTGTGTTTCACTTTGAAGACACTATCTATGAGTCACTAAGGCCCCTAGTAAAGTAGACAGTGGACATGGGCTATTATCTATAGTAAGGGATGCCTTCTCAACATGGCTCCTCGTGTTTAACTCTCTCTGTCACTCAAATAATGTTGCCTGATACCACTTTTTAACATCTAATATATATTGATCATCTTCTTTCACCAAAGAATTCTCCTGAAAGGCAGGTTTTCATTTTGAGCCCTGACCCCTACAGAAAGATGTTAGAGTGCTGGCTTTGGTAAAAAGTAAGCTATATATTCTTAATTCCCATCATCATTCAGAATAAATGTGAAATTGGTAACAATATAAAGATATTGAAGCACGTTTGATTACTATGCTAGTAGTTCTTGCATAAGAAAACTGTGTGGGTTTCCCATAGTTTAATCCAGTAAAAGTACTTTCTGTACTGCCTCTTTCAGCCCTTATGCTGCCTGTCACCCAGTCATTTATGATGCAGTTCTATGACTTTAGTTAGGCTACTCAATGTCTTATAGGCCTATCATGCAAACATTTCATGCTAACAAACACTTCTTACTCATTACGTTTGTACAAATACAAAACTTTACATCACTCATTCACTGGTGTGTCATTACTATAATTTCCATTCCGACATTAAATGTATGCATTGCAGTGCCATTCTATACCTTCGAAGTACATACCATCAGTGGCGACCCGTCATTCAGGGCAGGTGGGGCAGAGCCGCATAAAAAGTCGGTCTCTTTTTAGCCATCTTAAATAAGGCAGTTCCAAAATGCAGGTGTTTCAGCCTAGCTCAGTGCTTTCTGTGGTGGTGGGGCAGCCGGCGGAAAATACAGAGGGTAGGGGTTGGTAATGTTCTCTAGTTGCGCCGTGATTGGCTCAGTGTTCTGTCACTCATAGGGGCACTACGTCACCACAATTCAAGCCTATTGGGTGCTGCCATAGAGTTACATTAGAAGTGCCCATCCAAGAAGGCTCAAGGTCATTGGCCACAGATAGAATGACGTCAAACCTCATTGTATATACCGTAGCTTTGATTTGACTGATCATGTGAACATCATACTTTTAAAATCTTAGCTAGCAAGCTAGACAAGTCGTCATCATGAATCAATTCGACAATCTACTGGCAAATCCTTTTCAATCCTTGTCATATGAAGATCAATTATAGATAAAAACGTATCGATGCTCATTGGCCATTGGACATAAACATTACACAACAAGTTGGAAATGGCAATTACAACAATTAGTGGTTTGGAAGGAATCAGTGGCTAACTGCGTTGCAAAGCCATCACTAGCCTGCTATTCAGTGGAGAGGGTGTGTAAGGGCCCTTACACACCTACAGGCTGTGTAAGGGCTATTTTACCAAGAACGAGAGTGATAAGTGCTGCATCGGATGACCTGGCCTCCACAACCCCCCGACCTCAACCAAATTGAGATGGTTTGGGATGAGTCGGACCGCAGAGTGAAGGTAAAGCAGCCAACAAGTGCTCAGCATATGTGGGAACTCCAACACTGTTGGAAAAGCATTCCAGGTGAAGCTGGTTGAGAGAATGCCAAGAGTGTGCAAAGCTGTCATCAAGGCGAAGGGTGGCTACTTTGAAGAATCTCAAATATATTTTGATTTGTTTAACACTTTTTTGGTTACAACATGATTCCATATGTGTGATTTCATAGATGTCTTCACTATTATTCTACAATGTAGAAAATTGTAAAAATAAAGAAAAACCCTGGAATGAGTAGGTGTGTCCAAACTTTTGACCAGTACTGTATGTATATATATATATATATACATATGTGTGTATGCAGTGCATTCAGAAAGTATTCAGATCCTTTTACTTTTTCCACATTGTTACTTTACATTCTTATTCTAAAATGGAAGGGAAAAAATCCTCAATCTACACACAATACCACGTAATGACAAAGCAAAAACAGGTTTAGACATTTTGCCTTTTCTTCAAAAACAGAAATATCACATTTACATAAGTATTCAGACCCTTTACTCAGTACTTTGTTGAAGCAGCTTTGGCAGCGATTACAGCCTTGAGTCTTCTTGGGTATGACGCCACAAGCTTGGCACACCTGTATTTGGGGAGTTTCTCCCATTCTTCTCTGCAGATCCTCTCAAGCTCTGTCAGGTTGGTGGGGGAGTGTCGCTGCACAGCTATTTTCAGGTCTCTCCAGAGATGTTAGATTGGGTTCAAGTCCGGGTTCTGGCTGGGCCACTCAAGGACATTCAGAGACTTGTCCCGAAGCCACTCCTGCATGGTCTTTGCTGTGTGCTAGTCTCCCAGTCCCTGCCGCTGAAAAACATCCCCACAGCATGATGCTGCCACCACCATGCTTCACTGTAGGAATGGTGCCAGGTTTCCTCTAGACGTGACGCTTGGCGTTCAGGCCAAAAAGTACATTCTTGGTTTCAGCAAACCAGAGAATCTTGTTTCTCATGGTCTCCGAGTTAGGTACCTTTTGGTAAACTCCAAGTGGGCTGTCATGTGCCTTTTACTGAGGAGTGGCTTCTGTCTGGCCACTCTACCATAGAGGCCTGATTGGTGGAGTGCTGCAGAGATGGTTGTCCTTCTGGAAGGTTCTCCCATCTCCACAGAGGAACTCTGGAGCTCTGTCAGAGTGACCATCGGGTTCTTGGTCACCTCCCTGACCAAGGCCCTTCTCCCCTGATTGCTCAGTGTGGCCAGGCGGCCAGCTCTAGGAAGAGTATTGGTGGTTCCAAAGTTCTTACATTCAAGAATGATGGAGGCCACTGTGTTCTTGGGGACCTTCAATGCTGCTGAAATGTTTTGGTACCCTTCCCCAGAAATGTGCCTCGACACAATCCTGTCTCAGGGCTCTATGGACAATTCCTTCGACCTCATGGCTTGGTTTTTGCTCTGACATGCACTGTCAACTGTGGGACCTTATATAGAAATCATGTCCAATCAATTTAATTTACCACAGGTGGACTCCAATCAAGTTGTAGAAACATCTCAAGGATGATCAATGGAAACAGGATGCACCGGAGCTCAATTTAGAGTCTCATAGCAAAGGTTCTGAATACTTATGGAAATAAGGAATTTCTGTTTTTATTTTTAATAAATTTGCAAACAAATAAAAAAACCTGTTTTAATTTTTTCATTGTTGGGTATTGTGTGTAGATTGTTGAGAAAACATACATATTTATTTGAAGTCAATGGTTCTGTATACTTTCCGAATGTACTGTATATATGTGGATAATTTAGTTATTTATTAATATTTCTAGCAACAACAGAATAAGCAAATTTTGAATTACATACCTACGGTAGAAAAGGGGATGATATATTATCTGTAATAATGTGTGCTTTTTTTTCTCAACTCTTAATATTGAGCAAATTAGACTCATTGGAGCCAATTACCCACTGGAGCATCTGACATAGGCTTTGAAAAAGAACCCACGAATAGGCTACCAGTGCCTATGAAGTAGTTCTAAAATCCCAGACGGAAAAATGTGTTGTGAAAAAACGATTGGAACCATTTCCAGGTTTTACCGATAGTTTTTATGGGTATTATAACTCATACTGTGTTACTCAATTGAGAAAAGACAGAAATTTAACCTCTGGTTACTGAGATGGTTATATGGTCGTGTTTTATTGTCCAAAGCTGAAGGGTTATCTAGGTTGGTTTATGTCTCATAATTTTTTTTATTTTACCTTTATTTAACTAGGCAAGTCAGTTAAGAACAAATTCTTATTTACAATGACGGCCAAACCCGGACGACGCTGGGCCAATTGTGCACCGCCCTATGGGACTCCCAATCACGACCTGTTGTGATACAGCCTTGAATC
The DNA here is from genome assembly GCF_964263955.1 of Coregonus lavaretus. Taxonomy (NCBI): domain Eukaryota; kingdom Metazoa; phylum Chordata; class Actinopteri; order Salmoniformes; family Salmonidae; genus Coregonus; species Coregonus lavaretus. The sequence continues at coordinate 46,745,437 of NC_140001.1, read as the reverse complement.
GAACCAGGGGGTCTGTAGTGACGCCTGAAGCACTGAGATGCATTGCCTTAGACCACTGCGCAGCTAAAGTTGTAAAGGACATCAAAATGACACCAAAGCAGAAATGTGTATGTGCTTCCAAGGGGATCTTCTTAAAATCTGATTTTAAACCTTACCAAAAAGCAAATTTATGAAGACAATTTTGATTTGTAGAATCTGACTTTGTGGCTGTGTTATTTAGTGGAAACCGGCAGGAGAATCACAAAATGTCTCGGACATCTGCTCTGCTCAGCCATTGGCTGAGCTCAAGGGACAAGTAAGAAAGAACTGGTCCTACTAAAAACGGAGATATTGCTGGGGTAGGCAACCCTGTTCCTGGAGTGCCGCAGGTATAGCAGAGTTTTCTTCCAACTAAGCAACACACCAGACAAACTGAGCTAATTGAGCTGTTCTGTAATTGGCTAAATTCAGCACACCTGGTCTTTCAGGTTGGTTACATCAAAAACATGAAGTGCCAGCGGAACTCCAGGACCACGGTTACCTAGCCCTGTAATAACACATGGTTCTCTAAATGTGTGCTCTTCGTAACGTTATATTATGCACTATATATGCATGTAGGACTGCATAATTTAGTGCATGCAACTGACAGACTACCTATTTTATTTTTGGTATGTGTAACAGAACAGACGCAGCAAAGGGTTACGTCCGTACGTGCTACAGGGTTTTCACTAGATAGCACAGCCACAAAGTCAAAATTGGATCTCGTAAAAAATCATGAAAAAACTAATTTGCTTTTTGGTCTTCATTTGAGGTTAGGTTTAGGCATCCGTTTAGCAGTGTGGTTAGGTTTAAAATCACATTTTAAGAAGAGAAATTGAACAAATGGGAGGGGTATATGACTTTCTGGCAACTACTGACGACCGCGCTACAGTCTGATGCCTCAACACGCATGCGCTGTTTTATCCATTCTCGTCGGGTTCACTGGATATGCCATAAGGACTCGTTTGATCTAAAACGAAACTCGATTAAAAAAGATTAGTGAATCACCATTATAGTCACTGATCATGCGAACCGGGTAGATCGACCGTCTGAAAAGAGCCTAAGCCAGGAGCGGTAAAGCAGTTGCTTGTTGGTGAGCTAGCAATAGTTGTTACAATATGGCAAGGTAATTGTCATAAGGCTTTTTACAGAATGTGGAGACGGCACTTCGTAATTGCTTGGAAGGCAACGCATGGATAAGAAGAAGAGACTTGTCCCTATATGATCTTTTGTTGACAATTTGATAAACATGGGTATGCCATTATTGTCCCATCCGTGCTTTAAAGCAATTTGTGTCATCGCTTTACTCAATGGGCTTGGCGACTGCAGCGAGGGTGAGTAAACATTACATTATAGCGAACTACGGCTACAACATAGCTCGAGCGGCTTTCCTTCTCGGCTATTCTAGGTTTCCAGTCGATAACACAGCCACAAAGTCCAAATGGTCAATATCGTAAAAATTCATGTATAAAATAAAATGTTGCTTTTGGGTCTTAATTTAAGGTTAGGTATAAGGTTAACTGTGAGGGTTAGGTTTAAAATCCAATTTTAAGAGGAGAAATGGTCGTGGTTTATTACTTTGTGGCTGTGGGAACGACCGCTACTATGTCGCAAGAGGGATTCTAGAATTTGTCTGACTACATGAGAAGGGTGCAACTGCAGCCCGCAATTCGTGGCGTTCCTTCATGTGGGCATTCCTGCATCTGCAGGAACCCCTCTTTATACTTCTATTGGTCAATTTTTCAGCTATGACTCCAGTACAGGGGCGCTCCACTACAATAGATGGCGCTAATGCACCATAACATTGGATGCTAACCGCTGATAAACCTCACAGAAGAACAGGTGGGGCGACAACGGTAGCTACATTTTACATTATATTTTAGTAATTAAGCAGACGTTCTTATCCAGAGCGACTTACAGGAGCAATTAGGGTTAAGTGCCTTGCTCAAGGGCACATCGACAGATGTTTCACCTAGTCGGCTCACCTAGTGTCCTTCACCCCCGCCTGTCGGGCACTGTTTTCCCACAGTTCTGTTAAAGATGGCGAGGGCAGGTGTTCGGCAGACGGGAGCGAAGGACAGTGTGTGCTAGTTTAGCCAGCTACTCCTAAGGAGGACTCCAGTACACCAGAGGTGGAGGCGAGGGCGACACTGTGTGCTAGTACTGCTAACTAGCAAGCTAGCTAGCACACGGTGTTGCAAGTACATGGTGTTGCCCCTGTGTACTGGAGTACTGGAGTAGCTAGCGGTAAGTGGGGGCGACAGACGTGTCCTTGTCCCCTGCCTGTCGGCAACGGTTTTCTCAGGTACACAGCAGGCGGGGGGCAACACTGTATGCTAGTTAACTATCAAGCTAGCACACTGTGTCGCTCCAGCCCCCTGCCTGCTGTACTAGCGGGAGGTAGTGGGACGACCGGTAGACAGTCTCCTTCGCCCCCGCCTGTCATGCACTGTTTTCCCGTAGTCCTGTTATTGATGGTGAGGGCAGGCGGGAGCGAAGGACACTGTCTACCGGTATCGCTCCCGCTAGCTAGCAAAGAGGACTCCGTTACACAACAGGTGGTGAAAAAAAAAAAACTCAGATAATACTTTTATTTCCCTCTTGACCTACATTCAAAAGTGTCACACAAGCATGAAGATGTCGTGCTCGAGGGGGGTGTTCATGAAGGAACCAATGGGAGGATCGAGGGGGACGTGAATGCCCACATGTAGGAACACCCCGAATTGCGGGCTGCAGTTGCACACTATTGACCTACATCCTTGCACTGAATGTTTTCTCAATCCAGACAGATACACGGCCCAGTCTAGTAATGGAAGTGCTAACTACGGTACCAAGATGTTTCCACTTCCTAGACGTCATTATTTGACCAGTGTGTTGTGTATAACATTAGCAACAATGGTGGAATCGGTGGTTCACCTTCAAAATAATAGTCCCCCACTGAAACTGATGCAAACAGATACAAATAGTGGAATCATGTTATTTGAAACTATACCACTGTTTTTTATATTAGTAACACCTTTATTAACCACCCAAGACCTTTTGAATGTTGTCATTGGTACAAATATAGTAGCCCAAGGCTGTTTAATTTTTTTTTTCAATGCTTTTATGAATATCGCTAGCAATAACAGAATAAACACATTTTGAATTGCATATCTACAGTAGAAAAGAGGATACATCTTATTTCTAATAATGTCAACTTTATTTCTCAACTCCTAATATTGAGCAAATTACTCACTGGATTATCTGACATAGGCTTTGAAAAAGCACCCGCAAATAGGCGACAAGTGTGGCAAATGCCGTTGGCTGCTGGTAAGCTTTCTTGACTTGGACATACATTTTTGGCAACACATGGGTAACCTTTGTTTAACCAGCTAAACTGCTGCTCCCAGTGAAAATGTGTTTCGAGTTACCTTTCTAGCTAATAAACTGTTAGTTTACACTTCCTGTTCCAATTATAATGTGGGGAGGTCAAAATAATGTAACTATCTACCCGTGTTGTAGTAGTGAACTACATGTAGTTCAGCTAGTATTTTAACAACACTTTGCAGTATCTTGGTGGTAGTTGAACTAGATTAAAATAATCACATTTTGTCACATGCGCCGAATACAACAGGTGTAGTAGACCTTACAGTGAAATGCTTACTTAGAAGCCCTTAACCAACAATGCAGTTTTAAGAAAGAATACAAAAGAAATCGCACAAAAAATACAATATAAAATAATGAAATAAAAGTAACATAATTAAAGAGAAGCAGTAAAATCATAATAGCGAGGCTATATACACAGGGGTTACCGGTACCGAGTCAATGTGCGGGGGCACCGGTTAGTCGAGGTAATTGAGGTAATATGTGCATGTAGGTAGAGTTATTAAAGTGACTATGCATAGATAATAAACAGAGAGTAGCAGCAGCGTAAAAGAGGGGAGGCAATGCAAATAGTCTGGGTAGCCATTTGATTAGATGTTCAGGATTTTTATGTCTTGGGGGTAGAAGCTGTTTAGAAGCCTCTTGGACCTAGACTTGGCACTACGGTACCGCTTGCCGTGCGGTAGCAGAGAAAACAGTCTATGACTAGGGTGGCTGGAGTCTGACAATTTGTAGGGCCTTCCTCTGACACCGCCTGGTATAGAGGTCCTGGATGGCAGGTAGCTTGGCCCCAGTGATGTACTGGGCCGTACGCACTACCCTCTGGAGTGCCTTGCTGTCGGAGACCAAGTAGTTGCCATACCAGGCAGTGATGCAACTAGTCAGGATGCTCTCGATGGTGCAGCTGTAGAACCTTTTGAGGATCTGAGGACCCATGCCAAATCTTTTCAGTCTCCTGAGGGGGAATAGGCGTTGTTGTGCCCTCTTCACAACTGTCTTGGTGTGTTTGGACCATGTTAGTTTGTTGGTGATGTGGACACCAAGGAACTTGAAGCTCTCAACCTACTCCACTACAGCCCGTCGATGAGAATGGGGGCGTGCTCGGTCCTCTTAATTTTCCTGTAGTCCACAATCATCTCCTTTGTCTTGATCACATTGAGGGAGAGGTTGTTGTCCTGGCACCACACGGCCAGGTCTCTGATGTCCTCCCTATAGGCTGTCTCGTCGTTGTCGGTGATCAGGCCTACAACTGTTGTGTCAACGTCAAACTTAATGATGGTGTTACGAACCCCGTGGCTTTAAAAGTCTAGGGGGGGATGTAAAAGAGACCCGAAACATAATTCATGCAAATTAGAGTCGTGACATGGAAAACAGTGAGAACAAAAAATACACCGACAACCATAAGCTACCGTCAAACATACATTTTTTTTATTTTGAACACACGGTAAAGGTTTGGGAAAAAGGGCTGAGCAGGACCCAAGGAATGAAACAATAATGTAAAAAAAAAAAAACTAAACTGATCTTGCCTGCCTCAAGAACCGCTAAGCTACTGCTAACCATACAAAAATTACAGTGGGTGGTCCGCTCAGGTCTAACTAGTGTTTTTAGACAAGACCATGGTGCTTGCCTTTGGAGCAGTGAGGGGAACGGCACCCCTGTACCTTCAGGCTCTGATCAGTCCCTACACCCAAACGAGGACATTGCGTTCATCCACCTCTGGCCTGCTGGCTCCCCTTCCTCTGCGGAAGCACAGCTCCCCCTCAGCCCAGTCAAAACTGTTCGCTGCTCTGGCACCCCAATGGTGGAACAAGCTCCCTCACGACGCCAGGACAGCGGAGTCACTCACCACCTTCCGGAGACATTTGAAACCCCACCTCTTTAAGGAATACCTGGGATAGGCTAAAGTATTCCTTCTAACCCCCCCCCCCCCCCCCCAAATTGTAAAGTGGTTATCCCACTGGCTATAGGGTGAACGCACCAATTTGTGAGTCGCTCTGGCTAAGAGCGTCTGCTAAATGACGTTAATGTGCCCTTGAGCAAGGCACTTAACCCTAATTGCTCCTGTAAGTCGCTCTGGTTAAGAGCGTCTGCTAAATGACTAAAATGTAAATGTAAATGTTACGGGTAATGTATGCCCAAGGGCAACTTGCTTAAATCCCCCTTTTTCCAGAAACACACAACATAGTTACCAAACAGAGTAACCAGCAAATGAGTGAGTACACAAAAAACAGGACACCACAGTATCCATACTCACATACGAAAATAGTCTCTGTCAACAAACACAACTGACTGGCTTTTAAAACCATAGGAGATGTGTGATTGAAAAAACAGAAACAGGTGGTGCAATGCAGAGGAATGTCCACTGATTACTGAGGTGGACCAATCAGCAGACAAACGGATGTCGGACAGGTGGAACACCCCAACGACCACCAATCAGGAACACAAAGGACACCTGTGATTAGGGCAGAAGGAGAGGAAAAACACAAAAACACACACAGGATACCTGTATCCGTAACAGATGGTGTTGGAGTTGTGCCTGGCCATGCAGTCATGAGTGAACAGGGAGTACAGGAGGGGACTGAGCACGCACCCCTGAGGTGCCCCCGTGTTGAGGATCAGCGTGGAGGATGTGTTGGTACCTACCCTTACCACCTGGGCGTGGCCCGTCAGGAAGTCCAGGATCCAGTTGCAGAGGGAGGTGTTTAGTCCCAGGGTCAGTTTAGTGATCAGCTTTGAGGGCACTATTGTGTTGAACACTGTTGTAGTCAATGAATAGCATTCTCACATAGGTGTTCCTTTTGTCCAAGTGGGAAAGGGCAGTGTGGAGCGCAATATAAATTGCATCATCTGTGGATCTGTTGGGGCGGTATGCAAATTGGAGTTGGTCTAGGGTTTCTGTGAGCCATGACCAGTCTTTCAAAGCACTTCATGGCTACAGACGTGAGCGCTACGGGTCGGTAGTCATTTAGGCAGGTTACCTTAGTGTTCTTGGGCACAGGGGCTATGGTGGTCTGCTTGAAACATGTTGGTATTACAGACTCAGACAGAGAGAGGTTGAAAATGTCAGTGAAGACACTTGCCAGTTGGTCAGCGCATGCTCGGAGTACACGTCCTGGTAATCCGTCTGTGAATGTTGACCTGTTTAAAAGTCTTACTCACATCGGCTACGGAGAGCGTGATCACACAGTCGTCCGGAACAGCTGATGCTCTCATGCATGTTTCAGTGTTACTTGCCTCGAAGCGAGCAAATAAGTAATTTAGCTTGTCTGGTAGGCTCCTGTCACTGGCGGATGTGCTTGCTATTGTTTTCAATAGTTAATACATTTTACGATGTAGTGGTGTAGCTAACTACTGTAACTACACTTTTTTTTTTTTTTCTGAAATAAAATATTTCCCTGGGTCCCTGGGCAAGAAAAGGTTGAAGTCCCATGATATAGCTAACAAACTCCCTCAAGTGAACATTTCAACAGGTATCTTGGTCAGGTGTGATGTTAGTCCACTTTCAATCGTTTCTGTAGGCTTCTGTCAGCACTCAGGCCTAGATTACCAAGCTTGCTATGTTGGACTGGACGTGGTTGTGTACACACTTAACCAGCTTTTCACCTTCTATAAGGACTTACATCTAGTCAGCAGATCCAACCCACTTGCTTACAGCTGCACTAGGGTTGGACAGGCCTCCTGTTTAGATTAGCATACCGTGGAGACGAAGCAAGATATGGGTGGGAAAACGTACCTCAATCCAGTGATGAGAAATGGCGTTGTACTCCGAAATGTCCCATTTAACCCAACTGTTACAACGAGAAGATTGAACGACTGCTAGTGTTTCTGAAAAACTGCCCTTTTCGTTAGGGCTGGGCGATATATTGAATTACTTGGAATAATTAGAATTTGTTTTTGCGCAATATTCCAAATGCCTGTATTGCAAGAATCAAGGTTTTTATAGATTTGTTTTCTTTTTTTCGTTTGTCCTCATGTTCTCATGTTTTTATAAATGTCCAATAAGCATAAAACACAATTTATATAAGGAATTTGCAACTCGTTCTCATTCTGAGAATTAAGGTAGGCCACTTGATTTCAACATCTGAACAAAGTGGACAGGCTAACATGCTGTTCAAACATTTGGAAAAGGACAGAAGGGTGTATTTATCAATTCAACTGTTCTGCCTTTATAGCTAGAAAAGAGATCCAAGTTGAAATATAAAGATTAGCTGGCTACTCACTAGCACGTGGGCTTTGTGCTTGAGAGATTGTTTATGAGATCTGTGTTCATTTTCTATAGCCTAATGCCTGCTACAAGAAGTTAGTCATTATTAGTGAATGTGCATGGTTCTGGTTAAATTTGTTTAAAAAAAGGACATTTTCATAGACCGACTTGAAAGCCAGATCATTAATTATTGCAAAAAAAGCAGGTTAAACTATTTGGATAAAGTAATTAAATTATTAGTAGGTCTTATGGTTGTGGAAGGCTTATATTTATCCTAGGTATAACTTCACAAGCCCTGAATGCATTAGATTATTTCTGACTGTTTGAAATGCAGTGTATTTGACCTTGAATTGTACAACAAAGCTTATTTAGAGAAAACATTTTTTTAAATTGATATATACATATATCGTGAAGTTTAGATTATTTTTAGGCCATATTGCCCAACCCTACATTTCGTCCTCATGCTAGGTAGCAGAAGACACAGCAGCCATTTTGTAATGGCACTAGAACAGGGGTATTTAACTGGGGGCTAGGGGTCCACGAGAAAATGTGTATGTATGTATATGTAGATAATTTTTTATGAATATTGCTAGCAACAACTGAATAAACACATTTTGAATTACATAACTACAGTAGAAAAGGGGATAATATCTTCTCTGTAATAATGTCAACTTTATTTCTCAACTCCTAATATTGAGCAAATTACACTAATTGGAGCCAATTACTCACTGGAGCATCTGACATAGGCTTTGAAAACGCACCCACTAATAGGCTACCAGTGTGGCAAGTGCTGCTGGTAAGCTTTCTTGACTTGGACATTAATCTTTGCAAACACATGGCTAACCTTTGTTTAAACTGCTTCAGACCTGCCTAATTGTTACTTGAAACCGTTTTTGTGTTTTAATAGGCTTAATTACACATTCTGTTAACACCTGACTCCAGAGTGATCTGTTATTGTAGTCTGATATTTCAGATTTAGATCTGATAATTTATCAGAAAGTAGTTTGGATGTAGTGAACTACTTTTTCAAAAAAACTTTAGTTAAGTAAACTATTAAGGGTAGCTTTAGTGTAGCTTAACTTCTTCCAGTGTGAAGTAATTGGTATCTTGGTAAACTATATTTTTAGAGTAGCTTCCCGAACACTGTCTACCATATCTATTCATTTCAATATGTTGATTACTTCTCCTTGCTATTATCATTAACCTGATGATAAGACAAGACGTGGAAAACATTTATTTTTTGCTAACGTATGATCGGGGTTGCCGGTTTTCCTGGGAGAGGGGGTCCCTGGGCAAGAAAATGCTGAAGACCCCTGCACTAGAACGTTGTGTTGAACAACAAAGTATAGTCAGCCAATCAGGCTCCATGCGGACTACGTCATAGTGCTGTGGAAATGTGAAAATAAAAGTCCCTTGATTGGCTGACTATCCTTTTGTTGTTCAACGTGACGTTCTAGTGCCATTCCAAAATGGCTACTGTGGTTTCTGCTACTTGCATGATGACGAAAAGGGCAGTTTTCCGGAGAAACTAGCAGTCGTTCAATCTTCTCGTGTGATAATGGGACAATTCTGAGTACAATGCCATTTCTCATCCCTAGATTAAGGTACGTTTTCTGAGCCATATTTAGTGCCGGCTCTGCAGTGTCTTAATCTAAACAGAAGGCTTGTCTGAACCTAGTGCAGCTGTAAGCAAGCGGATTGGATCTGCTGGCTAGCCTATATCAGTCTCAATATTATGTAGCCTAAATGTGCCAATTCCATTTAACTTGTTGCTGTCTTAATGCCTCTTTTGCTTCACTGCCAGACACGACTATGACCCTTTCTTAGGATGTGTCCCAAATGGCCCTATGTAGTGCACTACTTTTGACCAGGGTCCAGAGGGCTCTGGTCAAAAGTATTGTACTATAAAGGGAATTGTCCTCCCGAGTGGCGCAGTGGTCTAAGGCACTGCATCGCAGTGCTAGCTGTGCCACTAGAGATCCTGGTTCGAATCCAGGCTCTGTCGTAGCCGGCCGCGACTGGGAGACCCATGGGGCGGCGCACAATTGGCCCAGCGTCGTCCAGGGTAGGGGAGGGAATGGCCGGCAGGGATGTAGCTCAGTTGGTAGAGCATGGTGTTTGCAACGCCAGGGTTGTGGGTTCGATTCCAGTATAAAAAATAAAAATGTATGCACTAACTGTAAGTCGCTTTGGATAAGAGCGTCTGCTAAATGACTAAAATGTAAAATGTAAAAATTGGGTGCCATTTGGGACGCAGCCTCAACAGGAAGTGGTGGTGGGTCATGGGAGTTTTCAGCTATTAGTTCCAGTTTTTCCTGTGAAGTATCAAATCAGATTCTATTATTGGATGGACAGATAGCATGGGAACCGGCATGAGCAGGGACTGGAGATGTGTAGGGACAGTGTTTGTGATGATATGGAGAGCTAATCGGCCTACCATACAGTTGTTCATTTCCTAGATGCAGGGCATTCATTTATAGCCTGACGACTCGCATTTTATTCTTCCGCTGCTCTGTTGTTTGCTACATACTTTAGTCTGAGACTGCCATCATTGAAGTTGTATGTGGTGACGAGGGGAGTTGTATAAAAAAAAGTTATCAGCGATTGGATCGTCTCTAACCGATCAGAGTATCAAAGCCAATGATGTTCGCATTCGGTGAAGGGTCAGGGAGGTACTGAGATCCAGACTCATTGTGGAGAAAAAACTAACGTTCATGGGTGTGGCATAGCGCTTGGCCGTAGCCAGGCAAATTCATTTAATGGTGAAGGTCCCCTTTCTGTGACAAATAAACCAAGCCTAGCGGCTTTTTGTGGTTATGTAAGTGTGTATTGTTGAGCAGGGACTGTATGTTACAGCGACCTTGGTTGTTTTTTGTGTGTGTCCAAGATGCAACCATAGTAGACCAGTCTGGGCAACTTGATTGTTTCAAAACCTGTAAGGATGTTGAATGGTTGAGATGTAGATTGTTCCAAAATCCTGCACAGATGTACACGCCTACAGGATGTAATTTGTGATGAGGTTACCATGGTTACTCGTCAACACAGACCTCACCGTCCCCTCCAACCCACTGAGGTATAAAGAACTGGAGACTGCGTCCAAGATGTCCGACCGTTGTTTTCAGCGCAGTCTGCTCACGATCGCATATGCCGATTCATGGACCGTCTATATCCGGGTTGAATATAAACAACTTCACCTGCGGTAGCACTCAGTGCGCACAAGGAGCAGCGCAAGCAGTGACAACATCACGTCGTCCAAGAACATGTCAGACGTGGGCTGAATATAAAATGTTATTATGAGTGATGGAAAAAGATCTATGGGTATTTTGTGCACAAAGGTGATGACTAAAGTGTCTTATTAGGAATTTTCTAAGCGGAACCTTGGCCCCTTGCTCCAACCCACACAAAGCAACGAGCTGACACTCCATGGAAAGTGTGACACACAGTTGCGCCTCCACACACCCATTTATTTGGCCTTACTAGACAAAAGAGCCAAAGAGACAGTGAGGTTATTGTTGACCAGGCTCATCATATTCCTGTCTGCTGTTCACACAAAACCCCCTGTCTATTATGTTGTCATACAACCTGGAGAGTTTGGAAAACAGCATCGAACATAAACTAATAGGATATGCCAGATAGTAAGCCCTATTTCATGAAGATTTCCCCAAAATATCTGTTTGCACATGTTTGTATGCACCACTGTTTTTGTAAAGTGAGCTAAATGTCCTAGGGGCTCGGCTGCTTATATGCATCACTGTTTAATTACAAATGTCTTTCCCTGTCAGAGAGTTTAGCCTGTCCTTGAACGGAGTGTTGGGACTCTACTGTACATAATGTAGCCCAATAGGATTGTGTGGCTTTTTCCTTCCATTTAGCCTATCAGGACACAGCAAGGACACCCACAAGCCAGGTGACAGAATAAACAAAAGAATATGCCTATTTACTTGCTAATCTCTACAACAGAAATTATTTGAGCACTGTTTGAAGAGATTCTAACTGTTGGTTGTCCATCTCTTACAAAGTGTATCTCTGTGGGGCGGGGCACGCGTAGACAAGATGGCGTATTGAATAGAAAGCGGTACAAAACACCTCAAGATAAAAACATAATATTCAAAATCGGTAAGTTAGACTAAATATTAGCATTTCATATATTCGTAGTTAATATAATACAATCTGGATAATAACACAAAACAGATCATAAGGCTAGAGAAATATATCAACAAATATTACAACAACACGCAACATCCAAACATGACTGAAGATAAGCGTGGAGAGCCGATCCCCAAAAGGAAACGCGACTCATCGACTGATACAGATGATATATGCTTTTCACTACTGGGTATGGTAAGTGTGGAAAGCGACCTGTTGAAGTCGATAAATGACAAATTGGGCATACTAGAATTGGTCAGTAAAGACGTAAAAGAGTTGAAAGCGAGTTTTCAAATGAGTGACGAAAAAGCTTTGGTAATGGAGAAAGAAACCAAAAAATTAAAAGTGACAGTCTAAGATGGAAACGGACGTTAGGGAACTTAAAAAGGAGAACAACCTTCTGAGAGAAGCCTTACTAGACATCCAAACTAGATCGATGAGAAAAAATCTAGTACTTACGGGTATTCAGGAAAAGGAGGGAGAAATAACAGAGAATATTATGAAGGACTTCCTGCATACAGCGCTACAAATCCCACTCGAGGCTGTCGATAAAATCCAACTCGAACGTGTACACCGTTTCGGAAAAAGAGGACAGAAATATGAGCGCCCAATCGTTGCCAAATTTGCTTTTTTTTAAAGATAAAGCTATGGTGAAAAGCCTAGGAAAAAGACTTGCTGGCACGAAAATAGGCATGAATGATCAGTTCCCGAGGGAGATTGTAGAAAGGCGCAAAGTTCTGTATCCAATCTTCAAAGAAAACAGATTAAAAGGGAAACGTGTTGCACTCGTGGTGGATAAACTATATATTGACAACCAAATGTTCAGAGACACAAAGACTACTCCATGGCTATTCTAAAAGTTGTAATAGAGGAGTCGAATATTGGAGCAACCGATACTAGCAATGATAGGGATTGTAATATTAAATAACATTTATAGTAAATTTAGTATTTTATAAAAGGATAAAACGACATAACAAGCAGAATAATACATCTTTAAATACAAATAATTAGAAAATGGCTTTTTTGGCGGGAGGTTGTTGTTTTGGCGGATGGTTGTTGTGGTTGGTCCTGTGTTCTCTCTGGCGTCCTTTCCCCCTTGCGGCAGATGTGGATGCGGGTGCGTTTGCACGCTCGGTCCATTTCTTCCGCAGTCAACCATGTGGGGTGCATTTTTGTGTTTGAAAAGGTGCAGCGTTAAGTGAGTGAGAGGGGAAATGGTTGCATATCCCAGAGCCGACCGGGGGTCTATGAGCAGGGGTAGTGAGAGAGAGCTTTCAATTTTGTGTAGATGAGGGATATACATGTTTAAATCTAATCAAATTTTTCATTGTCCTATCATGATGGAAAGATCCCTAACCCTATAACCTGGACACCCACCTGAGCGACCCATACACCAAAGAGAAGTTCCCATCTCTTTTATGGACTTGCTGTGAGTATGCAGCCTAAACAGAGATAAATGCGGTCAGAGACCTACTTGAGCAGCACCGCCCCCTCAAGATTCTGACCCTGCCTGGCAGGGTTGGTCCTACAAAGCCAGAGCTCCCTGATGGGAGAGCATGATATACAAGGAAATTCTCAAAGCTGCTAATGAGAACCTTGATGACCTTTTATCTAGCGTGAGTGTGCGTGTGTGCTTGTCTGGCATCTGTTGTGGGGGGGTGGGGATGTTGGGGGGGGGGGTTGGGGGGGGGGGGGGGTTGGGATGGACCACAGGAATTATTTGCTAGGATAATAATTGCTTGTCAATTAATTAAATGTAATACAATGGCAATCCGGGTTATATGTTAGAATCCTACGTGTGAACTGCCGACATTATTACGCATATTAATTGATAATGATGGAAAATAGGATATGCATATTTTTTTTAAAATAGTTTTATAGATATACAGTGGGGAGAACAAGTATTTGATACACTGCCGATTTTGCAGGTTTTCCTACTTACAAAGCATGTAAGAGGTCTGTAAAATCCAGAAAATCACATTGTATGATTTTTAAGTAATTAATTTGCATTTTATTGCATGACATAAGTATTTGATACATCAGAAAAGCAGAACTTAATATTTGGTACAGAAACCTTTGTTTGCAATTACAGAGATCATACATTTCCTGTAGGTCTTGACCAGGTTTGCACACACTGCAGCAGGGATTTTGGCCCACTCCTCCATACAGACCTTCTCCAGATCCTTCAGTTTTCGGGGCTGTTGCTGGGCAATACGGACTTTCAGCTCCCTCCAAAGATTTTCTATTGGGTTCAGTTCTGGAAACTGGCTAGGCCACTCCAGGACCTTGAGATGCCTCTTACAGAGCCACTCCTTAGTTGCCCTGGCTGTGTGTTTCGGGTCGTTGTCATGCTGGAAGACCCAGCCACAACCCATCTTCAATGCTCTTACTGAGGGAAGGAGGTTGTTGGCCAAGATCTCGCGATACATGGCCCCATCCATCCTCCCCTCAATATGGTGCAGTCGTCCTGTCCCCTTTGCAGAAAAGAATGATGTTTCCACCTCCATGCTTCACGGTTGGGATGGTGTTCTTGGGGTTGTACTCATCCTTCTTCTTCCTCCAAACACGGCGAGTGGAGTTTAGACCAAAAAGCTATATTTTTGTCTCATCAGACCACATGACCTTCTCCCATTCCTCCTCTGGATCATCCAGATGGTCATTGGCAAACTTCAGACGGGCCTGGACATGCGCTGGCTTGAGCAGGGGGACCTTGCGTGCGCTGCAGGATTTTAATCCATGACGGCGTAGTGTGTTACTAATGGTTTTCTTTGAGACTGTGGTCCCAGCTCTCTTCAGGTCATTGACCAGGTCCTGCTGTGTAGTTCTGGGCTGATCCTTCACCTTCCTCATGATCATTGATGCCCCACGAGGTGAGATCTTGCATGGAGCCCCAGACCGAGGGTGATTGACCATCATCTTGAACTTCTTCCATTTTCTAATAATTGCGCCAACAGTTATTGCCTTCTCACCAAGCTGCTTGCCTATTATCCTGTAGCCCATCCCAGCCTTGTGCAGGTCTACAATTTTATCCCTGATGTCCTTACACAGCTCTCTGGTCTTGGCCATTGTGGAGAGGAGTTGGAGTCTGTTTGATTGAGTGTGTGGACAGGTGTCTTTTATACAGGTAACGAGTTCAAACAGGTGCAGTTAATACAGGTAATGAGTGGAGAACAGGAGGACTTCTTAAAGAAAAACTAACAGGTCTGTGAGAGCCGGAATTCTTACTGGTTGGTAGGTGATCAAATACTTATGTCATGCAATAAAATGCAAATTAATTACTTAAAAGTCATACAATGAGATTTTCTGGATTTTTGTTTTAGATTCCGTCTCTCACAGTTGAAGTGTACCTAGGATAAAAATTACAGACCTCTACATGCTTTGTAAGTAGGAAAGCCTGCAAAATCGGCAGTGTATCAAATACTTATTCTCCCCACTGTGTGTGTGTGTGTGTGTGTGTGTGTGTGTGTGTGTGTGTGTGTATATATATATATATATATATATAAAATATAATTATTGTAAAATTAACTGTGTCCATAAGGTGTAGATAGTAAGTATAGACCGTAAGTAGAGGCCTGGGCATTGTTGTTCACTAATTAACTCCAAGTAGGGAAAGGATGGCGGGGTTGAAAAGTAATAAAGGGGAGTGTATATATATAAAAAACATGGGGGATTGGAAGTGATGCAGACAATTACATTGATAGAAGATACAATCTATCTGCAATATTTAAGCTGATCCATCTCCCCCAAAAAAAAAAAAAAAAAAAAAAAAAAAAAAAAAAGTGTATCTCTGTGTAGGATTACTCTCATCCTGAACTAAGATATGACGGTCTACCAATTTTTCCCCAAAACCAGACATTAAACATGTGCCTACTATTTTAGTTTTTCCCCTCAAAGAATAATTAACTAATTGGCAAATGTCAAGTTTGAGCAAATATTTACAGTACTATTAGTTCTACCACTCGTTCTCTGTAGGCCACCCCACAAGGCAGCTCAGGTGAGAAGTGTCAGTTGTGTCCTTTGTGTTTGGGAAGGACACTCACTCACACAGGAGGGGCCTGGCTGTCAGCTGTGAGCCAGCGCAGTGTTGGCAACCAGGCCCAGACGTACGCTTGGCATCGGCCCGGTTCGGGCAGCCGGAGAGACTGTGTGGAGTTAGCAGATAGAAGTGCTGATGATGCTGGCTTCGGAGAGCAGGGTTCCTGACTGTGTGAGGAGGATGGAGGATGCCTGCATTGTGTTAACTGCTCTTTGCCCTGACCTCAAGCCTCCAGGGAAACATTGGTCTCTCTCTGAGCCTCAGTGACAGCAGGTCACGTAGCAGTTGAATGAAAATAAATGATTTGCTATAAACAAGCGTAGCGTGGACTGAAAAATATTTCTTGCATTGGCAAAGTAGTGGGATTTCTAAGGTATGGCTGCTTTGATACCACACTACTCCTTGACCGCTGTTATGGTCCTCTGAAATGACTAATGTAACTGTCTGTTGATGATCTATTGCAATAACTATGCACAATATAACAATCATAATGGTGTTATTCCTCTTTTAGGGTCAGCATCGCATCAGACCTCGCAGTTCTCCTCGTATGAAGTCACCATACCCAAGCGCATTGGGAAGCAGAGGAGAGACCTGGATAGCTCCGATTCTAACCAGGTAAACCATGGCAGTACATACAGGCAGAAAGCATTGTTGCTGTTGTTCACATCTAAAGCCCTTCTTGCTGTCCTAGTTCAGTGTCAGCAGTGTCTATCAGTGTGTGTGGTGCTGATAGTGAGTGAGTTTCCTCCTGGCTTCCTTCCTGTGCTGGGCTCTCTCTCCACTCTCTTTGGCTCTCGCTCTCTAACAACTCTGACAGGAAATGTCAGTGAGGTAATATTTCTCGGTAGCCCACTGGCACTTCCTATTCACTCTGACCTCTGAAAACTCTGAAAAAGAAAGAACTCGACGGTATTTGTACTCTGAACAGCCCTCCTCCACATTTGTTTGCAGTTTGTCTGTGATGATGTCACATCTTTGAGGATTCAGGGAGTCGCTGGTTTTATGTTCTAGACTCTCAAGACAGTGGATGAGCCAGTATTTTTACTATGGTTGTGTAATCTTTGCTGTTCTTCCTTACTGGATAGTGTGTTGCAGCATGCTGCTTTCCAAACAGACAGCCCCCCTTCCGGAGGGACTTGGAGGAATGGGTGAAATGTGAGAATTCCGTATGAAGGAGTATGAAAGTTGAGGGTGTGTTCAGACAAAAGAGCTCTGCCATTTCTTTGTGCTGCGATGGGGACTTTGAATCCCCAAGCCGACTAGGTGAAAAATCTGTCTGTGCCCTTGAGCAAGGCACTTAACCCTAGTTCCTCAACCCTAGTTCCTCCTGTAAGTCGCTCTGGTTCTTCTAGCTCTTAGGAAACTTAGCAGTATTTTGTTTTTTTATGTATTATTTCTTACGTTATTAGCCCAGAAAATTGTTTATTATTACATACAGCCGGGAAGAACTATTGGATGTCAGAGAGGCGGTAACTCACCAGAACTACCAGCATTACGACCAGGAATACGACCTTCCCGAAGCTGATCCTTTGTTCGCACCCCCCAGGGCAATTGAACTGATTCCAGAGGCCGACCCAAAACAACGCCGGAGGAGAGGTACTCGGAGCGGTCTTCGAGTCTGACTTAGGAGGCGTGCACACCACCCACCGCTTCAGAGTATATTACTTGCTAATGTTTAGTCTCTGGACAATAAAGTTGACGAGCTCATGGCAAGGGTTTCTTTCCAGAGAGACATCAGGGATTGTAACATACTCTGTTTCATGGAAACATGGCTCTCTCGGGATATACTGTCCGAGTCGGTCCAGCCAGTTGGGTTCTCAGTTCATCGCGCAGACAGGAATAAATATCTCTCCGGGAAGCAGAAGGGCGGAGGTGTATGTTTTTTTATGATTAACGACTCCTGGTGTAATTGTGATAACATACAGGAATTCAAGTCCTTTTGTTCACACAACCTAGAATACCTCACAATCAAATGCCGACCGTATTATTTCCCAAGATAATTTTCTTAGGTTATAGTCACGGCCGTGTATATCCCCCCTCAAGCCACGATGGCCCTCAAAGAACTTCACTGGGCTTTATGCAAACTGGAAACCACATCCTGAGGCTGCATTTATTGTAGCTGGGGATTTTAACAAAGCAAATTTGAGGAAAAGGCTGCCGAAGTTCTATCAACACATCGACTGTAGTACTTGCACTGCTAAAACACTTGACTACTGCTACTCCAACTTCCGGGATTCATACAAGGCCCTCCCCCACCCTCCTTTCGGCAAATCTGACCACGACTCCATTTTGCTCCTCCCTTCCTATAGGCAGAAACTCAAACAGGAAGTACCCATGCTAAGGACTATTCAATGCTGGTCTGACCAATCGGAATCCACGCTTCAAGATTGTTTTGATCACGTGGACTGGGATATGTTCCGGGTAGCTTCAGAGAATAATATCAACGTATATACTGATACGGTGACTGAGTTTATCAGGAAGTGTATAGGAGATGTTGTACCCACTGTGACTATTAAAACCTACCCTAACCAGAAACCATGGATAGATGGCAGCATTCGCGCAAAACTGAAAGCGCGAACCACCACATTTAACTATGGCAAAGTAACTGGGAATGTGGCAGAATACAAACAGTGTAGTTATTCCCTCCGTAAGGCAATCAAACAGGCAAAACTTCAGAATAAGGACAAAGTGGAGTCGCAATTCAACGGCTCAGACACAAGACGTATGTGGCTGGGTCTACAGACAAAAGGAAAACCAGCCACGTAGCGGACACCGACATCTTGCATCCGGACAAGCTAAACACCTTCGTCCGCTTTGAGTATAATACAGTGCCACCGATGCGGCTCGTTACCAAGGACTGTGGGCTCTCCTTCTCCGTGGCCAACGTGAGTAAGACATTTTAAGCGTGTTAACCCTCGCAACGCTGCCGGGCCAGATGGCAACCCTAGCCGCGTCCTCAGAGCATACACAGACCAACTGGCTGGTGTGTTTACGGACATATTCAACCTCTCCCTATCCCAGTCTGCTGTCCCCACATGCTTCAAGATGGCCACCATTGTCCCTGTACCCAAGAAAGCAAAGGTAACTGAACTAAATGACTATCGTCCTGTAGCACTCACTTCTGTCATCATGAAGTGCTTTGAGAGACTAGTCAAGGATCATATCACCTCTACCTTACCTGACACCCTAGACCCACTTCAATTTGCTTACTGCCCCAATAGATCCACAGACGATGCAATCGCCATCACACTGCACACTGCCCTATCCCATCTGGACAAGAGGAATACCTATGTAAGAATGCTGTTCATTGACTATAGCTCAGCATTCAACACCATAGTACCCTCCAAGCTCATCATTAAGCTCGATGCCCTGGCTCTGATCCCCACCCTGTGCAACTTGGTCCTGGACTTCCTGACGGGCCAACCCCCAGGTGGTGAAGGTAGGAAACAACATCTCCACTTCGCTGATCCTCAACACTGAGGCCTCACAAGGGTGCATGCTCAGCCCCCTCCTGTACTCCCTGTTCACCCATGACTGCGTGGCCAAGAATGCCTCCAACTCAATCATCTAGTTTGCAGATGACACAACTGTAGTAGGCTTGATTACCAACAATGACGAGACAGCCTACAGAGAGGAGGTGAGGGCTCTGGGAGTGTGGTGCCAGGAAAATAAACGCTCACTCAACGTCAACAAAACAAAGGAGATGATCGTGGACTGGAAACAGCAGGACGCTGAAGGAATTTGGCTTGGCACCTAAAACCCTCACAAACTTTTACAGATGCACAATTGAGAGCATCCTGTCGGACTGTATCACCGCCTGGTACGGCAAGTGCACCGCCCGCAACCACAGGGCTCTCCAGAGGGTGGTGCGGTCTGCCCTCCAGGACACCGACAGCACCCGATATCACAGGAAGGCCAAAAAGATCATCGACAACAACCACCCGAGCCACTGCCTGTTCACCCCGCTATCATCCGGATGCGAGGTCAGTACAGGTGCATCAGCTTCTATCTCAAGGCCATCAGACTGTTAAATAGCCTTCACTAGCACATTAGAGTCTGCTGCCTATATACACAGAATCGAAATCACTGGCCACTTTAATAAATGGAACACTAGTCACTTTAATAATGTTTACATATCTTGCATTACTCATCTCCATATGTACAGTTGAAGTCTGAAATTTACATTACACTTAGGTTGGAGTCATTAAAACTTGTTTTTCAACCACTCCACAATTTCTTTTTTAACAAACTATAGTTTTGGCATGTCGGTTAGGACATCTACTTTGTGCATGACACAAGTAATTTTTCCAACTATTGTTTACAGACAGACAGATTATTTCACTTATATAATTCACTGTATCACAATTCCAGTGGGTCAGAAGTTTACATGCACTAAGTTGACTGTGCCTTTAAACAGCTTGGAAAATTCCAGAAAATTATGTCATGGCTTTAGAAGCTTCTGATAGGCTAATTGATATCATTTGAGTCAATTGGAGGTGTACCTGTGGATGTTTTTCAAGGCCTACCTTCAAACTCAGTGCCTCTTTGCTTGACATCCTGGGAAAATCAAAAGGAATCAGCCAAGACCTCAGAAAAAAAATTGTAGAGCTCCACAAGTCTGGTTCATCCTTGGGAGCAATTTCCAAACGCCTGAAGGTACCACGTTCATCTGTTCAAACAATAGTACGCAAGTATAAACACCATGGGACCACACAGCCGTCATACCGCTCAGGAAGGAGACACGTTCTGTCTCCTAGAGATGAACGCACTTTGGTGCGAAAAGTGCAAATCAATCCCAGAACAACAGCAAAGGACCTTGTGAAGACTTTTGTACAGGTACAAAAGTATTCATATCCACAGTAAAACAAGTCCTATATCGACATAACCTGAAAGGCCGCTCAGCAAGGAAGAAGTCACTGTTCCAAAACCGCCATCAAAAAGCCAGACTACGGTTTGCAACTGCACATGGAGACAAAGATCGTACTTTTTGGAGAAATATCTTCTGGTCTGATTAAACAAAAATAAAACTGTTTGGCCATAATGACCAATGTTATGTTTGGAGGAAAAAGGGTGTGGCTTGCAAGCAAAAGAACACCATCCCAACCGTGAAGCACAGGGGTGGCAGCATCATGTTGTGGGGGTGTTTTACTGCAGGAGGGACTGGTGCACTTCACAAAATAGATGGCATAATAATAATATGCCATTTAGCAGACGCTTTTATCCAAAGCGACTTACGTGTATACATTTTTTATTTTTTGTGTATGGGTGATCCCAGGGATCGAACCCACTACCTTAACGTTACAAGCGCTGTGCTCTACCAGCTGAGCTACAGAGGACCACATCATGAGGCATCATGAGGAAGGAAAATTATGTGAATATATTGAAGCAACATCTCAAGACATCAGTCAGGAAGTTAAAGCTTGGTCGCAAATGGGTCTTCCAAATGGACAATGACCCCAAGCATACTTCCAAAGTTGTGGCAAAATGGCTTAACAGTCAAGGTATTGGAGTGGCCATCACAAAGCCCTGACTTCAATCCTATAGAAATTGTGTGGGCAGAACTGAAAAAGCATGTACGAGCAAGGAGGCCTTCAAACCTGACTCAGTTACACCAGCGCTGTCAGGAGGAATGGGCCAAAATTCACCCAACTTATTGTGGCTACCCGAAATGTTTGACCCAAGATAAACAATTTAAAGGCAATGCTACCAAATACTAATTGAGTGTATGTAAACCTATGACCCACTGTGAATGTGATGAAATAAATAAAAGCTGAAATAAATCATTCTCTCCACTATTATTCTGACATTTCACATTCTTAAAATAAAGTGGTGAACCTAACTGACCTAAAACAAGGAATGTTTACTAGGATTAAATGTCGGGAATTGTGAAAAACCTGAGTTTAAATGTATTTGGCTAAGGTGTATGTAAACTTCCTACTTCAACTGTATATACTGTATTCTATACTATTCTATAATAATAATATGCCATTTAGCAGATGCTTTTATCCAAAGCGACTACAGGCATGTGTGCATACATTTTTACGTATGGGTGGTCCCGGGGATCGAACCCACTACCCTGGCGTTACAAGCGCCATGCTCTACCAATTGAGCTACAGAGGACCACTACTGTATCTTAGTCTATGCCGCTCTAACATTGCTCCTCCATATATTTATTTATATATTTTTAATTGCTTTGCTTAGATTTGTGTGTATTGGATATATGTTGTCAAATTGTTAGCTATTACTGCACTGTCGGTGCTAGAAACACAAGCATTTCGCTACACCCGCAATAACATCTGCTAAACACTTGTATGTAACCAATCAAATTTGTGCTAGGGGAATGTCAGTCAGCCTCAAAATGGCTGAAGGGAAATGACAGCATCTAGAACTCCAGTCCAGAGCACCTCTAGCCTATCCCAAAACTTCTCCCTCCAGCGGTGCTGCGGATATGCCACAGGAACCATCTGTGAGAAACAGATGCCCGCACACTAGGGGGGGTAGGAGGAGTCTGTGAAAAAGCGCCAACTCCTGTGGTTAGCCTCCACCCCGTGTCATACCTGCTATATGGCACAAACAAACGAGGGCTTTTCCCCTGTCATTGGGATAGATGGCGTTTTCTGGAGTAAATGCCAGCCCAGTGAATCAGAGTGGACAGCTGCAGACCTGGCCCTAGTCTTTATCTGTCCCCTACCCCCAACCTCATCATCTACCTCCTCTGTCAACAAGGAAAGATCTGTTTTTGTCACTAATTCTCTCACTCACTCAGACAAGCACACACTTGCACGCCCGCACACCCACACGCTTGCACTGACTGGCTTCAGCGGAACTAAACTAACTAATCTGCTGTATTACCTCCAGTCACAACTGATCTCTCCTCTCTGCAACCTCCTAATGTTATGATTAAGGTCAGAGACTAGTGGCACAATTACACAGTTCATCCATGTGTCACACCTCTGAGTCTGCTTCCCAAATGACACCCTATTCCCTATACAGTGGGGGAAAAAAGTATTTAGTCAGCCACCAATTGTGCAAGTTCTCCCATTTAAAAAGATGAGAGAGGCCTGTAATTTTCATCATAGGTACACGTCAACTATGACAGACAAATTGAGGATAAAAAAATCCAGAAAATCACATTGTAGGATTTTTAATGAATTTATTTGCAAATTATGGTGGAAAATAAGTATTTGGTCACCTACAAACAAGCTAGATTTCTGGCTCTCACAGACCTGTAACTTCTTCGTTAAGAGGCTCCTCTGTCCTCCACTCGTTACCTGTATTAATGGCACCTGTTTGAACTTGTTATCAGTATAAAAGACACCTGTCCACAACCTCAAACAGTCACACTCCAAACTCCACTATGGCCAAGACCAAAGAGCTGTCAAAGGACACCAGAAACAAAATTGTAGACCTGCACCAGGCTGGGAAGACTGAATCTGCAATAGGGAAGCAGCTTGGTTTGAAGAAATCAACTGTGGGAGCAATTATTAGGAAATAGAAGACATACAAGACCATTGATAATCTCCCTCGATCTGGGGCTCCACGCAAGATCTCACCCCGTGGGGTCAAAATGATCACAAGAACGGTGAGCAAAAATCCCAGAACCACACGGGGGGACCTAGTGAATGACCTGCAGAGAGCTGGGACCAAAGTAACAAAGCCTACCATCAGTAACACACTACGCCGCCAGGGACTCAAATCCTGCAGTGCAAGACGTGTCCCCCTGCTTAAGCCAGTACATGTCCAGGCCCGTCTGATGTTTGCTAGAGTGCATTTGGATGATTCAGAAGAGGATTGGGAGAATGTCATATGGTCAGATGAAACCAAAATAGAACTTTTTGGTAAAAACTCAACTCGTCGTGTTTGGAGGACAAAGAATGCTGAGTTGCATCCAAAGAACACCATACCTACTGTGAAGCTTGGGGGTGGAAACATCATGCTTTGGGGCTGTTTTTCTGCAAAGGGACTAGGACGACTGATCCGTGTAAAGGAAAGAATGAATGGGGCCATGTATCGTGAGATTTTGAGTGAAAACCTCCTTCCACCAGCAAGGGCATTGAAGATTAAACGTGGCTGGGTCTTTCAGCATGACAATGATCCCAAACACACCGCCCAGCCAACGAAGGAGTGGCTTCGTAAGAAGCATTTCAAGGTCCTGGAGTGGCCTAGCCAGTCTCCAGATCTCAACCCCATAGAAAATCTTTGGAGGGAGTTGAAAGTCCGTGTTGCCCAGCGACAGCCCCAAAACATCACTGCTCTAGAGGAGATCTGCATGGAGGAATGGGCCAAAATACCAGCAACAGTGTGTGAAAACCTTGTGAAGACTTACAGAAAACATTTGACCTGTGTCATTGCCAACAAAGGGTATATAACAAAGTATTGAGAAACTTTTTGTTATTGACCAAATACTTATTTTCCACCATAATTTGCAAATAAATTCATTAGAAATCCTACAATGTGATTTTCTGGATATTTTTTCCTCATTTTGTCTGTCATAGTTAACGTGTACCTATGATGAAAATTACAGGCCTCTCTCATCTTTTTAATTGGGAGAACTTGCACAATTGGTGGCTGACTAAATACTTTTTTTCCCCACTGTATAGTACACTACGTTTGGGTGGAGCCCTATGGGCCCTGGTCAAAAGTAGTGCACTATGTAGGAAATGGGGATGGGGTGCCATTTGGTACACAGTCTCTGTAAACCCTGATGAAGGTCTATTGACCAAAACGCTGTTTATTCTAAAATATCAATTAAATTGTTGGAGCATTCAAGATGACCAGTGTTGACTTTTTTTCAGCCTTCAAATGCAACTCGAGGGTTTGCGCATCAATGAAAGTGAGTGATTCTGATTCACTGGAATAACTGGGTCAAGTTTGTCACTTCACAGGGTTTCACAACACACAGTCGCCAATGTCCTTTAGGCTAAACACCATTTAAGCTAGTAAGAGATTCAGACTCCAGACCGAGGACACTGACTGGCCGGCCAGCCTTCTATTTTCTCTGCTTCAATGACAGCATCTTGAAGACATCTACAAATAGCTTTGGCCTTGCTTTTATTTGGTTTGCATTGATTGGTGAGTCATTTGGCCCATGTTTCTACATCGACAGGCATCCCAGTACTACTTGCTTGCTTTCATTCCTCTGGGGTCTGTTGGTTACACACCTAAGTACTGTGTGTATTCACTAGGAAACCAAACGAAAGCAAACGGCCTGAAACAGGGAGGTACTAGCCTGAACGTTTCCGATAAGAAATGCGAGTTTTCGTTGCAGCGCATTTCTCATTGCAAAATGTTTTACTACGGTGTGCACTAATGAATACACCCAATTACTGAGTTACCCTGCCACTCCGCTATGTTTGTCCCTCTAAACCCAGCAATGAAATGACCCCAGTTCTCTTTGCTTTTACAGGTGTCCTATATCATCAGTGCCATGGGAAAGGAGCACGTCGTTGTCCTGGAGAAGAATGAGTAAGTATTGCCCTCCCATGTTTACATTTTAGTCATTTAGCAGACGCTCTTATCCAGAGCGACGTACAGTTAGTGCGTGCATACATTTTCATACTGGTCCCCCGTGGGAATCGAATCCACAACCCTGGCGTTGCAAGCGCCGTGCTCTACCAACTGAGCTACATGGGACATAGAACAGTATTAACATTAACATACACTGTAGGGACTCCGGAGGACATTTTGGTGAGTAGTCAACAGTCCCCTATCTACCCCTTGAGTCATGGTCAACGTTTCGAGTAGTGAAAACATCAAAACTATGATCCTCTGTAATCCAAAGGTTAGCAATGCTAACAAGTACAAATCCAATAGAGAATGCTAACTAAATACTACGGAGCGCTTTGCGTACATTTTATATAGCTTTTGACCCAAGTATTTGCAGGACAGACATCCCAGCTCATTAAGTGATACAAGTAACTAAAAAGTGCTACACAGTTTGCAGCACGCACAAAACAAATATTAGACAGCAAGGCTCTTGATCCAGGAGGGGATTCTCTGTTGCTACCAAAATAAGTTTGGAAGAAGCTAACCACTTAGCTAGATCGCTAACTAGCTACTAAATTAGCAAACCAAATGCACAACTTCAGAGCATTTAGCATATTTTAGACAGTTAACTTATTAGGTATAAGATATATAACTGGCAAACATTTAGTTGGGAATTCCATACTCTAACTCGAACAGCTAGTGAATGCTGCACAACAGTGAGTGGCTCCGGTCTTGTCGTTGTGTGCTTGTAAACAAACACCACGTGACTGGGTACTACCAATAAGCTTCATAATAACAAATAATGTGACAGGTGAAATGAAGAACGCAATCTTCTTTATCTCCTAACATATTGCACAAGTTGACTGCAGGTATTTACTTAAAAAGTAGCTACAAATATTACAATTTATTTAAAAAAAACTTCAAATAAATAGTTTTGAATGTATTGAAAAACCTTCCTGTGGCTATTTCCAATTACCCCGGTATACAGCCCAAGCCTACTTGTAGATCTTGTGTATCTGATCTAATGTGATTAAATGTCATGGTGTCCCTTACATATCTTTAACAACGGGCATGCTGATGATTATTGGCAGGGCTTTAGTATAGCAGTATCACACACTGAATTCCAATCTACCTCTAGCCCCCAATCCCCCGCATGTAGGATTTGTCGGAAAATGAACAGAATTTGGCGGCCAATATTCTGGTCAGAGGCTCTCTGCCACTGTTCTGTTGTGTTTCTCTCTTAGTTAGTTAGTATAAGCAATATGTCAAACTCGACCTAGCTTATCTAGAAGGCAAGGTGAAGTAATGACCATACCCATCAGTGACGTGATCGTGACAGGTTGTTCCTGGCCAGGGATGAGGCAGATTGCAAGGCCCTACGCGTGGGCAACTCGGCCTGCAGCCCAGTAGACCTTTCAAAGGGAATGGTTTATGTAGCAATTAAATACACACCGCAGCATTTCTGTTTCATTTATAAAAGTTGCAGAGCTGCCCCCAAATGAAGCAGCGTTAGGCTGGGCTGTGGCTAGGTCCATTATGCCATGTCATACTGCACACTGCGTAGCTAAGACGCACAGTGCTCTACTACTGGTCTGTTGAAGATACAGTGATGCTTTCCTCATAGTGATATCGGAATCCAAAGGTACACTTGTAGTTTGTCTTTTGAAGAGCTGGTCCCACGGCAAACTTGAGGTTTTCCCGAAATTGTGTGCTTCGACAGAGAAATGCAGAGTTGATGTTTTCCAGTTGTTAACACTACTCCCTTAAGGGACTGAGTTAGTCAGCTCAGATGTTGTCAGCCAAGGACATGGCCAGACGTTACAGATGGCGTTAAATGAGAACAGAGTTCTCACACATTTATGGTGGGAGGGGTGACAATATTTGAAGTGTGTCCTTAAAAACAAGTGCAAAAGTGACAATTTCATGCTGCGCTAATGGGAAAGTTTTAAGACCCACAAAAATCCGGTCTTAACGGTAACAGAGTTGATAATGACATGGATTTTGAGTGCAGAAGCGCAGCCTATCCAGCCATAACGCACAGTGCCCATGGAAGGAGAGATGTGCCTTTTGTGCCGTTGAATCTCGTATTTAAAAACGATAGCTTTCCACCCATTTTCATTTAAATTGATTAAAAACCAAGCATAGCCTACCCTCCCTTTAACCAAGGCTGGTTTAGCAGCATCACATAGGTGCATCTTTTTATCCTGGTCATTAGCCAAAAGTAGCCTATGAATAAAGGGGTTTTGAAATATTTTGGAGGTTTTTGCCCTCATGCTTTTTCATTATTCACATACAGTACTGTACCTGCATTTTGCTTGTTCAAGTAGGCTATCCATCCCCATTTTCAATGAGTGCCACTCGTCCGATTACCAAAGACGCGGTTCCTCCAAACTATTTGTATAGACGTGTGAATGTTATGCGTAAAGACATTTAGGCCTGCCTACATGTGCACACACTGCCATGGAACGAGAGAAGCGGTTTAGGATATCATGCTTCTGACCCGATCCTATTTAGAAATGTTGTTTGTTTAAAAAAACTGTGATTTTGTTTTTCGTTTTAATTTGATTAAAAACCAAACTTATTAGAAAGATTCACCGCCCATGGGTTTATGGTGAGAATGTACATGGCTCAAATGCAATGCTATTTCTGGAGAAGTGCAGATATGATCTCTAAGATGGTTCCATGACGTTTATGAAACATTACATTTCCTAGCTGTATAACGTTGAGTGGACATTCCATCTTTCTCTTTATATTGGATCGTAAAACCCTCCATAGTTTAAGTTGCCTTGTCTGTATTACAGTGCATTCGGAAAGTGTTCAGACCCCTTAACTTTTTCCACATTTTGTTACGTTACAGCCTTATTCTAAAATGGATTAAATCGTTGTTTTTTTCATCAATAGCCTAGTGTTCGGACTATACTTGCTGTATAGGGCTTGTGAGTCACTCACTGCCTAACTTATCCTCTGCAGCACAGCCTAACTGCCTCAGACTCTGAGAGAGAGAAAGAGAGAGGGCCCTGCTGTGAATTAATCATTATCAGCCCAGAATGAGCCAAAATAACACTGCGCTGAGCCAAGTGACAGTCGGGATGAGTCGGGAGAAATCGACCTTTCGCCTGCCTGTCCTCAGTGTCCTCCTGAGCTGAGTAAGCAGTGGAGCCTTGGTTGTAACTAAATGTATTTTATGACACCTTCTATGCCCCTAACTCAACAGGATAGCCGAAACAATAATACTTCACTGATTGACATAGCAGCGTGAGCACTTGAAGCAATAGTTATCATATCACTGTGTGATACTCCTTAACCTTTTTAATTAATGGGATTTGCAACAGCAAACTTCCCAGTTTAAATCTTTGTCATACTTCTGACAGCCACACTTGAAATATTGTCAATTATTTCAAACTTTGTATTATTATACTTATTCTTTACAACACTACTCCTCTTAAACCATTTAAGCTAGAAATGCTGTTCAAACTATAAAACGTGCAGATGGATCCCCAATTGTCATACTTGAGTAAAAGTTAAGATACCTTTTTAATAGAAAATGACTCAAGTAAAAGTGAGTCACCCAGTAAAATACTACTTGAGTAAGTCTAAAAGTATTTGGTTTTAAATATAATTAAGTATCAAAAGTAAATGTAATTGCTCAAATCTACTTAAGTATCAAAAGTAAAAATCATTTCAAATTTTTTATTTTTTACATTTTATGGATAGCCAGGGGCACACTCCAACACTGACATAATTTACAAACAAAGCATTTGTGTTTAGTGAGTCTACCAGATCAGAGGCAGTAGAGATGACCAGGGATATGTGTGAATTGGACAATTTTCCAGTCCTGCTAAGCATTCAAAATGTGACGAGTACTTTTGGGTGTCAGGGGGAACATGTATGGTGTTAAGAGTGCATTATTTTCTTTCGGAATGTAGTGAAGTAAAAGTAGCCAAAAATATAAATAGTCAAGTACAGATACCCCAAAAAACGACTTGGTGCATTCAGAAAATATTCAGACCACTTGACTTTTTCCACATTTTGTTACGTTACAGCCTTATTCTAAAAAGTATTAAATAAAAAATAAATCCTTCAATCAACACACAATACCCCATAATGACAAAGCAAAAACAGGTTTTTAGAAATGTTTGCACATTTATAAAAAATGAAACAATGAAATATCACATTTACATAAGTATTCAGACCATTTACTCAGTACTCTGTTGAAGCACCTTTTGGCAGTGATTACAGCCTCGAATCTTCATGGGTATGACGCTACAAGCTTGGCACACCTGTATTTGGGAAGTTTCTTCCATTCTATGCAGATTGTCTTAGTCTTTGTCAGGTTGGATGGGGATCGTCGCTGCACAGCTATTTTCAGGTCTATCCAGAGAAGTTCGATCAGGTTCAAGTCTGGGCTCTGGCTGGGCCACACAAGGACATTCAAAGACATGTCCCGAAGCTACTCCTGCATTGTCTTGGCTGTGTGCTTAGGGTCGTTGTCCAGTTGGAAGTTGAACCTTCGCCCCGCTCTGGAGCAGGTTTTCATCTGTACTTTGCTCTGTTCATCTTTCCCTCAATCCTGACTAGTCTCCCAGTCCCTGCCGCTGAAAAACATCCCCACACCACCATGCTTCACCGTAGGGATGGTGCCAGGTTTCTTCCAGACGTGACGCTTGGCATTTAGGCCAAAGAGTTCAATCTTGGTTTCATCAGACCAGAGAATCTTGTTTCTCATGGTCTGAGAGTCCTTTAGGTGCCTTTTGGCAAACTCCAAGCGGGCTGTCATGTGCATTTTACTGAGAAGGCCTGATTGGTGGGGTGCTGCAGAGATGGATGTCCTTCTGGACGGTTCTCCCATCTCCACAGAGGAACTCTAGAGCTCTGTCAGAGTGACCATCGGGTTCTTGGTCACCTCCCTGACCAAGAACCCTTCTCCCCCGATTGCTCAGTTTGGCCGGGCAGCCAGCTCTAGGAAGAGTATTGGTGGTTCCAAAGTTCTTACATTTAAGAATGATGGAGGCCACTGTGTTCTTGGGGACCTTCAATGCTGCAAAAATGTTTTGGTACCCTTCCCCAGATCTGTGCCTCGACACAATCCTGTCTCAGAGCTCTACGGACAATTCCTTCGACCTCATGGCTTGGTTTTTGCTCTGACATGCACTGTCAACTGTGGGACCCTATATAGACAGGTGTGTGCCTTTCCAAATCATGTCCAATCAATTTAATTTACCACAGGTGGACTCCAATCAAGTTGTAGAAACATCTCAAGGATGATCAATGGAAACAGGATGCACCTGAGCTCAATTTCGAGTCTCATAGCAAAAGGTCTGAATACTAATGTAAATAAGGTATTTGTTTTTAATTTTTAATACATTTGCAAACATTTCTAAAAACCTCTCTTCGCTTTGTCATTATGGGGTATTGTGTGTAGATTGAGGATTTGTTTTTATTTAATCCATTTTAGAATAGGGCTTTAACGTAACAAAATGTTGAAAAATGAATTCTTTCCGAATGCACTGTAAGTAGTACTTCAAAGTATTTTTACTTAAGTACTTTACACAACTTTTTTTTGATACCATTCATACTTTTTAAACTATTTAACTTTTTGTCCTTTTTGGCATCCACTTTCATGGGATTTCCTCAACATTCTAAAGGGCCCATTGTGACATAATGACTTGCCACATTCCATTCACTGTAAATGCAACAATGCAACTTTTGACACAGAACAGCTACTTTACTTAACTTAATTCAATCTGGAGTGCCAGAGTGCGCTCTCTGAGCTTTCAGAGTGCACACTGGACGCTCTCGCCGAGGAGTAGTGTTAATCTGAGCGTTCTTACCTCACAACGGCAGTCGCGCACCCAAGCTAACTGGCTAACATTGGCTAGCTTGCTAGCTACTTCCAGAACACCTCACCTCAGTCTGACCATTTTACTCGCCCTAGCTGAGCTTGTTATCCAGAGCGTTGGTGACTGTAACTGTGCTGCTGGCAACAAGTTAATGACACTTTTTTGCCGACGTTTACTGACACCGGCAATATTCAACGGGTGTTGAGCGTTCGTAAATGTATCATTTATTCTGCGCTCTGGCACAGTCAGATGAGAGTGCTCTGAAATCGGAGTAGATGGCCAGAGTGAATTTACGAACACACCATTAGACAAAAGGTTAGTGGGTGAATTCTTCCTCTACTTCTCTGCTATTCAAATCTGAAATGGGAAAAAAACAGATATTCTACCAATCAACTGTTTTTAGTAACCGTGTTAACAGTTCCAGCATTTGAGGTTATGGCATCTTGGTCTACTTCTCTGCTATTGAAATCTGGAATCCGAACATAATTATTTACTACCAATCATATGTTACAGCCGTTTGTTGGAGTTTAGAGTGACGACAAATATCTAGCGAACATCGGCTAACAGCTCTCATGTCTCATCATTGAGCAGCCCGAAAGGTGCCGTTGCTATGGATACCAATGCATTTCAATGGCAAAAAATGGCAATGTTTAAGCTATCAACTCCAAACCAACATTTTACATTTACATTTTAGTCATTTAGCAGACGCTCTTATCCAGAGCGACTTACAGGAGCAATTAGGGTTAAGTGCCTTGCTCAAGGGCACATTTACGTCATTTAGCAGACGCTCTTATCCAGAGCGACTCACAAATTGGTGCATTCACCCTATAGCCAGTGGGATAACCACTTTATTACCACCAATTTTTTTTTGGGGGGGGGGGGGGTAGAAGGATGACTTTATCCTATCCCAGGTATTCCTTAAAGAGGTGGGGTTTCAAATGTCTCCGGAAGGTGGTGAGTGACTCCGCTGTCCTGGCGTCGTGAGGGAGCTTGTTCCACCATTGGGGTGCCAGAGCAGCGAACAGTTTTGACTGGGCTGAGCAGGAACTGTGCTTCCGCAGAGGTAGGGGGGCCAGCAGGCCAGAGGTGGATGAACGCAATGCCCTCGTTTGGGTGTAGGGACTGATCAGAGCCTGAAGGGACGGAGGTGCCGTTCCCCTCACTGCTCCATAGGCAAGCACCATGGTCTTGTAACGGATGCGAGCTTCAACTGGAAGCCAGTGGAGTGTGCGGAGGAGGGGGGTGACGTGAGAGAACTTGGGAAGGTTGAACACCAGACGGGCTGCGGCATTCTGGATGAGTTGTAGGGGTTTAATGGCACAGGCAGGGAGGCCAGCCAACAGCGAGTTGCAGTAGTCCAGACGGGAGATGACAAGTGCCTGGATTAGGACCTGTGCCGCTTCCTGTGTAAGGCAGGGTCGTACTCTCCGAATGTTGTAGAGCATGAACCTGCAGGAGTGGGTCACCGCCTTGATGTTAGCGGAGAACGACAGGGTGTTGTCCAGGGTCACGCCAAGGCTCTTCGCACTCTGGGAGGAGGACACAACGGAGTTGTCAACCGTGATGGCGAGATCATGGAACGGGCAGTCCTTCCCCGGGAGGAAGAGCAGCTCCGTCTTGCCAGGGTTCAGCTTGAGGTGGTGATCCGTCATCCATACTGATATGTCTGCCAGACATGCAGAGATGCGATTCGCCACCTGGTTATCAGAAGGGGGAAAGGAGAAGATTAGTTGTGTATCGTCAGCGTAGCAATGATAGGAGAGGCCATGTGAGGAAATGACAGAGCCAAGTGACTTGGTGTATAGGGAGAAAAGGAGAGGGCCTAGAACTGAGCCCTGGGGGACACCAGTGGTGAGAGCACGTGGTGCGGAGACAGCTTCTCGCCACGCCACTTGGTAGGAGCAACCGGTCAGGTAGGACGCAATCCAGGAGTGAGCCGCGCCGGAGATGCCCAGCTCGGAGAGGGTGGAGAGGAGGATCTGATGGTTCACAGTATCAAAGGCAGCAGACAGGTCTAGAAGGACAAGAGCAGAGGAGAGAGAGTTAGCTTTAGCAGTGCGGAGAGCCTCCGTGACACAGAGAAGAGCAGTCTCAGTTGAATGACCAGTCCTGAAACCTGACTGGTTTGGATCAAGAAGGTCATTCTGAGAGAGATAGCAAGAGAGTTGGCTAAAGACGGCACGCTCAATAGTTTTGGAAAGAAAATAAAGAAGGGATACTGGTCTGTAGTTGTTGACATCAGTGGGATCGAGTGTTGGTTTTTTGAGAAGGGAAGCAACTCTCGCTCTCTTGAAGACGGAAGGGACATGGCCAGCGGTCAAGGATGAGTTGATCAGCGAGGTGAGGTAGGGGAGAAGGTCACCGGAGATGGTCTGGAGAAGAGAGGAGGGGATGGGGTCAAGCGGGCAGGTTGTTGGGCGGCCTGCAGTCACAAGTCGCAGGATTTTATCTGGAGAGAGAGGGGAGAAAGAAGTCAAAGCATAGGGTAGGGCAGTGTGAGTAGGACCAGCAGTGTCATTAGACTTAACAAACGAGGATCGGATGTCGTCAACCTTCTTTTCAAAGTGGTTGACGAAGTCATCCACAGAGAGAGAGGAGGGGGGGGATGATTCAGCAGGGAGGAAAAAGTGGCAAAGAGCTTCCTAGGGTTACAGGCAGATGCTTGGAATTTAGAGTGGTAGAAAGTGGCCTTAGCAGCAGAAACAGATGAAGAAAATATAGAGAGGAGGGAGTGAAAAGATGCCAGGTCGGCGGGGAGTTTAGTTTTCTTCCATTTCCGCTCCGCTGCCCGGAGCTCTGTTCTGTGAGCTCGCAATGAGTCATCAAGCCACGGAGCTGGAGGAGAGGACCGAGCCGGCCGGGAGGATAGGGGACACAGAGAGTCAAAGGATGCAGAAAGGGAGGAGAGGAGGGTTGAGGAGGCAGAATCAGGAGATTGGAGGGAGAAGGATTGAGCAGAGGGAAGAGATGATAGGATGGAATAGGAGAGAGTAGTGGGAGAGAGAGAGCGAAGGTTGCGGCGGCGCATTACCATCTGTGTAGGGGCAGAGTGAGTAGTGTGGGAGGAGAGCGAGAGAGAAAAGGAAACAAAGTAGTGGTCGGAGACATGGAGGGGAGTTGCAGTGAGATTAGTAGAAGAGCAGCATCTAGTAAAGATGAGGTCAAGCGTATTGCCTGCCTTGTGAGTAGGGGGGGACGGTGAGAGGGTGAGGTCAAAAGAGGAGAGGAGTGGAAAGAAGGAGGCAGAGAGAAATGAGTCAAATGTGGACATAGGGAGGTTGAAATCCCCCAAAACTGTGAGGGGTGAGCCATCCTCAGGAAAGGAACTTATCAAGGCGTCAAGCTCATTGATGAACTCTCCATGGGAACCTGGAGGGCGATAGATGACAAGGATATTAAGCTTAAATGGGCTAGTGACTGTGACAGTATGGAATTCAAATTTTGAGATAGACAGATGTGTTAGGGGAAAAATTGAGAATGTCCACTTGGGAGAGATGAGGATTCCTGTGCCACCACCCCTCTGACCAGATGCTCTCGGGGTATGCGAGAACACATGGTCAGACGAGGAGAGAGCAGTAGGAGTAGCAGTGTTTTCAGTGGTAATCCATGTTTCCGTCAGCGCCAGGAAGTCGAGGGACTGGAGGTTAGCATAGGCTGGGATGAAGTCAGCTTTGTTGGCAGCAGAACGGCAGTTCCAGAGGCTGCCTGAGACCTGGAACTCCAGGTGTGGGGTGCGTGCAGGGACCACCAGGTTAGAGAGGCAGCAGCCACGCGGTGTGGGGCGTTTGTGTAGCCTGTGCAGAGAGGAGAGAACAGGGATAGGCAGAGGCATAGTTGACAGGCTGTAGCAAATGGCTACAATAATGCAGAGGAGATCGGAATGAAATGAACTAAACATCTGGGAGAGTAGAGAGCAGGGCCTTCCTCACCAAAAACTTCTACCTCAGAAACTATAATTGTTTCACTGAACCACCCGAACAAAAACTCTACCAACTTCCACCTTTAGAAATCAGAATTGTTGTGAACCACAGCGGTTCAATGTTTAAAGGAATAGACTCAACCCACTTTATTCAGCTAGCTAACTATGACACCATAGCTAACTAGCATGCTAGCATCCAATAACACACAGTTTAGCACCAACACTTGGTCACAACAAACCACCAATAGTGAGTTAACACACTAAGCAGATAATTCGTGTCCGTGTCTAGTTCCTTTCATAACGCAGCAATTTTTAAACGTTGGCTATGTAGCACAAATATATTGTATTTAGCTACTACAGTACAGTTAGCTGGTCGTGTTGGCTAGCTAGCAATGGCCACTGTGTTGACCTTGTTTGAAGAACGGCTAGCTTCGTGCTACCCCCGGCACCGCCGAAAAACAATGCCAACCTACAGTAACTACCCACAACAGCCCACGATGCCTAGCTATGACGCCATAGCTAACTAGCATGCTAGCATCCAATAACACACAGTTTAGCACCAATAATTGGTTACAACAAACTACCAAGAGTGTGTTAACACACTAAACAGATAATTCATATCCGTGTCTAGTTCCTTTCATAACGCGGCAAAAATTAAACGTTGGCTAGCTAGCACATTAACATTGGAAACAACTCTCCACCGTTGCACTAAACAGATAATTACCAATAAACATTACCAGTAGCTACCCGCTAGCTAGCTAGCCTCGTGCTTCGCCGGGCTCCGCCGTAGACAATACTTACCTACAATAATTACCTACGGAAACCTACAATAACTACCTAAATAAACTACCTAACTACCTAACTACAACTACCTACCTTCGATCTAAATACATGGTTTAAGCTTTACTCAACACCATATGAGAAGCCAAGCTTACCTCCTGCTAGAGAAAACACAACCTCTCCCGACGAAGCTCGGTTGAGATGTTCGGACTGGCCCTATTTAGATTGCTTGTCAAAAGATTGTTAATACTATATATACTTATTGAACTATTTACCATTTTAAAATGAGTTTGAATGAGAATACAGAGGTAGTTATTCAAAATGGTACTGATCCTTGGCCAATTAAGCTACAAGACCAACTTTAAAACATTCAGGCTATCATAACGACATTCTTTAAAATCTTTATCAACTATGTACAAATGTATAATCGGCATAAAAATAATTTGACAACTAACTCTTGAAGCAGGCTATCCTAACTTCGAATTATTTCATACTTTTTATAAACTTTTTTTTTGCACCCTCAGAACAGCCTCAATTCGGGGCAAGGTGTCAAAGTGCTTCACAGAGATGCTGGCCCATGTTGACTTCAATGCTTCCCACTATTTTAGATACACACAGGAAAATGTTGAGCTTGAAAAACACAGCAGCATTGAAGTTCTTGACACAAGCAGTTGCGCCTACTACCAGACCCTGTTCAAAGGCACTTACATTTTGTCCTGCCCATTTGTATTTTTTCTTTTTTCATTTAGCGGACGCTCTTATTCAGAGCGACTTACAGTAGTGAGTGCATACATTTTCATACTGGTCGCACGTGGGAATCGAACCCACAACCCTGGCGTTGAAAGTGCCATGCTCTACCAAGTGAGCCACACACCCTCTGAATGGCACACAAACACAATCCATGTCTCAATACGCTTGCTAGCTAGTCAGTCTACTTGTGCCTCATCACACACACACAAACATAGACACTGACAGACAGACACAGAAACACGCACATATTACACACTCGCATTAAACTAAACTTGACTAATAGTTGAATGGGAAGCACTTACCATTGGTGAGTTAATTCATCTGGTCACGTTTCTTATCTCCTCAGAAGTAAAAAGCAAATAGCAGGGCTTCCCTTCATTGGACTTGCAAGTGCACCTGAACACGCAAGCCTTTTCAATTTCTTGCCCAGCATCACTGACATATTTCCCCTCGACCGATTGAAGCACCGTAATTGACGGATCCACCATTAACGGGTGGTCTTTCTCAGTTGCCTCCTCAAGGGGCTTCGGCCTCTGAGCTCGTCTGTGTCTATGCCGTTTGTGGAGTCGCTGATGGCGACTCTCTCCTGCTCAGGTCAAAAAGTAGTCGCCAATAAGTTGATGCCACTGATCATCTGAATCAGCTCCCAGCACAACATCATTATAATTTTTTCGCGGATGATACACTACAGTAACTTTGATTGGGCAAACAGGAAAATCATTCGATTTTGAATTGCCTATTGTAGCTTGATTCAAAATATATAGCTAGCTAGCTAGTTTGTAATTCATTCATGATTTCGGAGTAGGGGAGGGTTTAATAGTGCAGATACTGTAAGATAGTGCCGTGAAAGCCTGACGTGATGTGTTACAAGCTAGCATCCACCGAACCGATGTGAAAGTGCTCCGTTGTATGTTTCATCATACGTTTAGGAGAAGAAAAACTATATTTATACTCTGAATTTGGCAATAATACATAGAGATTATGAAAGCAAAGACTTTGTTTTGTTAAAACCCCCAAACAGCAAAAAATATACATTTGGACAAACTATCTCTCTTTACAGGTTCACCACACAAATACGCCACATCACTAAGTGTTTAACAAACTACATTATAGCATTCACTAATCGTAAACAATTTACATACAATAAGAAATACTTACTCAAGCTTTAAGCTAGCTACCCACTGTCATGTAACTTTGTTGGGTGACACTTTCCTGGTTACCATAGCAACATTTGGTCTCATTGTGCGTTAATAGCCCTGCCAGTGCGCGCGCACACACTCCTTCCATTGATGTAGTTGAAAGGCCTGAACCGATCATCGTCTGTGGCGACTTCAACAAGGATCTGCTGTCCAGGTCGAGAGAACCAATCTTGACGTTGTTTCACGAGAGGGTACGCGC
This sequence comes from Coregonus lavaretus, assembly GCF_964263955.1. Lineage (NCBI taxonomy): Eukaryota > Metazoa > Chordata > Actinopteri > Salmoniformes > Salmonidae > Coregonus > Coregonus lavaretus. The sequence goes on along the minus strand of NC_140001.1, from coordinate 46,707,497 downwards.
AGTTGATACAAGCTGCTACCACATAAAATAATACCCTCCAGTGTTCATTTCTCGACCACAAAGTTGCCTCCATTCAGGTGTGCTGCAGAAGTACTACAGCGTTCACAACCCAGTGTACTGCATTTTACAAACATTTAACATTTCATTGCTTGCATTAGTAATGTCTTCATGTTAGTGCAATAAAGTAAAAATACGTTGTGAAAGCAGAATAAATTGTTTACGGTCTACATGCTCAAAGCAAAACAACAATTGCATTTCAGATAATGAATCTCCAATGTATATAGTGCTCTATAAAATTGGTGCAGACGGAATCCAGACATTAAACGGAATTCAACAATATTCAAAAATGAATTTAACTTGTCAAGAAGTCAACTAAATGTATTGAACTTATTAGAAAATTAATTAATTTGCCCAAGTTAATCATAAGACATGAACAAAATGCATTAGTGATTCGTATTTTCCTGCACATTTCTGAAACGGCACAGGAATGACTGTGTGCACATGTCTACACTTTATGTAGCCATTAGCGAAGATGCTAATGATAACCTTCTGGTAGTGATGGAAAGGCTTTCCCAAAAAACCTTCTCAATTAAATGTTAACTACGAAGTATCTTATGCCTACCTGGCAGAATTATATATTGAATATTTGCATCAAGCCAGAGGCCATTTGTTTAGAAAATGCTGCAATCACATAAACGCTACAGAAACATCGCTAACCAAACAACGTTCTCTTGCTGGTGCGCACTTGCATTGAAGGGTAACTACATCCAAAAATGTAATTTCTTATATTTTTCAGTGTATAAAACTGTAGTAGTCAGTGTAGTCATTTCTGATAATCTGCCCCACAATCCAAAGTACACTGAACTAAAATATAAACGCAACAATTTCAAAGATTTTACTGAGTTACAGTTCATATAAGGAAATCCGTCAATTGAAATGAATTCATTAGGCCCTAATCTATGGATTTCACATAACTGGGAATACAGATATGCATCTATTGGTCACAGACACCTTAAAAATAAAAAAAAATAAGTTGAATAGTGGATCAGAAAACCAGGCAGTATCTGGTATGACCACCATTTGCCTCATGCAGCGAAACACATCTCCGTTGCATAGAGTTGATCAGGCTGTTGATTGTGGAATGTTTTCCCACTCCTCTTCAATGGCTGTGCGAAGTTGGTGGGAACTGGAACACCCTGTTGCACACGTTGAGCCAGAGTAACCCAAACATGATCAATGGGTGACATGTCTGGTGAGTATGCAGGCCATGGAATAACTGGGACATTTACAGCTGGGAATTGTTTACAGATCCTTGCGACATTGGGCCGTGCATTATCATGCTGAAACATGAGGTGATGGTTATTATCGTGCTGGCATGACAATGGACCTCAGGATCTCGTCACGGTATCTCTGTGCATTCAAATTGCCTATCGAAAGAATGTAATTGTGTTCGTGTTCGTTTATGCCTGCCCATACCCCACTGCCACCATGCGGCACTCTGTTCACAACATTGATGTCAACAAACTGCTCGCCCACACAACACCAGGCAGCTTATGGTAGATGAATTGATATTAGATTATCTGGCAACAGCTCTGGTGGACATTCCTGCAGTCAATTGCACGCATGCCAATTGCACGCTCCCTCAAAACTTGAGACATCTGTGGCATTGTGTTGTGTGACAACTGCGCATTTTAGTGGCCTTTTATTGTCCCTAGCACAAGGTGCACCTGTGTAATGATCATGCTGTTTAATCAACATTAGGTTGAAGAAATTGACCATAGAGCTCCGAGACGGTTGTGTCGAGGCACAGATCTGGGGAAAGGTACCAAAAAATGTCTGCCACATTGAAGGTCCCCAAGAACACAGTGGCCTCCATCATTCGTAAATGGAAGAAGTTTGGAACCGCCAAGACTCTTCCTAGAGATAGCCGCACAGCCACCTGAGCAGGTTCACCTTCCAACCCTAAGCACACAGCCAAGACAACTAGGGCTGACCCCATTTATTAGACTGTTAGATTGTTTGGTCGATAGGCTGTTGGTAGACCAAGTAGTAGCAGTAGTAGCATTTGTTTATTTTTATTTCTTGTTCCGGACCGGCCTTGATTTCCACATCCACGTACATTGGTTTTTGGTCCGGACCAAATCTGAACCAATCAAAGTCTGGAACAGCCTTGATTTGGTCCAAACATAGACATCTATAAATTACTTACTTTCACCTTTAATTCAGAACCTAAATGAACTGAACTTCAACGTCTTTTAGACATCTTTTCAACATAATTCTGGTTACTGGGACTATTCTCTAGTTTTCTGGGGGCGGCATTTTTTGGTCTTGCCTATGGCAGCAGAATGGCAAAGACCGGCCCTGGCTATAGGTCAAGCCCTATTGTGCCTTATCAGGACGGGATTAGTTTTACTGGGGGAGGTCGGGTAATGTAATTATGTGCACGAGCACAACACCCCACCCACATCTGCAATTTTAGTCCTGTCCGAATCTGCCATGTCAGTAATTTTTACATGGCAGGAGAGTAACAATTCCAGACAGAATAACTTACTGTTTTGGGGGGAACTCCAATGTCCTCTGATAATACTAGTCAGGGTACAAACCGACATCCCTGTGTTTTGAGAGAATTGTCTGAGTTTGACAGGTGTTGCTTGCGGTTTGTGCAAGAAAACAGTATTTTTTTTTCAATGATTCGATAAATTGAACTAAGTGCTGTGCATAAGCTATATATGAATGGCCTACGTGTAGCCTATCAACTTTCACAGTGAATGCTTTTGTTTATATGTTTTGTGCGTATGAAATGAAAATTGCCAAATGCATCAGTAAAAAATATTGAGCCTATTTAATGCAACCTTTGCTGTTAATAGATCGCAAAGCAGCATACAGCTGACCTAAACTTTTAGAAATTATAAGTTCACTTACGCATCCATAGCCTTAAAATGCATTGCAAGTGCAATTGCACCGTTTAGCTCACATCTGAAGCATTTAGGACGTCTACTGCGGATCCTAATGATTACGATCACACTTCCTCAATTCAAATATTATGACGACACTATAGGAAATATGGTTTGGTATGGTTTAGAAACTTGGGAACCAAGCTCGAGTTATCAGTGTGGCCCTATCACCTGGACATGTTAAAATACTGTATCGTCACGCCTAGAATAAAAACCTCCAGGCTTCCTTCATAACTGTCAATAAAAAAAGATTTCCAGGGGGCAGTTTGGGAGAAACTAATCCCGTCCGAATCGTCCTCTAGAATAACAGACATTCTGGAGTAATAATTACATAACCAACGTTCTCTGTAATACTAGTCCCGTGCGAATAGGTCTTTGGTCACGTGCATGCGACGCATACATGTGTCACGTAAACAGCGCAAGGGTTGAGGGAATAGGGAATGTTTTTCCTAAACAAATGAGGGATTTCGGTAACAGAACTTCTCAGTCAGAAATAGCTGTAATTATGTTACAACTTCAGCAACATGGACAGCGCGATAAACACTTTAATGTTCTGTGGTGGTCGCTGCAGCATGGAGGAGAGAGGGAGACAACGGGTGCTAGTCAGTCACTCGCTGTCTTTTTCTTCTTCTTTTTTTTTTACACAGAGCAGCAAGGCTGAGCCCGGCCCATGTGCATAAAGAATCAGACAAGCTCAGTGAATATAGTTGATTTGATTAAAACACGTAGGATGTGTCAATTTCGACCAATCGATTTGTTGAAAGAACAGAGGACTTTTGGTCGACCAATCTTTTGTTTTTAGTAGGGGACAGCCCTAAAGACAACGCAGGGGTGGCTTCGGGACAAGTCTTTGAATGTCATTGAGTGGCCCAGCCAGAGCCCAGACTTGAACCCAATCAAACATCTCTGGGAAAAAAAACAATTTTAATCAATTTTGGAAAAAGTCAAGGGGTCTGAATACTTTCCGAATGCACTGTATTTAACTGCTTTAAGTAAATATTAACTGCTTTGTTTAACTACCACAATATATATATTTTTACAGGTAAACCAAGTCCCACAATTGTACCATTACCATTAGTTTTTATTCAGACTTTATGACGTTGGTTATTTGCCCAGGTCTGATTCTTATGTACTGATGTGTAATTCCTGACGGAGGGTGTAACCTCAGCGTGTGTTTTTGCAGGCTATTGCTCCCTGTGGACTTCACTGTGTACACATATGCCAAGGATGGATCTCTAATAACCAACAGACCTCCAATGCAGGTAAGACTGTTTAAGACAACCTAAGGGCACTAGGGTTAGGCGATATCCATGTTTTCATATCAGTTATATGGCCTTGTTAAATATTGTGATATAGTGAGTGTACAAAACATTAGGAACACCTGCTCTTTCCATGACATAGACTGACCAGGTGAATCTAGGTGAAAGCTATGATCCCTTATTGATGTCACTTGTTAAATCCACTTCAATTAGTGTAGATGAAGGGGAGGAGACAGGTTAAAGAATGATTTTTAAGCCTTGAGACAATTGAGACATGGATTGTGATGTGTGCCATTCAGAGGGTGAATGGGCAAGACAAAAGATTGAACTGCCTTTGAACAGGGTTTGGAAGTAGGTGCCAGGTGCACCGGTTTGAGTGTCAAGAACTGCAACGATGCTGGGTTTTTCATACAACAGTTTCTCATGTGTATCAAGAATGGTCCACCACCCACCTAAAGGACATCCAGCTAACTTGACACAACTGTGGGAAGCATTGGAGTCACAATCTCTGTGTGTGTGTGTGTGTGTGTGTGTGTGTGTGTGTGTGTGTGTGTGTGTGTGTGTGTGTGTGTGTGTGTGTATAATGACAAAGCAAAAACATTACTTTTTTGTGTGTGCAAATTTATAAATAATAGAAAAACAGAACTATCACATTTACTCAGTACTTTGTTGAGGCACCTTTAGCAGCGATTACAGCATTGAGTCTTCTTGGGTATGACGCTACAAGCTTGGCAGACCTATATTTGGGGAGTTTCTCCCATTCTTCTCTGCAGATCCTCTCAACCTCTGTCAGGTTGGATGGTAGCTGCACAGCTACAGTTGAAGTCAGAAGTTTACATATTGATGTGAAATCTAGGCAAACCCTCATGTCTCCTTGCATTAGGAATGTGGAATACAATTTGTGTATGGTACTAGCTAGTAGCCGGCTATCACCAGGTACTCTACCCTGCACCTTAGAGACTGCTGCCCTACAGTGGGGGAAAAAAAGTATTTAGTCAGCCACCAATTGTGCAAGTTCTCCCACTTAAAAAGATGAGAGGCCTGTAATTTTCATCATAGGTACACGTCAACTATGACAGACAAATGTAGATTGTTTTTCTCCAGAAAATAACATTGTAGGATTTTTAATGAATTTATTTGCAAATTATGGTGGAAAATAAGTATTTGGTCACCTACAAACAACCAAGATTTCTGGCTCTCACAGACCTGTAACTTCTTCTTTAAGAGGCTCCTCTGTCCTCCACTCGTTACCTGTATTAATGGCACCTGTTTGAACTTGTTATCAGTATAAAAGACACCTGTCCACAACCTCAAACAGTCACACTCCAAACTCCACTATGGCCAATACCAAAGAGCTGTCAAAGGACACCAGAAACAAAATTGTAGGCCTGCACCAGGCTGGGAAGACTGAATCTGCAATAGGTAAGCAGCTTGGTTTGAAGAAATCAACTGTGGGAGCAATTATTAGGAAATGGAAGACATACAAGACCACTGATAATCTCCCTCGATCTGGGGCTCCACGCAAGAACAGTGAGCAAAAATCCCAGAACCACACGGGGGGACCTAGTGAATGACCTGCAGAGAGCTGGGACCAAAGTAACAAAGCCTACCATCAGTAACACACTACGCCGCCAGGGACTCAAATCCTGCAGTGCCAGACGTGTCCCCCTGCTTAAGCCAGTACATGTCCAGGCCCGTCTGAAGTTTGCTAGAGTGCATTTGGATGATCCAGAAGAGGATTGGGAGAATGTCATATGGTCAGATGAAACCAAAATAGAACTTTTTGGTAAAAACTCAACTCGTCGTGTTTGGAGGACAAAGAATGCTAAGTTGCATCCAAAGAACACCATACCTACTGTGAAGCATGGGGGTGGAAACATCATGCTTTGGGGCTGTTTTTCTGCAAAGGAACCAGGATGACTGATCCGTGTAAAGGAAAGAATGAATGGGGCCATGTATCGTGAGATTTTGAGTGAAAACCTCCTTCCATCAGCAAGGGCATTGAAGATGAAGCGTGGCTGGGTCTTTCAGCATGACAATGATCCCAAACACACCGCCCGGGCAACGAAGGAGTGGCTTCGTAAGAAGCATTTCAAGATCCTGGAGTGGCCTAGCCAGTCTCTATATCTCAACCCCATAGAAAATCTTTGGAGGGAGTTGAAAGTCTGTGTTGCCCAGCGACAGCCCCAAAACATCACTGCGCTAGAGGAGCAAGACCATGGGAAAACTACTGCTCACTATTGCGCAGTGACCTGTTGGCCTTCAAGAAGGAAGAAGTTTCCATACGTTTTTGTAAAAACGGTCCCACTCATTAAGTCAAAATGTAATTGGTTGATTCCACTGTCACTCCAAAATGTTGCCCTAATACAGTTGAATGGCCAATGCCTTTATGTAGCTTCTGATGGCCTTGCCAATGGCTGACTTGGCTAGCTAGATTTATCTCCCCAGAGACCAGCAATAAAAAATCCTGATTGGATCTTACATTTTTTTAGTGTTAACCCTTTCCTTTCCAACAAAAACTGAAGAGATTAAATCATCATAAAAACATCATTGAAAAGAATAATGTAATTATCATTTAGATTATTATAATCATTATTTTCTTCTTTGAAGGCGTAGAAGGCCCATCGTCCCCCATTGGGTTTGGGTTAGTGGCTCTATTTTCCCTCAACATTAATTTTTTCACTGTTCTGAATGTCTAAAGAATCCATATGTTCTGAAATATGAACACAAATACTGGACATTTTGAGCTCTTATTATGGTGTTGATTTGACAAAATTACAATCATGGTCTTTACATTTTAGTCATTTAGCAGACGCTCTTATCCAGAACGACTTACATGAGCAATTAGGGTTAAGTGCCTTGCTCAAGGGCACATCGACAGATTTTTCACCTAGTCGACTCAGGGATTAGAACCAGCGACCTTTCGGTTACTGGCACAACGCTCTTAACCATTAAGCTACCTGCCGCCCCGTCTTGAATTGGACTCGCATTTTTCTGGTCTTGACTCTGTCTCGGACCCCTTGTCCCCCTCCCGGTCTCGATCTTGACTCTCTCGCTCCCCCCTCCGGTCTTGACTCGATTTGCTCCGGTCTTGGTCTTTAATCAGTCTCGCTTTAGGTGGTCTCGAACACAACATTGAATCATAGGATGCCACCTTTCCAACAAGTCAGTTCGTCAAATTTCATGCCCCGGTCAACTGTAAGTGCTTTTATTGTGAAGTGGAAACGTCTAGGAGCATCAACGGCTCAGCCGCAAAGTGGTAGGCCACAGAAGCTCACAGAACGGGACCGCTGAACCACTTAGTGCATAAAAATTGTCATGTCCTCGGTTGCAACACTCACTACTGAGTTCCAAACTGCCTCTGGAAGTAACGTCAGCACATGAACTGTTCGTTGGGAGCTTCATGAAATGGATTTCCGCAGCCGAGCAGCCGCACACAAGCCTAAGATCACCATGCGCAATGCCAAGCGTCGGCTGGAGTGGTGTAAAGCTTGCCGCCATTGGACTCTGGAGCAGTGGAAAGGCGTTCTCTGGAGGGATGAATCACGCTTCACCTTCTGGCAGTCCGAATCAGGGTTTGGTCCGAATCAGGGTTTGGCGGATGCCAGGAGAACACTACCTGCCCCAATTCATAGTGCCAACTGAAAAGTTTGGAGGAGGAATAATGGTCTGGGGCTGTTTTTCATGGTTCGAGCTAGTCCCCTTAGTTCCAGTGAAGGGAAATCTTGGGTTTCAAATGGGTTTACATGGCACACAATCCATGCCTCAATTGTCTCAAGGATTAAAAATAATTATTTCACCGGTCTCCTCCACTTCACCTACACTGATTTGAAGTGGATTTAACAAGTGACACCAATAAGGGATCATAGCTTTCACCTGGTGAGTCTGTCATGGAAAGAGCAGGTGTTCCTAATGTTTTGTACACTCAATATGTGTATGCACAGTCAGTCAGGTCCACAATTATTGGCACACTTGATAAAGATGAGCAAAAAATACTCAAATAAATAATATAAATACTGAGCTATATTGTATGCTCCAAAAATTGGTAAAATTATGTTCTTATTCTAAGACATCTGTTTTGAATATATTCTGAATACCTCACCTTGAATACCTTGAGCCTTTTTCTATAATGTTTTATGAGATTGGAGAACACATTGGGAGGGATTTTAGACAATTTCTCCAAACAGAATCTTACCAGATCCTTGATATCCTTCGTCTGCGCTTATGGACTGCCCTCTTCAATTCCAACCACAGGTTTTCAATGGGGTTCGGAGATGGAGATGGCCATTGCAAAATGTTGATTTTACGGTCAATTAACCATTTCTTTGTGGATTTTGATGTGTGCTTGGGGTTATTGTCTTGCTGGAAGATCCACTTGCGGCCAAGTTTCAGCCTCCTGGCAGAGGCAACCAGGTTTTTGGCTGAAATGTCTTGATTCTGGATAAAGTTCATGAGGCCGTTGTTGACCTTAACAAGGGCCCCAGGACCAGTGGAAGCAAAATAGCCCCATAACATCAAAGATCCACCACCATATTTTATAGTAGGTATGGGGTTCTTTTCTGCATATTTGTCTTTTTTTTTAGTCTCAAAACCCACCACTGGTATGTGTGGCCAAAGAGCTCTGTTTTCATGAGCAATTGTATTAGTATAAAGAAAAATAATTTTCAAACAATTTTTTGCATACAATATACAGTAGCTCAGTATTTGTATTTATTTTATAGTCTTTTTTGCTAATCTTTATAACGGGTGGCAGTAATTTTGGACCTGACTATCATTTATTGTGATATATCATGGAGATATGTTAATACCCGTGTCCTCAAATCACCTAACCCTACTGGGCACTGACAATGTATAATCCGTTTAGCATCTCTCAAATGCACTTCTTTCTCATAGCTTTTTATTGACTGCCTTGCAACTGCCTTGTATAGAAACATGTGCTATGGAAATGGCCGTCATCATTCAGTTATCCTCCCCCCTATTAACTGCTGACGTCCAATCATCCGCTCTGTTTCACTTCCTGTATGACGCTGACATTTTAGTACTGGTATCAGCTATGTTTTTCGGAAATGTTGCGTTTTGCAGAAGAAAGCGTTCGAGCGAGTTCTTACTTTAAGCACTGGTTTCCCCCTCTGCATATTCACGACGAGCCCGAACTTAGCTCACATAAATCATGACTAAGAGCAGCAGTTCTGGGAAGATGAGTCAACCGTCTGGCTTACAGACAGACCTACTGTACAGTCAGAAATGCCTTTCAATTATTTTATTTTTCTTTTAAAAAACTTTTTTATATTTTTTATTGGAGATGGACATAGAATAGATCTAGACCAGCCCCTGGCACTTTCTCTCCTTTTTGGCTAGACAGATGAAATATGGGTGGTGTGTGAAGACGTCCATCTTCTGCGTTTGTTTTACATTGAGAAGGTCACAGAGATAGTAATCTTGCCTTGTTAACAGTATATCACAAGCCACTACAGAGATGGGGCAGGATGTTTGTAGACTCTTTGGCATTTGTTTGACCCCTAGAGGGTGGGACTGTAGAAGGCTGTGCTGTCTGGTTGTCTGATTTAAGATCCCTCGGGAGCCAATCAGAAAGGGGGATCTGTGGATCTGGATTAAAGGATCATGGTCATAATGGCATGTTGTGACATCGCTGTTGTCAGGGCCGTGTAGAATTGGTGTGGTGTGGAATCAAGTGCAGAAGCAGAAAGAGTCCAAAAATACTTTACTGGGAAAGCGAGTCAAATAATCCAAAATAGCCGGAGGCACAATGCACACAGGCGTAAAACATAAGCGCGCATAAACAGGCGCGCAAAAACTCCTCAACCGAGAAGTAAGCAAAATACAGAGGTGGCGTACCAACCAACGGTACGAAAACGACACCAACACGAAACAATTACACACAACACAACACACAAAACAGGGAAACTAAATAGGGTGCCTAATTAGACAAAACACAAGACAGGTGTGACTAACAGACAAAACTAGTCAAACAGGAAACATGGAGCGGTGGCAGCTAGTACTCCGGAGACGACGAACGGCGAAACCTGCCCGAACAAGGAGGAGGAGCTGCCTCGGCCGAAACCGTGACAGTACCCCCCCCTTGACGCGCGGCTCCAGCCGTGCGCCGACTCCGGCCTCGGGGACGCCCAGGAGGGCGCGGCGCCGGGCGCGTAGGATGACCACGATGGAATTCGGTCATCAGGGACGGATCCAGAATATCCCTCCTCGGCACCCAGCACCGTTCCTCCGGACCGTACCCCTCCCACTCCACGAGATATTGTAGACCCCCCATCCGGCGTCTGGAATCCAGGATGGTCCGAACAGTGTACGCCGGAGCCCCCTCGATCTCCAACGGGGGCGGAGGAGTCTCCTCAATCTCGAAGTCCTGGAGTGGACCAGCTACCACCGGCCTGAGGAGAGACACATGGAATGAGGGGTTAATATTCTTGTAATCAATAGGTAGTTCTAACCTGTAACACACCTCATTCAATCTCCTCAGGACTTTAAAAGGCCCCACAAACCGCCGACCCAGCTTCCGGCAGGGCAGGCGGAGGGGTAGGTTCCTGGTTGAGAGCCAGACTCGATCTCCAGGTGCGTACACTGGCCCCTCACTGCGGCGTAGGTCGGCGCTCGTCTTTTGTCGACATATGGCACGCTGCAGATGGACATGAGCAGCGTTCCACGTCTCCTCCGAGCGCCTTACCCACTCATCCACAGCGGGGGCCTCGATCTGGCTCTCATGCCACGGTGCCAGAACCGGCTGATACCCTAAGACACACTGAAAAGGGGTTAGTCTAGTGGAGGAGTGGCGGAGAGAGTTCTGTGCCATCTCGGCCCAGGGCACATATCTCGCCCACTCCTCCGGCCGGCCCTGACAGTATGACCTCAGAAACCTACCCACATCCTGGTTGACTCTTTCGACCTGCCCATTGCTCTCCGGGTGGTAACCCGAGGTAAGGCTCACCGAGACCCCCAAACGTTCCATAAATGCTCTCCAGACTCTGGAGGTAAACTGGGGGCCTCGATCAGACACTATATCCTCGGGTACCCCGTAATGCCGGAAGACGTGAGTAAATAGAGCCTCAGCGGTCTGTAGGGCAGTAGGAAGACCCGGCATAGGAAGGAGACGACAGGCCTTAGAGAACCGATCCACAACGACCAGGATGGTGGTATTCCCCTGGGAGGAGGGAAGATCGGTAACAAAATCCACCGATAGATGAGACCAGGGTCGCTGTGGAACGGGCAGGGGCTGTAATTTACCCCTGGGCAAATGTCTGGGTGCCTTACACTGGGCACATATTGAGCAGGAGGAGACATAAACCCTCACATCCCTGGCTAATGTTGGCCACCAGTACTTCATGCTAAGGCAGTGCACCGTCCGGCCAATACCCGGATGTCCAGAGGAGGGAGACGTGTGAGCCCAATAAATCAACCGATCCCGGACCTCGAGCGGGACGTACGTCCGACCCACCGGACACTGTGGAGGTCTAGGGTCAGTACGTAACGCCCGCTCGATCTCCGCATCGACCTCCCACACCACCGGTGCCACCAGACACGACTCCGGTAGTATGGGAATGGGCTCCACGCACCTCTCCTCCGCGTCATACCGGCGGGACAGAGCATCTGCCTTCCCGTTCTGGGACCCAGGGATGTAAGTGATCTTAAACACAAACCGGGCGAGAAACATAGTCCATCGAGCCTGGCGAGGATTTAGTCTCCTAGCTGCCCGAATATATTCCAGGTTACGGTGATCGGTCAGAATAAGGAAAGGGTGCTGAGCCCCCTCAAGCCAATGCCTCCACACCTTTAGGGCCTGGACTACGGCTAACAGCTCCCTGTCCCCTACGTCATAATTCCGCTCCGCCGGACTGAGCTTTTTAGAATAAAAAGCACAGGGGCGGAGCTTAGGTGGTGTACCCGAGCGTTGAGATAGAACGGCCCCAATACCAGCCTCGGACGCGTCTACCTCAATTTGAAACGGTAAAGTGGGATCCGGGTGCGCCAACACCGGAGCCGAGGTAAACAGGTCCTTCAGCTTACCAAAAGCCCTGTCCGCCTCAGCCGACCACTGCAAGCGCACCGGACCCCCCTTCAGAAGAGACGTGATGGGAGCTGCCACCTGACCAAAACCCCGGATAAACCTCCGGTAGTAATTTGCAAATCCCAAAAACCGCTGCACCTCCTTAACAGTCGTTGGGGTTGGCCAATTACGCACGGCGGACACTCGGTCCACCTCTATTCTCACCCCTGACGCAGACAACTGGTAACCCAAAAAGGAAACTGACTCCTGGAAGAACAGACATTTCTCAGCCTTGACATACAGGTCATGCTCCAACAGTCTCCTCAATACTCTGCGCACCAGGGCTACATGCTCGGCCCGGGTAGGGCTGTACACCAGAATATCATCAATGTACACCACCACCCCCTGCGCCTGCATGTCCCGGAAAATTTCATCTACAAATGATTGGAAGACTGATGGAGCATTCATTAACCCATATGGCATGACCAGATACTCGTAATGGCCGGATGTAGTACTAAATGCTGTCTTCCACTCATCGCCCTCCCTAATGCGCACCAAATTATATGCGCTCCTGAGGTCCAATTTTGTGAAGAACCGTGCCCCGTGTAGAGACTCCGTCATAGTCCCAATCAGCGGGAGTGGATAACTGTATTTCACAGTCACCTGATTGAGACCCCGGTAATCAATACACGGACGCAGACCTCCATCCTTTTTCTTCACAAAAAAGAAGCTCGAGGACGCGGGAGAAGTAGAGGTCCGTATGTATCCCTGTCTCAGAGACTCGGCAATGTACGTCTCCATTGCTTTTTTCTCCTCCTGTGACAAAGGATACACATGGCTCCGCGGGAGCGCTGCTCCTATCTGGAGGTCTATCGCACAATCCCCCTGTCTATGAGGTGGAAACCTTGCCGCTCGGGTCTTACTAAACACAAGTGCCAAATCCTCATACTCAGGAGGAATGTGCAGTGCTGACATCTGGTTCGGACTCTCCACCGAGGTCGCCCCTACGGAAACACCCAGACAAAACCCCTCACACTGAGCAGACCACCCTTGAAGAGCCTTCTCTCGCCACGAAATAGTAGGATCATGGGTGGTTAACCAGGGAAGCCCCAGTACCACCGGATACGCAGGAGAGTCAATCAGATAGAGTTGAATCGTCTCCTCATGACCCCCCTGCGTCATCATCCTAAGTGGCGCTGTGAGCTCCCCAATCCACCCAGATCCTAACAGACGACTATCTAAAGCATGTACGGGGAAAGGTTTATCAACTGGAAGGAGGGGAATCCCTAACTTAACACAAAATTTGCGATCTATAAAATTCCCAGCTGCGCCTGAATCGACTAGCGCCTTATGCTGGGAACGAGGTGCAACCTGTGGAAAACAAACAGGCAATGTAAAGTGGACGACAGAAAGCTCTGGGTAAGTAGGGCGCCTACTCACCTGGGTGGACTCCCCACTGTATGGCCTGCCATCTCCCTCCTCAGGGAACCCTCCCCAGTACCTAGCCGCGGTGTGCCCTCCGCGGCCACACTTGGTGCAGGAGACTGCTCCCCTCGGGTTCCTTCCTCTTTTAGTTCTAGCGCCAGCCCCTCCCAGCTCCATCGGACTAGGCTCGGAGGTGCTGGAGGGTGGAATGGGAGGCCCCCATCTGGGACGTCCGCGGGTCGTGAGTAGGTTGTCCAGACGAATAGCCATGTCCACAAGCTGGTCAAAAGTTAACGTAGCGTCCCTACACGCTAACTCCCTGCGGACGTCCTCCCTAAGGCTACACCTAAAATGGTCTATGAGGGCCCTCTCATTCCACCCCGCGTCAGCCGCTAGAGTCCGGAACTCCAGTGCGAATTCTTGAGCGCTCCTCATCCCCTGTCGGAGGTGGAATAGACGTTCCCCCGCCGCTCTTCCCTCTGGTGGATGGTCAAAGACCGCACGGAAGAACTCCGCGTAGGTGACGGTGGCGGAGTCTATTCCCCTCCATTCGGCGTTGGCCCACTCCAACGCCTTGCCGGTGAGACAGGAGATGAGGGCGGAAACGCTCTCGTATCCCGAGGGCGCCGGGTGTATAGTGGCTAGGTAGAGCTCCACTTGCAGAAGGAAGCCCTGACACCCGGCAGCGGAGCCGTCGTACGCCCTCGGGAGCGAGAGCCGAATCCCACTGGGTTCCGGTGGATGAGTAGGCAGGTTCTCTGGTGGTGATGGAGCGATCGGTGGGGCTGTGGGAACACAGCTGATCTCCCAGCGCCGAAGAGTGTCCATGACGCCCTCCAACGCGTGCCCGATCCGATTAATGCGATGTTCCTGTCCCTGGAGACGTCCCTCCACGCTGTCGACTTGTGCTCCTGCTGATTCCATCGAAGAGGTGTGTAATTCTGTCAGGGCCGTGTAGAATTGGTGTGGTGTGGAATCAAGTGCAGAAGCAGAAAGAGAGTCCAAAAATACTTTACTGGGAAAGCGAGTCAAATAATCCAAAATAGCCGGAGGCACAATGCACACAGGCGTAAAACATAAGCGCGCATAAACAGGCGCGCAAAAACTCCTCAACCGAGAAGTAAGCAAAATACAGAGGTGGCGTACCAACCAACGGTACGAAAACGACACCAACACGAAACAATTACACACAACACAACACACAAAACAGGGAAACTAAATAGGGTGCCTAATTAGACAAAACACAAGACAGGTGTGACTAACAGACAAAACTAGTCAAACAGGAAACATGGAGCGGTGGCAGCTAGTACTCCGGAGACGACGAACGGCGAAACCTGCCCGAACAAGGAGGAGGAGCTGCCTCGGCCGAAACCGTGACAGCTGTCTAATGACGAATGCTGAGTAACAGGAAACACACTTCAACGTTTTGATTCAAATCAGTCAAATGTTACTGTATCTGGCAATCAGGAGTCACACATGTTCCTTTGTTCACAGCAGGAGGCAAGAAGAAATAGCCTAGAACTTTTTGATTTGTCAATCTCATTCAATTCTACATCAAGCCTGTGTTGGACTGGTCAGTTTGATGGCTCTATGATCGCCATTGCCTCCATTTCAAAAGCAACCAAATTATGGTGGAGATGACTCCTGAGCCGTAAGGGCATCGGAGGATGAGCGATTAACCTAATTGTGCAGACTCGTGGAAATGTTAGGAAGTGACATTTTTATCCTTCTAGGCTATATCTTCCGTCTATTGTAGAGTGTGGTAGAAGGCTATTTTGCCTAATATCAACACCTGGAGAACCTCCTCACAGACACAGGGCAGGGCCAATGGCCCACATTTTTATTTATGTGACTGTCAGTGTCATATAGTTTGATACTTGTATCAGCGAAGAACAATAAATAATATCAAGGTAAACGGTAGACACTGCAGCCCAAAGCTCAGTGAAACCAAGGTACAAAGGCAGTAACTGACGTGAGTACTGCCTTTTTCCTTGGTTTCACTAACTTTTTGCAGTTACTGCAAACATGACCCGCCCCATTTTTTCCATAACACAACACAATGGAGGCAGGATATTTGTCCACATGATTAAGCATGTATTTAATGTATTAAATATGTCAACTCATTTTTGACCAAAGGTGCAGTTACTGCTCTTTTTGTTTGGTAGGGTAGGATGGTAATGTAATGTAATATACTCTTTTTTTATTATACAATACATTTTCCACGGCCATGCTAGAGGACTTTTTGTTTTGGTATTACTGGGTAGAGGTCAATGGAGTTAGTCTGGAGAAGAGGGATTTTCCTGTGATGCGTTATTAACTTGGATGCCTTCCCTTGATATAACTCAAATATTCCAGTACTATGCACATAAGAAATTAGCAATGTCTTCCCTGCTCTGAGACTTATTTTTGTGCCACAAAAAGTAGTCTGATTTCGATTAAGATGTTGGCAAACTAGTGTCATGAATTTTAAGGGGGTATTTTCTCGTCACTGGATCGGGGGAGAAATAGT
This sequence comes from Coregonus lavaretus, assembly GCF_964263955.1. Classification (NCBI taxonomy): domain Eukaryota; kingdom Metazoa; phylum Chordata; class Actinopteri; order Salmoniformes; family Salmonidae; genus Coregonus; species Coregonus lavaretus. Next base: position 46,691,330 of record NC_140001.1, on the reverse strand, counting down.
AGTACAAGGTTGATCATGATCAAGAAATAGATGTTTGTGTTGGATACTGTCAGTGTGCCATGTCTGCCAACTCTGCCCAGAGTGTTAATGATACAGTGTTAGAGAAAGGTGCATCCTGTTTCCATTGATCATCCTTGAGATGTTTCTACAACTTTATTGGAGTCTACCTGTGTTAAATTCAATTGATTGGGCATGATTTGGAAAGGCACACAGTTGACAGTGCACGTCAGAGCAAAAACCAAGTCATGAGGTTGAAGGAATTGTCCGTAGAGCTCCGAGACAGGATTGTGTCGGCACATATTTTTTTTTTTTTTTTTTTTAGTCATTTAGCAGACGCTCTTATCCAGAGCGACTTACAGGAGCAATTAGGGTTAAGTGCCTTGCTCAAGGGCACATCGACAGATTTTTCACCTAGTCGGCTCTGGGATTAGAACCAGCGACCTTTCGGTTACTGGCACAACGCTCTTACCCACTAAGCTACCTGCCGCCCATCTGGGGAAGGGTACAAAAACAAACATTTCTGCAACATTGAGATTCCCAAGAACATAGTGGCCTCCGTCATTCTTAAATGGAAGAAGTTTGGAACCACCAAGACTCTTCCTAGAGCTGGCTGCCAGGCCAAACTGAGCAATCGGGGGAGAAGGGCCTTGGTCAGGGAGGTGACCAAGAACCCGATGGTCACTCTGACAGAGCTCTAGAGTTTTTCTTTTCCTCATCAATCTACACATAATGACAAAGCAAAAACAATTTGTTTGAAATGTATGCACATTTATCAAAATTAAAAACGGAAATATCACATTTACATAAGTATTCAGACCCTTTACTCAGTACTTTGTTGAATCACCTTTGGCAGCGATTACAGCCTCAAGTCTTCTTGGGAATGGCACTACAAGCTTGGCAGACCTGTATTTGGGGAGTTTCTCCCATTCTTTTCTGCAGATCCTCTCAACCTCTGTCAGGTTGGATGGTAGCTGCACAGCTACAGTTGAAGTCGGAAGTTTACATATTGATGTGAAATCTAGGCAAACCCTCATGTCTCCTTGCATTAGGAATGTGGAATACAATTTGTGTATGGTACTAGCTAGTAGCCGGCTATCAGCAGGTACTCTACCCTGCACCTTAGAGAGGAGTGGCCCTACAGTGGGGAAAAAAAGTATTTAGTCAGCCACCAATTGTGCAAGTTCTCCCACTTAAAAAGATGAGAGAGGCCTGTAATTTTCATCATAGGTACACGTCAACTATGACAGACAAATTTAGATTTTTTTTCTTCAGAAAATAACATTGTAGGATTTTTAATGAATTTATTTGCAAATTATGGTGGAAAATATGTATTTGGTCACCTACAAACAAGCAAGATTTCTGGCTCTCACAGACCTGTAACTTCTTCTTTAAGAGGCTCCTCTGTCCTCCACTCGTTACCTGTATTAATGGCACCTGTTTGAACTTATTATCAGTATAAAAGACACCTGTCCACAACCTCACATTCACACTCCAAACTCCACTATGGCCAAGACCAAAGAGCTGTCAAAGGACACCAGAAACAAAATTGTAGGCCTGCACCAGGCTGGGAAGACTGAATCTGCAATAGGTAAGCAGCTTGGTTTGAAGAAATCAACTGTGGGAGCAATTATTAGGAAATAGAAGACATACAAGACCACTGATAATCTCCCTCGATCTGGGGCTCCACGCAAGAACAGTGAGCAAAAATCCCAGAACCACACGGGGGGACCTAGTGAATGACCTGCAGAGAGCTGGGACCAAAGTAACAAAGCCTACCATCAGTAACACACTACGCCGCCAGGGACTCAAATCCTGCAGTGCCAGACGTGTCCCCCTGCTTAAGCCAGTACATGTCCAGGCCCGTCTGAAGTTTGCTAGAGTGCATTTGGATGATCCAGAAGAGGATTGGGAGAATGTCATATGGTCAGAGGAAAGAATGAATGGGGCCATGTATCGTGAGATTTTGAGTGAAAACCTCCTTCCATCAGCAAGGGCATTGAAGATGAAACGTGGCTGGGTCTTTCAGCATGACAATGATCCCAAACACACCGCCCGGGCAACGAAGGAGTGGCTTCGTAAGAAGCATTTCAAGGTCCTGGAGTGGCCTAGCCAGTCTCCAGATCTCAACCCCATAGAACATCTTTGGAGGGAGTTGAAAGTCTGTGTTGCCCAGCGACAGCCCCAAAACATCACTGCTCTAGAGGAGCAAGACCATGGGAAAACTACTGCTCACTATTGCGCAGTGACCTGTTGGCCTTCAAGAAGGAAGAAGTTTCCATACGTTTTTGTAAAAACGGTCCCACTCATTAAGTCAAAATGTGATTGGTTGATTCCACTGTCACTCCAAAATGTTGCCCTAATACAGTTGAATGGCCAATGCCTTTATGTAGCTTCTGATGGCCTTGCCAATGGCTGACTTGGCTAGCTAGATTTATCTCCCCAGAGACCAGCAATAAAAAATCCTGATTGGATCTTACATTTTTTTTAGTGTTAACCCTTTCCTTTCCAAAAAAAACTGAAGAGATTAAATCATCATAAAAACATCATTGAAAAGAATAATGTAATTATCATTATTAGATTATTATAATCATTATTTTCTTCTTTGAAGGCGTAGAAGGCCCATCGTCCCCCATTGGGTTTGGGTTAGTGGCTCTATTTTCCCTCGGCATGCATTTTTTCACTGTTCTGAATATCTAAAGAATCCATATGTTCTGAAATATGAACACAAATACTGGACATTTTGAGCTCTTATTATGGTGTTGATTTGACAAAATTACAATCATGGTCTTTACATTTTAGTCATTTAGCAGACGCTCTTATCCAGAACGACTTACATGAGCAATTAGGGTTAAGTGCCTTGCTCAAGGGCACATCGACAGATTTTTCACCTAGTCGACTCGGGGATTAGAACCAGCGACCTTTCGGTTACTGGCACAACGCTCTTAACCATTAAGCTACCTGCCGCCCCGTCTTGAATTGGACTCGCATTTTTCTGGTCTTGACTCTGTCTCGGACCCCTTGTCCCCCTCCCGGTCTCGATCTTGACTCTCTCGCTCCCCCCTCCGGTCTTGACTTGGACTCGATTTGCTCCGGTCTTGGTCTTTAATCAGTCTCGCTTTAGGTGGTCTCGAACACAACATTGAATCATAGGATGCCACCTTTCCAACAAGTCAGTTCGTCAAATTTCATGCCCCGGTCAACTGTAAGTGCTTTTATTGTGAAGTGGAAACGTCTAGGAGCATCAACGGCTCAGCCGCAAAGTGGTAGGCCACAGAAGCTCACAGAACGGGACCGCTGAACCACTTAGTGCATAAAAATCGTCTGTTCTCGGTTGCAACACTCACTACTGAGTTCCAAACTGCCTCTGGAAGTAACGTCAGCACAAGAACTGTTCGTTGGGAGCTTCATGAAATGGATTTCCGTGGCCGAGCAGCGGCACACAAGCCTAAGATCACCATGCGCAATGCCAAGCGTCGGCTGGAGTGGTGTAAAGCTTGCCGCCATTGGACTCTGGAGCAGTGGAAAGGCGTTCTCTGGAGGGATGAATCACGCTTCACCTTCTGGCAGTCCGAATCAGGGTTTGGTCCGAATCAGGGTTTGGCGGATGCCAGGAGAACACTACCTGCCCCAATTCATAGTGCCAACTGAAAAGTTTGGTGGAGGAGGAATAATGGTCTGGGGCTGTTTTTCATGGTTCGAGCTAGTCCCCTTAGTTCCAGTGAAGGGAAATCTTGGGTTTCAAATGGGTTTACATGGCACACAATCCATGCCTCAATTGTCTCAAGGATTAAAAATAATTATTTCACCGGTCTCCTCCACTTCACCTACACTGATTTGAAGTGGATTTAACAAGTGACACCAATAAGGGATCATAGCTTTCACCTGGTGAGTCTGTCATGGAAAGAGCAAGTGTTCCTAATGTTTTGTACACTCAATATGTGTATGCACAGTCAGTCAGGTCCAAAATTATTGGCACACTTGATAAAGATGAGCAAAAAATACTCAAATAAATAATATAAATACTGAGCTATATTGTATGCTCCAAAAATTTGTCAAATTATGTTCTTATTCTAAGACATCTGTTTTGAATAGATTCTGAATACCTCACCTTGAATACCTTGAGCCTTTTTCTATAATGTTTTATGAGATTGGAGAACACATTGGGAGAGATTTTAGACAATTTCTCCAAACAGAATCTTACCAGATCCTTGATATCCTTCGTCTGCGCTTATGGACTGCCCTCTTCAATTCCAACCACAGGTTTTCAATGGGGTTCGGAGACGGAGATGGCCATTGCAAAATGTTGATTTTACGGTCAATTAACCATTTCTTTGTGGATTTTGATGTGTGCTTGGGGTTATTGTCTTGCTGGAAGATCCACTTGCGGCCAAGTTTCAGCCTCCTGGCAGAGGCAACCAGGTTTTTGGCTGAAATGTCTTGATTCTGGATAAAGTTCATGAGGCCGTTGTTGACCTTAACAAAGGCCCCAGGACCAGTGGAAGCAAAATAGCCCCATAACATCAAAGATCCACCACCATATTTTATAGTAGGTCTGGGGTTCTTTTCTGCATATTTGTCTTTTTTTCATCCCAAAACCCACCACTGGTATGTGTGGCCAAAGAGCTCTGTTTTCATGAGCAATTGTATTAGTATAAAGAAAAATAATTTTCAAACAATTTTTTGCATACAATATACAGTAGCTCAGTATTTGTATTTATTTTATCATTATCCTCCCCCCTATTAACTGCTGACGTCCAATCATCCGCTCTGTTTCACTTCCTGTATGACGCTGACATTTTAGTACTGGTATCAGCTATGTTTTTCGGAAATGTTGCGTTTTGCAGAAGAAAGCGTTCGAGCGAGTTCTTACTTTAAGCACTGGTTTCCCCCTCTGCACATTCACGGCGAGCCCAAACTTAGCTCACATAAATCATGACTAAGAGCAGCAGTTCTGGGAAGATGAGTCAACCGTCTGGCTTACAGACAGACCTACTGTACAGTCAGAAATGCCTTTCAATTATTTTATTTTTATTTTTAAAAACTTTTTTATATGTTTTATTGGAGATGGACATAGAATAGATCTAGACCAGCCCCTTTCTCTCCTTTTTGGCTAGACAGATGAAATATGGGTGGTGTGTGAAGACGTCCATCTTCTGCGTTTGTTTTACATTGAGAAGGTCACAGAGATAGTAATCTTGCCTTGTTAACAGTATATCACAAGCCACTACAGAGATGGAGGCAGGATGTTTGTAGACTCTTTGGCATTTGTTTGACCCCTAGAGGGTGGGACTGTAGAAGGCTGTGCTGTCTGGTTGTCTGATTTAAGATCCCTCGGGAGCCTATCAGAAAGGGGGATCTGTGGATCTGGATTTAAAGGATCATGGTCATAATGGCATGTTGTGACATCGCTGTCTAATGACGAATGCTGAGTAACAGGAAACAGACTTCAATGTTTTGATTCAAATCAGTCAAATGTTACTGTATCTGGCAATCAGGAGTCACACATGTTCCTTTGTTCACAGCAGGAGGCAAGAAGAAATAGCCTAGAACTTTTTGATTTGTCAATCTCATTCAATTCTACATCAAGCCTGTGTTGGACTGTTCAGTTTGATGGCTCTATGATCGCCATTGCCTCCATTTCAAAAGCAACCAAATTATGGTGGAGATGACTCCTGAGCCGTAAGGGCATCGGAGGATGAGCGATTAACCTAATTGTGCAGACTCGTGGAAATGTTAGGAAGTGAAATTTGTATCCTTCTAGGCTATATCTTCCGTCTATTGTAGAGTGTGGTAGAAGGCTATTTTGCCTAATATCAACACCTGGAGAACCTCCTCACAGACACAGGGCAGGGCCAATGGCCCACATATTTATTTATGTGGCTGTCAGTGTCATATAGTTTGATACTTGTATCAGCGAAGAACAATAAATAATACCAAGGTAAACCGTAGACACTGCAGCCCAAAGCTCAGTGAAACCAAGGTACAAAGGCAGTAACTGACGTGAGTACTGCCTTTTTCCTTGGTTTCACTAACTTTTTGCAGTTACCGCAAACATGACCCCCCCCCATTTTTTCCATAACACAACACAATGGAGGCAGAATATTTGTCCACATGATTAAGCATGTATTTAATGTATTAAATATGTCAACTCATTTTTGACCAAAGATGCAGTTACTGCTCTTTTTGTTTGGTAGGGTAGGATGGTAATGTAATGTAATATACTCTTTTTTATTATACAATACATTTTCCACGGCCATGCTAGAGGACTTTTTGTTTTGGTATTACTGGGTAGAGGTCAATGGAGTTAGTCTGGAGAAGAGGGATTTTCCTGTGATGCGTTATTAACTTGGATGCCTTCCCTTGATATAACTCAAATATTCCAGTACTATGCACATAAGAAATTAGCAATGTCTTCCCTGCTCTGAGACTTATTTTTGTGCCACAAAAAGTAGTCTGATTAAGATGTTGGCAAACTAGGGTCATGAATTTTAAGGGGGTATTTTCTCGTCACTGGATCGGGGGAGAAATAGTAGTACAAGGTTGATCATGATCAAGAAATAGATGTTTGTGTTGGATACTGTCAGTGTGCCATGTCTGCCAACTCTGCCCAGAGTGTTAATGATACAGTGTTAGAGAAAGGTGCATCCTGTTTCCATTGATCATCCTTGAGATGTTTCTACAACTTTATTGGAGTCTACCTGTGTTAAATTCAATTGATTGGGCATGATTTGGAAAGGCACACAGTTGACAGTGCACGTCAGAGCAAAAACCAAGTCATGAGGTTGAAGGAATTGTCCGTAGAGCTCCGAGACAGGATTGTGTCGGCACATATCTGGGGAAGGGTACAAAAACAAACATTTCTGCAACATTGAGATTCCCAAGAACATAGTGGCCTCCGTCATTCTTAAATGGAAGAAGTTTGGAACCACCAAGACTCTTCCTAGAGCTGGCTGCCAGGCCAAACTGAGCAATCGGGGGAGAAGGGCCTTGGTCAGGGAGGTGACCAAGAACCCGATGGTCACTCTGACAGAGCTCTAGAGTTTTTCTTTTCCTGTATGAAAAAATTTATGCACATTTATCAAAATAAAAAAAGGAAATATCACATTTACATAAGTATTCAGACCCTTTACTCAGTACTTTGTTGAATCACCTTTGACAGCGATTACAGCCTCAAGTCTTCTTGGGAATGGCACTACAAGCTTGGCACACCTGTATTTGGGGAGTTTCTCCCATTCTTCTCTGCAGATCCTCTCAAGCTCTGTCAGGTTGGATGGGGAGCGTCACTGCACAGCTATTTTTAGGTCTCTCCAGAGATGTTCGATTGGGTTCAAGTCCGGGCTCTGGCTGGGCCACTCAAGGACATTCAGTGTGCTTAGGGTCGTTGTCTTTTTGGAAGGTGAACCTTCGCCCCAGTCTGAGGTCCTGAGCACTCTGGAGCAGGTTTTCATCAAGGATCTCTCTGTACTTTGCTCCGTTCATCTTTCCCTCAATCCTGACTAGTCTCCCAGTCGCTGCCGCTGAAAAATATCCCCACAGCATGATGCTGCCACCACCATGCTTCACTGTAGGGATGGTGCCAGGTTTCCTCCAGATGTGACGCTTGGCATTCAGGCCAAAGAGATCAATCTTGTTTTCATCAGACCAGAGAATCTTGTCTCTCATGGTCTGAGAGTCCTTTTGGCAAACTCCAAGTGGGCTGTCATGTGCCTTTTTTTACTGAGTAGTGGCTTTCCGTCTGGGCACACCCTTTGCCTTGATGACAGCTTTGCACACGCTTGGCATTCTCTCAACCAACTTCATGAGGTAGTCACCTGGAATGCATTTCAATTAACAGGTGTGCATTGTTAAAAGTTAATTTGTGAAATATCTTTCCTTCTTAATGCATTTGAGCCAATCAGTTGTGTTGTGACAAGGTAGAGGTGGTATACAGAAGATAGCCCTATTTGGTAAAAGACCAAGTCCATATTATGGCAAGAACAGCTCAAATAAGCAAATAAGAAATGACAGTCCATCATCACTATTAAGACATGACGGTCAGTCAATCTGGAAAATTTCAAGAACTTTGAAAGTTTCTTCAAGTGCAGTCGCAAAAACCATCAAGCGCTATGATGAAACTGGCTGTCATGAGGACCGCCACAGGAAAGGAAGCACCAAAGTTACCTCTGCTGCAGAGGATAAGTTCATTAGCGTTACCAGCCTCAGAAATCGGCAAATTAACTGCACCTCAGATTGCACCACAGAGTTCAAGTAACAAACACATCTCAACATCAAGTGTTAAGAGGAGACTGCGTGAATCAGTCCTTCATGGTCGAATTGCTGTGAAGAAACCACTACTAAAGGACACCAATAAGAAGAAGAGACTTGCTTGGGCCAAGAAACATCAGCAATGTACATTAGACCGGTGGAAATATGTCCTTTGGTCTGATGAGTCCAAATTTGACCGCCGTGTCTTTGTGAGATGCAGAGTAGGTGAACGGATGATCTCCGCATGTGTGGTTCCCACCGTGAAGCATGGAGGAGGAGGTGTGATGGTGTGGGGGTGCTTTGCTGGTGACACTGATTTATTTAGAATTCAAGGCACACTTAACCAGAATGGCTACCACAGCAATCTGCAGCGATACGCCAACCTGTCTGGTTTGCGCTTAGCGGGACTATCATTTGTTTCTCAACAGAAAAATGACCCAAAACACACCTCCAGGCTGTGTAAGGGCTATTTGACCAAGAAGGAGAGTGATGGAGTGCTGCATCAGATGACCTGGCCTCCACAATCACCCGACCTCAACCCAATTGAGATGGTTTGGGATGAGTTGGACCGCAGAGTGAAGGAAAGGCAGCCAACAAATGATCAGCATATGTGGGAACTCCTTCAAGACTGTTGGAAAAGCATTCCTCACGAAGCTGGTTGAGAGGCCAAGAGTGTGCAAAGCTGTCATCAAGGCAAAGGGTGGCTACTTTGAAGAATCTAAAATGTAAAATATGTTTAGATTTGTTTAACACTTTTTCGGTTACTACTTGATTCCATGTGTTATTTCATAGTTTTGATATCTTCACTATTATTCTACAATGTAGAAAATAGTAAAAATAAGAAAAGCCCTTCAATGAGTAGGTGTGTCCAAACTTTTGACTGGTACTGAATATAAAGTGTAATATTGGGATGCAAACTCAAAATTAAATACAGATTTGGTTAGATTGATTTTATAACTTGAGATGGAGCTCTATTTGTCTGATCTTCAAAGCGTTTGGGAGGTTTGAGATATATTGTTTAGATAAAGTAAGATGTCGTTGTCGTATAATGAGATGACGTGATCCGTAGAATTGCGAGATATTGGTGTACTTTCTTTCGATTGTCAAATTGCCTAGGCCAGGGACTCCATAGACAATAAAAAATAGAGTTGCGACGGGGTCACCTTGCCTGCTAGTTTTAGTTATTCAGAACGGAACAGAGCAGGTATAGCCTGTTATTGCTGTGGCTGAGGGATTGGTATACTGTAATTCCACTTTTAATTGTGGGTATTGTGTGTAGGCCAGTGACCAAATCTGAATTTAACCCATTTTAAATTGAGGCTGTAACACAACAAAATGTGGAAAAGGTCAAGGGGTGTGAATACTTTCTGAAGGCACTGTAGTATTTTAATCGTATGAATGAAGTTAGAGCCAAGTCCCATATGTTCCAAAACCGACCAAAGATATGACCATTCTAGTCTATCAAAAGCTTTTTCTGCGTTGACCGAGAACTGACCAAGGAGTTTTGGTTTCTGATGAAGCATGAAAGATATGTAATAGACGATGGAGGTTATCTGAGAATAATCGTTTTTTAACAAACCCGCTTTGGTCCAGATGTACCAATTTGGGTAAGTAGGTTTTGACACGAGACAAAATAATTTTAGAAAATAGTTTAAAATTTGTGTTTTTCAAAGATTGGGGTGATAGTGAGAGCAATGGGTGGCATCCTTAGCTTTTTTTTTATTAAAGTGAAATTAGTGCTATGTTTACATCCCTTACAAATGAACCTATGTGAATGGCTGTGTTCATCATTTCATGTAACAGTGGACCTAATTGGTTCCAAAATGTTAAATAGACCAGGTTGTTTTTGTTCATGTTATCCAATGCCCTTTTGAGTCCATGGAGATAATTTTGGGCTCCCAGCAAGCTGGCTTCCTCAGTTGAGAGTGGAGTTCTTATATATTTAAAAAAGGACTCAATCTGGTTTGGTGTGTTACAATCAGAGGTGTACAATTCTTTATAGAAACGGGAGGATCTTTGGTTGATTAATTTGGGTTCTGATAGTAATTCACCTCATTTAAGAATAGTTGCAATATCTGTGAAGCTTGTTAGCCAGTAGATGACAGGGTCAATAACCATGGAAGTAATGGTTGAGTCTAATTCTGCTCTCTGTCTTATCAATAGATTTAGTTCTGTCTTGACTTTGGAGAGAGTAGTCGCTATCTGGTCTGAAAACAACTTTTCCAATGTTGTTTTAAGGAAACCTTAAAGTGCCATCTTGTGGCTCTTTTTAGGAGATTCAGAAATGTATCTGGTAGTAGTAAGCATGATCACCAGATAGGCTCATGTCAAATTTCCATTTTTTAAATTAAAGAAAATAGAGGAGAAGATAATAGTACGAAATCGATTCGGGATAATGTTTTGTGCCTGTTTGAATAGAAAGTGTACTATTTTGCTTTAGGGTTATGAGCTCACCAGGCATAAATGAGGTGGTAGAGTATATCAAATATAAATGTATTTGTCACATGCGCCGAATAAAATAGGTGTAGACCTTACCGTGAAATGCTTACTTACAAGCCCTTAACCAACAATGCAGAGGTTTTTTTAAAGTAAGAAAATATTTGCAATATATTTTTGAATTAACACTAAAATAACAATAACCAGGCTATATATAGGGGGTATCTGTACCAAGTCTATGTGCGGGGTACAGGTTAGTTGAGGTAATATGTACATGTAGGTAGGGGTAATGTGACTATGCATAGATAATAAACAGAGAGTAGCAGCAGCGTAAAAAAGGGGGTTCAATGCAAATAGTCCGGGTAGCCATTTGAATAACTATTTAGCAGTATATGTTGGACAGCCTTGGTTGCCTGTGGATTGCAGTTGGTTTTATTCGATTTGTCCCGCATGTCCATCCCAACCAGTTGGAATTCAGTTAATTCTAACAATACATAGGATCATATGAATTTGGAGCAGTGGAGGCTCCTCAGAGGAGGAAAGGGAGGACCATCCTCAGTGAATTTCATAAAAATCAAAATAGTGAAACATTGAAAGTGATAATTTTTAGATTAAACTATACTAAATATATTCACGTCAACAAAAAATGGATTAAAACACACTGTTTTGCAATGAAGGTCTGCAGTAGCCTCAGCAGCACTCTCTGGGGTAGCACCATGGTGTAGCTGGAGGACAGCTAGTTTCCGTCCTTCTCTGGGTACATTGACTTCAATACAAAACCTAGGAGGCTCATGGTTTTAACCCCCTTTCATAGACTTGCACAGTAATGATGACAACTTAGGTTGGAGGACGTCCTCCAACCTATCAGAGCTCTTGCAGTATGAACTTACATGTTGTCCACCCAATCAAAGGATTAGAGAATGACTCTAGTACTGAAAGCATAAGCGATGGCTAGATAGCACTGCAGTGCATAAAATGTGGTGAGTAGTTGACTCAAAGAGGAGAGAAATTAATTTCTTCAAAAATGAAGAAGTGAGAGAGCTAGCTATATTTCGCTGTATTTTTCAACAGTCACTTAGCTAGCGAATGCAGTTAAGTGAAAGAATAAGTACAATTATATATTTTTTGATTTGACTACGTAAGAAATGTAAAGTTGTGCTTTGCCTTCAGCAAGCATACCTAATAATGTGAGTAGGTAAAAAAATCTAGTGTCTTTCCTTTAGCAAGCACACTAATAAGAAGGATGTAAGAAACCTGAAGTTATGCTTTGCCTTCAGCAAGCACACCTAATAACCTTGGCACACACACCCACTCAAACCCCCTCCTCCTAGGGAACAGAGGAGCATAAAATAAAGCCAAGTCATTCTATCTCCCACCCTTGCCTGGGACACAACAAGAGAGAGGTTAATTCATACGATTAAGTAAATATTGTGTTCAATTAACTGATTTAAGGGATGCAACTCCAGTGGAGATGGCTGCTCCCGCATGCCCTACCTCTGTCTCTACAATTCGTCTTAAAGCTGAAATCCTTAATGGTGAAACTGCCATGTCCGTTTGCGCTATTAAAGCATCAAAGAAGTTACCGCAAACAACGAACATGTTTTATTCCCTCTTATCATTGCACGTGCGATAGAACAGCTGCATATGTACTGCAATCTATTTTACCTTGATGTGCGACGCTACCCCAGCGCTTGCCACCTCTGCATCGTCAACAATAACATGGGCTGTGGTGCGGACAGTGGCGCTGTTTCTCCCTACAGAATATTCCATCTTTAATCGCTCTTTTCCAAAGCCCCAGGTCTCCGCGGTGCCCAATTGGGCTTTGGGGTGTGTGTATGTTTACATTGAAAGCGATGCTCAAGTAGGATTAGGCATTACATATGTCAGCTGTCACTGTGACCTGGTTGAGAGTGAACCATGATGGGGCCCCAGTCATGCTTCCTGGGTTTGGCTCATTTAAAGGGATAGTCCTAGTGATTTTACATAATTAGATAGATATGAAATAACTAACATATCTTTCAGGTCTCCCTTGTAAAAGAGGTCCCTTAACCTCAATGGGAAATAAAAATGTGAATATATAAAATCGCCTAACTATCCCTTTAAGGCGGTAGCGTTGCCCCTGACCTGCACAGTCCGCTTTTGTAATGGCCCTTTAAAGCAGCTGGATAAGGGTTCAGCCCTTCTTGCCCCCTCTCTCTGGTCAGGTCAGGTCTGCCCTCTCAAGATTGGCAGGCAGTGTAAGGAGGATTTCAGCCGGTCAGTCGGCTCTAATCAGTGCTTCAGATTACGATATTTATAGGCTGGTTCAGTTAGTCATCGAGCAGTTGGTGTTGTTTACTTAGTGACCAGGGCCTACACTATATATACGAAAGTATGTGGACACCCCTTCAAATTAGTGGATTTGGCTATTTCAGCCACACCCGTTGCTGACAGGTGTATAAAATCGAGCACACAGCCATGCAATCTCCATAGATGGCAGTAGATTGGCCTTACTGAAGAGCTCAGTGACTTTCAACATGGCATTGTCATAGGATGCCACCTTTCCAACAAGTCAGTTAGTCAAATTTCTGCCCTGCTAGAGCTGCCCCGGTCAACTGTAAGTGCTGTTATTGTGAAGTGGAAACGTCAAGGAGCAACAACGGCTCAGCCGCAAAGTGGTAGGTCACACAAGCTCACAGAATGTTTTCAGAGTGCTGAAGCGCATAGCGTGTAAAAATCGTCTGTCCTCTGTTGCAACACTTACTACCGAGTTCCAAACTGCCTCTGGAAGCAACGACCACACAATAACTGTTCGTTGGGAGCTTCGTGAAATGGGTTTCCATAGCCGAGCAGCCAAGCGTCGGCTGGATTGGTGTAAAGCTCGCCGCCATTGGACTCTGGAGCAATGGAAACACGTTCTCTGGAGTGATGAATTACGCTTCACCATCTGGCAGTCTGATGGACAAATCTGGGCTTGGCGGATGCCAGGCGAATGCTACCTGCCCGAATGCGTAGTGCCAACTGTAAAGTTTGGTGGAGGAGGAATAATGGTCTGGGGCTGTTTTTCATGGTTCAGGCAAGGCCCCTTAGTTCCAGTGAAGGGAAATCATAACGCTACAGCATACAATGACATTCTAGACGATTCTGTGCTTCCAACTTTATGGCAACAGTTTGTGGCAACAGGCCCATTCCGGTTTAAGCATGACAATGCCTCCGTGCACAAAGCGAGGTCCATACAGAAATGGTTTGTCGAGATCGGTGTGGAAGAACTTGACTGGCTTGCACAGAGCCCTGAGCTCAACCCCATCGAACACCTTTGGGATGAATTGGAATGACGACTGCGAGCCAGGCCTAATCGCCCAACATCAGTGCCTGACCTCACTAATGCTCTTGTGGCTGAATGGAGGCAAGTTCCCGCAGCAATGTTCCAACATCTATTGGAAAGCCTTCCCAGAAGTGTGGAGGCTGTTATAGCAGTAAAGGGGGGACCAACATGATTTTGGAATGAGATGTTCGACGAGCAGGTGTCTTCATGCTTTTGGTCATGTAGTGTATATTCTTAAAGTTTCTCAGTAGGATCTAGGATCCGTTTTGCCTTTTAAGATCATAATGAATAAGATTATATGGACAGGGGATGGACCTGATTCTAGATGGATTTACCATACCATCCGATTACCTTATAATCTGTTGATACTCTGAGAGGAAACTCTCTGAACCTCTGTTACTTTACTCCGTTTCAGTGAGCTCCCATAGTTCTTATTATCTACATGTTAGGCATCAAGGCTAAGACAATTAGCTCATGCTATTGTTAGCGAGCTGGGCGCTGCCAAGAATGCTTAAAGGGATAGGACACAGCATTTCCCTGTAGATAGCCAGGGGGAGATTACAGACAAACTCCAAACGTGTTATTTAAATAGGACCTCAATTAACCCCTACAACACTGGCAGTTCACGTGAAACCATTTCACATTTAAAATAATTTGTAACTTTAATAGGACATTGCTCTACATGGGTTAGAAATAGGCCTAATCATTTATTTGCCAAGCTCGACATGAACCCAGGACCAAATCTCTACCTCCACTTCAAGCCCCATCTTGAATCGTCAACATTGAGTGACGCGTTTGCCTTGCACTGCACCAAATCATGATTCATCAACTCACCCGAAGATTTCACATTTTGTCACAAGCGATTAGGCTCTTACAGTGACTGTGGCTAACACGATGATTTGACTTGCAACGCAATTTGAGTCAAATGTAACACTGAAAATGGCCTTGCCAGGTTGATATGGCCTTATGTAGGGTCCCGGGTGTCATCCTTGTCTTCTAGCATCACCCCCATATCCTGTCTTGATACATGTGATTGTTTGACTCTTTAAGACGTTACTGAGTCGCCATTCTCTTTTATTCCTTCCGCAGGATCACTGTCACTACCGGGGCTATGTGGAGGATGTGGAGGAATCGTCTGTGGCCATGAGTATCTGCTCTGGGCTAAGGTAACCCTTACCGAAAAAACAGGCTTCTGGCAAATCTTTGGCCAATTTGCTGTAAATTTGGGGCAAGCTCATATTTTTACATGCAAATTTGTTTTGTGGCGAACTGTTGCGGCAAATTTGTGGCGAACTTTTGGCAAACAATTCTGGGAAACTTGTGCCGAACATTCTGTTTGCTGCAAATTTGCTTCAAACTCATTATGAAAATGCCAATTAGATCAGGTTTTTTGTTTGTTATTAACAATATTGAAATGTCCTATCTACATAAACCATCACATAACTTGAAAGGAAATATCCACCCAAAACCACTAATTCCTTTAATTTAAAGTGTTAAATAACACTGTGAGAACAATGTTTCTTGGGAACAAATGTTTCATTTTGGCGTTATAATAAGGTTGGTAGCAACATGGAAAATTATTGTGGAAATCTGATGCAGCTCAAGTCGACTACAAAATCTGCAATGCAATGCTCTCTCTATGGGCTGGCTGGCTGGCTAGTTAGCTAGCTAGGTATAGGTAGCTAGCTAGCAAGCGTAGCTACACACAATAATACCAAAGACAATATAAACATATAAAGTAGGTAGTTAGCGGTAAAATCGCCTAAACAAACTGCACTATCAATTTAGGAGTCTACAATCTCACCATGTTCAACCTGCATAAAGTGTGCTCTTCACGGAAGAATCGGGATTTCAACTGTACAGGTCAGATGGCAGACAGCTTGTCTGGCGTCATGTGGGCGAGCGGTTTGCTAATGTCAATGTTGTGAACAGAGTGCCCCACGGTGGCGGTGGGGTTATGGTATAGGGCAGGCATAAGCTACGGATAACCAACACAATTGCATTTTATCGATGGCAATTTTAATGCACAGAGATACCGTGACGAGATCCTGAGGCTCATTGTCGTGCCATTCATCCGCCGCTGTCACCTCATGTTTCAGCATGATAATGCACGGCCCCATGTCACAAGAATCTGTACACAATTCCTGGAAGCTGAAAATGTCCCAGATCTTCCATGTCCTGCATACTCACCAGACATGTCACCCATTGAGCATGTTTGGAATGCTCTGGATCGACGTGTACGACAGCGTGTTCCAGTTCCCGCCAATATCCAGCAACTTTGCACAGCCATTGAAGAGGAGTGGGACAACATTCCACAGGCCATAATGAACAGCCTGATCAACTATATGCGAAGGAGATGTCGCACTGCATGAGGCAAATGGTGGTCACACCAGATACTGACTGGTTTTCTGATCCACGCCCTTACCTTTTTTTTAAGGTATCTGTGACCAACAGATGCATAATCGGTATTAACCGGTCATGTGAAATCTATAGATTAGGGCCTAATGAATTTATTTCAATTGACTGATTTCCTAATATGAGCTGAAATTGTTGCAGTGTAGTTTGCAGCAAATTTGCAAGATAATTTTTTTATTGTAAGGGTTTTGTTATAAAAAGTGACAACACTCTGGACTTGAGAGGTTGGGGGGGATTTAAGCTGTCAAGATTACCAGGAGGGTGTTCAAAGCCTGTGGTTTAGTCGCAACACCAGGTGCTCTCAAATATGCCTCCCCACCGGAGAGCGGGGTTCAAACCCCATAATGATGAAGCAAAAACAGGTTTTTATAATGTTTTGCAAATGTATTACAAATTAACTGAAATATCACATTTACATAAGTATTCAGACCCTTTACTCAGTACTTTGTTGAAGCACCTTTGGCAGCGATTACAGCATCGAGTCTTCTTGGGTATGACGCTACAAGCTTGGCACACCTGTATTTGGGGAGTTTCTCCCATTCTTCTCTGCAGATCCTCTCAAGCTCTGTCAAGTTGGATGGGGAGTGTCACTGCACTGTTTTTTTTAGGTCTCTCCAGAGATGTTCGATCGGGTTCAAGTCCGGGCTCTGGCTGGGCCACTCAAGGACATTCAGAGATTTGTCCCGAAGCCACTCCTGCGTTGTCTTGGCTGTGTGCTTAGGGTCGTTGTCCTGTTGGAAGGTGAACCTTCGCCCCAGTCTGAGGTCCTGAATGCTCTGGAGCAGGTTTTCATCAAGGATCTCACTGTACTTTACGCCGTTCATCTTTGCCTCAACCCTGAATGGTCTCCCAGTCCCTGCTGCTGAAAAACATCCCCACAGCATGATACTGCCACCACCATTCTTCACTGTAGGATGGTAACAGGTTTCCTCCAGATGTGACGTTTGGCATTTAGACCAAATAGTTAAATCTTGGTTTCATCAGACCAGAGAATCTTGTTTCTCATGGTCTGAGAGTTTTTAGGTGCCTTTTGGCAAACTCCAAGTGGGCTGTCATGTGCCTTTTACTGAGGAGTGGCTTCCATCTGGCCACTCTACAATAAAGGCCTGATTGGTGGAGTACTGCAGAGATGGTTGTCCTTCTGGAAGGTTCTCCCATCTCCACAGAGGAACTCTGGAGCTCTGTCAGTGACCATGGGTTCTTGGTCACCTTCTTCACCAAGGCCTTTCTCCCCTGATTTCTCAGTTTGGCCGGGTGGCCAGCTCTAGGAAGTGGTTTGGTGGTTCCAAACAAGACATGTTTTGGTACCCTTCCCCAGATCTGTGCCTCAACACAATCTTGTCTCGGAGCTCTACGGACAATTCCTTCGACCTCATGACTTGGTTTTTGTTCTGACATGCACTGTCAATTGAGGGACCTTATGTAGACAGGCGTGTACCTTTCCAAATCATGTCCAATCAATTTAATTTACCACAGGTGGACTCCAATCAAGTTGTAAAATCATCTCAAGGATGATCAATGGAAACAGGATGCACCTGAGCTCAATTTCAAGTCTCATAGCAAAGGGTCTGAATACTTATGTAAATAAGGTATTTACGTTTTTTATTTTTAATAAAGGTGCAAAAACAACTTTCTAAAAACCTGTTTTCACTTTGTCATTATGGGGTATTGTGTGTAGATTGAGGAGTAAAATGTTTTATTTAATCTATTTTAGAATAAGGCTGTAATGTAACAAAATGTGGAATTTGTAAATAAAACATTTTACTCAATCTACACACAATAACCCATTATGACAAAGCGAAAATAAGTTGTTAGAATTTTCAGAATTATAAAAAAACGAAAACATAAATACCTTATTTACTTAAGTATTCAGACCCTTTGCTATGAGACTTGAATTTGAGCTCAGGTGCATCCTGTTTCCATTGATTCTTCTAAGTAGCCACCATTTGCCTTGTTGACAGCTTTGCACACTCTTGGCATTCTCTCAACCAGCTTCATGAGGTAGTCACCTGGAATGCATTTCAATTAACAGCTGTGCCTTGTTAAAAGTTAATTTGTGGACTTTCTTTCCTTAGTGTGTTTGCGCCAATCAGTTGTGTTGTGACAAGGTGGGGGTGGTATACAGAAGATAGCCCTATTTGGTAAAAACCAAGTCCATATAATGGCAAGAACAGCTCAAATAAGCAATGAGAAACGACAGTCCATCATTACTTTGAAGCTGAGAAAAATGTGTTGGTGTGTGGGAAGAGTCTGACTTTGCATTGTGCCTAAGAACAGCCCTTAGCTGTGGTATATTGGCCATATACCACACCACCTCGGCCCTTATTGCTTAAATTAACTATAGCCATTGAATTCTACCATGCTGATATACCAAGCATTATAGGGAAATAATGGACGCTCTAGAATGCCATTCAAGCCAATCAGAAACGAATATTCAACAATGCCATGGTGGAATTAAGCAATAAGGCCCGAGGGTGTGTGGTAAATGGACAATATACCACGGCTAAGGGCTGTACTTATGCAGGATGCAACGCGGAGTGCCTGGAAACAGTCCTTAGCTGTGGTATATTGGCCATATACCACAAAACCCCGAGGTGCCTTATTGCTATTATAATCTGGTTACCAACGTAATTAGAAGAGTAAAAATAAAGGTTTTGTCATGCCCATGGTATACGTTCTGATATACCACGTCTTTCAGCCAATCAGCATTCAGGGCTCGACCCACCCAGTTTATAATGAATAATATTGACCTCTTATGACACTGGTGTGATCAGCTTTTTGTGTTTGAACCTCCAGAGGGGTGCTCCACATGGACAACTCCAGCTATGGGATTGAGCCGCTGGTGTCTTCCTCGGACTTCCAGCACCTAGTGTACCGGCTGGAGGACGTGGTGTCGGAGCCGCTGGTGTGTGGCACGCCCCACACGGAACAACAAGCCCCATCTGAACAGGACCACTCAGAGCATCACTCTGACACACACAAACAGCCCGTCAGCCACCACCTCAGGGTGAGTTACCACAGGGTGTGTGCGTGCTACGTGTGCCTGTGTCTTCGTGCTGATTTATCTGCTTATGGTACTGTATGTGCTTTCTCCCCCCTTCAGAGAAAGCGGGCAGTGCTGCACCAGCCACACTATGTAGAGCTGCTCCTGGTGGTGGATAATGAGAGGGTGAGTGAATTTCCGACGGACAAACCTAGTGCAGCGACTGTGTTTTATACATCATTTAAAATCTCTTCCCCTCAACAGTACATTTTGGCGAAGAGATGAAGCACATATCTCAGGGATTTTTCTGCATAGAAAATACTTTGGATGAGCCTCTTGTGTTTATCGGAGAAGGGGGTAGCTGCAGCTAAATATGGTGACAGGAGTATGGGTGAGTGGGCGTGTGGAAAGGAGTGGTTGTGTCGAAAGCGGTTTTGACTGTGCAGAGTTTTTTTTCTTCCGTTTCTTACCACGCAAAACGGTCTTGAGTGACAACAAATCTGTCCAATTAGCTGATTCGCTTTCCATACTCCCACTCGCCCATACTCCGGTCGCCATATTGGGCTGCAGCTACACATACTTGTTTTTTCGGGCCGTCTTCGTTAATACAGTGTACTTTTTTATTTATTTTTTACTTTTTTTTATTATTATTTTTATGGAAAAACGCTTTCAGTGTAAACGACTAAAATCGGACAAATTATGTAGAAAATAAATGTACCTATATATATATTTTCAAATATTTGAGAACTATCACCAAAATAAAAACGAGACAGGGAGAATTGAAAATGTTTGCGCGTAAGAACACCGCATTAGCCATGGCAAAATACGAAAATCTTTCTCTCGGCTCCAAGGCACAATATGTAGAATTGCAGGCAATTAGCTTTTAAAACTGCAACATTTTCTCTCAGCCCCATGGAGAAATTTGTGAAATGTCAGTAAATTGGCTTAAAAATGCGAGCATTTCTCAACACCGCCAAGGTGTAGGCCTCAACTTTTCTTGCCAAGGGCCCGGACCGAATTCAATTGCAGCGACTGGCCGACCGCACCCATTACAACGCCCATCACCTAGTCCCTTTTTTGATCCAGAAAAAAACCATGATCTTGTGATTTCTTGATGGCCTGTGTGAAATCTAGCCTGGGTACCAGACCTATTTTTGCTATCATTCCACTCCTTGCCACATGCCAAAGATATGACAAGGAGTGGCATGATGGCACAAACATGATGCCCAGGCTAGTTGAAATCTCCATTGGGCTAAATATTTTTTTGTCCCAGTCCGTTTTAAACTTTTGGAACGAGGTCCTCAGGAAACCCTAGCCAACGCCCACCTCTGTCCTTTCCCTCTACAGTTCACCTACATGCACAGGAATGAGACTGCAGTGCGAGAAGAGATGATTCATCTAGCTAACTACATTGACAGTGTAAGTATACAAAAAAGTATGCATACTACAAGTGCTCAATCAGGGTCAAATACCCTCAGACTCAGTATGGCATGAGTTGCAGTCAACGCTTGCAATACCAAACAAGCCAATTCCAAGTATATAAACCAATGATTTCTTCATAGATTGTGTTTAGAGTTTAGGGGCAACATTTTTGTATTGCATAGAAATTGTGCAAAACTTACCATAAACCTCATTTTATAATCTGGCAGCGTGATTGAAACGTTTCTTTACCAATGTACATTATAAAGAGGCGACTTTTATTTTTTAAGACTCTAGTAAGTTTAATAAATGCTAGGATAGTTAAAAATTGCCTCTTTTTAATGCATATTGTTGAAGAAAAGTAAAAAAATTAGATCACACTGCCAGATAAAGGTTCACGGTATTTTTTGCACGGAAATGACGCCCTAGATGTGTCTATGGATCTGTCTCAATTTGTGACCTTCTTCCCATTTCTCTGTAACATCCAGATGTATGTGGAGCTGAACATCCGTGTGGTGTTGGTGGGCCTGGACATCTGGGCCAACGGGAACCCCATCAGCATCGAGGGCAGCGCCGGGGAGGTGCTCAGCCGCTTTGTCCAGTGGAGGGAGAAGGAGCTGGTGCCGCGGCGACGCCACGACAGCGCCCAGCTCATCCTGTGAGTCCCTGTACAGTTTTGCATCATATGAGGCATTATACATCATCGTAGTTTTTGCTCTCTTCTGAAAGTGCTTTAACTTGAAAACGTAACTACTGACGTCAACAACAAAAAATAAATGGATTGTATTAACAGTGGACTTATGAACAAAATACTAAAACGTCATTTTTGAGTGAAGTTATCCTTTAACCCCATAGAATACAGGGTTCATATTCAGCTTCTCTGAGTCAGAGTGCTGATCTAGGACCTGTCTTGCCTTTACGATCATAATGAGTAAGATTACATGGGCAGGGGTGAATTGATCCCAGGTCAGCAATCCTACTCTGAGACACTTGATGAACATGGGCCCAGGAGAGGCAAAATAGTAACGTAGCACTGGGTTTATTATGTCTCTCTCTCTTCATAGTCTCTCTCTGTATTTTTTGTCTCTCCAGGAAGAAGAACTTTGGGGGCACTGCTGGGATGGCCTTTGTCAGCATGGTCTGCTCGCGGAGTCACGGGGGTGGGATCAACGCAGTAAGTTCCTCCCTTGGGACTCTGCTGATTACTCTCCAAAATGCATCATATCGCGCAAAACACATCATACCAGTTATTGCTCTGCACTGAAAGTGCTCTATCTTGAAAACTTGACTGCTGACATGCAACATTTTTGGGGATTATATTAACAGTGGACTAATGAAGAAAATACTTACAGATCGTTTTGGAGTGTAATATTCCTTTAATATCCTCGCCTCATACTCCGTGCATGTCTCTGCGTAGTCGCTCCTTGTTCGAAATATACGAAAAATCCTTTTATTATATAGAAACTGGCGCCTTTATACACCAAGGACGGTAACTATAATGATACATTATACCTAACTATAAAAGGTTCTACAGTAGCTTACACCTGTCAATCAACTGATCAACGAATCCTACTGCACACTGTAGTTCTATTAATAAGGTGGGAACACAGACCATTCAGAGCTTCAGGGTGTGTTCAGTGTCATAGTGACAACTGCAAATAATACTTCAATGTGTACATGTAATGAAACATAATATAGAAACATATTTCAATGTAGCAATTCAACAACAAATGCTGTTTAGCCTGCACCTTTTTTACGTCATTGCTTTCCTCGTTGCTCAAGTGGTTTGCGAGTGATCCCCGACGGTTCATTTGGCCTAGGCCTTCATTCAGCAATTAACAAGAGCAAGCCTGCTCCTCTCCATGTAAAGGCTATTAGGCCTAGTAAAAAAACTATATAAATACATGTCCTATAGCTTTTGTAGCGTATAGCTTTTCCTGGAATTTCACGAGAAATGAGTAGGGATGGGGATTTGAAATAATTTCACTATTCGAGTAGTATCGTGAATTTTGTCAGATATCCGGATCTTCATAATACATGTTTTTGTAAATGTACGTTTTTAACCTGAGCATTGCTGCGTGAGGAAGAGCCTGGTGCACTATGACTGCAAAGGTGCCTGGTGAGATGGGAGCGAGCAGACGGAGGCAGAGAGTGAGACGCTACTCTGCTACAGCCAAGACTAGCTAACTTTTAGCAGCCACAATGTTATTTATCATCCCATAGAACAGTAGCCTAGGGAATTGAGGCCACATTTTGCGCTTTTTCTCCTTAACCCCATTCAGATAAAAAACAACAGCCTACCTGTTGGTTGCTTGTTGTAGTCTACTCTTTCTCATTTCGCTAACTTTTAATTCCGTAATTGTATTCTGTCTTGCATTGCATTTGTGAACTCTCACTACACTTGCTACACATTGAACAACAAGCTACACACTTGAAGGCTACCGGACGGCTACCAGGCTTAGTTATGGGGCGCCTGTCTTAAAAACTACATTGAAAGTTAGTTTTATTAAATTAATCATTACAAATGTCATGGTATATCCTTGTAAGAAACAACGTCATATGGATATTTAAATTTTATCAAGAAAAGCCTTTTCATTGATAAAATAGGCCTATACATTTTTTGGCCACAAAAATTAATACAAATTCTAACGTCTTTTCGAATATTCAAACCTATTATAACCTATTGTGTACCGGAACAGCTGGAAGAGAGAGGCTATAGTTGTGTTAGCCAAATTAAGAAGCTAAATATTAGGGCTATAAATATGAACCTGTTAAAGTGCAATACATTTTTTTTTTTACAGATTAGGAAATGGCAGATCTGTGTGTTCCTCCAGGCTGCGCTCTGCAGTCCCTAGGCTTGCAAAGCGCCACTCCACTATTGATTAGGCCTACGTTTTTAGACAGTATCATTATTCTACCTAGGCTACAACAACACAGTGCAGTGAATAATGTATTATTGTTATCAAGTGAGTACACAATTATTGTCTAGGGCTGTAAACTGCAGTGATGTAGGAACATTTGAGTAACCGCGCAAACACCCTGTTTTTAATGCTTCATGCTGAAATAACTGCATACAGCCTAGGCCTGATTATGCAACCATTTGGATTGGTTATGGGTCTATGCTCAACTGTTTACAAGGTCCAAAAAGGTACAGTACATTAGCAGGCTACATATGGTGTATTTCGATCACACCATCGCGCTCGCTCTCCTTTCAAACTCCCCGCCAGTTCTTTTGGCTCCTGTATTTTACATTCAGCAAGCAAGAGCAAGCTGGAATCTCTCCTCAATAGGCTAGTAGTAGTACATAAAATGTTTGAAATCCGTGTACAACAAGCTATTGTAGTCTAGCTTTTCCTGGGACTCCAAGACTAAAGAACAATAGCTGTAGCTGAGAGACAGCGGAGAGGCCAGGTGCGTAATGGCGCAAAGACAACCTTGAAGACAGACTAGAGATGTGTAGCCTTAGTTAGAAGCGTATGCAACCCATCATTCGTTAGCTAAATATTAGGCCTAATACTGCAGTGAATAGCCTATACCCAATGAATTTACAAAGGGAAATATTTGTTTGACAGATAGCCTAGGATAGGGTACATTGTGCACTTCCCAGGCTGCGCTACCAGTCCCTGTGGGCATCCAGCTCGAAAACCTCTCCAATTGATTAAGCTTTTTAGGGACAAGAAAATGATCATGACTAGGCTATAACAATACAATGCAATAATGCCATTTTTTATTTTATGTTTGTGGGTATTTTACCCCCATTTTTCTCCCTTATTTCGATCTTGTCTCATCACTGCAACTCCCCAACAGGCTCGGGAGAGGCGAAGGTGGACTCATGCGTCCTTAACACCTGCCAGCTTAACCCGGAAGCCAGCCGCACCAATGTGTCGGAGGAAATACCATTCAACTGGTGACCGGGGTCAGCCTGCAGGCACCCGGCCCGCCACAAGGAGTCGCTAGAGCGCGATGAACTAATTAAAGCCCACCCGGCCAAACCCTCCCCTTGTGGCTCAGCCCGGGAATGAACCCAGGTCTGTAGTAACGCCTCTAGCACTGCGATGCAGTGCCTTAGACCGCTGCGCCACTCGGGAGGCCCCAATAATGCAGTTGTTATAAAAAAATGTGTGAGTAAAGAATTCTAGTCTAGGCTGTAAACTGCAGTGAATGTCATTTCAATAACCGCTAGAAAGCCATGTGTTTTGAATGCATGTTTCATTCCAAAAGAATAATAATCTAGCCCAGTGGTTCCCAACCAGGGGTACCAGGACCTAGGGGGTACTTTGCCTATCCACAGGGGGTATTTGAGAAGACTCATGAGACCATAGACTTAGTTGTAAAATGCGCTTAACACCCAAGTCAAGTTGAACTGTTCTTACATGCCAGTAGAGTAAAGATGGTAATGGTGTGTGTCGCAAATAGCACCCTTTTCCCTATGTAGTGCACTACTTTTGACCAGAGCCCACTATATAGGGGGATAGGGTGCCATTTGGGACGTATCAATTGTGTGTCCACGCTGTTTAGCCTATAGCCCTCATTTGATTTCTAATGAACGTTCTATGTCCTTCTCTGCCTTCAGTTCACCAACAACAACATCCCGTCTTTTGCGTCTATCGTGGCCCACGAGCTGGGCCACAACCTGGGCATGAACCACGACGACGGGCGTAACTGCCATTGTGGGGTCACCAGTTGTATTATGAACTCCACCGCCACGTGAGTTTTCCTCGACCCTCAGACTAATTTTGCCGCTTTTCCACGGTGACCTGTCCTTACATAAGGAGGGTCACATATTGCTCTGGGTGAAGTTTCCCCTAGGTACAGATCTGGGATCAGCTTCCCTTACCCCAATCCTAACTTTAACCATTAGTGGGGAAAATGCAAAACTGACCTAGGATCAGTGTCTAGGGTCAACTGCACTCTACACCGTCACATATCCTGGTACTAACCCCACCTCTTCTGTCTCTTACCCCCTCTCAGTGGCTCGCGGAACTTCAGCAGCTGCAGCGCCGACGACTTTGAGAAGATGATCCTGAACACGGGGGGCAGCTGCCTGCTTAACATTCCGCATCCGGAAGAGGCCTACAGTGCCCCCTACTGTGGCAACAAACTGGTGGACGTGGGAGAGGAGTGTGACTGTGGCTCAGACAAGGTGACCGTCAAAAAGTGATATGGTGCAGGGTTGGTATCATTTCCCTTTCAATTAAATCAATTCAGGAAGTAAACTGAAAAAATTGTAATTTCTATTTACTTCCTGAATTGACTGAATTGAAATGGAATATACTCCAACCCTGATATGGTGGTGATAGGCCCATAGGCAGGGCTCTAAAGTGCTACCATGATTACGGATAATCATGAATGAATTGTGAATAATGATGAGTGAGAATGTTACAGAGGCATAAATATCATACCCTCCAAAAATCCTAACCTCCCCTGTTATTGGTAATGGTTAGAGGTTAGCATGTCTTGGGGGTATGATCTCTAACTTTCTCATTCAAGATTCATTCATGATTATCCATAATCATGGTAGCATCCACTTGAATGTAGAAGTGTTCAGAAACATATTTTATTCATGTACAATAAAAGTTACTCCAAAATGACACAATACATGATTTACCATTCATTTCTATAGGTCACGACATAATCGAAAACACAACCAAAACACAACCAAAAGGCGTGCTAGGAATATGGGACCAAATACAAATCTTTTGACTACTTTAATACACATAAGTGAATTTGTCTAAATACTTATGACACCTTCAAATGGGGGGGACTAGATACATAAAGTGCTTTCATTTCTAAACGGTGAAACAGATATATATGAAAATACCCTCAAATAAAAATTACTGCACGCTGTAGTTCTATTAATAAGGTGGGAACACAGACCATTCAGAGCTTCAGGGTGTGTTCAGTGTCATAGTGACAACTGCAAATAATACTTCAATGTGTACATGTAATGAAACATAATATAGAAACATATTTAAATGTAGCAATTCAACAACAAATGCTGTTTAGCCTGCACCTTTTTTATGTCATTGCTTTCCTCGTTCCTCAAGTTGTTTGCAAGTGATTTCAATTTTTCTACTGGTTGTCAATTCGTTTGGATCTTTTTCGCTGTGCTCATCTCTCTGTCTGTCCTGTGCAACCATTTGCAATGCATCAGTGCAACAATGTTATCCCTGGCCAAAGTGATCCCCGACAGTTCATTTGGCCTAGGCCTTCATTCAGCAATTAACAAGAGCAAGCCTGCTCCTCTCCATGTAAAGGCTATTAGGCCTAGTAAAAAAACTATATAAATACATGTCCTATAGCTTTTGTAGCCTATAGCTTTTCCTGGGACTTCACGAGAACTGAGTAGGGATGGGGATTTGAAATAATTTCACTATTCGAGTAGTATTGTGAATTTTTGTCAGATATCCGGATCTTCAAAATACATGTTTTTGTAAATGTACGTTTTTAACCTGAGCATTGCTGCGTGAGGAAGAGCCTGGTGCACTATTGCTGCAAAGGTGCCTGGTGAGATGGGAGCGAGCAGACGGAGGCAGAGAGTGAGACGCTACTCTGCTACAGCCAAGACTAGCTAACTTGTAGCAGCCACAATCTTATTTATCATCCCATATAACAGTGCCTGTATTGACTGGAGTAGCCTAGATAAGCTAGCTAGCTAAGTTCTAAGCTTAATATAGGGAATAGGGTGCCGTTTCAGACTACAATAGTATTTTTGTATTTTTTTTAGTCTGATGGTGGCCTCCTCCACCCTGATTTGTTCATGATGTTTGTTTCTCCCCCTATAGGAATGTGAGAAGGACCCGTGCTGTGAAGCCAAGACCTGCAAGCTCATGGGTGGAGCACAGTGTGCCTATGGAGTGTGCTGTAAAAATTGTCAGGTAACTTCCATTTAGTGTAGCACTGCTGTCTGTTATTGATATTAAAAACCAATTCAACCATTATATATTTTTTACATGAACTACAGACTAGAAAGAAAGGAATTTGAACAGCAGCAACATTCACCAGATACTTAAATACTATTAAGCTTTTTTCAAATACTTTTAGCGTTTGCTTTAGCCTACCTAGTTTGCTAGATAGTGCCTTCGAAACGTATTCATGCCTCTTTGACTTTTTCCACATTTTGTTGTGTTACAGTGGGATTAAAATTGATGTAATTATCATTTTTTTGTCAACGATCTACACAAAATACTCTGTCAAAGTGGAAGAAAATGTTTAACTTTTTTTTTTTTATTATGGAAAATATAAAAAAATATAGTGCTTTCTGAAAATATTCAGACCCCTTGACTTTTTCCACATTTTGTTACGTTAAAGCCTTACTGTAATTTCGAATCTCATAGCAAAGGGTCTGAATACTTATGTAAATAAGGTATTTCTGTTTTTTATTTGTAATACATTTGCACACAAAAAAAATATCAATTTTAGAATAAGGCTATAATGTAACAAAATGTGGAAAAGGGGAAGGGATCTGAATACTTTCCGAATGCACCTGTATATTTATTAGGTAAGTATTCAACCCCCTGAGTCTATACATGTTAGAATCCCTTTTGGCAATTACAGCTGAGAGTCTTTCTGGGTAAGTCTCTAAGAGCTTTGCACACCTGGATTGTATAATAGTTGCCCATTGTTCTTAAAAAAATTATTCAAGCTCTTTCAAGTTGGTGTTGATCATTGCTAGACAGCCATTTTCATGTCTTGCCATTTACTTTCAAGCCGATTTAAGTAAAAACTAACTAGGCCACTCAGGAACATGCAGTGTTGTCTTGGTAAGCAACTCTAGTGTATATTTGACCTTGTGTTTTAGTTCATTGTCAAGCTGAAAGGTGAATGTCTCCCAGTGTCTGTTGGAAAGCAGACTGAACCAGGTTTTCCTCTAGGATTTTGCCTGTGCTTAGCTCTATTCTGTTTATTTTTATAGAAAAAAACCTCCTTAGTCCTTGACAAACATACCCATAACATGATGCAGCCACCACAATGCGTGAAAATATGAAGAGTGGTACTCAGTGATGTTGGATTTTCCCCAAACCTAACGCTTTGTATTCAGGACAAAAAGTTTATTTCTTTGCTAAATTCTTTGCAGTATTACTTTAGTGCCTTATTGCAAACAGCACCATGTTTTGGAATATTTGTATTCTGTACATGCTTCCTTCTTTTCACTCTGTAATTTATGTTAGTATTGTGGAGTACCTACAATGTTGTTGATCAATCCTCACTTATCTCCTATCACAGCCAATAATTTCTAACTGTTTTAAAATCACCATTGGCCTCATGGTGAAATCCCTGAGCCATTTCCTTCCTCTCCGGCAACTGAGTTAGGAAGGGCTTGGAGTGACTGGGTGTATTGATACACCATACAAAGTGTAATTAATAACTTCACCATGCGCAAAGGGATATTCAATGTCAGGTTAAAAAAAGCAATCTACCAATAGGTGCCCTTCTTTGCGAACCATTGGAAAACCTCCCTGGTCTTTGTGGTTGAATCTGTGCTTGAAATTCACTGCTTGACTGAGGGACCGTGTGTGATGGGGTAGTCATTTAAAAATAATGTTAAACACTATTATTGCACACAGAGTGAGTCCATGCAACATTTTTACTCCTGAACTTATTTAGGCTTGCCATAACAAAGGGGTTGAATACTTATTGACTCTAGACATTTCATTTCTTAATTTTTTATTAATTTGTTAATATTTCTAAAAACATAATTCCACTTTGCCATTGTGGGGTATTATGTGTAGATCAGTGACACAAAATCAAGAGGTGTGAATAATTTCTGAAGGCACTGTAGACAGGGTTTGCAGTTTTGCAACTATTCAAATTTTTCCATTGAGCCAGGCACGCTCAGTCAAGCCCAGCTAAAGTATTGAAGTTATTTTGAACAGTTTGAACCCAGGTCTGATATTCACACAGTTCATGTGATGTCTTCTCTCTCTCAGTATTTGCCAGGGGGCTCAGTGTGTAGAGGTAGCAATGATGAGTGCGACCTCTCGGAGTACTGCAACGGCTCATCTGCACTGTGCCCAAGCGATGTCTTCAAGCAGAACGGCCACCCCTGCAAAGTGGATAAAGCCTACTGCTACAATGGGAAGTGCCAGCACTACAATGGACAATGCCAGGCCATCTTTGGCCCAAGTGAGTTCCCCTTTGCTCTGCATAAGAGGAATTCTGCTGCCTTCTAAATCACAAAGTCCAGAACAATTGCTCATGAGTGCCCTCTGGTGGTACAATTGTTCTCCCTGCAGTTCCTACTCTCTCCTGGTAGTACAATATTTACAATATCAAATAAACCAGTGGACACTGTACTGTAAATTCATCAATTTCCCACTTGTTGTACAGAGGCAAAGGCTGCCCCAGAGGTGTGTTTCAAAGATGTCAACTCTAAGGGGGATCGGTTTGGAAACTGCGGCTACCAATCCCCTGGCTATAAGAAGTGTGAGAGCAGGTCAGACAAATTCCGTGACTTGCATTCTTATCTATGTATAATCAACAGCAAATACAGTTGTCAACAGTGTATGTTGACGGCATGAGGAAAATGTGTACGTGTGTGCACCCGTCTGTCACTCTGTATAGGAATGCCATGTGTGGGAAGCTGCAGTGTGAGAATGTCCAGTCGGTCACCGTCTTTGGCATCGAGCCCTCCATCATCCAGACGCCCATCGCAGGAACCAAGTGCTGGGGCGTGGACTTCCTGCTGGGGTCGGACGTCCCAGACCCTGGCATGGTGAACGAGGGGACCAAGTGTGGGGAGAACAAGGTAAGAGGAGCCAGTCGAACCGGTTGCAGGACCCCAAGGACCACTTTGGCAACAAGGGTTGGTTTTAGGAGCTATCCTCTAGGGATCCATTGTACGTCTTACTGTATAATTTGTTTACCCAAATAAATTCCATTAAATTCTGTAGTCTGTCCTCTTTGTTAGAGACCATTTCCAGGCGGTACAGTAGTAGCAAAGTCCAGATGCAGTTATTCGCGTCTGCGTACAGAATTCGGTACACTGTTCTCCATTCTCGTAGCAGCGTTTCGCTGTGCGTCTTCTCACTTTCTCGCTCCACAGGTCTGTTTGAATTACGACTGTCGGAGCGCCGACGTGCTCAACTACGACTGTGACATCCAGAAGAAATGCCACGGTCACGGTGTAGGTCATTCACTACTTCTAAATAATCGTCTCCGGGGCAGTGTCCTACTGGTGTTTGTCTGGGCTTTGTCTAATGCGCTTGCCTCTGTCACCTTTTCCGCTTTTAGGTGTGTAACAGCAACAGGAACTGCCACTGTGAGAACGGCTGGGCGCCGCCCAACTGCGAAGCCAAAGGTTACGGAGGCAGCATGGACAGCGGCCCTACGTGGAACGGTGAGTGACCAGCACAAACGCCCTCTCAGAGCAGACTCCATGGGCGCATCTGAATCATAGTCTAAAAAATAATATTCTTCTCCTAAACTACCTGCTATGATCTGAATACATCTGTGTGTTTTGGATACCGAATGGGTGAAAGCA
The DNA here is from genome assembly GCF_964263955.1 of Coregonus lavaretus. Classification (NCBI taxonomy): domain Eukaryota; kingdom Metazoa; phylum Chordata; class Actinopteri; order Salmoniformes; family Salmonidae; genus Coregonus; species Coregonus lavaretus. The sequence goes on along the minus strand of NC_140001.1, from coordinate 46,660,046 downwards.
ATATGGCCTAGTAATTTAATAATTTAATCTTACCTGTCCAGAATAAAAATAGATTTTATATATTTTTTCTAAGGGGACAATAAGAAGCTACTTGAAGGCAGTTGAGATGCAACACCTCGTGTCAGTCTGTCTGTGTTATTTCCCAGGATACATTAAAGTACAGTGTTAGACAGGTTGAGTGGGACTGTTGGTCCCATCCCCTGACTGTTGGTCCCATCCCCTGACTGTTGGTCCCACCCCCTGACTGTTGGTCCCTCCCCCTGACTGTTGGTCCCTACCCCTGACTGTTGGTCCCTACCCCTGACTGTTGGTTCCTACCCCTGACTGTTGGTTCCTACCCCCTACAGACAAGGACACCTCCACCAGGGATGGGCTGCTGGTCTTCTTCTTTCTGGTACTGCCTCTGATGGCGCTGGGCCTCTTCGTCTTCTTCAGGAGGAATGAGCTGCAGAGGCGCTTCTGCAGGAGGAAAAGATCCCAGGGCTACGAGTGAGTCCACTTTATCAACTTCTCTTAGTCTGCGTCCCAAATGTTATTCTATTCTATACACCAAATTCCTTTGCCATATAGACCATATTTGTTTCATGATTGCCCTTGACTTACTTTAAAGACACAATATGTAGAATTTAGCTCAGCCGATTACTGGTTTCTAAAATTCTGAAGGTTCTGCCTGATTCCAGCTTATGTGACACAACAAGCAAGTGTAGAGAATCATTGTACAATCTAAACCACTGTGAAATATCTGTTCAATAACAAAAAATATGTTTTCAGCAGGTTTGAAGCTGATGTACAAAGAAACAAAAACGAAACTTATGGAGAGGAAGCATACAAATATTACACATAGAACAGATCTACCGCTTGTCAGACTTGATGTCACTATCCACGTTTCCATCCACAATTTCTATGCGAGTAATGTCATATCGTTAAAGAAAATAATTATGACAGCTGTGATGGAAACAGGAAGTTTCGGTATAATTTTATAAATGCCGACAGATGATTTGTTCCTTCGACATGGTGGCACGGTGATGAGTTTAATGCCGCTTTACAAAAAATATCGATGGTCTTATACTGGTGACATGATGATCGATGCTTGACTGCCGTTTGACAAATAAAAATATTCTTGCTCTTATCCATAATAATCTCATCATGTAGACTAGCTTACCCGTACTGTATCTGCGAGCTGTTGATTAGAGCGCAGGTGCCAAGACCAGAGTAGGCACATTTGCTATTTAACGCAACAGTTTTTGTAACAAAACTATCGGTAGAGTTGAAAATGCGATGGAAACACATTGAACTTTAGATTTTAAGCGAAAAATACATTTTGTGTGAACTACGTCATCACGCACTGATTTTTATCCGCAACAAGTCTATTTGGTGGAAACATACCACTGGTGGGAAAATGCACATGTTTTCTTTATGCGGATTCTAGAATATTCACATGGAAATCTGTTGCCAATTGGATGGAAACCTAGCTACTGACAACGACAGATCTATAACTTGCATTTCTATCTGAAATGAACACAAAACTACATAATAGGAAATGCTTGTTTGTTTTTTACCTCTTGTGCACAGGGCTGACAGCAGACCTCAGGCCAACACTAGCCGAGGCCCTCCTCCGAGAGTCAACCCCAACACCATTGTCAAAGACGGAGTGAGTCTCAGTCACCATACTTTCCCCATGAAAGTTCCATGGTGGCATGCATGTTCCTTCTTTGAAACTTTCAATTTTAGTGCTTTTAAAGATGACAATAATTCTCTAACCCATAAATGACAGACTTGAGGCTAGTAGATTCTCTCCCTGTATCTCATCACCTGTCTGTCTTTGACTGAGAAACATGAAACGAGCTGTGCCCCAGGTTGTCTGAAAAGCAGAGGTTGGAACCAAAATAATTTTCCAATAATTTTGTTCTGAACAGAACCATTCTTTTTTGTTCCACTGTTCTGAACAGCAAAATAAAGTTTTGTAACGTTTTAAACCCCAGAAAAGTAACAGTTTATATAGTTCCTTTCTGTTTCTTTTTAAACCTCTGAAATCAACATTCTTTTTCATTTAGCTCGACATTAAATTACTTCACCAATGGATAGAGCAGCTTGGTATGGAGCGGGCAAGCTATGGACATGCATTGGACAGACAAGTGTAGCATAGAGTGCGACTGAAATGTTGCTGGTGAGGAGAGCGCTGGGCATGAAGCGCTGGGCATCTTGTTGTTATGACATTCATTGTCTGAATTAGACCCACAGAATTATACCTACGGAGGGAGTGGCTTCTATGAAGGAACTTTGAATGTCTTTGAACTTCAGAGAGTTGGCTTAACTAACATTGGACTAGAGCTAGCCCTTGATCATGACTCTCAGTTCCATTAATGAATCGGAGGTGAAAGATTTACGGCTCCTTCCGGACCAGGCCCAAATCCCCGTCATTCGCATGAAGAGGAGACGCCGATACACGGGCTGCAGATCTGGGTGCTTGGTGAGAATTCGTTGGCGAGTGGATAATCCGCCTTTACCATCTGTCCTACTGGTGAACGTGCAATCACTGGAGAGTAAACTGGATGAGCTCCGTTCGAGACTATCCTACCAACGGGACATTAAAAATTGTAATATCTTATGTTTCACCGAGTCGTTGGCTAAACGAGGACATGGATATTAAACAGTTGGCTGGGTATTCGGTGCGTCGGCAAGACAGAAGAGCAACCTCCGGTAAGAAGAGGGGTGGCTGTGTCTATTTGTCAATAACAGCTGGTGCATGATCTCTAATATTAAGGAAGTCTCATGATAAGCTGTAGACCACACTATATACTAAGATAGTTTTCATCTATATTTTTCGTAGCTGTCTATTTACCACCACAAACCGATGCAGGCACTAAGACCATACTCAACAAGCTGTATGCCATAAGCAAACGAGAATGCTCACCCAGAAGCAGCATTTACCTAATTTCTAGCAGCATATCACATGTGCAACCAAAGGAGAAAAAACTCACACAGAGACGCATACAAAGCTCTCCCTCACCCTCCATTTGGCAAATCTTATCATAATTATATCCTTCTGATTCCTGCTTACAAGCAAAACCTCAAGCAGGAAGTACCAGTGACTCGCTCAATACGGAAGTGGTCAGATGACGCAGATGCTAAACTACAGGACTGTTTTGCTAGCATAGACTGGAATATGTTCCGGGATTCATTGGGAGGCATTGAGGAGTATACCACATAAGTCACCGGCTTCATCAGTAAGTGCATTGACGACGTCGTGACCATACATATCCCAACCAGAAGCCATGGATTACAGGCAACATCCGCACTGAGCTAAAGGCTAGAGCTGCAGCTTTCAAGGAGCGGGACACTAATCCGGACGCTTATAAGAAATCCCACTATGCCCCCCGACGAACCATCAAACAGGCAAAGCGTCAATACAGGGCAAAGATTGAATCCTACTATACCGGCTCTGATGCTCGTTGGATGTGGCAGGGCTTGCAAACTATTACGGATTATAAAGGGAAACCCAGCCGCGAGCTGCCCAGTGACGCGAGCCTACCAGATGAGCTAAATGCTTTCTATGCTCGCTTCGAGGCAAGCAACACTGAACCAAGCATGAGAGCACCAGCTGTTCCGGATCATGCTCTCCGTAGCCGATGTAAGTAAGACCTTTAAACAGGTCAACATTGCTTTGAAAGGCTGGTCATGGCTCACATCAACACCATCATCCCAGAAACCCTAGACCCACTACAATTCGCATACCGCCCCAACAGATGCACAGATGACGCAATCTCTATTGCACGCCACACTGCCCTTTCTTACCTGAGCAAAAGGAACACCTACGTAAGAATGCTGTTCGTTGACTACAGCTCAGCGTTAAACACCATAGTGCCCTCAAAGCTCATCACTAAGCTAAGGACCCTGGGACTAAACACCTCCCTCTGCAACTGTATCCTGGACTTCCTGACAGGCCACCCCCAGGTGGTAATGGTAGGCAACAACACATCTGTCACGCTGATCCTCAACACGAGGCCCCTCGGGTGCATGCGTAGTCCCCTCCTGTACTCCCTGTTCACCCACGACTGCGTGGCCACGCACGACTCCAACACCATCATGAAGTTTGCCAAAGACACAACAGTGGTAGGCCTGATCACCGACAACGATGAGACAGCCAATAGGGAGGTGGTAAGAGACCTGGTAGTGTGGTGCCAGGACAACAACCTCTCCCTCAACGCGAGAAAGACAAAGAAGCTGATCGTGGACTACAGGAAAAGGAGGGCCGAGCACGCCCCCATTCACATCGACGGGGCTGTAGTGGAGTGGGTCAAGAGCTTCAAGTTCCTTGGTGTCCACATCACTAACAAACTATCATGGTCCAAACACACCAAGACAGCCGTGAAGCGGGCACAACAACGCCTATTCCCCCTCAGGAGACTGAAAAGATTTGTCATGAGTCCTCAGATCCTCAAAAAGTTCTAAAGCTGCACCATCGAGAGCATCCTCAATGGTTGCATCACTGCTTGGTATGGAAACTGCTCGGCATCCGACCACAAGGCACTACAGAAGGTAGTGCGTACGGCCCAGTACATCACTGGGGCCAAGCTTCCTGCCATCCAGGACCTCTATACCAGGCGGTCAGAGGAAGGCCCTAAAAGTTGTCAAAGACTCCAGCCACCCAAGTCATAGACTGTTCTCTCTGCTACCGCACGGCAAGCAGTACCGGAGCGCCAAGTCTAGGTCCAAAAGGCCATACGACTGCTAAACAGTTAATCAAATGGCTAATCTATTATCTATGCATAGTCCCTTTACCCCTACCTACATGTACATATTACCTAAATTACCTCGACTCATTTTCTTACTTAAAATAAACCTCTACATTGTTGGTTAAGGGCTTGTAAGTAAGCATTTCACTGTAAGGTCTACACCTGTTGTATTCGGCGCGTGTGACATATAACATTTGATTTGATTACATAACACATGTTATGTGGTCCTCTGTAGCTCAGCTGGTAGAGCACGGCGCTTGTCACGCCAAGGTAGTGGGTTCGAACCCCGGGACCACCCATACACAAAAAAATGTATGCACGCATGACTGTAAGTCGCTTTGGATAAAAGCGTCTGCTAAATGGCATATTATTATTATTATTAGAGTTTTCAAACGCTAGACCAGAGCTAGCTAACAAGCTAGCTAGCTAACAAGCTTGTGTGTGCAGAGCGGCACCAGAATTTAAATAAGAACACATCTTACCGTTTTGTAGTTAATAAATCCAATGTGAAATGTGATAACTATAGTATTCCCTTTATTCAGATTACAACCTCTCACTTTCAGTTACAGTGGGGAGAACAAGTATTTGATATACTGTCGATTTTGCAGGTTTTCCTACTTACAAAGCATGTAGAGGTCTGTAATTGTTTATCATAGGTACACTTCAACTGTGAGAGACGGAATCTAAAACAAAAATCCAGAAAATCACATTGTATGATTTTTAAGTAATTAATTTGTATTTTATTGTCCATTGTAGCTACAGTATGTTAAGTTGAGGCATGTTTACTTGCGAAAGTGTTCACCCCCCCTTGGCATTTCTCCTATTTTGTTGCCTTACAACCTGGAATTAAAATAGATTTTTGGGGTTTTGTTTCATTTGACTTACACAACATGCACTTACACAACACTTTGAAGATGCCAAATATTTTTTATTGTGAAACAAACAAGAAATAAGACAAAAAAAGAGAACTTGAGCGTGCATAACTATTCACCCCCCCCCCCCCCCCCCCCAAAGTCAATACTTTGTAGAGCCACCTTTTGCAGCAATTACAGCTGCAAGTCTCTTGGGGTATGCCTCTATAAGCTTGGCACATCTAGCCACTGGGATTTTTCCCATTCTTCAAGGCAAAACTGCTCCAGCTCCTTCAAGTTGGATGGGTTCCGCTGGTGTACAGCAATCTTTAAGTCATACCACAGATTCTCAATTGGATTGAGGGCTTTGACTAGGCCATTCCAAGACATTTAAATGTTTCCCCTTAAACCACTCGAGTGTTGCTTTAGCAGTATGCTTAGGGTCATTGTCCTCCTGGAAGGTGAACCTCCGTCCCAGTCTCAAATCTCTGGAAGACTGAAACAGGTTTCCCTCAAGAATCTCCCTGTATTTAGCGCCACCCATCATTCCTTCAATTCTGAGCAGTTTCCCAGTCCCTGCCGATGGTGTTCTCGGGGTGATGAGAGGTGTTGGGTTTGCCCCAGACATAGCGTTTTCCTTGATGGCCAAAAAGCTCAATTTTAGTCTCATCTGACCAGAGTACCTTCTTCCATATTTTGGGGAGTGTCCACATGGCTTTTGTTGAACACCAAACGTGTTTGCTTATTTTTTTCTTTAAGCACATGGCTTTTTTCTGGCCAGTCTTCCGTAAAGCCCAGCTCTGTGGAGTGTACGGCTTAAAGTGGTCCTATGGACAGATACTCCAATCTCTGCTGTGGTGCTTTGCAGCTCCTTCAGGGCTATCTTTGGTCTCTTTGTTGCCTCTCTGATTAATGCCCTCCTTGCCTGGTCCGTGAGTTTTGGTGGGCGGCCCTCTCTTGGCAGGTTTGTTGTGGTGCCATATTCTTTCCATTTTTTTATAATGGATTTAATGGTGCTCCATGGGATGTTCAAAGTTTCTGATATTTTTTTATAACCCAACCCTGATCTGTACTTCTCCACAACTTTGTCCCTGACCTGTTTGGAGAACTCCTTGGTCTTCATGGTGCCGCTTGCTTGGTGGTGCCCCTTGCTTAGTGGTGTTGCAGACTCTGGGGATTTTCAGAACAGGTGTATATATACTGAGATCATGTGACAGATCATGGGACACTTAGATTGCACACAGGGTGACTTTATTTAACTAATTATGTGACTTCTGAAGGTAATTGGTTGCACCGGATCTTATTTAGGGGCTTCATAGCAAAGGGGGTGAAAACATATGCACGCACCACGGTTCCGCTATTTATTTTTTAGAATTGTTTGGAAAAAAAAATATTTTTTTCATTTCACTTCACCAATTTGGACTATTTTGTGTATGTCCATTACATGAAATAAAAATAGAAATCCAGTTAAATTACAGGTTGTAATGCAACAAAATAGGAAAAATGCCAAGGGGGATGAATGCTTTTGCAAGGCACTGTAACTACTATTTGTGTTTTTAGCCACGTGAGTGTGTGACCAGGTCTTGGTGATATTCACTGTCATGAAAGTCATAGACCTAATCTGCGTCCCGAATAGCACCATAATTCCTATTCCGTAGTGCACTACTTTTGACCAGAGTCCTATGGGCCCTGGTCAAATTGTATGCACTAAATGGGGTGCCATTTGGGACACAGACCTGTATTGATGGATGCTTTGTTTGGCAATAATGAGGCTCCTTCTTCTTTCCCCATGTAAAGCACCAGGCTCAGTTATTACCACCAGAGGAGGTAAATTACTCACATTTGCTCTTAAGAGGGCATTGCTGCTATATTCCCTTGCATTCTTCTTTCCTACCAATCTTTGGGGCTCTGCTGAATAAGACACAACACAAATATTTGAATAACACTCGAATATTCTGGGCTTTCTGTATTATTCTGGGCTTTTCTTCTATAGAAAAGTATAAAATGAGGAATGTGCTTATGTAACTATACATGCTAAATGTTTTGGCAAGGGATGTAACAAGGCTCACTACTGTACCCAACTCAAATGGAGGATTCTCTCTCAGCCCACTGGAGTGTCAGAAACGCAACTAGCCTTGAGCAAAGACACGTCAGTCAGTAATGCAACGTGGCTCAGCACAGCCTTTTCAGCTGAGGAGTTTTGAATTGGCGCTGTTCTGCTGTAGGGAGCATTGCTATCCTATTCTGTCCTATCCTTACTCATTTACTCCCATACTAATCAATGTTGTAACCAGACCTGGGTCACATACAAATGTAAAATACTTTCAGGTATCGTGTCTGGGGTGATCTAGCAGTTAGTGCCGCTGCTGCCAACACGCTTGCAGGTGTCTGCATGGGTTAGAATCTTGCCCAATGCCTTTGTGACACACACACTACATCTATCTTTCCCACTCTCTCTCCTCTGTACAATAAAATACACAAAATCCTTAAAAATATATAAAACATACTTTCAATTACTTGAGCTGAACTTGATTGAGTTTGCCTGGTACAATTATACCAATGGAATAGTCCCAAAAGTGTGAAGTCAAAGCGAAACCAAGCGCACCTCATTTGGAAGTATTTGACCTTTATATTTGACCCAGGTCTGGTGGGAAGATCACAGCAAGTTACTTTGTGTTTATCGATTTTCTGTTGCACGATTTTTACATCTCTGCCACCTCTTCACTCTGGGGAAGAAAATGGCAGCACATTTTCAGGGCAAATTCAAAGCAGGGTCATTCATGTGGAAGGATATAGGCATTTATTCACTTCAATTGCAGACATTCTGTTCATCACGATGGAATGGAGTTTTTTGTTCATATACGAGTCAAATATGTTAGGAAACTAGAAATAGACCAAAAGTAGGAGTTTTAAGGGAATGTTGTATTTATTGAACCTTAATTGGGAGATCCTACTATTTAGTATGTTTACTCATGTATTCATCCCTACATCACAACCTTTCCTCAGTTATGATTCCTATCCCTACCCACACCCAGTCACAGCTGCCATTACCTGCACCCCATACATAGGCTCACAATTGTTATGCTGAAGTTTTTTTGGTGTTACCTTCCACAGAGAGTGACAGTTATGTTCATTGCAGGTTGTGCAGACGAGTAGGACCGTCTCAGTGCCATCTTATGCTGTCAGACCTCCTCCTCCCTATTCAAGGTAAAGATTGTACTTGCTACTTACTACTCATTAGGCCTACCTTTTTATATGATGTAAGCGTCAGCCCTCAATTGACCGTTCTTTCTTCTCTTAGACCAACACCTGCTGCAACACAACTTGTGCCTCAAAGACCTGCGCCCCCACCCCCGGTCTAGCCCATGGAAACGCGGTCAGCCAAAATCCACACATGCAATGCAGTCACTTGACGTAAGAGGCACACCTGCAATACAGAGTTGTAAAACGAACTGGACCAGTTTCTGACCACTTCAAGGTGTCTTTTTTTGTTGTTGTTGTTGTTACAAGAAGCAGAGATGATGTTGGGCTACGTAGGACCACTGCTACCAATTCCATACACTTCACTTCTCCTTGAGCAACTGTCATAGGAATGTAAAGGTGATGACACACAAGCCCTTGATGATCATAGTGGGGAGTTTGTGTTGGTTAGGTAAAACATTTTAATTAACATTTTAGACAAACCTGATGGTGCCGGTGGGAATGTAATCCATCCGCCGGCTTGACTGAGTGCAGAAATGTACCTGCTTTGGATCATACTGCCTGCAGTTTACCCTCCCTTTGGTTCTACTGTATGATGACGATTTGTGTACTTTATTCCCTGAAGACTGTTTTGACTCCTCAGATGCTTTTATCAGATTCAGGCCACATGAGTTCAACATTCACTTTTTTTTTATATTCACTTGGTTAATGATAATATGCAGCCTTTCATCACTTGATAACCCGCATATATTTAAAGTATTGCAGTATTAAAACCGGTTTGAATTAGTTGTCTTATAAGTGTGTGCAATACAGTACAATAATGTTGCTCTTACAACCTTACTCTTATGTTGCCGTTAATGTAGCTTCAAAAACATGCTGGATTTCTATCTTTATTTTTCACCTTTTGGAAATTAAGACAATATCCTCAACATATTGGATGAGCTAGACTATACCTGGACCTTTTGACCAATAAATGGTTTTAGCATTTGGTGACCCAATACAGATATTCATAGCCTGTCCCTTTGTTACATTTCTTCTATTCAATACATTTTATAGGATAATTATATTTGCCAATTTAGCCATTACCCAGTGGGTTGCACAAATTTAGACACCTTTATTAACAATTTCATTTATTAATAAACCGGGTCTACGGGCATTCCTTTGCGAAACTATCAAATCACATGTTTAGATGCTAACCCTCCTCCCCAAATTAAAATCTAATATGGACGCCAATGTTTTTGTTCTCGCTTTGCCCGCACACATGTCCTCTACTTCCTGTCTGGGGCAGCATTGTGCCTATATTGCGTGGCTGATTTAGCTAGACAAAAAGTTGTGAAACACAGACGTGTTCACGCAAAGTGAGAACACAATATGAAATCCATAATTGGTTTTGATTTGAGGAGGTGTGGGGTAGCATCTAAAAACTGGATTTAATAGTTTATTGTTCACTTTTCTGCGACGCAAACAGCGACCTATCAATCAGAACCGTCTACGGATTACGGATGCCGTTTCAGAAGCAGGACACAAACTGCTAGCAGGTACCGTCATTGGAGCATGACTTATCTCGCAAGCTGTCGCTATGGAATTCCCTTAGACCTGGCCTTTTAATAAATTAAATAATTAATAAAGGTCTTTAAATTTGGCCTACCCAGTGGGTAGTTGCAAAGACGTACAGTCAGTTCAACTATGTATTTAATGTCTGCTTTTCATGATAGAGATACTTAAAGGGGCAATCTGCAGTAGCTACATACATTTTTGGATTTATGAATTAATTATATATACTTATTGATCGCTTTGTTATTGTTTCAACTGCTGATTGCCGCTTTAATGTGTATCCATTTTATTTGACTGTGGTTTTGTTGTATCCCTGATTTGTTTGAAAAGATATTACACAAAATAAGTAAATATATTTATCATTAAGGGCTATGTAAAATTTCATGTGATCATGCCATGTTTGCATTTTGAGAAACTATATTGAGGTCAATGGCATAAGCATTGAAAACTGGTGAACATTCTGAAATGTGTTTACTGCATATTCGGACATGATGAATTTCCAATGATTGGAATTTAGAAGCATCCAGTCTCAGACATTTGAAAGACACTGCCTACATAAACATTACTGGGGCATCCTATAGCAATATGGCAATCCTCCCACCTCTGATGGTGCGTACAACAACCAACTTCCTTTGCCACCATAAAGACTGACTTCTTCAAGAACAAATGTCATACTGTAGTAGGCTACATGCTGAAGTAGACTTTTAACAGATGTTTGTTTGAGGATCATGTACGTATGTGGTTGACATTTCACATTTTATGTTTGCATAATGTGAAAATAATTAATTGATTTGATTGGCCTGATTGAAATGCATTTCCTACATCTTCCAGGTTCTCTGTATATGATTGATGTTGTGATAGCTGGCAATAGTGAAAATGTCTGACACTATGATTCAAAGAAAGTCATGGCTGCCTTGATTGGACTAATTGGTGGTGATGATTTTTGTAATGCATATGAAATAAAAATCCACATACTCACATAAATGCAGCCATCATTTAAATGTATAACATTATAATATATATTTTTAAAACTTTGTACTAAAAGCATGTCTACGATATTAATGACTGAGAAGGTCTTGTCCTGACTTCGCCCTTGTGCCTTCTCACACCGCAGAATGTGTGCGGTTATTCCATGATAATGCATATTGTACGTTTTTGCTTACTTATTTTAGTTGACTAGGCCTATCCAGGCTGCTACATTCTCATCAAACAAGATTTTCCCATATACTGTGCCTTAAGAAAGTATTCATGCCCCTTGACATATTCCATATTCTGTTGTTACAGCCTGAGTTCAGAATTGATTAAATGTTTTTCTCACCCATCTACACAATACCCCATAATAACTAAGTGAAAATGTTTTTATTTTTAGCTTTTTAAATGTATTGAAAATTAAATACTGAAATATCTCATTTACATTCAGAAAGTATTCAGAACCCTTCACTTTTTTCTCATTTTGTTACTTTACAGCCTTATTCTAAAAAAATTCCTCGTCAATCTACACACAATACCTAATAATGACAAAGCGAAAACAGGTTTTTGATATAAAAAAAATATTAAAAAATAAAGATTTACGTAAGCATTCAGACCCTTTGCTATGAGACTCGAAATTGAGCTCCGGTACATCCTGTTTCCATTGATCATCCTTGATGTTTCTACAACTTCATTAGAGTCCATCTGTGGTAAATTCAATTGATTGGACATGATTTGGAATTGCACACACCTGTCTATATAAGGTCCCACAGTTGACAGTGCATGTCAGAGCAAAACCAAGCCATGAGGTCGAAGGAATTGTCTGTAGAGTCCGAGACATGATTGTGCTGAGGCACAGATCTGGGGAAGAATACCAAAACCTTTCTGCAGCACTGTAGGTCCCCAAGAACACAGTGGCCTCCATCATTCTTAAATGGAAGAAATGTGGAACCACCAAGACTATTCCTAGAGCTGGCCGCCCGGCCAAACTGAGCAATCGAGGGAGAAGGGCCTTGGTCAGGGAGCTCCAGAGTTCCTCTGTGGAGATGGGAGAACCTTCCAGAAGGACAATACGTCTCCAGGCTATAATCGCTGCCAAAAGTGTTCAATAAAGTACTGAATAAAGGGTCTGAATACTTATGTAAATGTGGTGTTTTTTTTTTTTTTTTTTACATACATTTGCAAAAATGTCTAAAAACCTGGTTTTGCTTTGTCATTATGGGGTATTGTGTGTAGATTGATGAGGGGAAAAAAACAATTTAATTAATTTTAGAATAAGGCTGTAACTTAACAAAATGTGGAAAAAGTGAATGCACTGTATATACAAAAGTATGTGGATTCAGCTATTTCAGACACACCCGTTGCTGACAGGTGTATAAAATCGAGCACACAGCCATGCAATCACCATAGACAAACATTGTCAGTTGAATGGCCTTACTGAAGAGCTCAGTGACTTTCAACGTGGCACCGTCATAGGATGCCACCTTTCCAACAAGTCAGTATGTCACATTTCTGCCCTGCTAGAGCTGCCCCGGTCAAATGTAAGTTCTGTAATTGTGAAGTGGAAATGTCTAGGAGCAACAACGGCTCAGCAGCAAAGTGGTAGGCCACACAAGCTCACTGAACAGGACCGCCGAGTGCTGAAGCACGTAGCGCGTAAAAATCGCCTGTCCTCAGTTGCAACACTCGCTACCGAGTTGCAAAATGCCTCTGGAAGCAACGTCAGCACAATAACTGTTCGTCGGGAGCTTCATGAAATGGGTTTCCATGGCCGAGCAGCCGCACACAAGCCAAAGATCACCATGTGCAATGCCAAGCGTCAGCTGGTGTGGTGTAAAGCTTGCCGCCAGTGGAAACGCGTTCTCTGGAGTGATGAATCGCGCTTCACCATCTGATAGTCCGATGAACTAATCTGGGTTTGGCGAATGCCAGGAGAATGCTACCTGCCCTAATGCATAGTGCCAACTTGTAAAGTTTGGTGGAGGAGAAATTATGGTCTGGGACGGTTTTTCATGGTTCGGGCTAGGCCTCTTAGTTCCAGTGAAGAGAAATCTTAACGCCTCAGCATACAATGGCATATTAGATGATTCTGTGCTTCCAACTTTGTGGCAACAGTTTGGGGAAGGGCCTTTCCTGTTTCAGCATGACAATGCCCCTGTGCACAATGCGAAGTCCATACAGAAATGGTTTGTCGAGAACGGTGTGGAAGAACTTGACTGGCCTGCACAGCGCCCTGACCTCAACCCCATCAAACACCTTTGAGATTAATTGGAACGCCGACTGCGAGCCAGACCTAATCGCCCAACGTCAGTGCCCGACCTCACTAATGCTCTTGTGGCTGAATGGAAGCAAGTCCCCTCAGCAATGTTCCAACATCTAGTGGCAAGCATTCCCAGAAGAGTGGAGGCTGTTATAGCAGCAAAGGGGAGACCAACTCCATATTAATGCCCATGATTGTGGAATGAGATGTCCACATACTTTTGGTAATGTAGTGTAAGTATTCACACCCCTGAGTCAATACTTTGTAGAAGCACCTTTGGCAACGATTACAGCTGCCTTTCTGAGTATGTCTCTAAGAGCTTTCCACACCTGGATTGTGCAACATTTACCCATTTCTTATTTTCAAAATTCTTCAAGCTCTGTCAAATTTGTTGTTGATCATTGCTAGACAACCATTTTCAGGTCTTGCCATAGATATTCAAGTAGATTAAAGTCAAAACTGTAACTCGGCCACTCTGGAACATTCACCGTCTTCTTGGTAAGCAACTCCAGTGTAGATTTGGCCTTGTGTTTTAGGTTATTGTCCTGCTGAAAGCGAACTCAACCAGGTTTTCCTCTAGGATTTTGCCTGTGTTTAGTTCCATTCCGTTAATTTTTTATCCTGAAGAACTCCCAGGTCCTTAGCGATTACAAGCATACCCATACCCCTAACATTGAAAATATAGAGAGTGGTACTCAGTAATGTTTTGGATTGGATTTGCCCCAAACATCACAAAATATTACTTTAGTGCCTTGTTGCAAAGAAAATGCATATTCATATTCTGTACAGGTTTCCTTCTTTTCACTCTGTCAAATAGGTGAGTATTGTGGAGTAACTACAATGTTGTTGATCCATCCTCAGTTTTCTCCTATTACAGCCATTAAACTCTGTTTTAAAGTCACCATTGGCCTCATGGTGAAATCCCTGAGCGGTTTCCTTCCTCTCCGGCAACAGAGTTAGTAAATGGACACCTCTATATTTGTAGTAACTGGGTGTATTTTACATTTTTTACATTTTACGTCATTTAGCAGACGCTCTTATCCAGAGCGACTTACAGTTAGTGCATACATTATTCTTCTTTATTTTCATACCCCATGGGAACCGAACCCACAACCCTGGCGTTGCAAATGCCATGCTCTACCAACTGAGCTACCTCCCTGCCGGCCATTCCCTCCCCTACCCTGGACGACGCTGGGCCAATTGTGCGCCGCCCCATTGCGCCGCCCCTCCCGGTTGCGGCCGGCTACAGCAGAGCCTGTATTCGAACCAGGATCTAGTGGCACAGCTAGCACTGCAATGCAGTGCCTTGGACCACTGGGCCACTCGGGAGACTTGATTGATACGCCATCCAAAGTGTAATTAATAACTTCACTATGCTCAAAGGGATATTAAATGTCATCTTTTTTTTTACCCATCTACCAATAGGTACCCTTCTTTGCGAGGCATTGGAAAACCTCCCTGGTCTTTGTGGTTGAATCTGTGTTTGAAATTCACCGCTCGACTGAGGTACAATTATCTGTATGTGTGGGGTACAGAGATGAGGTTGTCATTTAAAAATCATGTTAAACACTATTATTGCACACAGAGTGAGTCCATGCAACTTATTATGTGACTTACTCCTCAACTTATTTAGGCTTGCCATAAAAGGGGTTGAAAACTTATTGAATCAAGACATTTCAACATACAGTGTAATTCCACTTTGACATTATGAGGTATTGTGTGTAGGCCGGTGACAAAAAATCTCAATTTAATCTTTTTTAAATTTAGGCTGTAACACAACAAAATATGGAAAAAGTCAAGGGGGGTGAATACTTTCTGAAGGCACTGTAATATAGCTGTGTGCAATTATAGTTTTCTCATATGAATATCACACTCTCATTGCTTTTCACAAAGTAGTTCCACAGTATGTCAAGGGGTGCTGAAGGTGGGTGTGGTGCATGAATCAAGCGCAGGACGCAGAAGCTCAGTCCAAAAGACTTTAGTGCAATATTCACGTAGAAAATAAGCACAATAAGCCCGAAGGCTAAATAACGGCGCACACAGGCGTCAAACAAACGGCGCACTAACATGTGCGAAAAACCTCTCCAAAACACTGGAGGGAAGTACGTAGCTCCAACACGAAACAGAAGAGCAATCACACACAAAGACAAACACACACAACGAGAACTAAATAGGACACTAACAAGACACAGGTGTACAACATCAAGACAAAACCAAACGAACATGAAACATAGATCGGTGGCAGCTAGTACTCCGGGGACGACGACCGCCGAAGCCTGCCCGAACCAGGAGGAGGAGCAGCCTCGGCCGAAACCGTGACAGTACCCCCCCCTTGACGCGCGGCCCGCCGACCCCGGCCTCGGGGACGACCAGGAGGACGCGGAGCAGGGCGCGCGGGATGGTCCCGGTGGAACTCCGACAGGAGAGATGGGTCTAGGATGTCCCTCCGCGGCACCCAACACCGCTCCTCCGGGCCGTACCCCTCCCACTCCACGAGATACTGGAGACCCCCCATCCGGCGTCTTGAGTCCAAGATGGACCGAACGGTGTACGCCGGAGCCCCCTCGATGTCCAGTGGGGGCGGAGGAGTCTCCCCTATCTCATTGTCCTGGAGTGGACCAGCTACCACCGGCCTGAGAAGAGACACATGGAACGAGGGGTTAATATTCTTATACTCAACAGGTAGATGTAACCTATAACACACCTCGTTCAATCTTCTCAGGACTTTAAAGGGCCCCACAAACCGCCGACCCAGCTTCCGGCAGGGCAGGCGGAGGGGTAGGTTTCTGGTAGAGAGCCAGACTCGATCTCCGGGTGCGTACACCGGCCCCTCACTGCGGTGGAGATCGGCGCTCGCCTTGTGACGAAGGACGGCCCGCTGCAGGTGGACGTGGGCAGCGTTCCACGTCTCTTCCGAGCGCCTCATCCAATCATCCACCGCAGGGGCCTCGATCTGGCTCTGCTGCCAAGGTGCCAGAACCGGCTGGTAACCTAACACACATTGGAAGGGGGTTAGGTTGGTGGAGGAGTGGCGGAGAGAGTTCTGGGCCATCTCGGCCCAGGGAATGTACCGTGCCCACTCCTCCGGCCGGCCCTGGCAATACGACCTCAGAAACCTACCCACATCCTGGTTGACACGTTCTACCTGCCCGTTACTCTCCGGGTGGTACCCTGAGGTAAGGCTAACCGAGACCCCCAAACGCTCCATGAACGCTCTCCAAACACGGGAAGTAAACTGGGGGCCTCGATCAGACACTATATCCTCGGGTACCCCGTAATGCCGGAAGACGTGGGTAAATAGGGCCTCAGCGGTCTGTAGGGCAGTAGGAAGACCCGACATAGGGAGAAGACGACAGGCCTTAGAGAACCGGTCCACAACGACCAGGATGGTGGTATTCCCCTGAGAGAGAGGAAGGTCTGTCACAAAATCCACCGAGAGGTCCTGGTCGTTGTGGAACGGGCAGGGGTTGTAACTTACCCCTGGGCAGATGTCGGGGCGCCTTACACTGGGCGCACACCGAGCAGGAGGAGACATAAACCCTCACATCCCTAGCCAAAGTGGGCCACCAGTATTTAGTGCTAAGGCAATGCACTGTCCGGCCAATACCCGGATGTCCAGAGGAGGGTGACGTGTGAGCCCAGTAAATATGTCGATCCCGAATCTCGAGCGGAACGTACTTCCGACCCTCAGGACACTGTGGAGGGCTGGGGTCGGTACGCAACGCTCGCTCGATTTCGGCATCGACCTCCCACACTACCGGTGCCACAAGGCAAGACTCCGGTAGTATGGGACTAGGCTCAACGGACCTCTCCTCCGTGTCATACCGCCGGGACAGCGCATCTGCCTTACCATTCTGGGACCCAGGGATGTACGTGATTTTAAATACGAACCTGGTGAGAAACACACTCCATCGAGCCTGGCGAGGGTTCAGTCTCCTCGCTGCCCGGATGTACTCCAGGTTCCGATGGTCAGTCAAAATGAGGAAAGGGTGTTAAGCCCCCTCAAGCCAATGCCTCCACACCTTAAGGGCTTGAACTACAGCTAACAGCTCCCTGTCCCCAACGTCATAGTTACGCTCCGCCGGGCTGAGCTTTTTTGAGTAAAAGGCACAGGGGCGGAGTTTAGGTGGCGTGCCGGACCGTTGAGAGAGAACGGCCCCTATACCAGCCTCAGACGTGTCTACCTCAACCTGAAAGGGTAATGCGGGATCCGGATGCGCCAGCACCGGAGCCGACGTAAACAGGTCCTTCAGTCTCCTAAAGGCCCTGTCCGCATCAGCTGACCACTGCAGGCGCACCGGACCCCCTTTCAGAAGGGACGTGATGGGAGCTGCCACCTGTCCAAAACCCCGGATAAACCTCCGGTAGTAATTCGCAAAGCCCAAGAACTGCTGCACCTCTTTTACAGTGGTTGGAGTTTGCCAATTACGCACAGCGGATACACGATCCACCTCCATTCTCACCCCTGACGCGGACAACTGATAACCCAAAAAGGAGACCGACTCCTGGAAAAACAGACATTTCTGTGCCTTGACATATAGGTCGTGCTCCAACAGCCTCCTCAATACACGACGCACCACGGTTATATGCTCGGCTCGGGTAGACGAGTACACCAGAATGTCATCAATGTACACGACCACCCCTTGTCCCTGCATATCCCGGAAAATGTCATCTACAAAGGATTGGAAGACTGATGGAGCATTCATCAACCCATATGGCATGACGAGATATTCGAAATGACCTGACGTGGTACTAAACGCTGTCTTCCATTCGTCGCCCTCCCTAATGCGCACCAAGTTATACGCGCTCCTGAGATCCAATTTTGTGAAAAACCGCGCTCCATGCAATGACTCTGTCATGGTCGCAATCAGAGGGAGTGGATAACTGTATTTCACAGTAATCTGATTGAGACCACGGTAATCAATGCACGGGCGCAACCCTCCATCTTTCTTCTTCACAAAAAAGAAACTCGAGGAGGCGGGAGAAGTGGAGGGCCGAATGTATCCCTGTCTCAAAGATTCGGCTATGTAAGTCTCCATAGCTTTTCTCTCCTCTTGAGACAAAGGATACACGTGGCTCCGTGGGAGCGCTGCTCCTGCCTGGAGATCAATCGCACAATCCCCCTGTCTATGAGGAGGCAACTGCGTCGCCCTAGTTTTACTAAACACGAGAGCTAAATCCCCATATTCAGGCGGAATGTGCAGTGCGGGCACTTGGTTTGGACTTTCCACCGAAGTCGCCCCCACGGAAACACCCAGACATCGCCCCTCGCACTGAGCAGACCACCCATCGAGAGCCCTCTGTTGCCACGAAATGGCAGGGTTATGGGTGCTTAACCAGGGAATTCCCAGCACCACTGGGTACGCAGGAGAGTCGATCAGATACAGCTGTATAGTCTCTTCATGACCCCCCTGCGCACACATCCTAAGTGGTGCTGTGATCTCCCTAATCAACCCCGACCCCAACGGGCGGCTATCTAAGGCATGAATGGGAAAAGGTTTGTCAACAGGTAGGAGAGGGATCCCTAAATCTAACCAAAACTTCCGATCAACAAAATTCCCAGCTGCGCCTGAATCTACTAGCGCCTTATGCTGGGAATGAGGTGCAACCTGTGGAAAACACACAGGTATACAAAAGTGCGCAACAGAGAGCTCTGGGTAAGTGGGACGTCTACTCACCTGGGAGGCCCCCCCAGTGCGTGGCCTGTTGTCTTCTCCCCCGGAGAACCCTCCCCAGCTCCTGGCCGCAGTGTGCCCTCCACGACCGCACTTGGTGCAGGAGACAGGCCCCCTCGGGCTCCTCCTCCTCCTTTCTCTAGCGCCGGCACCCCCGAGCTCCATAGGGCTCGGCTCGGAGGTGCCGGAGGGCGGAATGGACGGACCCCCCTCGGGACGTCCACGGGTGGCCAGCAGGGTGTCCAGACAGATGGACATATCGACCAACTGGTCGAAGGTGAGATGGGTATCCTTGCAGGCCAACTCACGTTGAATGTCCTCCCGTAGGCTACATCGAAAATGGTCGATGAGGGCCCGTTCATTCCACCCTGCGTCCGCCGCTAGAGTCCGGAACTCTAGAGCAAACGCCTGTGCGCTCCTCCTCCCCTGTCTCAGGTGGACTAGACGCTCCCCCGCCGCTTTGCCCTCAGCGTAGGAGATGGTGTTGGCGTCCATCTTCCTCCACTCGGCGTTAGCCCACTCCAACGCCTTGCCCGTGAGACAGGAGATGAGGGCGGAAACGCTCTCGTGTCCCGAGGGCACCGGGTGTACAGTGGCCAGGTAGAGCTCCACCTGCAGGAGGAACCCCTGACACCCGGCAGCTGTTCCGTCATACGCCCTCGGGAGCGAGAGCCGAATCCCCCTGGGTTCCGGACCTGGGACTGGTGGACCGGCCGATGGGGTTGGCAGGGTAGGTGGAGGTGTGGGTACCCCGCTGGCCTCCCATCGGTGCAGGGTGTTGATGACGTCCTGTAGAGCGGTCCCCAGTTGTCGTATCTGGTCATCTTGGCCGCGAACATGCTCCTCGAGCGACTCAGGCGTAACTGCAGATCCTGCTGATTCCATTTTGGTGTGTGATTCTGTCAAGGGGTGCTGAAGGTGGGTGTGGTGCATGACTCAAGCGCAGGACACAGAAGCTCAGTCCAAAAGACTTTAGTGCAATATTCACGTAGAAAATAAGCACAATAAGCCCGAAGGCGAAATAACGGCGCACACAGGCGTCAAACAAACGGCACACTAACATGTGCGAAAAACCTCTCCAAAACACTGGAGGGAAGTACGTAGCTCCAACACGAAACAGAAGAGCAATCACACACAAAGACAAATACACACAACGAGAACTAAATAGGACACTAACGAGGACTAACAAGACACAGGTGTACAACATCAAGACAAAACCAAACGAACATGAAACATAGATCGGTGGCAGCTAGTACTCCGGGGACGACGACCGCCGAAGCCTGCCCGAACCAGGAGGAGGAGCAGCCTCGGCCGAAACTGTGACACAGTATCTGTAGTCTTCTGGACCATAGACCAGGGTTTCTCAACCTTTTCTCTTCCGTGGCCCACTGAAACATAGATGTTTATAAAAAATATACAGTACCAGTCAAAAGTTTGGACACACCTATTCAGGGTTTATCTTTATTTTTACTATTTTTACTATTTTCTACATTGTAGAATAATAGTGAAGACATCAGAACTATGCAATAACACATATGGAATCATGTAGTAACCAACAAAGTGTTAAACAAATCAAAATATATTTTATATTTGAGATTCTTCAAATAGCCACCCTTTGCCTTGATGACAGCTTTGCACACTCTTGGCATTCTCTCAACCAGCTTCACCTGGAATGCTTTTCCAACAGTGTTGAAAGAGTTGCGTTTGAGCCAATTAGTTGTGTTGTGCCAAGTTAGGGTTGGTATACAGAAGTTAGCCCTATTTGGTAAAAGACCAAGTCCATATTATGGCAAGAACAGCTCGAATAAGCAAAGAGAAACGACAGTCCGTCCTCACTTTAATACATGAAGGTCAGTCAATCCGGAAAATTTCAAGAACTTCGAAAGTTTCTTCAAGTGCAGTCGCAAAAACCATCAAGCGCTATAATGAAACTGGCTCTCATTAGGACCGCCACAGGAAAGGAAGACCCAGAGTTACCTCTGCTGCAGAGGATAAGTTCATTAGAGTTACCAGACTCAGAAATTGCAATATTTACCTGGAGCTAACCCTGCAGATAGCACTACTGGGTGATCTGAAAAGTCATAGTCAATCAATCAATAATTTCATAATACTTTTAGCAAAACTGTTTATTTTCAATTTACAATCTGTAGAAACAATGAGAATAGATGGGTTCAGAACTTTTGTGAAACATCACAGTACAGTTGAAAAATATATGGCAAATAGAAATATAATATGGATGGTGTTAAGAGATAGATGGGATGTGTTGAATTTAGTTGAAGAATGGGACTAATACAACTAACAACAACTAATAACAACAAGATAACTAATGTAAAGCATACTGTGTCCATAATAAGTATATAGGTTATAGGGGTTAAGAACTTTTGTGAAAGAGCACAGTTACCGGATGGACATCATGAAAATGATCAGAGAGGTTGAGGGTAGAGGAAGTTCAGGATTAAAAACAAACGAAATATAATTATAGTGAAATTGACTGTGTCCATAAAATGTATATAGTATGTATAAGCTGGAAGTAGAGGCCTACGTGTTGTTGTTCACTAGTTTACTCCAATTAGGGAAGGGGTGGTGGGGTTGGAAAGTAATAAAGGGAATTATATTTTTTAAAGGATATGTGTATATGTACAGTGGGGAGAACAAGTATTTGATACACTGCCGATTTTGCAGTTTTTCCTACTTACAAAGCATGTAGAGGTCTGTAATTTTTATCATAGGTACACTTCAACTGTGAGAGACGGAATCTAAAACAAAAATCCAGAAAATCACATTGTATGATTTTTAAGTAATTAATTAGCATTTTATTGCATGACATAAGTATTTGATACATCAGAAAAGCAGAACTTAATATTTGGTACAGAAACCTTTGTTTGCAATTACAGAGATCATACGTTTCCTGTAGGTCTTGACCAGGTTTGCACACACTGCAGCAGGGATTTTGGCCCACTCCTCCATACAGACCTTCTCCAGATCCTTCAGGTTTCGGGGCTGTCACTGGGCAATACGGACTTTCAGCTCCCTCCAAAGATTTTCTATTGGGTTCAGTTCTGGAGACTGGCTAGGCCACTCCAGGACCTTGAGATGCTTCTTACGGAGCCACTCCTTAGTTGCCCTGGCTGTGTGTTTCGGGTCGTTGTCATGCTGGAAGACCCAGCCACGACCCATCTTACTGAGGGAAGGAGGTTGTTGGCCAAGATCTCGCGATACATGGCCCCATCCATCCTCCCCTCAATACGGTGTAGTCGTCCTGTCCCCTTTGCAGAAAAGCATCCCCAAAGAATGATGTTTCCACCTCCATGCTTCACGGTTGGGATGGTGTTCTTGGTGTTGTACTAATCCTTCTTCTTCCTCCAAACACGGCGAGTGGAGTTTAGACCAAAAACCTCTATTTTTGTCTCATCAGACCACATGACCTTCTCCCATTCCTCCTCTGGATCATCCAGATGGTCATTGGCAAACTTCAGACGGGCCTGGACATGCGCTGGCTTGAGCAGGGGGACCTTGCGTGCGCTGCAGGATTTTAATCCATGACGGCGTAGTGTGTTACTACTTTGAGACTGTGGTCCCAGCTCTCTTCAGGTCATTGACCAGGTCCTGCCGTGTAGTTCTGGGCTGATCCCTCACCTTCCTCATGATCATTGATGCCCCACGAGGTGAGATCTTGCATGGAGCCCCAGACCGAGGGTGATTGACCGTCATCTTGAACTTCTTCCATTTTCTAATAATTGCGCCAACAGTTGTTGCCTTCTCACCAAGCTGCTTGCCTATTGTCCTGTAGCCCATCCCAGCCTTGTGCAGGTCTACAATTTTATCCCTGATGTCCTTACACAGCTCTCTGGTCTTGGCCATTGTGGAGAGGTTGGAATCTGTTTGATTGAGTGTGTGGACAGGTGTCTTTTATACAGGTAACAAGTTCAAACAGGTGCAGTTAATACAGGTAATGAGTGGAGAACAGGAGGGCTTCTTAAAGAAAAACTAACAGGTCTGTGAGAGCCGGAATTCTTACTGGTTGGTAGGTGATCAAATACTTATGTCATGCAATAAAATGCAAATTAATTACTTAAAAATCATACAATGTGATTTTCTGGATTTTTGTTTTAGATTCCGTCTCTCACAGTTGAAGTGTACCTATAATAAAAATTACAGACCTCTACATGCTTTGTAAGTAGGAAAACCTGCAAAATCGGCAGTGTATCAAATACTTGTTCTCCCCACTGTATGTATGTGTGTGTGTTTATTTTATTTATTTTTTTCACCTTTATTTAACAAGGTAAGCCAGTTGAGAACAAGTTCTCATTTACAACTGCGACCTGGCCAAGATAAAGCAAAGCAGTGCGATAAAAACAACACAGAGTTACATATGGGGTAAAAAAAACATAAAGTCAAAAATACAACAGAAAATATATATACAGTGGTGCAAATGTAGCAAGTTATGGAGGTAAGGCAATAAATAGGCTATAGTGCAAAATAATTACAATAGTATTAACACTGGAATGCTAGATGTGCAAGAGATTATGTGCAAATAGAGATACTGGGATGCAAAAGAGCAAAATAAATAACAATATAGGGATGAGGTAGTTGGGTGGGCTAATTTCAGATGGGCTGTGTACAGGTGCAGTGATCGGTAAGGTGCTCTGACAACTGATGCTTAAAGTTAGTGAGGGAGATAAGAGTCTCCAGCTTCAGAGATTTTTGCAATTCGTTCCAGTCATTGGCAGCAGAGAACTGGAAGGAATGGCGGCCAAAGGAGGTGTTGGCTTTGGGAATGACCAGTGAGATATACCTGC
The DNA here is from genome assembly GCF_964263955.1 of Coregonus lavaretus. Classification (NCBI taxonomy): domain Eukaryota; kingdom Metazoa; phylum Chordata; class Actinopteri; order Salmoniformes; family Salmonidae; genus Coregonus; species Coregonus lavaretus. Next base: position 46,636,001 of record NC_140001.1, on the reverse strand, counting down.
TGGAGCGCAGACTACGGGTGGGTGCTGCTATGGTGACCAATGAGCTAAGATAAGGCGGGGATTTGCCTAGCAGTGATTTATAGATGGCCTGGAGCCAGTGGGTTTGACGACGAACATGTAGTGAGGACCAGCCAACAAGAGCGTACAGGTCACAGTGGTGGGTAGTGTATGGGGCTTTGGAGACAAAACGGATGGCACTGTGATAGACTACATCCAGTTTGCTGAGTAGAGTGTTGGAGGCTATTTTGTAAATGACATCGCCGAAGTCAAGGATCGGTAGGATAGTCAGTTTTACGAGGGCATGTTTGGCAGCATGAGTGAAGGAGGCTTTGTTGCGAAATAGGAAGCCGATTCTAGATTTAACTTTGGATTGGAGATTCTTAATGTGAGTCTGGAAGGAGAGTTTACAGTCTAACCAGACACCTAGGTATTTGTAGTTGTCCACATACTCTAGGTCAGACCCGTCGAGAGTGGTGATTCTAGTCGGGTGGGCGGGTGCCAGCAGCGTTCGATTGAAAAGCATGCATTTAGTTTTACTAGTGTTTAAGAGCAGTTGGAGGCTACTGAAGGAACCTGTGTGTGTGTGTATATATATATATATATATATATACTGTGTATGTATATATATATATATATATATATATATATATACTGTATATTTGCGGGGGAAAAACATATGGGGGATTGGAAGTGATGCAGACAATTACATTGATGGAAGTTACAATCTATCTGCTAAATTAAAGCTCATCTACCCCATACATTTTTTTTAAAAACGTTACTTTTGTATGAATTATGTTTTATACAATATTTGTATCTAGTTGTCATGTATTCATTATCTTTAACAGGTTAAATGTTTGTAGTTTGCATGTTTCAGTAATGATTAAATAGTCATACATCTCTGCTTGATTTAGCTTTTGGTATATTTGCCATTTCTATACATATTCTGTATTTTCACTGAAGAAAGCAATAATTAATCAACTGTGATGAGTGTGATGAAAGGAGTCAGGCGCAGGAGGGTAATCACCGAATACAGAGTTTATTCCATTGTTGACACACAAATGCGCTCAAATAGCGATCAACGAAACAGGCGCAGGGGAAACTCTCATCCCTGGCAGGTACACTATAACGGTAGAATCCAATAATACATAGGCACAGGGGAAAATCTACCCTGGCAACAAAATGTACGAGTAGCTCCACCGAGCTATACTACTCTCACAACTAACAATCACCCACAAGGACAAGGGGGCAGAGGGAACTCTTATACACAGACTAATGAGGGGATTAGAACCAGGTGTGTGTGATTGACAAGACAAGACAAATGTGATGATGATTGGGACGGCAGTGGTTAGTAAGCCGGTGACGACGAATGCCGAAGCCTGCCCGAACAAGGAGGGGAGGCAGCCGAAGTCGTGACAGTACCCCCCCCCCCCTTGATGCGCAGCTCCAGCAGCGCGCCGACCCCGGCCTCAGGGACGGCCAGGAGGACGCGGAGCAGGGCGAGCCGGATGGCGATGGTGGAAATCCCGCAACAGTGAGGGATTGAGGATATCCCTCACCGGGACCCAGCACCGTTACTCTGGACCGTACCCCTTGATGTCCAGAGGAGGTGGAGGAACCTCCCGCACCTCAAACTCCTGGATCGGACCAACCACCACCAGCCTGAGGAGAGAGACATGAAATGATGGGTTAATATGGTAATCAGGGGGAAGTAATAACCTATACGTGACCTCGTTGATGCTCCTCGGGACTTTGAACGGCCCCACAAACCGCGGGCTCAGCTTCCGGCAGGGCAGGCGGAGGGGCAGATTCCGGGTCGAGAGCCAGACCTGATCCCCCAGTACGAAGACCGGGGCCTCACTGCGGTGACGGTCAGCGTTGGCCTTCTGACGATGCACAGCGCGCTGGAGGTGAACGGGGGCAGCGTCCCACGTCTCCTCCGCGCGCCGAAACCAGTCATCCACCGCAGGAGCCTCGGTCTGGCTCTGTTGCCACAGTGCCAGAACCGGTTGGTAACCTAAAACACATTGGAATGGTGTTAGGTTAGTAGAGGAGTGGCGGAGAGAGTTCTGCGCACATTCTGCCCATGGCAAGAACACCGACCACTCCCCCGGCCGGTTCTGGCAGTAGGATCGCAGGAACCTACCCACATCCTGATTTACCCGTTCCACCATTTGCTTGATATATGATATATGATGATACATATGATTGGGGTGGCAGTGGTTAGTAAGCCGGAGACGACGAAAGCCGAAGCCTGCCCGAACAAGGAGGGGAGGCAGCCTCGGCCGAAGTCGTGACATCAACACACTACTGTCAAATACATGGACACTACCTGAATAAAACGGAAATTGCTGTCCGTTAAATGGTGAGAAATGCTCAGTCTGAAGCCATTCAGATTTTTTTTACAACCTATGGGGTATAGGATTTGGGGAATAAAGGTATAGGAGAGTCTGAAATGAATGAAATACCCTAACCCTAAGCTATGTTCAATGTCAGCAGCAATTTCCAGTGAGAAATGCTCAGTATGAAGCCATTCGGCAATGGGTTTCACAGCCCTATAATAATTATACAAGTTATATCACCTTAAAAAGGGTTTATTTACAACCTCTGGGGTATAACATGTTGGGCAAAGTGGTATTGGAGAGTCTGACATATAACACCTATCTTGAGTTCACTCTAAGCCAATGAGAACCAAGAGTGGCCTAGCTTCGTCCTTCATGACTGGGAAAGGCCTTGATTCTAGGCCATAGGAAATCCTACATCCATCTCATTAGATCAGAACAGGATGGATCAACAGTGATTCAATTACTGGTTTGCCTCCTAAAAAAAGGATAGTTGTGTTTTGCTGCATAACACACTTACATTATTTGTCTACCTATATGATGTGGATCATTGTCAGGTTATTTGATATATAAGCTTCAGTAGCAAAAGAACACCATGGTTGTAATAACACTTTAATTTATAAATAGTTTGTAAAATTGTAGAATGTTTGTTTTGGGTCCACACTGGTAAGTTAACTTATCTAAATTAGACAGTCACAGAGGATTTTCTTCTGAATAACTGGTCAGGGCATAGCACTTTCCATTCAGCTTCAGGCAACTTTGATGTAAGGCTTGATCACACCTGTAGTGATTACTTCTATCCGTCATGCCCATTGTTGCTTATCCAGTGTTCACTAGATATATCAATGTAATTACACCCAACGCATTGTTGAAAAACAGAATGCTTCCCACCACTAGATCACATAGCTAGACGTGAGCTGGATGTGATCCCAACGCTGCCACCAATGTAGCGGAAGAAAGTGAAGGCTGCAACAGGGACTCCAACCAGGGCTCATACGTGGCAAAGTGAGCTCTAACGGCTATTGCCATGAAAGCCTAGTAGGCCTCTGGGACGAGGCAGTAGGTATACAGTCCTTGTTACAATAGCCTAAGTATATAACATAATTGACATTACCGTAATAGTCATAATGAAACGGCCTTGGTAGTGCCATATATTTAAGCCAACACAATTCATTATTTTACATTAACCTGTCTAACTGCATTGATATGCCTTAATTGATCATAGGTCTTCTGTTTCCCCACATTTATTTATGAATTAATTTCCCAACATGAAAATGTCTCCCCATTCCCCTATAAAATACCTTCATCGATACGACACAAGACACAGACAAATACAGCTTTTTACTCCAATCTGGCAACCCTCATAAAATCCAACATAGCACCAGTATCCCAAAGTATTAAATGAAAACAAGCATAGAAAACAGCATTGGCTTTAATAAAAGTAAAACAATTAACGTAAGTCTACTATTATATCATAAGTAATTCGGTGACAACCTGGTTGATTAACAATATTGGGTTGTTAACACGTTTGTTTTTTTATATAAATAAATGTGGGACAAAAAAAAGGAAAAGTCGAACACCATTGCCCAAAATGCATTGCTCCAATAACTTTCAAAAGATTGTTCCGAAGTTTGCCCCGGAAAAATATATTTCCCTTTGAATGAAGTCGCATTAAAATGCACAATATCTGCTGAAATACTTTTTGTACATATTTGCACTAATTGAGTGTGAGATTGTGTTTTTATCACTACTCTCAAGAAAAAAGGCACTTTCAGGGACTCGGTAACTCCCTGAAAGTTCCTCGAGGGGCCCCAAAATCCCAATTTCTGGCCAATTCTGGTCTGGCTCACACGTGGTGGGATACAAATCCGACTTCAACAGGGCTTGATGTTGTGTAGGCCTATATTAAGATAGCCACAATAAGGATTAGCCACAATAGGGAATAACCACAAAAATAAAAGTCCTTCATTGAAAATGAACCAAATGGTTACAAATAGTGGAATCATGCCCTACTGTGAAGCATGGTGGTGGCAGCATTATTTATTTCAGCGGCAGGGACTGGGAGACTCTTCTGGATCAAGTGAAAGATGAACGGAGCAAAGTACAGAGAGATCCTTGATGAAAACCTGCTCCAGAGCGTTCAGGACCTCCGACTGGGGCAAAGGTTCACCTTCCAACAGGACAATGACCCTAAGCACACAGCCAAGACAACACAGGAGTGGCTTCGGGACAAGTCTCTGAATGTCCTTGAGTGGCCCAGCCAGAGCCCGGACTTGAACCCGATCTAACATCTTTGGAGAGACCTGAAAATAGCTGTGCAGCGACGCTCCCCATCCAACCTGACAGAGCTTGAGAGGATCTGCAGAGAAGAATGGGAGAAACTCCCCAAATACAGGAGTGCCAAGCTTGTAGCGTCATACCCAAGAAGACTCAAGGCTGTAATCGCTGCCAAGGGTGCTTCAACAAAGTACTGAGTAAAGGGTCTGAATGCTTGTGTAAATGTGATATTTCCTGGGGGTTTTAAAAAATACATTTGCTAAAATTTCAAATAAACAGGTTTTGCTTTGTCTATTATGGGGTATTGTTTGTAGATTAATAAGAAAAAAAGCAATTTAATCCATTTTAGAATAAGGCTTTAACGTAACAAAATGTGGAAAAGTCAAGGGGTCTGAATACTTTCTGAATGCACTGTATAATGTGAATGTGTAGAAGTATAGTGATAGGTTTTTTGAACCTGAGACATTTAATTTTTTGGGATACTGGAATATGGAATGGGAAGATTTAATGCTACAATAGAATTGTAATGCAGAATTTATTTTGACAACAAAAAAATATGAAGAAAATTTAATATTTTAATCAATCTTGGAGAATGCCTACTACTGAACACCACTAACGTTTCTCCGTCTCATCATTTTATCCTGTTAATTCAGGTTTATTATCTGCTGACCACGTCTCAGTCCGAGGCATGTAACATTTGTTACACAGACCACTGCGCCACTCCGGAGACTAAGGCACTGCATCGCAGTGTTAGCTGTGCCACTAGATCCTGGTTCGAATCCAGGCTCTGTCGTAGCCGGCCGCGACCGGGAGACCCATGGAGCGGCGCACAATTAGCCAGCGTCGTCCAGAGTAGGGAAGGGAATGGCCGGCAGGGATGTAGCTCAGTTGGTAGAGCATGGCGTTTGCAATGCCAGGGTTGTGGGTTCAATTCCCACGGGGGGCCAGTATGAAAATTAAAATAATGTATGCACTCACTAACTGTAAGTCGCTCTGGATAAGAGCGTCTGCTAAATGACTAAAATGTAAATGTAAAATTTGTCAGCTAGCTAGCCAGCCATAATTTTTCAAATTAACTGCCTAAATGCCAACATTCCATTCAAACAATGCAGTCAATCCACAGCCATACACTGGCTGAAATCAGTAGATGATAGGACTTGGAGAAGTTGTAAATGCAACAAGTATTGATATTGTATCATATAATAGCACTCTCAGCTTTCCAAGTAAACAAAAAAAAATTGAGACATGGTCTGTTACATATATTTTAGAGGCTATTTTTATTTTTTTTACAGAAAATCGGAATAAAACCTGTATAAACTGTGTTTATAGACTGGTTTGGAATTCTCCCTGACCAATATGGCTGCCATTTTCAGCCCATTCTGGTACTTTGAGGGTTTATGACACAGCCCCTGCAGTAATTTAATAAGATCTCTAACTTTAAAACAGCTACATTTTCTCTCAACCTCATCGCAAAATGTGTAGAATAGCATGAGATTAGCTATAAAACGGAAAATTTTTCTCTTTGCCCCATGGCAAAATGTGTAGAATTGTAGTAAGTTAGCTATTTCCCCAGAAAATAGTAGGTTGACTGGTAAGACTGGTAAGATTGTGATTTATTTCACAGTGGTTTCAGAGTCCCGCAATAAGAGCTACGACACTAATATTTGTGTAAACTCTTAACAGTTGTGTTCTGTGGGTGTCACTGAGTAGACTGATACCCCATTTCATTGAGCCACAATCCATAGGTATATGGAGGACTAAAAGTGCCACAATTAAATAAATAAATACACCATTAAATAATTACTTAAATGTGTCATTAATTAATTAAAATTAGAATTAAATACATAAATGTGTAATTAAATGTATCATTAATTAATTCAAATACCGATTCATTTTATGTAAAATACATATATAATTATTTCACTATTTACATTTACATTTCATGATCCTGCATTGCAGTGATTCATGAATTACTTAAAACTGTCAAACTGACCCATCAAAGTCAGTGGGCGGGGCTAACGCGAATCTAGTCTGATCCATTGCTTTGGTCTGAAGTAGAGTAGGCCAACCTGGATAGAGACAATGGAGGATCTCCGTGAACTTTCCAGGGAGTTGGTTAGAGACATTTTAAACTTAGCAGAGGATGTAGAAGCAGGACCTGCTGACATTATCCGGAATTGATTTGTCTTGGCTTGATGCAGAGGGTAACCAATCAGGCGTTAGGTTCCGCCTACCAACTTTTGATGGGTCAGTTTGACAGTTTTAAGTAATTCAGGAAGCACTCCAACGCAGGACCATTAAATGTAAATAGTGAAATTATTATATATGTATTTTACATAAAATGAATCGGTATTTGAATTAATTAATGACACATTTAATAACACATTTATGTATTTAATTCTAATTTTAATTAATTAATGACACATTTAAGTAATTATTTAATGGTGTATTTATTTATTTAATTGTGGCACTTTTAGTCCTCCATATAGGTAAGGCTGTACAGTGAAATATAAGTATGCCACCAATGCAATTCTGAAGTCTAATACAGCCACAGTGCGATTTGTTTTGTCAAATTGACTAATCATCTTTTTTTTATTGACATAACAACACTCCAACCTTGTTTAGCATATTCTAGTCCAATTATGGCATGATTCCACTTTTTGTAAACATTTGCATGACGTTCAATTAGTGACTTTTACTTTGAAGGAAAACCGCAAATTCCACTATTGTGGCCAGTCCTTATTGTGGCTAGCTCACATAGGTGTCTCGACTCCCACACGGCTGTTGCGTTTGGTGTTCCTACTAGCTGTCATTTCCATAAAGACAGAGGGCAACGCGACAGAGTAGAGGTGGGTGAGCCGCTGAATTAGCGTCATTCACGGCAGTGATTTAAATCTTTAAACGACTGGATATTGAAAGTAAGTGCTTTTGTGGAGTTTATACAATACTTCTTGTTGCTTGAACGAGGAACATTGTAGGTCCAGTACAGTAGTCGCTGCCAAAAAGTACGTTAGCTTAACTAAGGTTTCTCGAGGAGTTGGCTAGCTAGCTAACGTTAGCCTCGTGTTTGCTAGCTATAGCTAAACTAGCTAGACATATTTTTTTCCCCACTGTCCAATTATATCTTTTAATTAGAAACATTCACACGTTGTGTTTTGTGGTCAGTAATAGAAGATAACTTACTAATAGGTAGTGGCTAAAGCTAGCTAGGTAACGACTTTGGTTAGCTAGCGTAGTAGCTGGATAGCTAGCTATCTGGTGTGAGTGAGAATGTCATTGAAGCAGGTCCCTCGCCTTTGTTAGATAACTTAAACTATTATATAGTAGACTATGTAACTTGACTAACGTTAACTCATATGAAGGTACAGACCAACAGTTGTGAGAATTCAACATTTGCTAGCTTGTTAGTTAGCTAGAAAATTGTGTTTTGCCAATCAGGAAATGTTTCTGGAAACCCATGTCTATTAAAGGATAAAATGATTGACATTTTGCAGGACGACTGGTTCATCGTCTGATCCTATTTTTAACCGGGATTTCGTTTAGAGAACCAGTGGGCTCCTTAGAAAAGCATTCTTGGGCGGGTTCGCATTGGGCAGTGAAGGGGAGTGTAGAATGTTTCAAGTGTGGTAGCCTATGCGGTTGCCACAAAAACGCTAACATCCGGTTTTCAGGGTTACTGTCAGAGATACCTTTGAGGAGATGGGAAACTCAATTGGAATGGTATTACCGCCCATTGTGTACTTTGCCAATGCGTCTTCAATGGGTCGAGCGGTACATTATGGGAGATTACGAGACAAGGAGAGCTCTCCTTCAAGGAGTAAATTGGGTGTGACATCACGTACTTTTGAGGAAAATGGGCAGGTTTCTCGATTCATACCCTGACTTTGAGAAGGGATTGCGTGACGATTATCTTAGCAACCTAGTGACGCTGGTTGAGGAGTTTAATGTTCCTCCATTCATTGCCCAATGTGATTTCTATCTCCTTTCTTTATATTTCTGAAACAGTATTTATCAACGTAACTTCCGTTTCCCCTGAAAAACGGAAGTAGGGACTCTGCTTAGGCGTCATTCTATGACCTCTGAGAAGCAAGCAAGACCTAGCAAGAATAAGGCTCTGACCTCGGCGATTTCGCTTCAAATTAAAAGTCTTGCAATGAAGATGGTAATAATAATACAAATGGTCGAAATTCGTAACATTTTTATTAGGAAATGTTAGCAGACTTGGAATGTTGTTTAACAATATCGAAGTGAATAGCCTTAATAGCACAAATAATATTATAGCATTGACAATATTTTTTAACAGCATTAAAAGTAATGATTACTAGATAGTTATAGTAACAACAGTAATACTAATAACAAAACATGATTTATAATGCTACTTTTAATAATAATATTGATATTATAATCAACTTTAGACACATTTAAATCCATATTATTATTTAGCCCATTTGTATTACACTATATCCTTTAGTAGGGGTTTCTTTGCAGCAATTCGACCATGAAGGCCTGATTCACGTAGTCCCCACTGAACAGTTGATGTTGAGATGTGTCTGTGACTTGAACTCTGAAGCAATTATTTGGGCTGCAATTTATGAGGCTGGTAACACTAATGAACTTATCCTCTGCAACAGAGGTAACTCTGGGTCTTCCATTCCTGTGGTGGTCCTCATGAGAGGCAGTTTAATCAAAGCGCTTAAATGTTCCGAACTGACTGACCTTCATGTCTTAAAGTAATGGTGGACTGTCGTTTCTCTTTGCTTATTTGAGCAGTTCTTGCCATAATATGGACTTGGTCTTTTACCAAATAGGGCTATCAAAAGTTTGGACACACCTTCTAATTCAAGGGTTTTCTTTATTTTTACAATTTTCTACATTGTAGAATAATAGTGAAGACATCAAAACTATGAAAGAACACATATGGAATGATGTATTAACCAAAAAAGTGTTAAACAAATCAAAACATATTTTATATTTGAGGTTCTTCAAAATAGCCACCCTTTGCCTTGACTGCTTTGCACACTCTTGGCATTCTCTCAACCAGCTTCATGAGGTAGTCACCTGGAATGCTTTTCCAACAGTCTTTAAGGAGTTCCCACATATGCTGAGCACTTGTTGGCTGCTCTTCCTTCACTCTGCGGTCCAACTCATCCCAAACCATCTCAGTTGGGTTGAGGTCGGAGGATTGTGGAGGCCAGGTAATCTGATGCAGCACTACATCACTCTCCTTCTTGGTCAAATAGCCCTTACACAGCCTGGAGGTGTGTTGGGTCATTGTCCTGTTGAAAAACAAATGATAGTCCCGCTAAGCACAAACCAGATGGGATGGTGTATTGCTGTGGTAGGCATGCTGGTTAAGTGTGCCTTGAATTCTAAATAAATCCTTGCAGCAATTCGACCATGAAGTCCTGATTCACAGTCTCTTCTGAGCAGTTGATGTTGAGATGTCTGTTACTTGAACTCTGTGAAGCATTTATTTGGGCTATAATCTGAGGTGCAGTTCATTGCCAATTTCTGAGGCTGTAACTCTAATGAACTTATCCTCTGCAGCAGAGGTAACTCTGGTTCTTCCTTTCCTGTGGCGGTCCTCATGAGAGCCAGTTTCATCATAGCGCTTGATGGATTTTGCGACTTAGTGATAAACGCAAGGAAATGAAGATGGCAGTGGCAGCTGTACAAATAACTCATGCAAAGGGCTTTGACTTCTCAAACACGTCAGAAAGCTAACACTGTGATGCCCCTTCACCTTATTAATTCAGCCACTTACTTATTAGATAGCAAGTCAATTTGTTTTAATTTTTTGAAATATATTTTTTATTGAATATTATAACATACCATCTACCTGCAGTGACGCCGCTCAACATTTACATTACATTCAGTCATCTAACAGACTCCCATCCAGAGCGACCCACAGAAGCAACCAGGATCAAGGGCACGTCAGCAGATCTCCCACCAAGTCAAAACAGGGACCCAAACCAGCGACCTACCGGCCCATGCTCCCAACCGCCAGGCCACCAACCCTCCAAGATCCCCCCACAGTTCCCTGAGAACTGTCCCTCAACCATCCTATTTATTTGTGCTATTTTATATTCCTCTGCCAGTTTTGATCATTTATAATTGGCAGACAGACCAGTTCCCTACCTCCTCCCACTGCCACCTCCATTTTTGTGGTAATGTTGTAATCAATTGGTTATCTTGGATTGAGCAGACCTTCCTACACAACTCTAAAATTCCAATTTACAATATCGTTTAAAAAGAGAATACCCTTTTCAAACATGTTTTCCATAAATACAGGTATTATTTCAACCAGCATTTGAGTTCATCCATAATATTTGTTCTATCTTTTCAGGGGGATGAAATTGGAATTGTAACCAGCTCTGCAATACATACTTTGAAAAAGGTTTAATTTTCAATTAATCGAAAATGAGACGTGGCAATCTCGGCAAAAGGGCAGTTTTTAAACAATGGATGAGCTTTTCTTAGTAATGTACTTGGGAACCATTTTGGGTTCAAGTAAGACTTTTGTATAAATGAAGCTTTTAGAGAGAGGTTTAGTGCTTTTATATTTAATAATCTCAACCCACCCAGTTCATATTCATTAGATAGATAGGCAAGCTTTATCTTGTCTGGTTTGCTCATGTGATTTGAAAAACGAATCATTAGGAGTAAGCAGCGTCATAAGTAAGTGAGTAAACTGAGATATGACTAAGGAGTTAATCTATGTAATTTTTCCATAAATAGACAGGTATTTACCTCTTCATGGTTGCAGGATCTTGTCTATTTTTACACGTTTTCTATTGAAAATCATTGTGGAGAGCTCATTTCTATATTTTGTGATATGAATACCAAGTATGTTTACTTCACCGTCAGCCCATTTTTAAAGGTAAACTGCAGGTTAATGTAGATATAAAAAAAAATGTAACAATCCAATATGTAATATGGTACGCTTATCATAATTAGGTTTTAGTCCAGAGAGTGCAGAAAAGTTATCTTCAATGAGACATTGCAGGGGTCTAGCTTGCGGACTTAATATAAAACTTGAGTCATCGGCATACATGGACACCTTTTTGTTTTTAGGCCTTGGATTTCTAATCCTCTACAGTTATTTGATCTGATTTTAATAGCTAACATTTCGATTGCCATAAAGAATAGATATGGTGACAACGGACACCCTTGTTTAACTCCTCTTGACAATTCAAAACTCGCTGAGAAGTAGCCGCTATTTACTATTTTACACCTGGGGTTGCTATACATTACTTTTACCCATTGAATAAGAAACTCACCGAAATTGAAAAAATCCAGGCACTTATTTATAAAATCCAGTCTTACTTTATCAAAGGCCTTTTCAAAATCCGCTATAAATACCAGGCCTGGCTTCCTAGATGTTTCATGTTCTATTATTTCTAGTTGTTGTCGTATATTATATTCAATGTATCGTCCATGTAAAAAACCTGTCTGATCAGGATGAACAATACCTGCTAAAACCTTTTTAATTCTATGTGCTATGCATTTCGCTAGTATTTTTGCATCACAACATTGAAGTGTAAGAGGCCTCCAGTTTTTTAAATGGACTGGATCTTTATATTTGCCATTTAGGTATTGTTTTAATAATAGTGAAATCAGAGCTTCATTTCTGCTCGGCATCAGACAAATGTTGTGCTTCAGTTGCACTTCTAAACTCTGACAATTCACGAACTTGCATTCTGTCAGCGCTCTGCATGATGTTTAGCTACTTTTCTCTGATACTCTTCTCGGTGTAGCCAGCCTATTGTTCTCTGGTAAAATGCAAGATTAACTTAAGCAAAACATTAGGAAATGTAGCTTTCTATGATAGGCCTAAACATTAAAAATGTGATAGCCATGCATCGTTTTTTTGCAAAAAATACCTTGCTTTTTCATTGTAAGCTCATTTACTTACCAGCCAAATATCGTTGTACTTCTGTTGTCATCTGATGAAAATGAAGCTTTTTTTCTGCCGAATGTGTTGCACTAATGTATTTTCTGTGAAGGAAAAACTATAGTTGCACGTCCCTGATCTCACTATTGAAGCAAAGAAACACTTAGTTCTCTGCCCGTCTGCTCTTCTCAGAGCAGGCAGGCCCATTGCCCTAGCAACTCCAGACTCCACAAAGACACAACTTGTAGACATGCTGTACTTTACTTCAGACAAGCATGCATCAAAACGTTGTTCATTTGCACAGTGTCTCTCGTTCACATTCGCTTGTAAATGTCCAAACTCACCACAAATGACATGTGGTAGCTCCTACATATATAGGTATAATTTTATGAGCAGGATTGCCTGTTTTTGCTATTTGTTTATTTTTGTTTGCGCTTATTAGCATATTTAGCTAACAGCCTCCTTTGAAATTCGCTATTACTTGTGCTAAAGTCATAGTATAAAATATATCGATAATTGTGCACATTTTCCATAATTTTCACCCTAATTATTCATATACAAAGTACACAGGTCAGGAATTTTATCTGAAGGATTCCAGAAATCTGTGACCCGGAAATACTTAGTTATTCTAGCCTGCTTCACAGTGTTTCTGCTACGTTAGGTTACAGGTATGGATACGTTCAAAACATAGGTGTAGCGGCAGGAAGGGATACATGTTCTTGTAGCTACAGGAGGACCACAAATATTGTTAAAATGGATTCTTAACTACCTTTTCGTTTACGGATAACATGTTCTCTCCAGCTATCTCCATACTAGCTAGTATGATATCTAACTTGCCAAGAAGTAGCTAGCTAAGCATGCAGCTAACTTTGGCTAGCCTGTCGCTCATGCAAGCAGGTTCCTGTATTTAGTTTGAGGTGGGTATAGCTACCTCAATATTTCGATGAAAATAAGCAGACATATTTGTTTTACACTGACTGATTACCCTTCCATCAATTTATCCTGCTAATGACCATAAGACAAACATGTCAGTTACTTTCTAGAATAACACACCTTAGCTATCAGAGAAACATAAGAATCCCCATCCCTGTGTCCTTCACAGCCCATCCACACATTACTATTTTTACACAACTCACTGCTTATATTGGCCATGTATCATTGCAAATGCACAACAGTTCACATACAGCTGCACCTGCATAGTTGAGCCCAACCTGTGTATGTCCAAACCTGTGTATGTAGTCATGAGTAATGGAGAGAAGATTCTGATGCTGCACAACACATACTAGATTAATATTGCCAACACCCACCATTATTAAACAGAGCGCGCAGTCATCTCTTTGACCAGTAAAGCAAACATAACAGTTCAACATTGTACATGCAGTATTCACATCCCAGTTTACACTGGAGGATCAGTGATGACACTCATTAAACAGTACTTTCATGCCCTTAAAACCACTAATGCAATTTAATATTGACAGTTTTCATTACTCTGTGTATACGCTTGTGCTGGCTGTGACATCAAAGTTTGCTTTGCCCTGTTTTTTTAATGTATCAGGCTGTCCCTTTCCTTACTCTGCTAACTCATTAAACATTGCCTATATAATCACACAACCTCAATCTTTTGCAGGTTAGGAAAGAAAGACCGCTGACAAGTGAAAACCGAAGGCCCTCTGGAGAAATAGGATTCCTGTGGATCATTTGACTGCAGTGTGGTTAAAGTGAAAGGAGTCTCCATCCCCCTCTGTGGTTGTTTTGGAGAGCTAGGCGAGTTGTGTGTGCTAAAGGACTGCGATGCACCGCTTAAGGACTTGTGCTGCACGGCTGCGGCCGCTAACAGCCTCTCAGACTGCTCAGAACTTTTCACAACAGAGGCGTGCGGCCGTACTAAGGACGTTTCAGCCAGTCAGGTGCTACACGGCACCTGTGGCTGCTGAGCCTTTCCTCAATGGAACAAGCTCCAATTACGTGGAGGAGATGTACTATTCATGGCTAGAGGACCCCAAGAGTGTTCATAAGGTAAGGCCCTTTACCCCCGGAGGAGTGGGGTGCTGGACGGACATCCAGCTCCTATAGAGGGATATGTTCTTGCCCTTTCTGTCTCGGGGGGGTCTTTTCCGCGGTGTGAAATTCATGGGCGGATGCTGCATTGTTAACACGTCTACAATAATTAGCCCAGCATATATGATTCAGAGGATGTTGTTTTTTTATGGCATTTTTAAAACTGCTTGCAATACCAAGCAACAAAATATTTGTAGGCTACATTCCCAAATGTGCCCATTCCACATATGTATTACAAGGGTTTTTAATGTTTTGTTAAAGGCCCCAGTGCAGTCAACGTGATCTTCCTGTGTTTTTATATATATATTTTCACAGGTTGGAATAATACTGTGAAATTGTGAAGATGATGATGCCTTTTTAGTGTAAGAGCTGTTCGAATAGACTGCCTGAAATTTCTGCCTATTTTGGTGGAATGGAGTTTAGGCCTTCCATGGTGACATCACCATGCAGTAAATTAGTTAAAGGTGAATTTTACCCTGGCTCTGCTGCGGCATATAGTCATTACTAAATTAACAACATTACGTTTTTGTCATAAACATCAACATTATCCAAACCACAAGCTAGAATGAGCGCATTTTAATTTCCCTGGTAGAATCGGGAAGTTTTGACTTCCTGTGTATTAATCTGCTCATAGTGAACCACAAAGTCCAGCATTCATAGAAACGGCGTTGTTTACTTAAACGGCCAACACACAATATCAGAACTTCTCTAGGCATTTTTATTTTATTTGTAAAAAAGAAATGTTACCCCCCTAATTTCGTGATATCCAATTAGTAGTTAGTCTTGTCCCATCGTTGCAACTCCCGTACAGACTCGGGAGAGGCGAAGGTCGAGAACCATGCGTCCCCCAAAGCACTGCTCGCTTAACCCAGAAGCCAGCCGCACCAATGTGTCGGAGGAAACACCGTACAACTGTTGACCGTGTCAGCTTGCATGCGCCCGGCCCGCCACAGGAGTCGCTAGAGCGTGATGGGACAAGGACTTCCCGGCCGGCCAAACCCTCCCCTAATCCGGACGACGCTGGGCCAATTGTGCGTCGCCTCATGGGTCTCCCGGTCGCGGCCGGCTGCGACACAGCCCGGGATCGAACCCGGGTCTGTAGTGACTCCTCGAGCACTACGATGCAGTGCCTTAGACCGCTGCACCACTCGGGAGGCCCTTCTCTAGGCAATTTTTGTTGAAAATATTTGTTCTGTCTGGCTGTGCTAATTACAAACAAGCGTGAAAATGAATTACCTTTCACCGATCTACCTACCAGAGATTTACCCCGATGCTGCCAGTGGTTTGCGGCTATCAAGAATTATGCTTAATGTGACCAAAGATCATCAGAGGAATTTTCAGGCTGAACGGATGGGGAATCCATTTAGACGACAGCTGAGAAGTGATGTGATACAATCGTTTTCTCCCTTCATAACAAAACAGAAGATTCTCAATTACAGTGGCGGTAACGTAGCGTTAGCTGGACTAGGTAAATTCGCTAGCTAACGTTACAGTCCTGAAAGCCATCAGCTAAATCATATAGCTAGCTATCTTTTGAATACACACAGTCAATCAATTTCACGTATGCCATGTTAGTCACTTCTAGACTGGTATCTAGCTACCTTCAGTAGAGTAAACATGTTTGTTCGTTCTACCTTTTGACTAACATTCGTTAACGTAAGCTAGCTAACGTTAGGAAATAAGAGTAACTCAATCTGGTAGTCATCTATTCCACCCTTGTCTGGAAAACGCTCTGTTACTAAAAATAGAATTGTCAATATAGCTAACACACTCTCGGTGTGTTGGTATTAATGATGAATAGCTATGGGTGGTTAGTCGGTTCTCAGCTGGCTAGCAATCTTTCTGCCAATTTAGTGATGCTAACTAGCTAATAGCAAGCTGATAATATTGAAATGTCCATGTTAGGTGTCCTAAACTAGCTAATCTAATAGAGATTAATACAATTAGTGGCTTGGTTGAATTATGTATTGTGTGTTTTTGTTGTAGGTGGTACATAATCTGATTCCACCAGCCTGTGTTTCCAGCCCCTAGCTCTGCACAAGGTGAAAGTAAATTGGTAAAAATATTTACAAGCTGACGGCTAAGATAGCTCAATTTACAGTAAGCATGGCATAAACATTAATTGGTAAGCGTTTGTGTTGTGGGGTTACAGGTGTTAAGATGTTGCCTGAAGACCACAGAGTACCTTCCAGACCAATTTAGCCTACCCCGTTTCTCTTTTTACCTTTTCTCTGTGTAAAACTCAGGTTATCTGGAGTCCTTCCACAGGCACAGCTGAAAAATACCACAAAGCTGCGGCATTTTGCGTACATGAGTATGAGGGAGGGGACACACCTTGCGGTTATGGAGCACAACAAGATTGTGGGACAAAAACGAGAAAGGGACACTGAAAGATGTAAAATCAAGACTACATCAGTAATAATACAACCACTTAATTCTTCTCTCTGCAGATTGTCAAAACACAATACAAAGACACGTCTACAAAAATCCCCTGCTACTATCTGTCAAAGTCAGTGGGCTGTGAGAGGTTTACAGATTGGTCTTTGAGATGAGGAAGGGGGTTTTGGTTGTGCATAGAGACAGTAAATGTATTGTTGTGTATGAGAACGATTGAAAGGTGCCATTTCTCCTCAATCTCCCATACACAACAATACATTAAACTGCTTTAATGTTGCTGGACCCCAGGAAGAGTAGCTGCTGCCTTGGCAGGAACTAATGGGGATCCTTAATAAATACAAAATACATACTGTGTAAGAACTGCCCTACTAAGACTTCACACCTTCTGCAGCCCCCCAGCCCATTCACTTTGTTGAATGATCTTTCCACTCAAAAGCAGCTCCCAATGTCCCTCATTGTCCCTAAACAATACACCAGTCTGTCTCTAAACACTTAGGTCCCAATCGGTTGACGCCTTCACCAACAATGGCGTGTTGCCCTACGTCCCATCCACAAAAAGTGTAAAATGGTAACACCACAACCATGTCTTTCCAGGAGACGTGCATTACCAGCAAATCTTCTGCAAGAGGTCAAAACAGTTTGTGGTTGAGGTCTACGAGCCCTAAACCACTTCCGGCAGTCTTATCCAGCTGGTTGTACACCACAGACGGAACAAGACCATTCGCCCCAAGCACTCTGCTTCCACAGCCCACCATGCCAAACACCATTGCCAGTGTACCGAAGCCAGATAAAGGACCATAAATATGGATATTTTCGATCAATCCTCAAAATTTGTCTGCTTTTATGGATTCACAGAAGCTATTTATGTAAGCTGTACAGGGCTCTGTAGCATCAAATAGATGTTAGATTCAGATATTTCCAAGTAATGTGTATTTGTCAATCGAAAATACAGGGGAGTGTATAATATTTTATGATGACTCAAAAATACTGGGAGTTACAAGATAGGCTCTGTCTGGTGTAAAACAGAGAATTGTCTACCAACCTTAGCTTGGCGATGCGGTCTTTTATCCTCGATTCGTGGAAAAGGGAGTCTCAAAATATCTGTGTCCAGTTTCAGGGGGTACATTTGAATTTAGAAAATGCTCAGTTATTAAAATAAATACTTTTTTGCTGCTCCATTAAGTAATCCATCAGTGTACACTGAGGACGAAGACGCCATCGCCAAGCTAAGGTTGGTAGAAAATTCTCCCCGTGACGCATACCACAAATCTTTGGTTAAATCTCATTATCTGGTGTAACAATCTGTAGCTAAGTTGGTGATCAGCAGATGATGGGAGAGGTAGTCATGATGAAATTGCCATTCCAAAGACACATACAGTTAGTTCAGGGAACACTTGTAAAGCTGTGGGAGGAGTTGTCATGATCAAACTGCCATTCAGCTCCTCATGAGGCATCTGCTTGAAATCCAGCTTCATGTCTAAACTCTCTAGAGGGATAAAGTTTACGGGATACAGTTCTGCTACAATGACACACGCAGGCAAAGGAATTCTGTTTATGTATCTAGAATCCACTCCAAGAAGAAGCCCAGGCACTACACAGTATTGTCTGTAAGACTGTGCCAGCATAACAACATTAGGGTAGACTAGTTGAACATGCATACATGTGCATAGGCACAGAGATTACATTTTAGAACAATATCTAGCCTAATAGAAATAAATATGGCATAACCCTCAACCTTTGCACAGTGACCAGACCGTGCAAATGTACCTAGGTAGGGAGACAGACATGGCTGTAGCTAGATACTAACAGGAAAATGTTTTTTATAGTAGTACCAGCTTATCAGTTTTAGAGTTAAATTATTGTTTCTCCTCACTCACTGTTAGCTACTAAACCTAACTTACCGGATAGCCAATAATTGTTATTTACATCTGTTTGGAATCCTATCTTGCGTCATGCCTATAATTTTGTGATTTTGAAATACATCCATGGTCATAATCATAACCTATGTATTTAGCAATGAGTCCGCTGATAGGAACATCGCTGAAAGACGTCCAACGGCTCTATCAAACAAGGACAACCATATCTACACGCACAAAAACATAGTGTGATCAGTATCACATAGAGCCTAAACGAAACCCAATCAATACACACCGGAAGCTGTCATAGGGTGTATCATTCAGCGTGCAAAGCCCAGACCTGCCTTCTTCCTGGGCAGTGGCGATTTTAGCATGTAAATCTTGGTGCAAGCTCAACCAATTCTTTTAGATGCATGCCAGCAAAGACACAACACTAAACAATACATTAATTGCACTATAACGGTGACAAACGGTGCCCACAAACTGTTAAGGCCTACATAAAGCTGTCCTAACAGCAGAGCTTTCCTTTCAACCACATGGAGTGAATCCTTATGACCGCTACATCAGCGGAGCCTCGTCTGGCAGCAAAAAAGCCTAATTTACCACCTTTTAAAAAACCATGGCTGACTTGCTTAAATAAATATGGTTTCTACAGACTCCTTTTGGATTTGTGTAACGTGATAAGAACTGCATTCTCCTTCAATAATAACGAATGCAGACATGAGTTTTGACCTTTGAACCATACACAAACATTATTACGTTTATGTTCAGTAAATTCAAAATGTTTGATCTTATATCATTAACATTTACGTCATTTAGCAGATGCTCTTATCCAGAGCGACTTACAAATTGGTGCATTCAATTTAGGATAGCCAGTGGGACAACCACCACTGGGGGGGGGTGTAGAAGGATTACTGTTAGACTATTCCAGGCATTCCTTAAAGAGGTAGGGTTTCAAGTGTCTCCAGAAGGTGGTCAGTGACTTCGCTGTCCTGGTGTCGTCACTTATCTCTAAGTATAAGCAAGTGCAAGAAAACGAGCTGCAACAAGGTAGGCCTTTGTTCAGCACTTGCACACTGACAGAAATTCAGAGATGGTAGTTCAGATAAATTCAGCAAGATGTTGAGGCCTTAACTTACTGTTCTTTAAGTCACCACACAGAGAGACCGAGACGTGGTTAGCCTACCATTTTGAAGTATTTTATTAGGCTTATGTGGTCTAAAAAGGAAGGAAAGTACAATCAAGAGGATCCACTTTTATAGACCATAGGCCTATACAGACGCACAGACAGCACATTGCGCAAACAAAACAACTCTCTGGAATTACATGGGTCTATTACTGAACTTTCACTGGCAAACATTATAGTATCCCCTCCTCGTGGAGAAAAGCACATGAGCTAATTATAATACACAAAGTACGCAAAACAGTGAAATGCATAATTCCAACATTGCCTAAAATGATTAAGATACTGAGACCTATATAAGCAATATAACAATTGAGATGTGCAAACTATGGCATAAGAGAACAATGAGTGGATAAGAGGTAAGCCGTAATTTCGATTAAGACATTAATGAGCGAGCTAAGACGGACAATAAGCCTATTTGTTCAGCACTTTTGAAAAGGACAGCAACAACATGGGCCGTTCTTACAGTATTCTCCCTGTACACCAAGTCAGAACCATAGGATAAATAATGGGGGCATATAAGCAGACAATGAAAGCTCTTACAATATTAGATGACATTTCTCTAAAACTGACTAAAGGTAGGGTAAGTTCTGAAGGGGAGAGGGGCCAAATTCTTAGGGTAAGACACATTGGTTACTAACAGCTTGCTACACAACATACACTTAGTATTACTTTCTTAGCTACAGTATACATATATCCCTGGCTTATTACATCATTTATGCAGAAGCATACAAGACAGGCCTATTTTTGGACTCCCCGTTTTGCTGTGCTCACTTGAACAGGAAGGTGGCGCGGTGGGGGGGAAAAAGGTTGAATCATGACGTCAGTGATCTTCAGGTCGGAAAGTCGGAGCTCTAGAAAGAGACCTGAGTTTCCCGACTTGGAATTCCGAGTTGGATGACCGTTCAAAATGTATTTAGTCATTTAGTTCAGTTACCTTACATTCTTGGGTACAGGAACAATGGTGGCCATCTTGAAGCATGTGGGGACAGCAGACTGGGATAGGGAGAGGTTGAATATGTCCGTAAACACACCAGCCAGTTGGTCTGCGCATGCTCTGAGGACGCGGCTAGGAATGCTGTCTGGGCCGGCAGCCTTGCGAGGGTTAACATGTTTAAATGTCTTACTCACGTCGGCCACGGAGAAGGAGAGGCCACTGTCCTTGGTAGCTGGCCGTGTCGGTGGAACTGTGTTATCCTCAAAGCTGGCAAAGAACTTGTTTAGCTTGCCTGGCAGCAAGACGTCGGTGTCCGCGACGTGGCTGGTTTTCCCTTTGTAGTCTGTGATTGTCTGTAGACCTTGCCACATACGTCTCGTGTCTGAGCCGTTGAATTGCGACTCCACTTTATCTCTTGTTTTGCCTACTTGATTTCCTTGCGGAGGGAATGACCACACTGTTTGTATTCTGCCATATTCGCCGTCAGCTTGCCATGGTTAAATGCGGTGGTTCGTGCTTTCAGTTTTTCGTGAATGCTGCCATCGATCCACAATTTCTGGTTAGGGTAGGTTTTAATAGTCACAGTGTGTACGACATCTCCTATACAGTTCCCTATAAACCCACTCACTGAATCAGCGTATACGTCTATATTATTCTCAGAGGCTACCCGGAACATATCCCAGTCCGCGTGATCAAAACAATCTTGAAGCGTGTATTCCGATTGGTCAGACCAGCGTTGAATAGTCCTAAGCACGGGTGCTTCCTGTTTTGAGTTTCTGCCTATAGGAAGGGAAGCAGCAAAATGGAGTTGTGGTCAGATTTGCCGAAAGGAGGGCGGGGGGAGGGCGTTGTATGCATAGTGGAAATGAGTGTAACAATGGTCCTGCGTTTTTCTAGCGCGAGTGCTACAGTCAATATGCTGATAGTTTAGGTAGCCTTTTTCTCAAATTTGCTTTGTTAAATCCCCAGCTACAATAAATGCAGCCTCAGGATATATGGTAAATCTTCTAATGTAAATCTATGGCCGCAGCTAATGGGTCTAGAACTGCCTTGTAGATTCTGCGGTGATGTTGTGTCCCCACGAGTAACAGAACACTGAGCCAATCACGACACAACTAGAGATTACCAACGCCTATGCTCTGTGCTTTTGCTGGCTGCCCCTCCACCACAGAAAGCACTGAGCTAGGCTGAAACACCTGCATTTTAGAAAAAGACCATGTTTGTATGCAGCTTTATTAACTCAAGGATTTTTTTGTGTTTTTCTTATTGTTTGCAAACTGATATGTAACACAAATGAATGCAAAAAAAGCCTTATATTTTAGCTTTACAAGCAGGGCTCAATCAGGTGGGTCTGAATGACTGATTGCCACTGCTCCTGGGCAATTATGTGTGAAACACATCTCACTGACCTAGAAATGCCTCGGGGTTGATGAAAACAAGGCCAGATTCCCCCAGGGTGAAATTCCCCTTTTTAATAGACCAATAAGAGTTCCCAACCTCTCTGACAATGGTCTGTTTTCCCCTCCTCACTCAAACCAGTCCTAGCAAAATTATTTCTTGAGAAATTGCCCTATGCTAATAAACTATTAAAATTGAAAACAATCACAGTAAGGTACTTAATTGTTACACAGAAACGATTTGATATCGACATAAAACCCCTTCATTTGACTTTCATATAAAAAGTAAAAAGCACCAAATTAAAAAAAAAAACACTGTCCTCAACCAGTACTGCCTATGAAAGCCCATCATTCTCAGTTCTCTAACGTTACAATCCGGTGGCATACGCCATTTCTACAGAATAGGTTCTGCTTCCATGTAACTTCCTCTTCTGTGCACACACCAATTATAGCATTGATTTATTGTTTGATGGATTTAACCATTACCAGTTTGCATAATACACTGAATTTAGGAAGGCCAGGCCAGGTGAATTATGTATGGCGGCATAGGCACCTGTTTGAAATATGATAATCTTTGAGAACTAACAACCACCAGAATAAAAACTAGAGTCAGGGAAAATCTACAATTCCCAAAATGTCATAGTATGGGGCCCCATTTTGATTTTGTTATAATGTTTGAGTCAGTCAGATAGCATAAGGCAGGCAAAATCAAATCACATTTTAGCAGATGTTATTGCGGGTGTAGCGAAATGCTTGTGTTCCTAGCTCCAACAGTGCAGTAGTATCTAACAATTCACAACAAGACACACAGACCTAAAAGTAAAAGAATGGAATTAATAAATATATAAATATTAGGAGGAGCAATGTCGGAGTGGCATTGACTAAAATACAGTAGAATAGAATACAGTATATACAGTGCACTCTGAAAGTATTCAGACCCCCCCCCCCCCCCAATCTACACACAATAACCCATAACGGCAAAGCAAAAACAGGTTTTTAGAATTTTCTGCACATTTATTAAAAACTGAAATCACATTTACGTAAGTATTCAGACCCTTTACTCAGTACTTTTTTGAAGCACATTTGGCAGCGATTACAGCCTCAATTCTTCTTGGGTATGACGCTACAAGCTTGGCACACCTGTATTTGGGGCGTTTCTCCATTCTTCTCTGCAGATCCTCTCAAGCTTTGTCAGATTGGATGGGGAGTGTCGCTGCACTGCTATTTTCAGATCCCTCCAGAGATGTTCGATCGGGTTCAAGTCCGGGCTCTGGCTGGGCCACTCAAGGACATTCAGAGACTTGTCCTGAAGCCACTCCTGCGTTGTCTTGGCTGTGTGCTTAGGGTCGTTGTCCTGTTGGAAGGTGAACCTTCACTACATCAAGGATCTCTCTGTACTTTGCTCCGTTCATCTTTGCCTCGATCCTGACTAGTCTCCCAGTCCCTGCTACTGAAAAACATCCCCACCGCATGACGCTGCCACCACCATGCTTCACCGTAGGGATGGTGCCAGGTTTCCTCCAGACATGACGCTTGGCATTCAGGCCAAAGAGTTCAATCTTGGTTTCATCAGACCTGAGAATCTTGTTTCTCATGGTCTGAGTGTCCTTTAGGTGCCTTTTGGCAAACTCCAAGCGGGCTGTCATGTGCCTTTTACTGAGGAGTGGCTTCCGTCTGGCCACTCTACCATAAAGGCCTAATTGGTGGAGTGCTGCAGAGATGGTTGTCCTTCTGGAAGGTTCTCCCATCTCCACAGAGGAACTCTAGAGCTCTGTCAGAGTGACCGTCGGATGCTTGGTCACCTCCCTGACCAAGGCCCTTCTCCCCCGATTGCTCAGTTTGGCTGGGCTGCCAGCTCTAGGAAGAGTCTTGATAGTGCCAAACTTCTTCCATTTAAGAAGGATGGAGGCCACTGTGTTCTTGGGGACCTTCAATGCTGCATAATTTTTTTGGTACCCTTCCCCAGATCTGTGCCTCGACCCAATCCTGTGTCGGAGCTCTACGGGAAATTCCTTCGACCTCATTACTTGGTTTTTGCTCTGACATGCACTGTCAACGGTGGGACCTTTATATAGACAGGTGTGTGCCTTTCCAAATCATGTCCAATCAATTGAATTTACCACAGGTGGACTCCAATCAAGTTGTAGAAAGATCTCAAGGATGATCAATGGAAACAGGATGCACCTGAGCTCAATTTCGAGTGTCATAGCAAAGGTTCTGAATACTTATGTAAAGAAGGTATTTCTGTTTTCTTTCTTTATAAATTTGCAAACATTTATAAAAAACAGTTTTCGCTTTGTCATTATGGGTTGTATTGTGTGTAGATTGATGAGGAAATAAATACATTTAATCCATTTTAGAATAAGGCTGTTATATAATAAAATGTGGAAAAAGTCAAGGGGTCTGAATACTTCATGAATGCGCTGTAGATTTAAGTTGTCTGAATGGACAAGTAAAGGAAATCACCATCAAACATTTACACCGATCAGAATTGAGTCAGAGGCCAACATTGGAATAATATTCAAATCTATTTTCCATGTACATTTAAAAAGTCAACATGTCAAAGTATAGCCTAGGTAATATACCTAGGCTACATATGGTGCCTTCCTCATGTCAGCATCGGTTTGGACATGAGGCTATAGCCAATATGTACAGTGGGGGGAAAAAAGTATTTAGTCAGCCACCAATTGTGCAAGTTCTCCCACTTAAAAAGATGAGAGAGGCCTGTAATTTTCATCATAGGTACACGTCAACTATGACAGACAAATTGAGGGAAAAAAATCCAGAAAATCACTTTGTAGGATTTTTAATGAATGTATTTGCAAATTATGGTGGAAAATAAGTATTTGGTCAATAACAAAAGTTTCTCAATACTTTGTTATATACCCTTTGTTGGCAATGACACAGGTCAAACGTTTTCTGTAAGTCTTCACAAGGTTTTCACACACTGTTGCTGGTATTTTGGCCCATTCCTCCATGCAGATCTCCTCTAGAGCAGTGATGTTTTGGGGCTGTCGCTGGGCAACACAGACTTTCAACTCCCTCCAAAGATTTTCTATGGGGTTGAGATCTGGAGACTGGCTAGGCCACTCCAGGACCTTGAAATGCTTCTTACGAAGCCACTCCTTCGTTGCCCGGGCGGTGTGTTTGGGATCATTGTCATGCTGAAAGACCCAGCCACGTTTCATCTTCAATGCCCTTGCTGATGGAAGGAGGTTTTCACTCAAAATCTCACGATACATGGCCCCGTTCATTCTTTCCTTTACACGGATCAGTCGTCCTGGTCCCTTTGCAGAAAAACAGCCCCAAAGCATGATGTTTCCACCCCCATGCTTCACAGTAGGTATGGTGTTCTTTGGATGCAACTCAGCATTCTTTGTCCTCCAAACACGACGAGTTGAGTTTTTACCAAAAAGTTCTATTTTGGTTTCATCTGACCATATGACATTCTCCCAATCCTCTTCTGGATCATCCAAATGCACTCTAGCAAACTTCAGACGGGCCTGGACATGTACTGGCTTAAGCAGGGGGACACGTCTGGCACTGCAGGATTTGAGTCCCTGGCGGCGTAGTGTGTTACTGATGGTACGCTTTGTTACTTTGGTCCCAGCTCTCTGCAGGTCATTCACTAGGTCCCCCTGTGTGGTTCTGGGATTTTTGCTCACCGTTCTTATGATCATTTTGACCCCACGGGGTGAGATCTTGCGTGGAGCCCCAGATCGAGGGAGATTATCAGTGGTCTTGTATGTCTTCCATTTCCTAATAATTGCTCCCACAGTTGATTTATTCAAACCAAGCTGCTTACCTATTGCAGATTCAGTCTTCCCAGCCTGGTGCAGGTCTACAATTTTGTTTCTGGTGTCCTTTGACAGCTCTTTGGTCTTGGCCATAGTGGAGTTTGGAGTGTGACTGTTTGAGGTTGTTGACAGGTGTCTTTTATACTGATAACAAGTTCAAACAGGTGCCATTAATACAGGTAACGATTGGAGGACAGAGGAGCCTCTTAAAGAAGAAGTTACAGGTCTGTGAGAGCCAGAAATCTTGCTTGTTTGTAGGTGACCAAATACTTATTTTCCACCATAATTCGCAAATAAATTCATAAAAAATCCTACAATGTGATTTTCTGGATTTTCTTTTCTCAATTTGTCTGTCATAGTTGACGTGTACCTATGATGAAAATTACAGGCCTCTCTCATCTTTTTAAGTGGGAGAACTTGCACAATTGGTGGCTGACTAAATACTTTTTTTCCCCACTGTCTTTTGAGTTTTCGCAAAAAAAAGTTTTTACACCCCCACCCCCCCAATAGGTGGCCCGTAAAAAAGCTTAGGATGCCCGTCCAAGCCTTCTCTATGCAGAAAAAACCTGGCAATAGTTTTAACTATATACTAGAATCGGGAATAGCGGATGGTCAGTTGGCCTATTATCTGGAAAAAGAGTAATATGAATATCATGGTTGCGTCCCAAATGGCACCCTATTCCCTTATGGGCCCTGATCAAAGTATTGCACTATATAGGGAACAGGGTGTCATTTGGGTCGCAGATCTTGGCTCTCTTGACTCTTAGGTAGCCTAAATGTAGCAACACAAAGTAGGCAAATGTGTGTGTGATGTCACCAACACCCACTGTTTCTTGACTCCAACTTCAAAACTCTAATTCAGTTTGATTCATGCACAGCTTGTAAAGCCCTTACACGGTTCCAGCTCATCATGTGTTCTTAAACTCAAGCCACTTGAGTGGAAATTTATGTAGAATACTGAATGAAACTGAGGCTGTGACGCTGACCCTATACGATTCCCCCAGGGAATCTTTTCGCCTGATATGCTATCACTTCACGTTTGCACACGCCACAGCTGACCATTAATCACACTGGTATAAATTGTTTCGACCAGGTGGGTAAAAATTCAGGTGCCGGGAGCTGGGATTGTCGTACCTGCATCTCTGCAATGTAAATCTAGCTTTACTATGAAGGATCTTGTGACTAGCGTTAGTTTCAAGTATCCCTTTGGTATGAAGTCAATAACTTCAAAATAAACTAATCCCAGAGAACGGCAGTGTGTGTTGGTTTTCATATTGAGGAATAAGTGAGGGCTTTACTAGTTTTGTCAGTTTACCATATAACATTTAAGTAGATTTTCCCCAAGAAAACAGTTGGCTGCTTAAAATATAAGACATTTTTAGAATGACCAAATCAGTTGGAGAACAGCTCTGACAGGAATGTGTGGAATTTGCCTTCCGTTGTTGTTTTGAATGGCATAAGATTAATCACACAGGTTGTTTCCATCACAAATGGAAACAGTAACATTGGGTTACTTTTATTTAATATTTCTAGCATAGGCAAAGGTCATGAAGCTATACCACCTTATACAATTTACATTTGACATTTGTTGGCGATCTCCTTTCATACCACTGTTCATTAATCCCAATTCTTATTTCTCCTCTCTTTCCTGCAGTCTTGGGATGTTTTCTTCCGCAATGCCAATGCAGGTGCTCCCCCGGGCATGGCCCACCAGAGCCCTCTGAGCCTGGCCGGTCTGCCCCTAGCCCAGTCTCTGGCGGGGGCTCAGCCCAACGTGGAGAAGCTAGTGGAGGATCACCTGGCTGTCCAATCCCTCATCCGTGCCTACCAGGTCAGACCAGTCAGCCACCACACGCTCTCACAGAGCTACAAAATTTGAAAACAAGGACGACCATGTCTATAAGGTCTTAGTAAGCATGCCAAGTAGTTTGACCATTTACAAAACAGTCAGCAGCCAGAAAGCTGTAACTGTTTCACAAAAATATTTTGTCAAATGCGTCTAGAACGGTGGCACACAAGATCAGAACATAAAGTTGAGTAATCTCTACCTGTGAGTTTGAGGTTTAAAATAGATCATCTTTGTTGTCTGTGAGCATAGCTAATTATTTCCACAAAGTTCACCGTCTAAGTTAATGATACCAACTATGCTGATAATGGACTAACATTTTAGTGGTATACAGTACCTGTGCTGAAATGTTTGACATTTGAAAGCTGGGACAAAGGTGAGATGTCTGTTTTTATATCATAAAGAACTGTGACCTCATGATGTTAACTGAAATGCCTATTATGATGTACACTTGAATGTTTCCTATTTCTGTTTTGTTGTATTGTTGTGGTGTTAATTGAATACCTTGTTTTACCATGTGACTAATGTTACCTTATTTCCAGTTGAATGGCCATCACAACGCAGAACTCGATCCTCTTGGCATCAGTTGTATTAATTTTGATGATGCCCCAGTACCTACTGGGGTTCAGAATGTCGGTGAGAAATGTTCCCTCACAGCTGTGTGAGACGATAATGAGCTTGTTTGTGTTAATGTTGCTTTCCCATTTCCTCCCTCCTTTTTCTCTTCTCTCTTTATTTTTCTTTCAAATCCCTTTCAACACTTCTATGTCTCTCTACACTCACGCCCCTCCCCCCTCTCACCCCCACCTGTCGGATGTTTTGTTCCATTTCCCCTCGGACCTGTTTCTTTAGATCCGTGGGCACCATGTTGCTCAGCTGGACCCTCTGGGGATTATGGATGCCGATCTGGACTCTCACGTCCCCAATGACATTATAACGTCCTCGGATAAACTCGGTGAGGAGAATTAGCTACTCACTACAGATCCTCTGGGCGGCTGGGTAGATGAGCAAGCTCTGTCTGGCATGACATGCTGGTCTATGTATGGCCTACACTGGCCTTCTCTGTAAACATGTGCCCATTTGTCCCTGAAAGGGCTCCTTGCCCCTTGTTTTCCTGAAATGCCACATATTTGCGTTGATGCTTTTTGACTTACTTGACTTAAATCTCTTTGCCCCCTTTGGGAGTATAGGGCGTCCACCATTGGGAGGATCGATGGTTCAGTTTCTGTAATAATTTTTTAAACCGTTGGATGGGTGATAAGCCCAGACAGCTGTGACCACTGTTATCTTGTTGCTCAGCTGTACCCTCTGGGGATTATGGATGCCGATCTGGACTCTCACGTCCCCATTTACATTATAACGTCCTCGGATAAACTTGGTGAGGAGAATGAGCAACTCACTACAGATCCTCTGTCGACTGGGTAGCTGAGCAAGCTCTGTTTGGCATGACATGCTGGTTTTTGTATGGCCTACGCCGGCCTTCTCTGTATAAAGCTATATAAAAATGGTGCTGTACTGTATGGCCACCGTTTTGCGAGCTCCGGCCCAACTTTGCTATTTTCCACATCGACAGGGCTGCAGTAGAGCTGGTCGAGAGCTTCAAGTTCCTCGGTGTCAAAATCACTAAGGACTTAAAATGGTCCACACACACTCCTTGGGAGGTTGAAAAGGTTTGGCATGGGCCATCAAAGTTCTACAGCTGTACCATTGAGAGGACCTTGACTGGTTGCATCACTGCTTGGTATGGCAACAGCACCGCCCTCAATCTCATGGCACTACAAAGGGTGGTGCGGACAGCCCAGTACATCCAGGACCTCTATATCAGGAAGGTCCAGAAAATCGTTTTAAGACTCCAGCCACCCAAGCCATAGACTATTCTCTCTGCTTCCGCACGGCAAGCGGTACCGTTGCATCAAGTCTGACACCAACAGGCTCCTGAACAGCTTCTATCCCCAAACCATAAGACTGCTAAACAGCTAACAAAATGGCTACACGGACGATCTGAGTTGACCCTTGTATTTATATTTTTGCACAGTCTTTATGCACACTCACAGGACTCTACACACTCACACACACTGATACTCCAACACACACACACCCTCACTTCATTTGCTCACACACATAACATGCACATACACTATATATACAAAAGTACAGTGGCTTACGAAAGTATTCACCCCCCTTGGCATTTCTCCTATTTTGTTGCCTTACAACCTGGAATTAAAATGGATTTTTGGGGGGGTTTGTATAATTTCATTTACACAACATGCCTACCACTTTGAAGATGTAAAATATGTTTTCTTGTGAAACAAACAAGAAATAAGACAATAAAACAGAACTTGAGCGCGCATAACTATTCACCCCCCCAAAAGTCAATACTTTGTAGAGCCACCTTTTGCAGCAATTACAGCTGCAAGTCTCTTGGGGTATGTCTCTATAAGCTTGGCACATCTAGCCACTGGGATTTTTGCCCATTCTTCAAGGCAAAACTGCTCCAGCTCCTTCAAGTTGGATGGGTTCCGCTGGTGTACAGCAATCTTTAAGTCTTACCACAGATTCACAATTGGATTGAGGTCTGGGCTTTGACTAGGCCATTCCAAGACATTTAAATGTTTCCCCTTAAACCTCTCGAGTGTTGCTTTAGCAGTATGCTTAGGGTCATTGTCCTGCTGGAAGGTGAACCGCCGTCCCAGTCTCAAATCTCTGGAAGACTGAAACAGGTTTCCCTCAAGAATCTCCCTGTATTTAGCGCCATCCATCATTCCTTCACTTCTGACCAATTTCCCAGTCCCTGCCGATGGAAAAACATCCCCACAGCATGATGCTGCCACCACCATGCTTCACTGTGGGGATGGTGTTCTCAGGGTGATGAGAGGTGTTGGGTTTGCGCCAGACATAGCGTTTTCCTTGATGGCCAAAAAGCTCAATTTTAGTCTCATCTGACCAGAGTACCTTCTTCCATATGTTTGGGGAGTCTCTCACATGCCTTTTGGCGAAGACAAACGTGTTTGCTTATTTCTTTCTTTAAGCAATGGCTTTTTTCTGGCCACTCTTCCGTAAAGCCCAGCTCTGTGGAGTGTACGGCTTAAAGTGATCCTATGGACAGATACTCCAATCTCCGCTGTGGCGCTTCGCAGCTCCTTCAGGGTTATCTTTGGTCTCTCTTGTTGCCTCTCTGATTAATGCCCTTCTTGCCTGGTCCGTGAGTTTTGGTGGGCGGCCCTTTATTGGCAGGTTTGTTGTGGTGCCATATTCTTTCCATTTTTTAAATAATGGATTAAATGGTGCTCCGTGGGATGTTCAACGTTTCAGATTTGTTTTTATAACCCAACCCTGATCTGTACTTCTCCACAACTTTGTCCCTGACCTGTTTGGAGAGCTCATTGGTCTTCATGGTGCCGCTTTCTTGGTGGTGCCCCTTGCTTAGTGGTGTTGCAGACTCTAGGGCCTTTCAGAACAGGTGTGTATATATACTGAGATCATGTGACAGATCATGTGACACTTAGATTGCACACAGGTGGACTTTATTTAACTAATTATGTGACTTCTGAAGGTAATTGGTTGCACCAGATCTTATTTAGGGGCTTCATAGCAAAGGGGGTGAATACAATTTATTTTTTTCACTTCACCAATTTGGACTATTTTGTGTGTGTCCAATACATGAAATCCAAATAAAAATCCATGTAAATTACAGGTTGTGATGCAACAAAATAGGAAAAACGCCAAGGGGATTAATACTTTTGCAAGGCACTGTATGTGAACACCCCTTGAAATTGGTGGATTTCAGCCACACCCGTTGCTGACAGGTGTATAAAATCAAGCACACAGCCATGCAAACTCCATAGACAAACATTGTCAGTAGAATGACCTTACTGAAGAGCTCAGTGACTTTCAACGTGGCACCGTCATAGGATGCCACATTTCCAACAAGTCAGTTCGTGAACTTTCTGAGCTACTAGTGCTGCCCCGGTCAACTGTAAGTACTGTTATTGTGAAGTGGAAACGTCTAGGAGCAACAAAGACTCAGCCGCGAAGTGGTAGGCCACACAAGCTCACAGAACGGGACCACCGAGTGCTGAAACGTGTAGCGCGTAAAAATTGTCTGTCCTCGGTTGCAACACTCAATACAGAGTTTCAAACTGCCTCTGGAAGCAACGACAGCACAATAACTGTTCGTCGGGAGCTTCATGAAATGGGTTTCCATGGCCGAGCAGCCGCACACAAGCCTAAGATCCCCATGCACAATGCCAAGCGTCGACTGGAGTGGTTTAAAGCTCG
This sequence comes from Coregonus lavaretus, assembly GCF_964263955.1. NCBI lineage: Eukaryota > Metazoa > Chordata > Actinopteri > Salmoniformes > Salmonidae > Coregonus > Coregonus lavaretus. The sequence continues at coordinate 46,603,742 of NC_140001.1, read as the reverse complement.
CCGCCATTGTACTCTGGAGCATTGGAAACGCGTTCTCTGGAGTGATGAATCACGTTTCAACATCTGACAGTCCAATGAACAAATCTGGGTTTGGCGGATGCCAGAAGAACGCTACCTGCCCGAATGCGTAGTGTCAACTGTAAAGTTTGGTAGAGGAGGAATAATGGTCTGGGGCTGTTTGGGCTAGGCCCTTTAGTTCCAGTGAGGGGAAATCTTAATGCTACAGCATACAATGACATTCTAGATGATTCTGTGCTTCCAACTTTGTGGCAACAGTTTGGGGAAGGCCAATTATTTAACCAATTTGAGAATAAGGCTGTAACATAACAAAATGTGGAAAAAGTAAATGGGTCTGAATACTTTCCGAATGCACTTTGTGTGTGTGTGTGTGTGTGTGTGTATGTACATACATACATATACACACACACATATATATACAGACACATACACACACACACACACATACATACGGACGGACGGACAAAACAGTATTTGATCCCCTGCTGATTTTGTACGTTTGCCCACTGACAAAAAAATTATCAGTCCATAATTTTAATGGTAGGTTTATTTGAACAGTGAGAGACAGAATAACAACAAAAACGCATGTCAAAACGTTATAAATTGATTTGCATTTTAATGAGGGAAATAAGTATTTGCCTCCCTCTCAATCAGAAAGATTTCTGGCTCCCAGGTGTCTTTTTTATACAGGTAACGAGCTGAGATTAGGAGCACACTCTTAAAGGGAGTGCTCCTAATCTCATCTTGTTACCTGTATAAAAAGACACCTGTTCACAGAAGCAATCAATCAATCAGATTCCACTCCTGGAGTGACCTAGCCAGTCTCCAGACCTTAATCCCATAGAAAATCTGTGGAGGGAGCTGAAGGTTCGAGTTGCCAAACGTCAGCCTCAACCTTAATGACTTGGAGAAGATCTGCAAAGAGGAGTGGGACAAAATCCCTCCTGAGATGTGTGCAAACCTGGTGGCCAACTACAAGAAACGTCTGACCTCTGTGATTGCCAACAAGGGTTTTGCCACCAAGTACTAAGTCATGTTTTGCAGAGGGGTCAAATACTTATTTCCCACCATTAAAATGCAAATCAATTTATAACATTTTGACATGCATTTTTCTGGATTTTTTTGTTGTTATTCTGTCTCTCACTGTTCAAATAAACCCACCATTAAAATTCGAATACTTTTTCCCCTCACTGTACATACATACACGCGCACACACACACTACCGTTCAAAAATTTGGGGTCACAAAAAAAGAAGCAATTTTTTGGTCCATTAAAATAACATCAAATTGATCAGAAATACAGTGTAGACATTGTTAATGTTGTAAATTGCTATTGTAGCTGGAAACCTTTTTACAATTATGTTAGCACAGCTGAAAACTGTTGTGCTGATTTAAAGATGCAATAAAACTGGCCTTCTTGAGACTAGTTGAGTATCTGGAGCATAAGCAATTGTGGGTTCGATTACAGGCTCAAAATGGCCAGAAACAAATAACTCTCTTCTGAAACTCATCAGTCTATTCTTGTTCTGAGAATGAAGGCTATTCCATGCGAGAAATCGCCAAGGAACTGAAGATCTCTTACAACGCTGTGTACTACTTCTTTCACAGAACAGCGCAAACTGGCTCTAACCAGAATAGAAAGAGGAGTGGGAGGCCCCGGTGCACAACTGAGCAAGAGGACAAATACATTAGTGTCTAGTTTGAGAAACAGGCGCCTCACAGGTCCTCAACTGGCAGCTTCATTAAATAGTACCCGCAAAACACCGGTCTCAACGTCAACAGTGAAGAGGTGACTCCGGGAGGCTGACCTAGGCACAGTTGCAAAGAAAAAGCCATATCTCAGACTGACCAATAAAAATAAAAGATTAAGATGGGCAAAATAACACATACTGGACAGAGGAAGATTGGAAAAAAGTGTTATGGACAGATAAATCGAAGTTTGAGGTGTTCGGATCACAAAGAAGAACATTTGTGAGACGCAGACCAAATGAAAAGATGCTGGAGTTGTGCTTGATGCCATCTCTCAAGCATGGTGGAGGCAATGTGATGGTCTGGGGGTGCTTTGGGGTTGGACGGCACTTGATTGGAGCCAATTTTCTCCTACAACAGGACAATGACTCAAAGCACAGCTCCAAACTATGCAAGAACTATTTAGGGAAGAAGCAGTCAGCTGGTATTCTGTCTATAATGGAGTGGCCAGCACAGTCCCCGGATCTCAACCCTATTGAGCTGTTGTGGGAGCAACTTGACCGTATGGTACGTAAGAAGTGCCTACCAATCCAAATTGTGGGAGGTGCTTCAGGAAGCATGGGTTGAAATCTCTTCAGATAATCTCAACAACTTGACAACTAGAATGCCAAAGGCGTGCAAGGCTGTAATTTGCTGCAAATGGAGGATTCTTTGACGAAAGCAACGTTTGAAGGACACAATTATTATTTCAATTAAAAATCATTATTTTTAACCTTGTCAATGACTACATTTCCTATTCATTTTGCTATATTTCCTATTCAAATTAATGTCATGTATGTTTCTAAGTGACCCCAAACTTTTGAGTGGTAGTGTAAATGTAATCAAACACACACACACACATCCACACACACAGTACCAGTGAAAAGTTTGGACACATCTACTCATTCAAGGGTTTTTCTTTATTTGTACTGTTTTCAACATTGTAGAATAATAGTGAAGACATCAAAACTATGAAATAACACATATGGAATCATGTAGTAACCAAAAAAGTGATAAACTAATCAAAATATATTTTATATTTGAGATTCTTCAAATAGCCATTTGAGATGGTTTGGGATGAGTCGGACGGCAGTGTGAAGGAAAAGCAGCCAACAAGTGCTCAGCATATGTGGGAACTCCTTCAAGACTGTTGGAGAAGCATTCCAGGTGAAGCTGGTTGAGATAATGCCAAGAATGTGCAAAGCTGTCATCAAGGCAAAGGGTGGATATTTCATAGTTTTGATGTCTTCACTATTATTCTACAATTAAAAAATAAAGAAAAAACATTTCCTGTTTCTGCATGACAATGTGCCCGTGCACAAAGCGAGGTCCATACTGAAATGGTTTGTTGAGATCGGTGTGGAAGAACTTGACTGGCCTGCACAGAGCCCTGACCTCAACTCCATGGAAGCCTTGGTGATGAATTGGAACGCTGACTGCGAGCCAGGCCTAATCGCCCAACATCAGTGCTCTTGTCGCTGAATGTTCCAACATCTTGTGGAAAGCTTTCCCAAAAGAGGGGAGGCTATTATTGCAGCAAAGCGGGGACCAACTCCATATTAATGCCCATGATTTTGGAATGAGATGTTCGACGAATAGGTGTCCACATACTTTTGGTCATGTAGTGTACATTTTATACTGACTCTAAACTCACATGCAACCATCATATACACTGCTGCTACTCTGTTTATCATATATCCTGATGCCTAGTCACCTTACGCCTATACATATCTAACTATCACGCCAGTATCCCTGCACATTGTAAATATGGTATTGGAACTGACCCTGTATATAACTTACTTGCTTTCTCGTGTTTTTGTTCCACCTGTTATTTTTAGTACTACATTGATATTGATTACTGCATTGTTGGGTTTAGAGTTTGCAAGAATGGCATTTCACTGTACTTGTGCATGTGACATTAAAACTTGAAACTTATCCGCAGTGGTAGTAGATCATGTTTCTACAATGCTCTATGATCAAGAGGTGGACTGTGCTTTGTCTGACCCCTCGTCCTAGACCTGTCCAGTTTGTTTGGACCTACCGGGAGTGAACTCCCACTGGCATAGCTCTGAGCGGTCGTTGAGGTACACAAGCCCTCTCGCCACGACAAAAGTGACAGTCCAAAAAGCATCAATACAAATAGCAGCTTCTTTGTAGGACAGATCTGTACTGTATGTCTTCTCTGGGTGCAGGCAGCCAAGCACAAATTGAAACGAAAGTTAAAAGCCGAAATAACAATATTGTCTGGAGTGCTCCATTTAAGTTCACAAACAGTAGCCTTGTTGAGTGACACAGCTAGATCCCCAGTTTGAAGCCAGTGTTGGATCACTGGTTTTAATGACATGATTTAAGTGTCCCATTACACTCCTGTCTATCGTTGGAGGGTCATATTTAGACTTCTCCAGATTTTTTGGCTTACCTCCTAGCTCTACTAACCATCTTGCTTTTTTTTTAAACCTTGCTTGACCGGACCACATTCTCCCTCACATTACTCACACCATTTCTTGGGTACGGCCAAGAAAGCCCATCTGAACCTTTAATCTACTTCTCGGTAACAACCCCCAGCAATTCAAAGCATTTGTAGTTTCCTGCTGAAGTACAGTATAGGGGACACCGTTTTTTTCTCTTCTGACAACTATAACTTTTAGGCCTTAGTTCTCACTCACTGTTCACAACAACAGCTACAGTATGACTCCCAACAGTAAGATAGTAACTGTTTGGAAAAGTAAATCACCTTTAACTTGGATTATAAAACAAAAGTGGAGGGAAGGGACATTCCCAAATAGCCGTTTCTATGCACCAGCATACCCCTAAACCTTGTACCTCTCTTGTTGGTGACTGAATAGTCTAATTAGTGGTACTCTCAAGATCTGTATACTTTCTGCATGTCGGATGGTTATCAGTTCCAGTACAGCACATCTCGGTCTGCATGGGAAGTTTTTCAGTCAGGCTGTGATCTGGGTGTGATGTTTGTATTTGTGCATTCTGCAGCAAGGCAGGTACAGCATTTTCTAGACGTGATTGGCACTTAAAGCTTTGTTTGCCACCCCATGTTGTGGTTGGTGCTGCGCTGTCGCTAGAATTCAGAAGCAGTCAGTCAGTGGTGCTGCTGTGGTGATTGGGGGGGGGGGGGAGATTCTCGCAAACAAATCGAAGTTCTCGCAAACAAATCGAAGTTAAAAGAACAAGCCAGTGGTCTAGCGGTATAAGCCGCTGCCTCCGGCACACGTCTATAGTGTCTGCATAAATTTGAATCCATCCCACTGCCCTTTGACACAACCTCCCCTATCTTTCCCCTCTGTCATCCTTTCTCTATAAAGTGCTCCAGGTGTTTGCTCACAGCGGAGTGCGCAGTTGAAATTTTACTTTGCATCTGTGGTGGGAGGGTTCCTGGTGGTTTCTGCCTGCAGAAGTCACGATGGTGGCCTTTGGTATGCAGAGACGGTGAAAACATTATCAAACTATCTCTGTGTTACATTCACACAAGCAGTTTTCCATAACTAGGTAGCTAGCTATAGTCTTTCAAGCTAACTTTGTTGTGGTTGTTTGCCACTAGGCATAGCTAGCTAGCTGTCTGTAGTTAGTTGGAAAATGCCCAAATCAGCTTATGGCCGTTTGGAAAACCGTTCACATGAGCTTCCGAGTTGTAAATACAAGTTCGAATCATCTCTGTACCCAGAGTTCTTCAACATGCATGTCATCTACTAAGGAAATTACTTCGGCAGTACTTTAGCGTTCTCAACAAGTTCAAAACGCGTTAATGGACGTATCTCGTTGCTCCGAGTTATACAAGTTGTATTTCGGGAAAACTTACTGGATGTAAACGTGGCATTTGCAAACTAGCTAGCGGCCTAGCTTGTTGTTGGCTACATCTCACAGTAGATTTTTTAAAATCACATTAGCTAACTTTAGCCATAGTTAGCTAGCGTCGTAACGTTCCATAAATGTGCCTACTTAGATTATTTTTCTAGAAGCAAATCCCATGTTTTTAAAAACTAACATTCAACACACCTAGTCCCTTAAAAATGTGTTAATGGCAAGATATCAATTAAATAGTACCAAGTCATAGCAAAGTTAGCTACGTGCTTCCACACATCACCAGCAAGAGGTACGAGCGACGCTAGTAGCGCCATTCACTGTATCTGAGTGTGATAGGCGAGAACTCTGCTTCGCAGAGAGTATAATTAGAGAGAAGGACCTTATTGTCTGCGAGAACCACCCAAAGTTCCACTTCGATTCTTGTTTGCAGACCCCTTCAGTGTGTTTGGTGAGTAGTGGTAGAGATGGCCCCCATGTCCATGATGGAGAATGGGGGCATGGGTCACTAACCTTTTCCGGGTCTCTCTCCCCCTGATTCTTCCTCCAGACCTGGCAATGTTCAAGGACCGTCTCAGTATTCTAACTGTCGGAGGTATGGAAACGCAAGTCTCACTGTAGTTTTGTCCCTCTCTCTGTGCCTGAATATTTGCTTTTTGTATTGTTTGCGTAGGAACTTTTGCTTTATCTTTCTCACATCTTTTTCCCTGGCTTTTCAGTGGAATACACTTGATAAACAACTGCTAGTGTTCTCGTTGGAATGTTTGGTTATTTATCACATGATCGGATGCTAAGCCATCAGCCGCCCTGAAATAAAGACGGAGGGAGTTAGAGCCTCTCTCTGTAGCAGCCCCAGTGTGTGGGTGCCAGAGAACACGGACGTCTTCAGACAATAAGTGTACTCCTATAGTGCTTTCCTGTCGTAGTTCTAGCAGAGTAGACACAGTGTTGAAGTACTAGGCAATAGGCTTATTTCAATCTATCTACAAAAGTGTAGTGGTACCTAGTCACATTCCTCTCAAACTGTGTAGATTTTTTTTTTACATTACACCACTGCCATCAGCCTGTACCGTTGACACCAGTCAGGATTGGGCCATGGACTTATGCTGCTTACGCCAAATCTTGACTCTGACATCTGCATGACGCAACAGGATCCTTGATTTGTCGGACCAGGCAATGTTTTTCCACTACTCAATTGTCCAGTGTTGGTGATCGCGTGCCCACTGGAGCCGCTTCTTGTTGTTTTTAGCTGATAGAAGTAGAATCTGGTGTGGTTGTCTGCGGGAATAGCCCATCCGTAACGAGGACCGACGAGTTGTGCATTCCGAGATGCCATTCTGCACACCCCTGTTGTACTGCGCCGTTATTTGCCTCTTTGTGGCCCCCCGGTTAGCTTACACGATTGTTGGCATTCTCCTTCGAAATCTCATCAACATGCTGTTTTCGCCCACAGGACTGCCGCTGACTGAATGTTTTTTGTTTGTCGCACCATTCTCGGTAAACCCTAGGTCAGGGTTCCCCAACTGGTGGCCCGTGAGTGATTTTATTTGGCCCCACAGGTTTTCTAAGCAAAAACTATAGATATAGATAGATACTACTGTTCAAAAGTTTGGGGTCACTTAGAAATGTCCTTGTTTTCGAAAGAAAGCAATTTTTTTGTCCATTTAAAATAACATCAAATTGATCACAAATACAGTGTAGACATTGTTAATGTTGTAAATGGCTATTGTAACTGGAAACGGCTGATTTTTTTATGGAATATCTACATAGGCGTACAGAGGCCCATTATCAGCAACCATCAGTCCTGTGTTCCAACGGCACGTTGTGTTTGCTAATCCAAGTGTATTATTTTAAAAGGCTAATTGATCATTAGAAAACCCTTTTGCAATTATGTTAGCACAGCTGAAAGCTGTTGTGCTGATTTTAAAGAAGCAATAAAACTGGCCGCCTTGAGACTAGTTGAGTATCTGGAGCATCAGCAATTGTGGGTTCGATTACAGGCGCAAAATGGCCAGAAACAAATAACTTTCTTCTGAAACTTGTCAGTCTATTCTTGTTCTGAGAAATTAAGGCTATTCCATGCGAGAAATCGCCAAGAAACTGAAGATCTCGTACAACGCTGTGTACTACTCCCTTCACAGAACAGCGCAAACCGGCTCAAACCAGAATAGAAAGAGGAGTGGGAGGCCCCGGTGCACAACTGTGCAAGAGGACAAATACATTAGTGTCTAGTTTGAGAAACAGACGCCTCACAGGTGCTCAGCCTTAATCTTTTATTTTTATTGGCCAGTCTGAGATATGGCTTTTTCAATGCAACTGTGCCTAGAAGGTCAGCATCCCGGAGTCACCTCTTCACTGTTGACGTTGAGACTGGTGTTTTGCGGGTACTATTTAATGAAGCTGCCAGTTGAGGACCTGTGAGGTGCCTGTTTCTCAAACTAGACACTCTAATGTATTTGTCCTCTCCTCCCACTCCTCTTTCTATTCTGGTTAGAGCCAGTTTGCGCTGTTCTGTGAAGGAAGTAGTACACAGCGTTGTACGAGATCTTCAGTTCCTTGGCAATTTCTCGCATGGAATAGCCTTCATTTCTCAGAACAAGAATAGACTGAGTTTCAGAAGAAAGTTATTTGTTTCTGGCCATTTTGAGCCTGTAATCGAACCCACAATTGCTGATGCTCCAGATACTCAACTAGTCTCAAGAAGGCCAGTTTTATTGCTTCTTTAATCAGCACGAAAGTTTTCAGCTGTGCTAACATAATTGCAAAAGTGTTTTCTAATGATCAATTAGCCTTTTAAAATGATAAACTTGGATTGGCAAACACAACGTGCCATTGGAACGCAGGACTGATGGTTGCTGATAATGGGCCTCTGTACGCCTATGTAGATATTCCATAAAAAATCTGCCGTTTTCAGCTACAATAGCCATTTACATCATTAACAATGTCTACACTGTATTTCTGATCAATTTGATATTTTAATGGGGAAAAAAATTGCTTTTCTTTTGAAAACAAGGACATTTCTAAGTGACCCAAACTTTTGAACGGTAGTGTACATACATACATACATACATACATACAGTATCAGTCAAAAGTTTGGACACACCTACTCATTCAAGTGGTTTTCTTTTCTTTTTACTATTTTCTACATTGTAGTGAAGACATCAAAACTATGAAATAACACACATGGAGTCATGTAGTAACCAAAAAAGTATATTTGAGATTCTTCAAAGTAGCCACCCTTTGCCTTGATGACAGCTTTGCACACGCTTGGCATTCTGCTTTGCACACTCTTGGCATTCTCTCGACCAGCTTCATGAGGTAGTCACCTGGAATGCATTTCAATTAACAGGTGTGCCTTCTTAAAAGTTAATTTGTGGAATTCCTGTCCTTCTTAATGCCTTTGAGCCAATCAGTTGTGTTGTGACAAGGTAGGGGGGGTATACATAAGATAGCCCTATTTGGTAAAATACCAAGTCCATATTATGGCAAGAACAGCTCAAATAAGCAAAGCAAAATGACAGTCCATCATTATTTTAAGACATGAAGGTCAATACGGAACATTTCAAGAACTTTGAAAGTTTCTTCAAGTGCAGTCGCAAAAATCATCAAGCGCTATGATGAAACTGGCTCTCATGAGGACCGCCACAGGAATGGAAGACCCAGAGTTACCAATGCTGCAGAGGATAAATTCATTAGATTTCCGTCCTCAGAAATTGCAGCCCAAATAAATGCTTCACAGAGTTCAAGTAAGAGACATATCTCAACATCAGCTGTTCAGAGGGGACTGTGTGAATCAGGCCTTCATGGTCGAATTGCTGCAAAGAAACCACTACTAAAGGACACCAATAAGAAAAAGAGACCTGCTTGTGCCAAGAAACACGAGCAATGGACATTAGACCGGTGGAAATGTGTCCTTTGGTCTGGAGTCCAAATTGGAGATTTTTGGTTCCAATCGCCGTGTCTTTGTGAGACGCGGTGTGGGTGAACGGAAGATCTCCGCATGTGTGGTTCCCACCATGAAGCATGGAGGAGGAGGTGTGATGGTGCTTTGCTGGTGACACTGTCTGTGATTTATTTAGAATTCAAAGCACGCTTAACCAGCATGGCTACCACAGCATTCTGCAGCGATACACCATCCCATCTAGTTTGGGCTTAGTGGGACTATCATTTGTTTTTCAACAGGACAATGATTCAAAACACACCTCCAGGCTGTGTAAGGGCTATTTTACCAAGAAGGAGAGTGATGGAGTGCTGCATCAGATGACCTGGCCTCCACAGTCACCCGACCTCAACCCCATTGAGATGGTTTGGGATGAGTTGGACCGCAGAGTGAAGGAAAAGCAGCCAACAAGCGCTCAGCATATGTGGGAACTCCTTCAAGACTGTTGGAAAAGCATTCCTCATGAAGCTGGTTGAGAGAAGGCCAAGAGTGTGCAAAGCGGTCATCAAGGCAAAGTATGGCTACTTTGACGAATCTAAAATCTAAAATAGATTTTCATTTGTGTAACACTTTTTTGGTTACTACATGATTCCGTATGTGTTATTTCATAGTTTTGATGTCTTCACTATTATTCTACAATGTAGAAAATAGTAACAAATATAGAAAAATCTTAAATGAATAGTTGTATCCAAACTTTTGACTGGTACTATATATAGATATACATACATACATACACTACATACACTACATACACTACATACACTACATACATACGCTACATGACCAAAAGTATGTGGACACCGGTTGGACGTACTGCCAAATTCTCTAAAACGACGTTGGAGGCAGCTTAGGGTATAGAAATATACATTCAATTCTCTGGCAACTGCTCTGGTGGACATTCCTGCAGTCAGCATGCCAATTGCACGTTCCCTCAACTTGGGACATCTGTTACATTGTGATGTGTGACAAAACTGCATATTTGAAGTGGTATTTTATTGTCCCCAGCACTAGGTGCACCTGTGTAATGATCATGCTGTTTAATCAGTTTCTTGATATGTCACACCTGTCAGGTTAATGGATTACCTTGACAAAGGAGAAATGCTCACTAACAGGGGTGTAAACAAATTTGTGCACAACATTTGAGAGAAATGTCTGGGATTTTTTTTATTTCAGCTCATGAAACATGGGACCAACACTTTACATGTTTCCTTTATATTTTTGTTCACTGTATAAACAACTCCTTCCTCATAACATGCACACAAATGCTCTTGACTGCTCATTGCCTTACGCTTTGTTTTTGAGAATGGACACTAAAGCTCTTGTACTTTACTGCTTGCACTTGGTGTAAGATAACATACTGTAGAAAGGCAGGATTCTGCCTCTGGATAACGTTTTGCATTTTTAAATTTCATTAATTTAGAAGACGCTCTTATCCAGAGCAACTTACAGGAGCAATTCGGGTCAAGTGCCTTGCTCAAGGGCATCTTTCACCTAGTGGGCTCTGGGATTTGGACCAGTGACCTTTTGGTTACTGGGCCAACGCTCTTAACCGCTAGGATACCTGCCGCCCTGTGACGATGAAATCATCACCGACCCTCGGTGCACCTCGATGATGCTTTTGCACATCTGCATGATTCTTTGGTCTAGTCTAATGCGAGGAGATGGCTTCCAAGAAACCCCCATGATTCACACTGTCTAACACACTGTATATACAGTTGAAGTCGGAAGTTTACATACACCTTAGCCAAAAACACTTAAACTCAGTTTTTCGCAATCCCTGACATTTAATCCTAGTAAAAATTCCCTGTCTTAGTTCAGTTTGGATCACCACTTTATTTTAAGAATGTGAAATGTCAGAATAATAGTAGAGAGACTGATTTATTTCAGCTTTTATTTCTTTCATCACATTCCCAGTGGGTCAGAAGTTTACATACACTCAATTAGTATTTGGTAGCATTGCCTTTAAATTGTTCAACTTGGGTCAAACTTTTCGGGTAGCCTTCCACAAGCTTCCCACAATAAGTTGGGTGAATTCTGTCCCATTCCTCCTGACAGAGCTGGTGTAACTGAGTCATGTTTGTAGGCCTCCTTGCTTGCACACGTCTTTTCAGTTCTGCCCACACATTTTCTATAGGATTGAGGTCAGGGCTTTGTGATGGCCACTCCAATACCTTGACTTTGTTGTCCTTAAGCCATTTTGCCACAACTTTGGAAGTATACTTGGTGTCATTGTCCATTTGGAAGACCCATTTGTGACCAAGGTTTAACTTCTTGACTGATGTCTTGAGATGTTGCTTCAATATATCCACATAATTTTCCTTCCTCATGATGCCATCTATTTTGTGAAGTGCACCAGTCCCTCCTGCAGAAAAGCACCCCCACAGCATGATGCTGCCACCCCCGTCCTTCACGGTTGGGATGGTGATCTTCGGCTTGCAAGGTACCCCCTTTTTCCTCCAAACATAAGGATGGTCATTATGGCCAAACAGTTCTATTTTTGTTTCATCAGACCAGAGGACATTTATCCAAAAAGTACGATCTTTGTCCCCATGTGCAGTTGCAAACCGTAGTCTGTCTTTTTTATGGCGGTTTTGGAGCAGTGGCTTCTTCCTTGCTGAGCAGCCTTTCAGGTTATGTCGATATAGGACTTGTTTTACTGTGGATATAGATACTTTTGTACCTGTTTCCTGCAGCATCTTCACAAGGTCCTTTTGCTGTTGTTCTGGGATTGATTTGCACTTTTCGCACCAAAGTACGTTCATCTCTAGGAGACAGAACGTGTCTCCTTCCTGAGAGGTATGACGGCTGCGTGGTCCCATGGTGTTTATACTTGCGTGCTATTGTTTGTTCAGATGAACGTGGTACCTTCAGGCGTTTGGAAATTGCTCCCAAGGATGAACCAGACTTGTGGAGGTCTACCATTTTTGTTTTGAGGTCTTGGCAAATGTATTTGATTTTCCCATGATGTCAAGCAAAGAGCCACTGAGTTTGAAGGTAGGCCTTGAAATACATCCTCAGGTACACCTCCAATTGACTAAAATTATGTCAATTAGCCTATCAGAAGCTTCTAAAGCCATGACATAATTTTCTGGAATTTTCCAAGCTGTTTAAAGGCACAGTCAACTTAGTGTATGTAAACTTCTGACCCACTGGAGTTGTGATACAGTGAATTATAAGTGAAATAATCTGTCTGTAAACAATTGTTGGAAAAATTACTTGTGTCATGCACAAAGTAGATGTCCTAACCGACTTGCCAAAACTATAGTTTGTTAACAAGAAATGTGTGGAGTGGTTGAAAAACGAGTTTTAACCTAAGTGTAATTTAAACTTCCGACTTCAACTGTAGATGACGTGTGCTGTCTGGCTGGTGATGGCAATGACCTTGTCATTGGGGAGCCACGTCTCTCCACCATGTAGCGGGAGAGTGTGTATTCCTTGCAGTGTGCTGCTGTCTGTGGCATTTAGGAGCAGCCATATTGTTGCCTTGTAGGCTGGCAGTGTTGAAAGTGAATTTGCTAGTGAGTGTGCAGAGTATGCAAGAAGCCCTTGGAGAAACTCCACTACTGCAAGTCAGGTCAGCTAAATGCTGTTTTATTCTGATGTCACAGCATTATAGGATACCCATAGTTTTTCCTGCCTCGTGTCCAGTCATTTGAAGCTTTGTTCTGTCCCTGAACGGATTCTTCTTTGCGTGGATACTCTTTGATATCACTCAAGTCCCCATCCTTGACACACACGCTTTCAGTAACACACATGAACAAACCCACACACACATTCTTTTAAATCTTTCTTTCTTTTCTTTGAGCTATTCTCTATTCTATTTAATATCATCTCTATTACTGCCAACCTTTTGTAGCTAAAACTATTAACATTATTAAACTCTAATTTCCTATATCACCAATACTCACACATCCATTTCGCTTGCATTTATGCATCAACTACCCTACTCCATAGTTGTTAATTTTGCGAATGCAACATTATTGCTTTTCTCTTGTTTTCTTGAGGCAATCAAATAAGATTAAATGAAGTGTCTCTTTATCTTAGATTGCCCTGACTTCTATTTCATTACCTTTTTTGGCACCAGCATTTGAACTAAGAACATAAAACAACAAGCAATTAAATTATAGTTATCCTCCTAGCACAGATGTCACACTACAAATTCAGCTCATGAAATCTCATTCTTTCTTGACTGCCTCAAAATATCTCTTTAATTGGCTTTCGTCTCCTGGAGAATTTAGTCCCCATAAAAATATTGGGTGAATCTAAACTGTTAATTTTAAGCAATCCTTGATATGTGTGGCTGGTTAGGTGTGTTTTTTCCCCCACACTTACATTTTTGGGTAGAGTTTTAACATGTTCATGTTTCCCCTACCAGCTATTGTTTGCCTGGTGAGTGTGTTTTACTAACAACATATTTTCAAAGTGTCTGTACATTTTGTAGGTAAGGTGCTTATCCAGAGTAGGCTTTGAAAAGCAAAATCTAAAATGGATATCTGGTGACCTAAAACTGGGTTAGCCTTCCCTTACTTCATAGACATTCGTGACCAATCTGCGTATTCTAGAGGCTATCACCCTCTCCATACCCTCTCTTTAATATGCTTTCAACTCAAATCAACCTAAATCATGGCCATATACTAGAGAAGCACTGAAACCATAGAGACATGGGCTCAGACTCTCATCACAGGAAATTAGCTTAGCAAATGTTAATCTATTACCAATATTTTCAGAGCATATATAGGCCTACGTGAATCACTGGATCTTAAAGTGTAGAAGAACATTGATCATTTAAATGGTAATTTAGCCTAAGTCATGAGCATTCTGCTAGACCCTGTAAATACCAGTATAGTGACTGTTTACATCTGTGTTATTAAGATCACCATGACTCATCTGTCTGCCACCTCATTTAGTTCAGGAAGGGCAGTTTTCCTGATAATTCCAGTTTAGAATAGATAACATTTATCAGATTGATAATAGAACTAACTCTTGCCTCGATGACATTAATGATATTTTCCTTGTTTGTTTTTTCTTTTTTTTACCCCACAAATATACCTCATTCAACCTCTTGTGCTTGTTTTTACCCACTGCTCCCCGCTGCTCATGTCTCACCCCTTCATTAACTATTCCTATCCACGGTGTATCCATTCATGTTGCATGCCTCCACCTCTGTCCTGTTTGTTTGCCTGTGACGCTGCACCACCTTTGATTTTGCTGCATTACCTCCATGTTGCCATTATGGTGCCATCAACCATATTCCTGTGTTTTCATCCATCATCATTACCCTCCTTTTTCTCCCTAAAACCTAATAACCCATCTGGTTGTTTTTCAATTTTTATTTATTTATTTATTCCATGGTGAATGTCTTTGTTGCCTACATTCTTTCCCCCTGTGTTTCTGTTCGCTTTGTGTTTCCTCCTCTGGACTGACTGTCCCCACATCTGCCACCCTCCTCAACCCCCTCCACCCCCTCCCTCCTGCCACTCCGCCCTTCCGGATGGTCTGCTGCCCCTGCATGCTGAACAGGCTTCTATGGACTGGACGAGTCGGACTTGGACAAAGTGTTCCGCCTGCCTACCACCACCTTCATCGGGGGCACTGAGACTGCCTTGCCCCTGAGGGAGATAATCCGCCGCCTGGAGGTATTCAAACTAAACCACACGCACGCACACACCTGTCTGTCTCTCAAAGAAGTTGGGTTCCTGGCAATCGTTTCTCTTGAACGAGTGAAACGTGTACAATACAGGCTCATTAGCATGGTCAAGTGACAAGACACGCTGTCCCATTTTTCAGATGGCCTACTGCCAGCACATCGGGGTGGAGTTCATGTTCATCAATGACCTGGACCAGTGCCAGTGGATCCGGGAGAAGTTTGAGAAGCCCGGCGTCATGCAGTTCACCCTGGAGGAGAAGAGGACCCTGCTGGCCCGCATGGTTCGCTCCACCAGGTTAGAGCCACGCCCAAAAACGTTTCACCCCCTACTTACCCCTCAAACATCATCAATTAATCAAATGCATTTATAAAGCCCTTTTCACGTCAGCAGTTGTCACAAATTGCTTTTACAGTCCACCTTGTCATAGTACTTGTCCAGATTTCAGTCATTACAGGGCTCCAGACTATAGTGGGGTCGATTCCTGGGACACCCATACTTAAAAAATGTATGCACATGACTGTAAGTCGCTTTGGATAAATGCTTCTGCTAAATGGCGTGTGTGTGTACACTACCGTTCAAAAGTTTGGGGTCACTTAGAAATGTCCTTGTTTTCAAAAGAAAAGCAATTTTTTTTGTCCATTTAAAATAACATCAAATTGATCAGAAATACAGTGTAGACATTGTTAATGTTGTAAATGGCTATTGTAGCTGGAAACGGCTGATTAAAAAAAAAAAAAGAAGGAATATCTACATAGTTGTACAGAGGCCCATTATCAGCAACCATCAGTCCTGTGTTCCAATGGCACGTTGTGATTGCTAATCCAAGTTGATCATTTTAAAAGGCTAATTGATCATTAGAAAACCCTTTTGCAATTATGTTAGCACAGCTGAAAACTGTTGTGCTGATTAAAGAAGCAATACATCTGGGCTTCTTGAGACTAGTTGAGTATCTGGAGCATCAGCAATTGTGGGTTCGATTACAGGCTCAAAATGGCCAGAAACAAATAACTTTCTTCTGAAACTCGTCAGTCTATTCTTGTTCTGAGAAATTAAGGCTATTCCATGCGAGAAATTGCCAAGAAACTGAAGATCTCGTACAACGCTGTGTACTACTCCCTTCACAGAACAGCGCAAACTGGCTCTAACCAGAATAGAAAGAGGAGTGGGAGGCCCCGGTGCACAACTGAGCAAGAGGACAAATAATCAGTGTCTAGTTTGAGAAACAGACGCCTCACAGGTCCTCAACTGGCAGCTTCATTAAATAATACCTGCAAAACACCAGTCTCAACGTGAACAGTGAAGAGGCGACTCCGGGATGCTGACCTTCTAGGCAGAGTTGCAAAGAATAAGTCCAGTGTCTGTGTTCTGTTGCCCATCTTAATCTTTTCTTTTTATTGGCCAGTCTGAGATATGGAATTTCTTTGCAATTCTGCCTAGAAGGTCAGCATCCCGGAGTCGCCTCTTCACTGTTGACGTTGAGACTGGTGTTATGCGGGTACTATTTAATGAAGCTGCCAGTTGAGGACCTGTGAGGCGCTTGTTTTATAAGCCATGAAATGTCCTCTCCCTATCCACTCGCGCTACAAAGTGTATCGATAGACGTTTTTATTAGTGTCTTGTGTCTTTCTAATATCGAGGAGTATTTCACGTTCTTTGGTCATACGAGTAAGGGTACAACATTAATTGGTGCATGAGTCAGAAATAATGAAGTGTGACTCGAGTTTTGCCATCAGCTGGAAGACTGTGTTCCCTTTTTGGTCAGTGAGCAGAGGAAGGAAGAGCTGAAGGACTGTGAAAGGCAGCCTCTCTGCTTCTCACTCGCTCTCTCTCTCTCATGCTCTTTCTCTCTCTCTCTCATGCTCTTTCTCTCTCCTAATGCTGACCATCAGATGCAGGCACCATCAGTCCAGTAAAATAAAATAAAAACGCAAATGATTGCAATTTATGCCTCACAAGTAATACAACAAATGATCTATTAACATGTGAAGCTTGCTAAGACTAACGTTTGGCAGAGCTAAATATACACAAACCAATAGTATAATACAGAAAACGTGGTTTATATGAAGAACCAAAGTTGAAAGCAGCTTCGTTCTTGTTTCTTGACTGCATGCATTCTTGACTAACTGTGCCTGCTTGAGTGACAGTGGGCGGGGCTTGGTGTATGTGTGTGGGGAAAGCTGTGAGGAGAGAGACGTCAAACGGAATAAACTATAAAAACGGACTGAGTAGCACACGTCAATATTGCAATTTCGATTACAATTTGATTCAATGTGCAGCCCTAGCGAAATGCACATCGGCCATTGCGAGTGCAGGCCTAATTTTTTTAGGACATTTACTGTTAGATTAATAAATGGCTACCAGCAGTTGGTATTATGTTTAGAGTTAGCAATCTAGCTAATGTGTTTTGATTTTACTTACTCAGGAGGTGAATTAGCCCCAAATAAATTAGCTATATATTATAATGATAATAATGCAAATAAAGATGTAGGCAAATTAATCTCTATTAAACAACAAATTTAAGAACAATAGCCTAATTGTCAATCCAAAATATATGACAGTCACTGGATTAGGTAGCTCATAAAAATATCGTTGGTCATGTATTCCTGCCTGGATATGTATGAAACAACGTATTTCTTGAATACCATCTTAGTCTATTACACCCCTAATAAAGCACTGTGAATTACTTTATAAGATGATTACACATTATTCTATTGCTTCATGCCACAGTTATTTTTGGTGTGACCAAATCATGGGGTGGCGCCACCAACTGAAAAAGTCAGTGGCACTAGTGCCACCAGGGGATTTTTTTTGTCAGGAGCACTGCATTGGACCAATACTGCAAACTAATATCATAGGAGATTTCTGGAGTCCTTCTCTCCAAAGGGATATGGCCGTGTGCTGACGACGTGCGCTGTGTACCGCAGGTTCGAGGAGTTCCTCCAGAGGAAGTGGTCGTCAGAGAAGCGCTTCGGCCTGGAGGGCTGCGAGTCTCTGATCCCAGCCCTCAAGACCATCATTGACAAGTCCAGCGAGAAGGGTGTGGAGAACGTCGTCATGGGCATGCCACACAGGTGGGTAATAACCAAAGGAAAACAAGGGGAGGGGATGCTTGAGTTTCTGCAATGTGGTTTCACTGTCAGCCTTATCTCCTCTGACACATGCTCCCCATCTCCTAGGGGTCGTCTGAACGTGCTGGCCAACGTCATCCGCAAGGAGCTGGAGCAGATCTTCTGCCAGTTTGACTCCAAGCTGGAGGCTGCCGATGAGGCGAGTCCCATCTAGCCCACCCACTGCAATTCTTGACTGTACTAAATGGAACACAACTACTGAATGGTCTGAATGTGTGGCTCTATTGTAGATGTCTAGCTGTGTTCTGCTGCCAGTGTGTTTGACTCTGTTGTTGTTGCAGGGCTCTGGTGATGTCAAGTACCACCTGGGGATGTACCACAGGAGGATCAACCGTGTGACGGACCGCAACATCACCCTGTCCCTCATGGCCAACCCCTCCCACCTGGAGGCTGTGGACCCGGTGGTGCAGGGAAAGACTAAGGCTGAGCAGTTCTACTGCGGAGACACCGAGGGACACAAGGTACGGACTGACTGACCGACACCGCTGGTTTTGAACACGGTTTGAATACCGGCGTATTTCTTTTCTCAACGTGACAAGGGAGTACTTGTAGAGATCATAGTCATTTTTTGTACTGTAGAAATGCACCCTTTCGGTTCGATCCCAGGTTTCGGCACCGACAAAAATACATTTTTCTGCCCTTCACATACACACTGATCTGTACCGGATGAGTGAAACTGTGGTTTTCACCAATCCGACTTTATCTGATGCGTTATTACCTCAAGGAAGAATGTATTGTAAATGGTCTGCATTTGATGTTGGATTGTTTGTGTGCCAGGTGATGTCCATCCTGATGCACGGTGACGCTGCCTTCGCCGGCCAGGGCGTCGTGTACGAGACCTTCCACCTCAGCGACCTGCCCTCCTACTCCACCCACGGCACGGTGCACGTGGTCGTCAACAACCAGGTGTGCGCGCACACACGCCAAGCTTAACCACCGACCACACCTGGTCTGGAGAAGATACAAATAGACTTTGTTCCACGTCGGTTTCAGCCATGCTAGGAAACCAGTGGTTGTGTTGGATGGCTGTCGTGCTAACCCTCTCACCCCCTACCTTCCCCCAGATTGGCTTCACCACTGACCCCCGTATGGCGCGCTCCTCTCCGTACCCCACTGACGTGGCCCGGGTGGTCAACGCTCCCATTTTCCACGTGAACGCTGATGACCCTGAGGCTGTGGTGTACGTGTGCAACGTGGCCGCCGAGTGGAGAGCCACCTTCCACAAGGACGTGGTGGTGGACCTGGTGAGTAGAGTTCCCTAGGTACAGATCTATGATCAGTTTCCCTTCCCCCAATCCTAACCTTAACCATTAGTGGGGAAAATGCATAACTGACCCAAGATCAGCGTCTAGGGGCAACTTCACCGTACTCCAAAGTTCCCCACTGGTTCATTTCAACCCACTGTCTGCTTAAGTAGCGGTTAGGAGGAAATATATAGGGGAAAAAGGCTTCTTACTCACATACGCAATAGTACCAGTTAGTTTAGCTCCGCCTTATGACGTCCACAGCAGCCAACATCAATACCAGTGTGTTTGTGTGTGCAGACCTGCCAACCTGCACAAATTTTGTGTACCATGCACGTAATTTGAGGTAGAAGTATGTCAGAAAATCCTAGTGAGAGCCCTGATTGTACATTTAAACAAATGTTTTAGTTAACTACTGACGAGCAGCTAATTATCAAGAATCCTACTGAGGCAGTCTTCTGCCAACATCATTATTAGGCAAAACAATGTGCATTTGCCTATGATTTGGGCAGTGTGGGTGTCGCGCACGCCGTCGTGGGGGCGGGGGGGTGCCGCCGCGCTGATGTGGTATTCTTCAAGGTTGGCAGGTCTGTGTGTGTGTGTTTATTAAGCAGCAACTATGTTTGTGTGTCGGCAGGTGTGCTACCGGCGGTTGGGACACAATGAGATGGACGAGCCCATGTTCACCCAGCCCCTGATGTACAAGCAGATCAAGAAGCAGAAGGGAGTGATGCAGAAGTATGGCGAGAAACTCATCGCAGAGGGGGCCGTCACGAGACAGGAGTACGAGGTCAGGGCTCAACCACTTCGACCATATCTCACACACACACACACACACTCTCCATAGAGTAGAGCCGAGGAGTCATCCTCTCCACTTCTGCCCTCCATTTCTCTCTCTCTCTCTCTCTCTCTCTCTCTGTCTCTCTGTCTCTCTGTCTCTCTGTCTCTCTCTCTCTCTCTCTCTCTCTCTCTCTCTCTCTCTCTCTCTCTCTCTCTCTCTCTCTCTCTCTCTCTCTCTCTCTCTCTCTCTCTCTCTCTCTCTCTGTCTGTCTGTCTGTCTCTCTCTGTCTGTCTCTCTCTCTCTCTCTCTCTGTCTCTCTCTCTGTCTGTCTCTCTCTCTCTCTCTCTGTCTGTCTCTCTCTCTCTGTCTGTCTCTCTCTCTCTCTCTCTCTCTCTGTCTCTCTGTCTCTCTGTCTCTCTGTCTCTCTGTCTCTCTGTCTCTCTGTCTCTCTGTCTCTCTGTCTCTCTGTCTCTCTGTCTCTCTCTCTCTCTCTCTCTCTCTCTCTCTCTCTCTCTCTCTCTCTCTCTCTCTCTCTCTCTCTCTCTAGGAGGAGATTGCCAAGTATGATAAGATCTGTGAGGAGGCACATGTTCGCTCCAAGGATGAGAAGATCCTCCACATCAAGCACTGGCTGGACTCTCCCTGGCCTGGTGAGTGGGTTAACAGCTCACAGACACACATACACAATGCTGTGTGTGTGTTGTGAATAATGGACCTGTGTGTGTAGGTTTTTTCAATCTGGATGGCCAGCCCAAGAGCCTGACCTGCCCGTCCACTGGCCTGACTGAGGAGGAGCTGACCCACATCGGACAGGTGGCCTCCTCAGTGCCAGTCGAAGACTTCACCATCCATGGAGGTGGGGAACCCTACTCTAAACCATATAATTAAATAGAACATAATAATAACATGATATAATGTATCTCTATGCCTTTTACATTTAAATCCTCTGAGGGAGGGAGAGTCAAAAGTGCTTAAGTGCAGAGTGAAGACATGGCTCTTTTTAATGACTCTGGCTTTAAACACACATTTGACGGCGCCTTTGTTTTCTGTACACACACAGCATGATTTACACCAGTGACGAGTGTCTGGTTTGCGCTCCTCCGCAGGTCTGAGCCGTGTCCTGAAGGCCCGAGGGGAGATGATCAAGAACCGCACGGTGGACTGGGCCCTGGGAGAATACATGGCCTTTGGCTCTCTGCTCAAAGAGGGCATCCACGTTCGCCTCAGCGGCCAGGACGTGGAGAGAGGCACCTTCAGGTGACAGGGAAGGGAGCATGTAATCTTGTGTGTCTCCCAAATGACACCCCAAATTATGGTCTCTGGTCAAAAGTAGTGCACTATATAGGGAATAGGCTGCCATTTGGGACGCAGGTTTTGTCCCTCATTGTCCCTGCTGTGTGTTTCCCTCCCTGCCAGTCACCGACACCATGTGCTGCACGACCAGAACGTGGACAAGAGAGTCTGCATCCCCATGAACCACGTGGCCCCCAACCAGGCCCCCTACACCGTCTGCAACAGCTCCCTGTCTGAGTACGGCGTGCTGGGTCAGTCTCTCTCTCCCTCACACACACACACTCACTCACTCACATTTACTGTGGAAACATTTACTATGGAAACAGAATCTGAGAAACTGGGAAATATCACAGGAACTCTCATTCAAATAATCTCTTACTAGTATCTCCACCCGCTTACTGGGTACTCACACTTGGAGAGTAATCGGGGACCTAGTAACCAGTCATTTTGAATGAAAGGAGACACACAGCGACTTAACTGTCCGCGATGAGAGTGCTAGCGACCAACATTCAACATTTCAAATTTCAGTGACTCGACAGCGAATTGGGAGGGGGCAGCTCTTGCTAGCTTTGACATTGGCTAGAACAACAACAACTGACATAATGCATGCCATTTGAACGATACACCAACCCGGAGAGATTTTAACGGCTTGATCGCTGACTATCTCGGCAAGTGAGTCTTGAGTTAGGAACCGCTCTCACTCACACTCTCTCTCGCGTTCTTTCCCTCTGTCTCTGTTGTCAGGTTTCGAGCTGGGCTTTGCCATGGCCAGTCCCAATGCCCTGGTCCTGTGGGAGGCCCAGTTCGGAGACTTCCACAACACAGCCCAGTGCATCATCGACCAGTTCATCTGCCCCGGCCAGGCCAAGTGGGTCCGGCAGAATGGCATAGTTCTGCTGCTGCCACACGGCATGGAGGGCATGGTGAGTACCCCAGAGCTCCAGTTGGAGGGAGGAGATGGCGTTTCAAACAATTGTTCATAATAATTCATTTATACTACATGCTTTTGGGTAAAGTACATCTACTTGAAAATAGTTGATAAAAACATTGTTAATATGATGGTTATTTTATTCACTGTCTTCATCCATTATCATCCGTTTACTGTGCCAGCCCTAGTGACCTCACTGCGCTCCTCTCCTCTCCTCCACTCCACAGGGCCCAGAACATTCCTCTGCTCGTCCAGAGAGATTCCTCCAGATGTGTAACGATGATCCTGACGTGCTCCCGGTAGGTCAACCCCTCACTCTTAATCATTCTGCACTGCCTCTTGTATCCAAAAGGCTGCTCACGTTAATGTATTCTAGTTCATGCCTGACAATGACGTAGCTAGACATTTTCTTCCAAATAGATTTCACTCTATCTCTCTGTGGTTTGCCCACCAGAGATCCCAATGTCCTTGGTAGAGTTTCTGGTCGTAGTGCTGGTTAGAATAGATACTTCAGATGTACCAGCAGTTGTCTGAGAGGGATTGTCCTTCCCACTTCGTGTCTTTTTGTGAAAGTTCTCTAGACGACTATACATGCCAGCTGCAGACTGAAATGATAAGGTCTAGTGCATTGTCTTCTTCTTCACCTCGTGTAGAGGTTGAGAGTTTCAGAGTTTCTCCATTTCAAACGTGTGGACTAACGTCTCACGTTTTCTGGTCTTTCTGGTCTTGTAGAAATTCAACCATTTTACAACGTTTAGCTCACGCTTCACATCTGCTGGTCTGTAGAGTTTCAACCATTTTAAGCTGTGGGTCTTGCTGGTCTGGGTAGAAATTCAACCGTTTGCAACGTTTGGCTCACGCTTCACATCTGCTGGTCTTCCTTTGGTAATGGAGTTGTAGTTTTAAACCATTTTGTAACGTTTAGCTCACAGTCTGTAGAGTTTCAAACATTTGCACGTCGATGCTTTTATTCCTGAGACGGCTGCAGTGCTTGCGGAAGTGTCCGTAGGACAAGAGAAGTTAATCTCAGCTACAGTATCTTATGACTCCAAGGGGGAGTGAAGTTGCTCATTCACAGAGACTGCTGGCTTGAAATCATGAAAGGACTGGTCAATCAGGTTTGCTGATTGAATGTGACGAGATATCGTAATATCTCCTTGGGTCAGATGCTTCACAGAGTTTCGAGACATCTTTTTCGAAAGGGGTTCTTTTGATAGATGCTCTTTGTGGATGACTGTGTCGCAGTCAGTGGTAGGAGACGACTGTATGGTCAGTGGAGATGGCACAGTTGCCTGTGACCACACTTGGTAGGTCTTCCAATCCATCAGTGGTATCAACCGATCCATCAAGTCTACTCCGAGTAGCATGGGTTCACTTTCGAGGCTGGTAACACAGCACAGGGTGAACAAGCGATACGTCTTGGAAGTGTAGTTTCAGCATGAGTCGCATTGTGAGAGGCGAGGTAGTCTGGGTGAAACCTCGAAGTGAAGTATTGCATCGTTCCGTTTTCAACAAACGTTTAGCTGGGTTCAAAGCCCTTTTGAGATCATTGAACAACGTTTGAGAGATGAGCGATATTGTTGATCCAGAATCAATCAGCGCATGACAGGTTAAGCAGTCCTCCAGGACTGTTTCCAGGTATGGGCTGTTTGAGTCGCGTTTTGTGGTCATATTCCCCACAAAGTGGAGTGGTCGTTCGTAACGACATGATGTCTCATTTCTGTTCATGGTGAAAACAGATTGACTTATCGGGTTTCGAGTGGAATTGGCTCTTGCAATGTGTTTGACCTTTTTCTTCGCAACATTTGTATCAGAGACTAGACAAAGCTTGTGGGCTTGTGTCTTGATCGAGCGAGCCTTGAATAGGGTCTTGAGTGAGAGCGGGAGTAATTTGATTGTTAACGTCCTTGCTAAGGGTGTTAATTCTGAAGGACTTGTTGTCCGGCAATTCCACGTCTAGTCATAGTGACTTGTCTTTTTCCTGTTTATCAAATTCTTTCCGGTTCTTTATTTCTCTTAGCAGAGCTAAGAGCTTCTGTCATCATTGAACCCATGTGGACACCCCTTCAAATTAGTGGATTCGGTTATTTCAGTCACACCCGTTGCTGACAGGTGTATAAAATTGAGCACACAGCCATGCAATCGCCATAGACAAACATTGGCAGTAGAATGGCCTTACTGAAGAGCTCAGTGACTTGCATAGGATGCCACCTTTCCAACAAGTCATTTTGTCAAATTTCTGCCCTGCTAGAGCTGTAAGTGATGTTATTGTGAAGTGGAAACGTCTAGGAGCAACAACAGCTCAGCCGCAAAGTGGTAGGTCACACAAGCTCACAGAACAGGACCGCCGAGTGCTGAAGCGCATAGCGCGTAAAAATCATCTGTTATTGGTTGCAACACTCACGAGCCAGGCCTAATCGGCCAACATCAGTGCCTGACCTCACTAATGTTCTTGTGGCTGAATGGAAGCAAGTCCCCGCAGCAATATTCCAACATCTAGTGAAAAGCCTTCCCAGAAGAGTGGAGGCTGTTATAGCAGCAAAGGAGGGACCAACTCCATATTAATGCCCATGATTTTGGAATGAGATGTTCGACGAGCAGGTGTCCACATACATTTGGTCATGTAGTGTAGGTTGTCAGTTTTGCTAGGGTATTGTGGATGGGGGTGGTGGATGGGCATAAGCCTCTGCCTCTGATTCCAAAGGTTGCAAATTCTAATTCAGCAATAGAAAGTAGTTTTTGAGATTTTTGTTTTAAGCCTATCCCAAACCTTAACCCTTACCTTAACCATTTGGAGTTAATGCCTAAACGTATCCCTAACCTTAAAAAAGTGGAGTTAATGCCTAACCTTAACCTTAAACACTTTGAAATTTGACGTTTGCAACAACTTCGAAATTGGACATTTGAGAAACATGAATGAGACTGTGAGTGCTAGTTGCTATGGGCTCTCCAACCGTGTTCCAGGGGTCTTGGGCCTATAGGCTACGTTTGGAGTTATTTGTCCACTTTAGTTGTGATACAAACCTTATCAACACATATAGGCCTATGGGCTAGGCTACATGATGCATGCGACTATGATTTGAAAAAGTCTTAGACTGCACACACTGGGCAACATTCACATGTTATAATATTCTCACCATTAAGATTATTCTCAATTTAATCTTGTCTTTACATATACAAAATAATATATGTGTGAAATTCGTTTTTATTTAGAATGGACCATTATCATGCACCTGTCGGAATAGGTGCATAATTGCAAACACTTGAATAGCAATTGAAGAAAGCTTTTCCCGCAGTTCATGCCAGCCAGGTGGGCTACGCCGCTTGAAAAGCGAAGCAATGTGCTTAATATATAGAAAGTTGAGAAATAAATATAGTAGGCCTAGCTGATGGGATCCTCTTTCAATAGAGACCAACAACTCTGTTTTCTCATGCAATTGCATAGCCTGTAAAAATGTTGCGCAACAGGAACACTTATTTAATTCCATGCATGAACCAGTTATGAGGAGCTGGCTCTCGCTGCGCAACAGGTGATCCTATTCCACTCAAACTCTGAATGCATGAAGTGTTTGATTTGATTTTTGATTTGCGTCAGAGTGATTAGAGGGGCAATAGAGTGCTGAGTACCGGCCATTAGCGACTGGCCGTTAGCAAGTTTGGTAGGCTACTAATGACCATCAGTGGCATCAAAGCGCAGTTTTGGAGAAGCCTAGTTACTGTGACTCAGCGGTCACGTGGATTTTGACCCATGACTGCCAGTGTGGCGGTAATACGGTCACCATAATAGCCCTAGTCTTTACCCTTTCCTCTCACCCTCCTCCTCCCCACCAGAGCATCACAGAAGACTTTGCAATTCGCCAGCTCCACGACTGCAACTGGATCGTGGTCAACTGTTCCAACCCTGGCAACTTCTTCCATGTGCTGAGGAGGCAGATTCTGGCACCCTTCAGGAAGCCTGTGAGCCCCCGTCAACAACAACAACATGTTTACCCTGAAGCTGCTTACTGGAGCTCATTGTCCTCTGATCTGTCCTCTTTTCTAGCTCATCGTTTTCACCCCCAAATCCCTGCTGCGCCACCCCGAGGCGAGGTCCAACTTTGACGAGATGCTGCCAGGTAAGACTGTGTGTGTGAGGGTGTGTGGCTGGGTGTTTGTGTGTGCGTGTGTGGGCGTGTGTATATCTGTGAAGGACAGTGCTGGTGTATATATGCCCACTGGATGTCTGGCAGTCGGTGAGTGTTGCCGTGTTTCCCTGCTGTGCTCCAGGCACAGACTTCCAGCGCCTGATCCCAGATAATGGCCCAGTGGCCCAGAACCCAGCCGGGGTGAAGCGCATCATCTTCTGCACAGGGAAGGTGTACTACGAACTCACCAAGGAACGCAACGCCCACGGCATGGAGGACACCGTCGCCATTGCTCGCATGGAGCAGGTAGCTACACACACAAACACACACTCAACACGTGTGCAGGCGTACATCTCAGGGCTCCCACACAGAGAGGTTTGCACTAGAAAAATGCTCAGCCGAAAGGTGAAAGGAGTTTCACTTTTGCCTGACGTAACGTGTTTGACACATTCTCTGTGTGTACGGCACCCTAAACTCACTGGTGCTCCCTTTGGCTATCTGAGCTACCTTCCTCTTCTTCATGACATGACGTGGTCCTTGTCTCTCTGTTTGCAGCTGTCCCCCTTCCCATTCGACCTGGTGAAGGCTGAGAGCGAGAAGTACCCCAATGCCGACCTGGTGTGGTGCCAAGAGGAGCACAAGAACCAGGGCTACTACGACTACGTTAAACCCCGCATGCGCACCACTATCGATCGCGCCAAGCCAGTCTGGTAAACAAAACCTTCATCTGCTCTTGTCCTCTCTCCTTAGTGTGTCTGTGTTAAACTCTTATTAAACTCTCTCCCATTACATTTGTGTTCAGGTATGCTGGTCGCCCCCCTGCCGCGGCCCCAG
Organism: Coregonus lavaretus; assembly: GCF_964263955.1. Taxonomy (NCBI): domain Eukaryota; kingdom Metazoa; phylum Chordata; class Actinopteri; order Salmoniformes; family Salmonidae; genus Coregonus; species Coregonus lavaretus. The sequence continues at coordinate 46,576,261 of NC_140001.1, read as the reverse complement.
CCACAGGAAACAAGAAGGCCCACCTGGTGGAGCTGAAGAATTTCCTGGACACTGCCTTCGATCTGGACGCCTTCAAGGACCAGATGTAACTCCTCTCTCCTCCCGCTTCCTCTGTCCCAGGATAAGGGGTAGCCTTCACCCTCCACTGCAACCCAGAGGCCCCTCCTCCTCCGTCCTATACGCACATATGCCCACATACCCCCTGGACTTGGCGCTCAGAGCAAGCCTACTCTCCTGGTGGGGGTCTCTGTCTCTAGCTCACAACGGCAACAGTCCTGTTCATTTAAGTCACTGCTATCTTCCCTGACCCAGATCCTCCCTCCTCCACTCCCCCTGGTCCTGTCTGAGCATGCCCCCTCCCTCTCCCACCTCCATCAGACACATGCCTCAAGACCACACATTCAGCAGTAGACAACCAACCAACCAGCCAGCCAGTCAAGGGTCAGGAAAGAGAACCTTTGTACAGTCAGTGATAAGTGATCCTTAGCTTGGGTTTATTTTCTACTTCCTGTTTTTCTCTGGTTAACACTCCACTCACCAACACTATAACCTTCTTGTGTTGGGTTTTGCTTCTTAAGCCCTGTGTGTGTGTAACCAAAGTACATTGTTTATAAAGCTTTATATATTTTTCTGAGAGCCGTACTGGTGATTTTGTTTCATTCTGTTGCTGTCACAATGATGTCATCCTTTTGTAAAAGCAGGGCTCCTTACATAGCCAAAGGACGGGGCAACTGTTGCAACCAGTTTGAGATGTTTACCGCTAGTATTTGGCAAAACACACAACGGTTAGTTCGATGTCCATGATTAGACCACAGAATTTCGAGGAGAACCAGGTGTTCCCCCCCCTCCTGTTCTCTGCTCTGAGCGCACTGCAGCGATGAACTTTTCTTGGTCTCTCCCCCTCTCTCTCTGTTCTCCAGGGCTATCTATCCCCTTGGTGAGTGCTACTGACATAACCACCATCTGCAACAGCTTTACATTTTTGTTTGTTTATTGGTTGTATGTGTTTTAGTTGTTTTTTTTGCCGTTCAAATCAACTTTCTCATTCTTGTAATGGCTATTAGAATAAGGTATTGAATAAGGGAAAGGGGATATATTTTGGGATTCACTGTCACACTATTGTGACATTTAACATGACAAATGCTCTTCTTTTCTCCATCTTGTACCGTTTCTCGCGAAAGAGGCTAAGACTTAGATGAGGGAAATTGGAGTGATGATGAACCAGTGAGATGAGTTGGTACCATGAGTTGGTACCATGTTTGCATTTATATTTAAGGAGTGTTGAACTGGTCAAATGAGTTGGTACCATGTTTGCATTTGTATATAAATTCACATAGGAGAAGTTTGTAAAGGATTGTTCATACAGCAATGTCAGGGCAACTTCTGTCTTTAGATGCATGGCCCTGTTGTCCTACTGCAGTAAAGGTCAAGCAGGATGGCGTTGATTTCCCCCCTCCCCCCCCCCCCCCCCCCCTTACATATAGTCCTCTCATGACTCTGGCTAAACACTGATCTCATCCAGATGACATAACCTACACCTGGCACCCCTAGATGTTTCTCAACAACTCATGTTCTCTTTTTCTCTTGCAACCCCTATATCCTGTGCCAAATTTGTTTTCAAGCATTTAGCATTCGTTTGAGGGTGTGTATGAATGAATTACCAGAGGAGTCTTTTTAGCTGCATAGCTAATTTAAAAAAACAGGACATCACCTTTTGTTTGGGTGGCTCCATGAGAAAGCAAATGATTTATTTATTTTCATATAGTGGATTAAGATTCTTTCCATTTTATTATTTTTGCTTCATTCAATAAAGACTATCTTCCCAAATCAGTGAATGGTTGAATTCTTATTTTTTTTGACAATTTGTTTTTTACATCACAAACAAAGCGAAACACCCACTATACAGCACATTACCCAAGGTGATCAACATATGGTTTCCGAATTTCATTATACACTTCCGGATTTTGTTTAACTTTAGAATATACCAAATCCAACGGGATGTACAGTAGCTAGATAGTTCAGTCCTCCAGTTTGTTATTGAGGGTGAGTGAGGCTTTCCAATTGATGGGTATACATTTTTTTTTGCAGTAATTAGGCCTAGATGACAAAACTTTCTCTTGATCACCAATATTGATTTACATTTCCCAATGGACATCTTCGTGGAGATAAATTCCTGGACACAATGAAATTATAGCACATACAGTGCCTTGAGAAAGAATTTACACCCCATGACTTTTTCCACATTTTGTTGTGTTACCGCCTGAATCTAAAATGTATTACATTTATATTTTTTGGTCACTGGCCTACAGACAATACCCCATTATTTCAATGTGGAAATATAATTTTTTGACATTTTTACTAATTAATTTTAAATGAAAATATGAAATGTCTTGAGTCAATAAGTATTCAACCACTTTGTTAGAGCAAGCCTAAATAAGTTAAGGAGTAGAATGTGCTTAACAAGTCACATGAGTTGCATGAACTGTGTCCAATAATAGTGTTTAACATGATTTTTGAATGACTACCTCATATCTGTACCCCACACATACAATTATCTGTAAGGTCCCTCAATCAAGTAGTGAATTTCAAGCACAGATTCAACCACAAAGACCAGGGAGGTTTTTCAATGCCTCACAAAGGTGTGAAAATTTTAAAAAGCAAATGTTGAATATTCCTTTTGAGCATGGTGAAGTTATTAATTATACTTTGGATAGTATATCAATACTCCCAGTCACTACAAAGATACAGGTGTCCTTCCTAACTCTGTTGCCGGAGAGGACGGAAACTGCTCAAGGATTTCACCATGAGGCCAATGGTGATTTTAAAACAGTTACAGAGTTTAATGGTTGTGATATGAGAAAACTGAGGATGGATCAACAACATTGTAGTTACTCCACAATACTAACCTAAATGGCAGAGTGAAAAGAAGGAAGCCTGTACAGAATGCATCCTGTTTGCAACAAGGCACTTAAGTAATACTGCAAAGAATGTGGCAAAGAAATGAACTTTTTGTCCTGAATACAAAGCATAACGTTTGGGGCAAATCTAACCCAACACATCACTGAGTCCCACTTCATATTTTCAAGCATGGTGGTGGCTGCATCATGTTATGGGTATGCTTGTCATCGGCAAGGACTAAGGAGTTTTTTTAGGACAAAAATACATGGAATACAACTATAAGCACAGGCAAAATCCTAGAGGGAAACCTGGTTCAGTCTGCTTTCTAACAGATACTGAGAGACAAATTCACCTTTCAGCAGGACAATAACCTAAAACACAAGGCCAAATCTACACTGGAGTTGCTTATAAAGACGACATTGAATTTTCCTGAGTGGCCTAGTTACAATTTTGACTTAAATTGGCTTGAAAATCTATGGCAAGACTTGAAAATGGCTGACTATCAATTATCAACAATCAACTTGATAGAGCTTGAATAATTGTTTAAAGAATAATGGGAAAATATTGTACAATCCAGGTATGAAAAGCTCTCAGACACTTATCCCAAAAGACTCACAGCTGTAATCAGTGGTGTAAAAAGTACCCAATTGTCATACTTGAGTAAAAGTAGATACCTTAATAGAAAATGACTCAAATAAAAGTGAAAGTCACCCAGTAAAATACTACTTGAGTAAAAGTCTAAAAGTATTTGGTTTTAAATATACTTAAGTATCAAAAGTAAATGTAATTGCTAAAATATACTTAAGTATCAAAAGTAAAAGTATAAATAATTTCAAATTCCATATATAAAGCAAACCAGATGGCATCATTTTCTTGTTTTTTAAATTTACGGATAGCCAGGGGCATACTCACACACTCAGACATAATTTACAAACTAAGCATGTGTTTAGTGAGTCTGCCACATCAGTGGCAGCAGGGATGACCAGGGATGTTCTCTTGATAAGTGTGTGAATTAGGCAATTTTCCTGTCCTGCTAAGCGTTCAAAATATAACGAGTACTTTTGGGTGTCAGGGATAATGTATGGAGTAAAAGGTACATAATTTTATTTAGGAATGTAGTGAATTAAAAGTAAAAGTAGTCAAAAAAATTAATAGTACAGATACCCCAAAAAACGACTTAAGTAGTACTTTCAAGTATTTTTACTTAAGTACTTTACACCACTGGCTGTAATCGCCGCCACTGGTGCTTTTACAAAGTATTTACTCAGGGGTAGGAATACTTATGTCATATTTATTTTATTATTAACACATTTGCATACATTTCTAAAAACATGTTTTTTTCACTTTGTCATTTGTCATTGTGGGGTATTCTGTGTAGATGGGGAGAAAAACAATCTATTTAATCAATTTTCTATTCAGGCTGTAACACCACAAAATGTGAATCACTAGTAAATAGTGTCGTAGTAAATATATAATGTTATAGCTTGGTCTGACTAAAATCTTGTGCATGACCCATTTTGTGTTGGGCGTTTGTTTTCAATACAATGGACAAAAGGGTCCTATCTTGTCAGCCTTGTCAGCAGGTGGCCAAGGACAACACCCACGCCATAGGTCTCTCAGTTCTTCCAACTCACGAGTTCTTGCTCTGAGGACACACACACACACACACACACACACACACATCATCACTGATAACACACAAACACACACACACACACACACACACACACATCATCACTGTTAAACACACACACACACACACACACAAAAATCCCCTTCTCTTAGGCTGAACATTTGAAGACAGAGAACCCGACTCAGAGCCAAATGCAACAGTGACACTAGCCTGAAGGGGACCTCGCCCAACTCATCAGGACCAATCAGAAGATCAGAACTACTAGATTCAACCTACTTCATTTATTGCATAAAATGTCTGCACACAATGTTTCGGGGCTCTCTTCAGATAAACTCCCTACGAGTTTGACGAACGAGTCCGTGCACGCTATTCCAGATATCTTTACCTCTGAATAAACTGCCTTATATTATACAATTATCCACCTTGTCCAAAAGTCTCTACTTGGCCTCAGTTCTCCAGTAAACTTGTGATCATCAACAATAGTCACTTGTTATTAGTACATTTGTAACAGCCTAACCATTACGAAACATCTATTCGATCAAATAAACATCACGTAATTCGACACTCTCATAGACCTCAATACAAAAACAGATTTTGGGCGGAGTAAATCCCAGAGATGTGACTCGAGTCACGTGACTTGGACTCGAGTACTACTCCAGTCGCAAAAAGAAAAAACACTTGTTAGTCGACTTCGACTTGAGCATCTATGACTCGTGACTTAACTTGGACTTGAGCTGTATGACTCGAGACTCGATATGTCATCTCGCGCAATATGTAAGCCTATCTGTCGTATCAGAGTGCTGCAGGTTCTGTGCGTTCAGTTCTGTCTTGGCCAATCAGATTCACGGAAATCACAAAGCATGTCATTAAGCAAAGCGAGCGCCTCGACTGTCCTCTGGTATTTATTTAGAAACGTGATAACACATCACTCCCAACAACCACAAGCAAGAACTCTTCACAGAAATGTTGCAGCAGCCTACCTAAACCGTATGGGAAGAAAACGAGACGATTTCTCAACAAGGATACTGATAACAAGCAGCCCACAGCTGCATAGGCTACATCCGATCCGCCCTGTCCCCTCTTGCCCTCTGGCCAGGGTAATCGAAGTGGTAATGTATGTAGCCTATTTATAGCCCATTTATTTATGTTTAGGAGAAAATGTGAACGTGATCAAATGTGGTTTAAGCTATATTCAAACTTGGGCTGACTGGCTAGGCTACCTTGACCTTTTCAATCCAGAATTATAAACTGAAACAACAATCAAACAACACAGTACTGAGGCGGGGCGGCATGTAGCTTAGTGGTTAAGAGCGTTGTGCCAGTAACGAAAGGTCGCTGGTTCTAATCCCCGAGTCGACTAGGTGAAAAATCTGTCGATGTGCCCTTGAGCAAGTCACTTAATCCTAATTTCTCCTGTAAATCACTCTAGATAAGAGCGTGTGCTAAAATGACTCAAATGTAAATGGAAATTACCTAAACAGACTGCATGAGTTACTTTTGCATAGGCCTATATGATGCAAACCTGCATAAAGCAAGCTCAGCCCTGTGAGTTCTATTATCCAATTGCAGTGGTTGTGTCTGTGTAAAGGAAAGTCTAGTTTTAAAATATAATTCATATTAACAAGTACAAGGTTGCTGCAGTTTGACAGGGTTTTCATCCTCCCTAGGGCCAGGAGTTTTTCCAGAACTTCTTTGAAACCATGTGACCTGTTTAGACAGTATCTGTATACATAGGCAGCAGGTAGCTTAGTGGTTAAGAGCATTGGGTCAGTAACCGAAAGGTCAATGGTAGACCTGCACCAGGCTGGGAAGACTGAATCTGCAATAGGTAAGCAGCTTGGTTTGAAGAAATCAACTGTGGGAGCAATTATTAGGAAATGGAAGACATACAAGACCACTGATAATCTCCCTCAATCTGGGGCTCCACGCAAGATCTCACCCCGTGGGGTTAAAATGATCACAAGAACGGTGAGCAAAAATCCCAGAACCACACGGGGGGACCTAGTGAATGACCTGCAGAGAGCTGGGACCAAAGTAACAAAGCCTACCATCAGTAACACACTACGCCGCCAGGGACTCAAATCCTGCAGTGCCAGACGTGTCCCCCTGCTTAAGCCAGTACATGTCCAGGCCCGTCTGAAGTTTGCTAGAGTGCATTTGGATGATCCAGAAGAGGATTGGGAGAATGTCATATGGTCAGATGAAACCAAAATATAACTTTTTGGTAAAAACTCAACTCGTCGTGTTTGGAGGACAAAGAATGCTGAGTTGCATCCAAAGAACACCATACCTACTGTGAAGCATGGGGGTGGAAACATCATGCTTTGGGGCTGTTTTTCTGCAAAGGGACCAGGACGACTGATCTGAGTAAAGGAAAGAATGAACGGGGCCATGTATCGTGAGATTTTGAGTGAAAACCTCCTTCCATCAGCAAGGGAATTGAAGATGAAACGTGGCTGGGTCTTTCAGTATGACAATGATCCCAAACACACCGCCCGGGCAACAAAGGAGTGGCTTCGTAAGAAGCATTTCAAGGTCCTGGAGTGGCCTAGCCAGTCTCCAGATCTCAACCCCATAGAAAATCTTTGGAGGGAGTTGAAAGTCCGTGTTGCCCAGCGACAGCCCCAAAACATCACTGCTCTAGAGGAGATCTGCATGGAGGAATGGGCCAAAATACCAGCAACAGTGTGTGAAAACCTTGTGAAGACTTACAGAAAACATTTGACCTGTGTCATTGCCAACAAAGGGTATATAACAATGTATTGAGAAACTTTTGTTATTGACCAAATACTTATTTTCCACCATAATTTGCAAATAAATTCATTAAAAATCCTACAATGTGATTTTCTGGATTTTGTTTTCTCATTTTGTCTGTCATAGTTGACGTGTACCTATGATGAAAATTACAGGCCTCTCTTATCTTTTTAAGTGGGAGAACTTGCACAATTGGTGGCTGACTAAATACTTTTTTTCCCCACTGTATATACATTTTACGGGCACAATCTATTTTACAATAGTTCAATTTAGTTTGTTTTTAGTCCTGTCCTTCTACCCTCAACCTCTATTAACCACCATCTATTTCTGATGTCCATCCAGTTTGATTTATATTTGCCATATATTTGTAACTGTGCTGTTTCACAAAAGTTCTGAACCTATATACATTTTACAGACACAGTATATTTTACATTCATTATCTTGTTGTTATTAGTCCCACCCTTCAGCTCCATTCAACCCTTCCCATCGATCTCTTAACCTCTTCATCACTAGGCACCTGGCTAAAGTGCCTGCCTCGAAAATACATCCCCAAATTGAATAGAGTATATCTCCAAAACAACAAGGGCTATAAACATAATCTTGGTAGCAAAAGAAAGGTAACACATGTGAGATGTATCTTGAAGTTAAATCATTAATGTGTCAGAGTACATGAAGCTAGAACACAGCATAAATTGGGAGGTTTTGATTCCGCCTGAAAGTAACTTCAGGTTTTATAGGGAATGCTTTATTGGACTTATGCAACTGCAGCCCCTAAACACTATTGGACCATAGCCCAATATCTGATGAGTACTTATGTGAAGTTTGATGCCAATAAAGTAAAGTAAACTAAAGTTGTAGGGGTTTTAGTTGAAGTATGTTTAGGCGGATTACCAAATGGAGACATTTGGGTAGATTTGGGCACCATCACATTTACATTTACTTATCCAGAGCGACTTACAAATTGGTGCATTCAACTTATGATAGCCAGTGGGACAACCACCTTTTTTTATGGGGGGTGGGGGAAGAAGGATTACTTTATACTATTCCAGGTATTCCTTAAAGAGGTAGGGTTTCAAGTGTCTCCGGAAGGTGGTCAGTGACTCCGCTGTCCTGGCGTCGTGGGGGAGCTTGTTCCACCATTGGGGTGCCAGAGCAGCAAATAGCTATACTGGGCTGAGCGGGAACTGTGCTTCCGTAGAGGTAGGGGAGCTAGCAGGCCAGAGGTGGATGAACGTAGTGCCCTCGTTTGGGTGTAGGGTCTGATCAGAGCCTGAAGGTAAGGAGGTGCCGTTCCCCTCACAGCTCCGTAGGCAAGCACCATGGTCTTGTAGTAGATGCAAGCCTCAACTGGAAGCCAGTGGAGTGTGCGGAGGAGCGGGGTGACATGAGAGAACTTGGGAAGGTTGAACACCAGACGAGCTGCAGCGTTCTGGATAAGTTGAAGGGGTTTAATGGCACAGGCAGGGAGCCCAGCCAACAGCGAGTTGCAGTAATCCAGACGGGAGATGACAAGTGCCTGGATTAGGACCTGTGCCGCTTTTTGTGTAAGGTAGGGTCGTACTCTGCGAATGTTATAGAGCATGAACCTGCAGGATCGGGTCACCGCTTTGATGTTAGCGGAGAACGACAGGGTATTGTCCAGGGTCACGCCAAGGTTCTTTGCACTCTGGGAGGAGGACACAATGGAGTTGTCAACCGTGATGGCGAGATCATGGAGCGGGCAGTCCTTCCCCGGGAGGAAGAGCAGCTCCGTCTTGCTGAGGTTCAGCTTGAGGTGGTGATCTGACATCCACACTGATATGTCTGCCAGACATGCAGAGATGTGATTCGCCACCTGGTGAAGGGTGAAAGGAGAACATCAGAAGGGTGAAAGGAGAAAATAAATTGTGTGTCGTCTGCGTAGCAATGATAGGAGAGACCATGTGAGGATATGACAGAGCCAAGTGACTTGGTGTATAGAGAGAATAGGAGAGGGCCTGGAACTGAGCCCTGGGGGACACCAGTGGTGAGAGCACGTGGTGCGGAGACAGATTCTCGCCACGCCACCTGGTAGGAGCGACCTGTCAGGTAGGACGCAATCCAAGAGTGAGCAGCGCCGGAGATGCCCAACTCGGAGAGGGTGGAGAGGAGGATCTGATGGTTCATAGTATCAAAGGCAGCGGATAGGTCTAGAAGGATAAGAGCAGAAGAGAGAGAGAGTTAGCTTTAGCAGTGCGGAGAGCAGTCTCAGTTGAATGACCAGTCTTGAAACCTGACTGGTTTGGATCAAGAAGGTAATTCTGAGAGAGATAGCAGGAGAGTTGGCTAGAGACGGCACGCTCAAGAGTTTTGGAGAGAAAAGAAAGAAGGGATACTGGTCTGTAGTTGTTGACATCAGAGGGATCGAGTGTAGGTTTTTTGAGGAGGGGTGCAACTCTCGCTCTCTTGAAGACAGAAGGGACATGGCCAGCGGTCAAGGATGAGTTGATGAGCGAGGTGAGGTAAGGGAGAAGGTCTCCGGAAATGGTCTGGAGAAGAGAGGAGGGGATAGGGTCAAGCGGGCAGGTTGTTGGGCGGCCGGCCGTCACAAGTCGCAATATTTAATCTGGAGAGAGAGGGGAGAAAGAAGTCAAAGCATAGGGTAGGGCAGTGTGAGCAGGACCAGCGGTGTCATTTGACTTAATAAATGAGGATCGGATGTCGTCAACCTTCTTTTCAAAATGGTTGACGAAGTCATCCACAGAGAGGGATGAGGGAGGGGGAGGAGGAGGGGGATTCAGCAGGGAGGAGAAGGTGGCAAAGAGCTTCCTAGGGTTAGAGGCGGAGGCTTGAAATTTAGAGTGGTAAAAAGTGGCTTTAGCAGCGGAAACAGAGAAAGAGAATGTAGAGGAGGGAGTGAAAAGATGACAGGTCCGCAGGGAGTCTAGTTTTCCTCCATTTCCGCTCGGCTGCCCGGAGCCCTCTTCTGTGAGCTCGCAATGAGTCGTCGAGCCACGGAGCAGGAGGGGAGGACCGAGCCGGCCGGGAGGATAGGGGACATAGAGAGTCAAAAGATGCAGAAAGGGAAGAGAGGAGGGTTGAGGAGGCAGAATCAGGAGATCGGAGGGAGAAGGATTTAGCAGAGGGAAGAGATGATAGGATGGAAGAGGAGAGAGTAGCGGGAGAGAGAGAGCGAAGGTTGTGACGGCACATTACCATCGGAGTAGGGGCAGAGTGAGTAGTGTTGGAGGAGAGCGAGAGAGAAAAGGATACAAAGTCGGAGACTTGGAGGGGAGTTGGAGTGAGATTAGTAGAAGAACAGCATCTAGTAAAGATGAGGTCAAGCGTATTGCCTGCCTTGTGAGTAGGGGGGGACGGTGAGAGGGTGAGGTCAAAAGAGGAAAGGAGTGGAAAGAAGGAGGCAGAGAGAAATGAGTCAAAGGCAGACGTAGGGAGGTTAAAGTCACCCAGAACTGTGAGGGGTGAGCCATCCTCAGGAAAGGAACTTATCAAGGCATCAAGCTCATTGATGAACTCTCCAAGGGAACCTGGAGGGAGATAAATGACAAGGATGTTAAGCTTGAATGGGCTAGTGACTGTGACAGCATGGAATTCAAATGAGGAGATAGACAGATGGGTCAGGGGAAAAGAGAGAATGTCCACTTGGGAGAGATGAGGATTCCTGTGCCACCGCCGCGCTGACCAGATGCTCTCGGGGTATGCAAGAACACATGTTCAGACGAGGAAAGAGCAGTAGGAGTAGCAGTGTTTTCTGTGGTAATCCATGTTTCCGTCAGCGCCAAGAAGTCGAGGGACTGGAGGGTAGCATAGGCTGAGATGAACTCTGCCTTGTTGGCCGCAGAACGGCAGTTCAAGAGGCTGCCGGAGACCTGGAACTCCATGTGGGTCGTGCGCGCAGGGACCACCAGATTAGAGTGGCAGCAGCCACGCGGTGTGAAGTGTTTGTATGGCCTGTGCAGAGAGGAGAGAACAGGGATAGACAGACACATAGTTGACAGGCTACAGAAAAAGGCTACAATAATGCAAAGGAGATCGGAATGAAATGAACTAAACATCTGGGAAAGCAGGAGAGCGGGGCCTCCCTCACTTACATTTCACTGAAACACTCAAATATAAGTCTCCCAACGTCCACTTTAGAAATTATAATTGTTGTAAACTACAGCGGTTCAATGTTTTCTAGGAATAGACTCTAACTTAGTTTATTCAGCTAGCTAACTTGGTACAGTATTCTTCCGTGAAAACCGTCCAGGGCACCAAATCCTATGACGCCATTGCCAACTAGCATGCCAGCCTCCAATAACATGCTTTAGCACCAATACTCGGTTACAACAACCCAGTGTGTTAACACGCCAAACAGATCATTCGTGTCCGTGTCTAACGTTGTGTAAAGTCTTGGGTTAGTTTTGACAGTTTGAGTGAGTACGTCGTCAACTTATTCAGCCAGTTAGTTAGCTAGAATAGTTAGCATACTAGCTAGCCATTGCTCTCTGCCAACGAACCACCCCTCCTCCCACGGCACGAAACACACAGAGAGAGCCAAGCTAACGTTAACTAGTCACCCATGTCCCGAATTCCCTTGAACGACTCTTGTTACCAGTATGTAAAAACAAAAAACAAAATATGTAGGTTATAACTTACCCTTAGTAGCTACTGTTAGCCAGTTAAGTGCAAAGCTAGCCACTGAATCGATTCAGCCAGTTCGCGTCTGTCCCAACGGAGAGAAAGCGTCTCCAAATATTACAGCTAGGTCGTTCCAGCTATTGTTTAGTTAGCTATCCAGGTAGCAACAAGCTAGCTACATTTCGAGTACAGTATCTACTAACTACCTAACGTTAACGCTTCAGATAATGAGGTTAGAAAAACAGCTGAATGGTAGGTAGCTAGCTGGCATAATTACAGGTACTCTTAAGCGTGAAATAACATTGGAAACAACTATCCACAGTTGCTAATAGTTACCAGTAGCTACCCGCTAGCTAGCTTTATTGGTCCAGGTAGGTGGTTAGCTAACCTCGTGCTTCACCGGGCTCAGCCGAATACAATACTTACCTACAATAATTACCTACACTAACTACCTAGATAAACTACCTACAATACCTAACTACAATCTAAATACATGGTTTAAGCTTTACTCGACACCAGACCTAGAGAAAACACAACCTCACCTGACCAGACCACAAAGCATCAGTGCCATTTGACTTTTATCAGGTATCAGACAGCAAAAGTAATTTAATTTCACTAACATATCACTATATGTGTACATTCCATCAAAATACAACTGTTTTGATGTTGTTTCCAATGTTCTCCCAGACCTCTATACGTGTTCCCATTAAAATAAACTATACAATGGGAAAGTTTGACTCCAAACTGAGCAGATTTATTAGAAACTATAAACAACAAAATTGAAAAACAAAAAGTCCACACATCCCAAAACTATAAACAATGATATGGTGTCCTTGGGTGGGTTGTCACACAAAATGTAGACCTTTTTTACCCTAGACTTTGCTGTCATGCCAATCCTTGAAACAGTTACGCTTTGATGTAATGCACAAAGGGACTTGGGACTTCCTGCAGTACACAGGTGTTTTCACTTTGCCAACATCCAGACATCTCCTACAGTTCTTCCTGTCTTTGCTGGCATCATCACCATAGTATTCTGGCATTCAGGATGTTGTGGTTCAGACTGTTTAGCAAAGCTCACCATTTCTGTGAGTAGCTTTTCCCTGAACTTCTTTTTTGTTGTTGTCATTTAGCAGACGCTCTTATCCAGAGCGACTTACATGAGCAATTAGGGTTAAGTGCCTTGCTCAAGGGCACATCGACAGATTTTTCACCTAGTCGGCTCGGGGATTAGAACCAGCAACCTTTCGGTTACTGGCACAACGCTCTTAACCACTAAGCTACCTGCCGCCCTTCTTCTGTGTGTACGGCTTAGTGGGGTGTTCTTATGGAGTTCTTTGTGAAGTACAAAACTATTTACAACAGCAATATCAACAAAATGAAAAAGAAAAGTCTTATACCATTTCATCGTCTTGTGGTGAACACTGTATTATCCAATCAATGCGTCGGATAAAGGAAAGGGGAGACCATGACGCAGTGGTGTCGATTGTGGGGCCTGGGACTCTGGTGGGCATAAACCGGATTGGGTCTGGTCGTTCATCATTCTCTTCTCTATTATGACACCTATCTTCTTCTTCCTCTTCTTCCTCCCCGACTCTTGGAGTGGCAGGCCTACCTCCACCACGCTGACTTGGATGCGCTGACTTTGAGAAAGCTTTCCCTTTTCTTTTGGGTTGAGGGCTCTTTTACAGGGGACTCAGTGTCCGATGAAGACCGTGGCCGAGGGAGAGGAGCAAAGTGCGTTGTCTAGACAAGCGGCCAGGCTGAGGAAGAGGAGGCTCTGCCTGAGGAAGTGGAAGCTGTGGCTGAGGAGGCAGATGCTCTGGCTGTGGCTCATCACCCCTATAGTCATCTTCACTGTGCAAACAAGACAAAAGAGAAAATAAAATCATGACTAAAACACACTTGTATTAATTCATTGACAAATCTGACTCAAAACAGTCAGATAAAAAAATAAGTAAAATAAAATAAGTAGTTAGAACTATGAGAATGTTGACTAAAGTGATAATTCAGTGACAATAAATAATACACATAGCATTCTATTGTAAGTAAACTTGCGTGTGGGCCTCTAAGCTAAGCTAGCGCTAATTTACGTTGAGCTTCAGTTACTCAAAGAGATATTTTAGAATGTATGTTTTGTACTCATACAATAAATTAATAATAGTAGTATTAGAAGTAATAAATAACAATGGGATTACATACTCTTCTGATGCTTGAGTAGGGCCCTGGAACCTTCGTTCTCGTCGTTGGGGTTTGGTTCGTCCGGTCTAAGCAGGTCCTCATCGTCCGATTCAGAGTCAATGGGGATACATGGAGTCCAACTTTCATCTGTTACAATTAATAACGCCTCTGTAACTGTATATTTGTTACTAGAGCCTGCCATAATCCGAAATTCAAGTGCTGTTGTGTGCTCTGCGTAACCGTGCATAATGCAGCAAGTCAACTAATATGAGACAATGAGGTGCGCACTTGGATATTTCAACAACCGGTTGGTCGATTTTGACGTGACCCCTCTATGGAAAGCTCTGGATCAGTAGAATTCAATTAGCACAATTGCAAGCCACTGTGATTGCATCATATATCCAGAAGGTGGCGACAAAACAGTGCCTGTTGTGATTGAAACAAACTACTGACTTCATCTTCAAACACATTCTTGGCCATGTAAAACAATGGAAACTCATTGAAATCGACTCGGAATGAGAGAGAGACACTAGAGTATCTTTTCAAGTGATTTTATTCGATCAGACACTACTTTTGGTAACAAAAACAACAAAGGTAAGACGCAGTTTGTTGTTGTGATAAAAAAAAATTGAAGTTTGTTATTGACGTTCTTTGATTAATAGTTTAGTGAGTGTTGGTCATAGAGGAACACAGCTATCACTGTTGGAATCTGTGAGGTAGCAGCTTTCGAATGTTGTATCATTTGTGTAGATAGATTGAGAAAAATAAGTTATCTGTCTACGAATATACGGGCATGCACGGTTTCAAAATACTGTACTCGTTTTGCTATATGCTTATATATTTGCTTGGAGTCTGAATATTATTTAATTTGGGCAACAACAGTTTAGCTAGATTCACAGTTGAGACGCTTCTCGTTCCAGTAGTGTATAACATTCAGGTATTCACACGTTTAAAAACCGTACTACGTCATTGTTTGAGATTGCGGGAGGAGTACCCCGGATATGGGGAACCTCATGATGAAGAGGTTAACACCATCCATATTGGATTTCTATTTGCCATATATTTTTCAACTGTGCTGTGATGTTTCACAAAAGTTCTGAACCTTTCTATTCTTATATCAATCAATCAATCAATCAATTTTATTTTATATAGCCCTTCGTACATCAGCTAATATCTCGAAGTGCTGTACAGAAACCCAGCCTAAAACCCCAAACAGCTAGTAATGCAGGTGTAGAAGCACGGTGGCTAGGAAAAACTCCCTAGAAAGGCCAAAACCTAGGAAGAAACCTAGAGAGGAACCAGGCTATGAGGGGTGGCCAGTCCTCTTCTGGCTGTGCCGGGTGGAGATTATAACAGAACCATGCCAAGATGTTCAAAAATGTTCATAAGTGACAAGCATGGTCAAATAATAATCAGGAATAAATCTCAGTTGGCTTTTCATAGCCGATCATTAAGAGTTGAAAACAGCAGGTCTGGGACAGGTAGGGGTTCCATAACCGCAGGCAGAACAGTTGAAACTGGAATAGCAGCAAGGCCAGGCGGACTGGGGACAGCAAGGAGTCACCACGGCCGGTAGTCCCGACGTATGGTCCTAGGGCTCAGGTCTCTCAGTTGGCTTTTCATAGCCGATCATTAAGAGTTGAAAACAGCAGGTCTGGGACAGGTAGGGGTTTCGTAACCGCAGGCAGAACAGTTGAAACTGGAATAGCAGCAAGGCCAGGCGGACTGGGGACAGCAAGGTGTCAGCATGCCCGGTAGTCCTGACGTATGGTCCTAGGGCTCAGGTTCTCAGAGAGAAAGAGAGAACGAGAGAATTAGAGAGAGCATACTTAAATTCACACAGGACACTGGATAAGACAGGAGAAGTACTCCAGGTATAACCAACTAACCCCAGCCCCCCGACACATAAACTACTGCAGCATAAATACTGGAGGCTGAGACAGGAGCGGTCCGGAGACACTGTGGCCCCATCCGAAGAAACCCCCGGACAGGGCCAAACAGGAAGGATATAACCCCACCCACTCTGCCAAAGCACAGCCCCCGCACCACCAGAGGGATATCCTCAACCACCAACTTACAATCCTGAGACAAGGCCGAGTATAGCCCACAGAGGTCTCCACCACAGCACAAACCAAGGGGGGGCGCCAACCCAGACAGGAAGATCACGTCAGTAACCCAACCCACTCAAGTGACGCACCCCTCCTAGGGACGGCATGAAAGAGCACCAGCAAGCCAGTGACTCAGCCCCTGTAACAGGGTTAGAGGCAGAGAACCCCAGTGGAGAGAGGGGAACCGGCCTGGCAGAGACAGCAAGGGCTGTTCGTTGCTCCAGAGCCTTTCCGTTCACCTTCACACTCCTGGGCCAGACTACACTCAATCATATGACCTACTGAAGAGATAAGTCTTCAGTAAAGACTTAAAGGTTGAGACCGAGTCTGCGTCTCTCACATGGGTAGGCAGACTGTTCCATAAAAATGGAGATCTATAGGAGAAAGCCCTGCCTCCCGCTGTTTGCTTAGAAATTCTAGGGACAATTAGGAGGCCTGCGTCTTGTGACCGTAGCGTACGTATTGGTATGTACGGCAGGACCAACTCGGAAAGATAGGTAGGAGCAAGCCCATGTAACGCTTTATAGGTTAACAGTAAAACCTTGAAATCAGCCCTTGCCTTAACAGGAAGCCAGTGTAGGGAAGCTAGCACTGGAGTAATATGATCAAATTTCTTGGTTCTAGTCAGGATTCTAGCAGCCGTATTTAGCACTAACTGAAGTTTATTTAGTGCTTTATCCGGGTAGCCGGAAAGTAGAGCATTGCAGTAGTCTAACCTAGAAGTAACAAATGCATGGATTAATTTTTCTGCATCATTTTTGGACAGAAAATTTCTGATTTTTGCAATGTTACGTAGATGGAAAAAAGCTGTCCTTGAAACAGTCTTGATATGTTCGTCAAAAGAGAGATCAGGGTCAAGAGTAACGCCGAGGTCCTTCACAGTTTTATTTGAGACGACTTTACAACCATCAAGATGAATTGTCAGATTTAACAGAAGATCTCTTTGTTTCTTGGGACCTAGAACAAGCATCTCTGTTTTGTCCGAGTTTAAAAGTAGAAAGTTTTCAGCCATCCACTTCCTTATGTCTGAAACACAGGCTTCTAGCGAGGGCAATTTTGGGGCTTCACCATGTTTCATTGAAATGTACAGCTGTGTGTCATCCGCATAGCAGTGAAAGTTAACATTATGTTTTCGAATAACATCCCCAAGAGGTAAAATATATAGTGAAAACAATAGTGGTCCTAAAACGGAACCTTGAGGAACACCGAAATGTACAGTTGATTTGTCGGAGGACAGACCATTCACAGAGACAAACTGATATCTTTCCGACAGGTAAGATCTAAACCAGGCCAGAACTTGTCCGTGTAGACCAATTTGGGTTTCCAGTCTCTCCAAAAGAATGTGGTGATCGATGGTGTCAAAGGCAGCACTAAGGTCTAGTAGCACGAGGACAGATGCAGAGCCTCGGTCTGACGCCATTAAAAGGTCATTTACCACCTTCACAAGTGCAGTCTCAGTGCTATGATGGGGTCTAAAACCAGACTGAAGCATTTCGTATACATTGTTTGTCTTCAGAAAGGCAGTGAGTTGCTGCGCAACAGCTTTTTCTAAAATTTTTGAGAGGAATGGAAGATTCGATATAGGCCGATAGTTTTTTATATTTTCCGGGTCAAGGTTTGGCTTTTTCAAGAGAGGCTTTATCACTGCCACTTTTAGTGAGTTTGGTACACATCCGGTGGATAGAGAGCTGTTTATTATGTTCAACATAGGAGGGCCAAGCACAGGAAGCAGCTCCTTCAGCAGTTTAGTAGGAATAGGATCCAGTATGCAGCTTGAAGGTTTAGAGGCCATGATTATTTTCATAATTGTGTCAAGAGATATAGTACTAAAACACTTAAGTGTCTCTCCCGATCCCAGGCCCTCGCAGAGCTGTGCAGATCCAGGACAGCTAAGCCCTGGAGGAATACGCAGATTCAAAGAGGAGTCCGTAATTTGCTTTCTAATGGTCATGATCTTTTCCTCAAAGAAGATCATGAATTTATTACTGCTGAAGTGAAAGCCATCCTCTCTTGGGGAATGCTGCTTTTTAGTTAGCTTTGCAACAGTATCAAAAAGAAATTTTGGATTGTTCTTATTTTCCTCGATTAAGTTGGAAAAGTAGGATGATCGAGCAGCAGTGAGGGCTCTTCGGTACTGCACGGTACTGTCTTTCCAAGCTAGTCGGAAGACTTCCAGTTTGGTGTGGCGCCATTTCCGTTCCAATTTCCTGGAAGCTTGCTTCAAAGCTCGGGTATTTTCTGTATACCAGGGAGCTAGTTTCTTATGACAAATGTTTTTCGTTTTTAGGGGTGCAACTGCATCTAGGGTATTGCGCAAGGTTAAATTGAGTTCCTCAGTTAAGTGGTTAACTGATTTTTGTCCTCTGACGTCCTTGGGTAGGCAGAAGGAGTCTGGAAGGGCATCAAGGAATTTTTGTGTTGTCTGAGAATTTATAGCACGACTTTTGATGCTCCTTGGTTGGGGTCTGAGCAGATTATTTGTTGCGATTGCAAACGTAATAAAATGGTGGTCCGATAGTCCAGGATTTTGTGGAAAAACATTAATTGATTGTAAATTAACGATAAACAATTTTGCTAAAAGTATTATATTATTGATCATGACTTTAAAAATGTTAGTAGACGCTCTTATCCAGAGCGACTTACAGTTAGTGAGTGCATACATAATTTTTTTATACTGGCCCCCACAACCCTGGCGTTGCAAAAGCCATGCTCTACATCCCTGCCGGCCATTCCCTCCCCTACCCTGGACCAATTGTGCGCCGCCCCATGGGTCTCCCGGTCGTGGCCGGCTACGACAGAGCCTGGATTCGAACCAGGATCTCTAGTGGCACAGCTAGCACTGCGATGCAGTGCCTTAGACCACTGCGCCACTCGGGAGGTTATCACCCAGTACTGCTATCTGCAGAGTTGGCTCCAGGTAAACGTTGCAATTCTTCAGCTATTCCTGGACCTGTGACCAAAAACAAGCTACATATGGACAGTATAAAAATTATACGTTTTGGTCTTTAATTCAGGGCCGACAGACAAGTTCCTTACTTTTTCCCCCCTTCCACTTGCCTCTTCCATTTTTGCGGTAATGCTGCAATTAGTTGGTTGTAATTTTGGGTAGAGCAGACATTTCCATATATTTTTGTTAGCCGCATGTGTGACATAACTCCACGAGTCTTATTAGGGATATAATTTACAAAGATTGTACATTTTTGAAACATTTTATCGATTTTTTTTTTTTTTTTTATCAATTAGAATATTTGAGTTTAACCACAATATTTGTTAAAGTATTTGTTCTGTCTTTTCTGTTGGATTAAACTGAAATTGCAACCAACTTTCTATGGCTTGTTTTAAAAATAGCAATATTTAGAAGATTATTTCATTTTAAAATAACCAAAAGTGAGAGGTTGTTATCAGAATAAAGGGAAAAAGGCCATTCTTGAACATGGGGTGAGACATTCTTACTAATTTGCTAGAGAACCAGTTCGCATTTAAGTAAAACTTTTGTATGACTGATGCCTTCAGTGAGAGGTCTAATGCTTTAATATTTAATAATTTCTGCCCCCCCCCCCGGCTTGCCATTTCAAATACAATTGAATATTTTTTTGCTCATATAATTAAAAGAACAGGTCGCTAGGTGTAGGCAAGACCATAAGCAAATAGGTAAACTGGGATAATACTAAACAGTTAATCAGGGTGATTTTCCATAAATTCCATGGTAGAAAGATCTTATCTATTTTTGCTAACGTTCTATTAAAATGTATTGGAGTGAGATCATTTATTTATTTCGGGATATGTATACCGAGTATGTCCACATCACCGTCAGACCATTTTATTGGTAAACTACACTGTAATGTAAAAGTTTTATTTTTTTAATGATCCACTTATCATAATTTGGTTGTAATCCAGAGAGGTTAGAAAAAGTATCTAGATCCTCTGAGGCTGTGGAGGGATCCAAATTGTGGATTTAAAAGAAAACCGGAATCATCAGCGTACAATGACACCTTTGTTTTTAAGCCCTGGATTTCTAACCCCTTGATATTATTGTTGGATCTGATTTTAACAGCTAGCATTTCGATGGCAATAATAAATAGATATGCTGATAGTGGACATCCTTGTTTTACTCCTCTTCACAGTTTAAAACTTTCTGAGAAGTAGCCATTATTTACTATTTTACACCTATGGTTACTATACATAACTTTAACCCATTTTATAAGAGATTCTCCAAAATTGAAATATTCCAGGCATTTATACATAAACTCCAGTCGTACTTTATCAAAAGCCTTTTCAAAGTCAGCTATAAATACCAGGCCTGGTTTCCCAGATTCTTTATAGTGTATCGTCCATGTAAAAAAAAACTGTCTGATTAGGATGAATAATATCCGACAATACCTTTTTAATTATATGCGCTATGCATTTTGCTAGAATTTTTGCATTATAACACTGAAGTGTAAGAGGCCTCCACTTTTTTTAATGGACTGGACCTTTATATTTACTACATAGATCCTGTTTCAGCAATAATGAAATCAGACCTTCTTGTTGAATGTCTGATAATTTACGATTTATATAGGAGTGGTTAAAACATGCTAATAACGGTCCTCTGAGTATATTAAAAAAGGTTTGGTATACCTCCACTGGTATGCCATCCAGCCCTGGAGTTTTCCCGGACTTAAAGGCTTTAATTGCATCAAGAAGTTCCTCCTCTGTAATTTGGCCTTCACATGAGTCTTTCTGTACAGCTATTAATTTTACATTATTAATAGAAAAAAAATCCATACAATTAGCTTTGGTTAGTGGAGATGGAGGAGACTGAAACTAAAACATATGCTTAAAGTACTTTACTTCCTGTTTCAAAATATAGTTTGGTGACTCCATCATTTGTAACAAGTTTCAGTAAATTCTTTTTGGTAGCATTTCTATGTTGAAGACCATCCCCATATTCCATCCAGTTTGCTTTATTTTTATAATATATTACACTTGGTCTTTCTTGAATAAGTTCCTCTATTTCTTTTTGTTTTTCCTCTAACTTATTCTGAGCCTCTATGGTACAGTTTTATTGCTATCTATCTGTACTGTTAGTCCTTCCATTTTTTGTTAATATGGACTCTTTTGACCTAAATTGCTTTTTGTTTTAGAGATGAGTACTGAATTGCATGGCCTCTAAAGGCACATTTAAAAGTGTCCTATACAATAAGGGGATCTGCTGTACCTATCTTATGTTGGGAAAAAGTAAGTTATACATTTTTCTGTCCTTGTTAAAAACAAGTTATCATCCAATAGGCTTTAATTACATTTCCAATACCCTCGCCCACGTGGAAATTCTGTAAGAGTGATATATCTCCCCAGAGAACACTGCTACTCCAGCTGCTCTTTCTTCATCTATGTTTTCTGTCATAGTCCGAGAGCATCTGGTCGTCGCGGTGGTGGCACAGGTCTACTCATTTCTCCTAAGTGTAGATTTTCTATTTTCTCCCTCTCTCACCTGTCCATCTCTTCATTTGAATTCCATACTGTCACTTGTCCACTTAAGCTTAACATTATTGTAATCTATCGCCCACCAGGTGCCCTTGGAGAGTTCCTCAATGAGCTTGACACCTTGATATGCTAATTTCCTGACGATGGCTCACCGCTCTTTGTACTAGGCGACTTCAACCTCCCGACGTCTGCCTTCAATTCATTTCTTTCCAACTATCCCATTCCCCTCCTTGCCTCTTTTGACCTCACCCTTTCCCAATCCCCTCCAACTCACAAGGCAGTCAATACGCTTGACCTCTTTACTAGAGGCTGCTCGCCTACTAATCTAACTGCAACCCCGCTCCAGGTCTCTGATCACTACTTTGTTTTCTTTTCTGTCTCCCTTTCCTCCAACCCTAACCACTCAGCCCCTACCCAGATGGTCATGCGCCGTCGCAATCTTCGCTCTATCTCCCACTACTCTCTCCTCTTCTATCCTATCATCTCTCCCCTCTGTGTGCCTGGCAGATATCTCAACTTGGATGTCGGCCCACCACCTCAAGCTCAACCTCGACAAGATGTAACTGCTCTTCCTCCCCGGGAAGGCCTGCCTGCTCAAAGACCTCACATTTAACCAGCACTCCCCCCATCCCACCCCCTCTTCTAGCTCTGACTCTACTGATAACTACTTTAATGAGGAAAAATGTACTTTCTATGCCTGTGATATGTGGTTGTCCCACCTAGCTATCTTAAGATGAATGCACTAACTGTAAGTCGCTCTGGATAAGAGCGTCTGCTAAATGACTAAAATGTAAAAAAAATTAAATTATTTGATGGTCCGACCGCATTCTGTCCCCTATCAACACTTTTTAAACTTTTGGTGCCAACGAGAATGACATAAGAAAGAAGTCAAGATGACTAGCTTGATTGAGTCTCCGCCATGTATATCTCACTAGGCCAGGATATTTAAGCCTCCATATATCCACTAGTTCCAATATATCCATGACATTCGTTATTTCCTTAAGTGCATAAGGGTGATAGTTTGTAGAGTGGTTTCCTTTACGGTCCATATAGGTATTTAACACAGTATTATAATCTCCCACCATAATAATAGAGTATTGTATTGCTTGCAGGATTGATAAATTATTATATATATTTTCAAAGAAGCGTGGATTATCATTATTTGGACCGTATAGGTTAATGAGCCATATCTGTTTATGGACCAATAACATATTTAAAATCATCAATCTCCCTTGAGGATCTGTTTGGACAATTTGCACATTCGGATCAAAATTAACATCATCACCCCTTTAGCCTGTAATCGAACGCACAATTGCTGATGCTCCAGAAACTCAACTAGTCTCAAGAAGGCCAATTTTATTGCTTCTTTAATCAGCACAGCAGTTTTCAGCTGTGCTAACATAATTGCAAAAGGGTTTTCTAATGATCAATTAGTCTTTTAAAATGATAAACTTGGATTAGCAAACACAACGTGCCATTGGAACACAGGACTGATGGTTGCTGATAATGGGCCTCTGTACGCCTATGTAGATATTCCATTAAAAATCAGCCGTTTCCAGCTACAATAGCCATTTACAATATTAACAATGTCTACACTGTATTTCTGATCAATTTGATGTTATTTTAATGGACAAAAAAATTGCTTTTCTTTCGAAAACAAGGACATTTCTAAGTGACCCCTTTTGAACGGTAGTGTATGTATTACATTTATACACTTCAACAGTGTTTACCAATCCTGGTCCTGGGACATCAATGGTCACACATTGTAACTATGCAATAGACTACAAACATGATTTAACTAGTTAAAGGCTGATTTGTAATTCATATATACAGAAACAGATTTTTTTTAAACAGTACACTACACTTCCCATGCATCATGTAAATACTCTAAAACCAGTTCATCTCACTACCTAATTTCCTTCATCTGCATTGATCTGAGGACACAGGATAGGTGTAGGATTTCATCAAATGAGACCTAATTTAAACCAGTAGAGAATGTGAAATGCTTTATCGAAAGAAGTTAATTATCCAAGTGTTATAAATACATAATACATGCATTATAAATATTATAATTGTAATATTATATTATAAATACAAGTTAAATCTGTACTTCAATGCACATCTGGGGTGCATTATAAAAACAGAGGAAGAAAGAGGAGGTGGGGAGAGAGGTGTAAGAAAGAGGAGGTGGGGAGAGAGGTGTGAGAAAGAGGAGGTGGGGAGAGAGGTGTGAGAAAGAGGAGGTGGGGAGAGAGGTGTGAGAAAGAGGAGGTGGGGAGAGAGGTGTGAGAAAGTTGAGGTGGGGAGAGAGGTGTGAGAAAGAGGAGGTGGGGAGAGAGGTGTGAGAAAGAGGAGGTGGGGAGAGAGGTGTGAGAAAGAGGAGGTGGGGAGAGAGGTGTGAGAGAGTGTAAAAGACAGAAAGGGAAAGAGGTAAGAACAGAGGAGCAGGGAAGACAGCATATGATTAATGAATTACAGCGCTACTAAACTTCATATTCTCGTTGTTCATCACAATTACACAATAGCTAGAGGTAGAGCGTGGCGCTTGCAACGCCAGGGTTGTGGGTTCGATTCCCACGGGGGGCCAGTATGAAAAATGTATGCACTCTGGATAAGAGCATCTGCTAAATGTCTAAAATGTAAAATGTAAATGTAATAGTGTCTCTAGCAGTGTCTCCTAACCAGCCTTGGGCCCCCAGTTGGCCCAAAGGTTATCTTAAGAGCGGGTGAGATGGTGATGACGGGACTGGGGGTTGGCACCCTCTCTCACATCAAAACATACCTGCAGACGAGAGACAGATGGAGAGAGAGATAGCATGATTAAGCCTTGTGTTTTTTTTATTCTAACACTCAGTCATCATAATCATCAGGAGGTGAAATGCAAAACTGACCTTGTATCATTAACTATGGGACTACTACATCTCTCTGTATTTCAATGTAAAGCATCTCTTTAATAATACTTCCTGTTGACCCGACCAAGTGACCTCTCACCGCTGATCATGCTGTGCCCTCTGTGTGTCAGTCAGTTCAGATGCGGGAGGGTTTCACCGACACAGCTGATATAACCTAGAGGATTTAGGGAGAAGGGGGGAGAGGGATGAAGTGAAGGAGAGAGACTGTCATTGAGAAAATAAGGTAGTTAAAGAGACAATGTTCAACAGGAATCTGTGTGTGTGTGGTCTCACCTGGTGTCCCACTATTCCACCCGCTAAAACTCCTTCTTAAGTGGCTGCAGAGTACTTTATACTGAAAAACAAGCACAGACACATGAGGACAAACAATATAGCGTAGTTATATAAATAATGAAGTGTCTTACTATTCTCCATGGTTGGTCCTCTTGCCTATTCTTTGAAGGTGGAAGGAGCCAGTTATACGCCTGAATCTGCTTACTGCACAACACAATCCATCAATCAGATTGATACACAAGTGTGTAGGTGTGGGTTATAGGGTGTCCTATTGTTCTACATTTTTTCAATTTGGGTGACTCTTAAAAGAGCCTGTTTTGTTTTTGTACAGACATCACCCTTACCTGAACAGCACCCTCACCTGAGAAGTAGAAATCAAAAGGAGAGAAATTGGGAATTTAATAACTACAGTTGACATAGCTAAGTAAATGGAAGAATACTCTTATTGCAATGTAGATGGCTCTTAAAAGAGCATTTGGTTGTGCATAGTGTAGTCTATGGTGTTGTTAGGGAACAACACCCTCTTCGAAGAAGTAGGAGGTGAAGATCTCCCGCACTTGGATTGCCTCCCGTGCTGCATTGTTGGCCCCCATCCTTGAAACATCCTGCAGAGCAGCAGACCTCTCCTCTGGCAAACTTCGGCGAGCTGCAGATCCCCTCCTGGTCCTTGTGTCCATCCTCATGAACTTATGCAGAACGCAGGTAGCCTTCACACACGCCTGAATTCCCCCAGGAGGCAGTCCCAGATGGCCCTGGTCACCCAACCTTGCAGTGCCCTACACGGTAACTGTAGGCAATAGTTTTGAAGGAATCTCCAGTTACAAGGTATCTGTAGGAATATGGAAGATAATGTAATTATTAGACTTACATCAGCAGGTCATTGTGGATTACTAAAGTATAATATCCCTTATAACAAATCATGATAACATTGGATAGATATGTGCATGTGTAGCATGTGACAATAGCAGGATCATCTCAAGGATAGCGTCACAAATGAATACATAAATACCACTTGAAGCTTGATGATGACTTGATCATTTGAATCAGCTGTGTAGTGCTAAGGCAAAAACAAAAATGTGCACCCCTTTGAGTCCCCAGGACCATGACTGAGAAGCACTGCTCTTCATTGGGACCTCTTCATCTGCATCTGAGGACAGAAAACCACACAAGAAACAGACTAAATTATACTCAAATTAGACAGCACTGAATATTATGTTCTCTGTCCTCACTTCTAGGGACGGGAACTACACAAAAATACCTGCCCTATCCAGAATAGCCTACTCTCTCACTTTGACAGATGGGGCTGCTATCCTTTCACCCTCCTCCATGGCTGTTAGCTAGCCACTCTGGGCGGCTGAAGCGGCACGCGGCAGTTTACCACGTGCTAGTGTACATGGGGCATAACTTTTTCACCGCCTCCCACGCCACCTTCGCGCTGCCCGAAGGTCCCCCGCCCTCTCCGCTTCTCACCGCTTTCCTTCCATTGAAAATGAATGGGAAGCGGTGTTTCTTAATTTCGTACATTTTAAATGCTAGCTTTTGATGACAACTGAGTACGCTGCCCAGCCTTACATCATTACAAAGAGGAGATTCTCCTGATTAAAATGGTGTATGACTTGTAAAAATGTAAATATAAACATTGAGATATTTTGTGAAATAAACAGACATACCTCTATTTCCCCTATAGGAAACAATGGGATGACCTCAGAGTTCCATGAGTAAATTTGGTATTTTTGACGTTAACTTCCAGCAATTGGTCACAGGATAGTACGCTGCCCAAACTTTCATTATTAGAAAAAATAGGTTATCCTGATTAAAATGGTGTAGAACTTCAAAACATCAAAATACATACACTTTGAGATATTTGGCGAAATAGACAGACATGTGTCACGCCCTGGCTCTGGGGACTCTTATATGTTGAGCCAGGGTGTGGATTTTCTATGTGTTATTTTCTATGTTTTGTTCTAGTTCACGTATTTCTATGTTGGCCAGGGTGGTTCCCAATCAGAGGCAGCTGTTGCTTGTTGTCTCTGATTGGGAACCATACTTAGGCAGCCTGTTGGCACTTTTGTTTTGTGGGATCTTGATCCGTAAGGTTTGTTGTTTAACCTAGGACTTCACGTATCGTTTGTTTTGGTTCGTGTTGTACATTTAATAAAGTATGTACGCCTATCACGCTGCGCCTTGGTCCGCTTCATCATGTGACGATCGTGACAACATGTCTCTATTTCCCCAAAACAATGGCAGTCTGAAAGTTCTAAGAGCAGTCTTATTGAACCAGTTTAGCGTTGATCTGCTACCATTTGCCTTTTTGTTTTTAAAATTGTGGTTTGAACTAGGTCTCTATGTGAAACCGTGGCAATAACATATTAACTTTTCATTATTCACAGATCTACTCCTCTGATGATATGTTAGACAGGCAGACTCCTCTGATGGCAGGCACACTCCTGAAAACAAACTCCTCAGCAAAGCAAAGGCTCTTTTGAAAGCCACCAGATTTATTTAATAAAGCTAATTTTCTGTGTCCAGTGTCTGTGTTTACATGTTAAGAGGGTGTTACTTTGGCAGATAATGTAACCCATGTAAAGAAATAGTGTTTTTTAATAATTCAATGTATGGTTGTTTTGGTTTATGTGTATGGCCCGTCAGTTGTATTGTTCATTGATATGCTTGCTATAAATGGTTATTTTATGGTTGTAAGTGATAAAATGAACTAGAAAATATTGTATATTTTGCAATTCTGAGTAATTACTACTTAATTAAGGATATACCCTTTAAATCAAATCAAATCAAATTGTATTTGTCACATACACGTGTTTAGCAGATGTTGTAGCGAAATGCTTGTGCAGTAATATCTAACAATTACACAACATATACCCAATACACACAAAAAAGTCAGGAATGGGATTTAAGAATGTATACATATATGGACAAGCAATGACAGAGCGGCATGGACTAAGATACATAAGAATATTATAGAATAGAATGCAGTATATACATATGAGATGAGTAGTGCAAGATATGTAAACATTATTAAAGTGACTAGTGTTCCATTTCTTAAAGTGGCCAGTGATTTCAATAGCCAGCAGCAGCCTCTACTGTGCTAGTGATGGCTATTTAACAGTCTGATGGCCTTGAGATAGAAGCAGTTTTTCATTCTCTCGGTCCCAGCTTTGATGCACCTGTACTGACCTCGCCTTCTGGATGATAGTGGGGTGAACAGGCAGTGGCTCGGGTGGTTGATGTCCTTGATGATCTTTTTGGCCTTCCTGTGACATCGGGTGCTGTATGTGTCTTGGAGGGCGGGTAGTTTGCCCCCGGTAATGCGTTCGGCAGACCGCACCACCCTCTGGAGATCCCTGCGGTTGTGGGCGGTGCAGTTGCCGTACCAGGCGGTGATACAGCCCGACAGGATGCTCTCAATTGTGCATCTGTAAAAGTTTGTGAGGGTTTTAGGTGATAAGCCAAATTTCTTCAGCCTCCTGAGGTTGAAGAGGCTCTGTTGTGCCTTCTTCACCACACTGTTTGTGTGGGTGGACCATTTCAGTTTGTCGGTGATGTGTACGCCAAGGAACTTGAAGCTTTCCACCTTCTCCACTGCGGTCCCGTCGATGTGGATAGGGGGTGCACCCTCTGCTGTTTCCTGAAGTCCACGATCATCTCCTTTGTTTTCTTGATGTTGAGTGAGAGGTTATTTTCCTGGCACCACACTCCCAGAGCCCTCACCTCCTCCCTGTAGGCAGTCTCGTCATTGTTGGTAATCAAGCCCACTACTGTTGTGTCGTCTGCAAACTTGATGATTGAGTTGGAGGCGTGCTTGGCCACGCAGTCATGGGTGAACAGGGAGTACAGGAGGGGGCTGAGCACGCACCCTTGTGGGGCCCCAGTGTTGAGGATCAGCGAAGTGGAGATGTTGTTTCCTACCTTCACCACCTGGGGGCGGCCTGTCAGGAAGTCCAGGACCCAGTTGCACAGGGTGGGGTTCAGACCCAGGGCCTCAAGCTTAATGATGAGCTTGGAGGGTACTATGGTGTTGAATGCTGAGCTATAGTCAATGAACAGCATTCTTACATAGGTATTCCTCTTGTCCAGATGGGATAGGGCAGTGTGCAGTGTGATGGCAATTGCATCGTCTGTGGATCTATTGGGGCGGTAAGCAAATTGAAGTGGGTCTAGGGTGACAGGTAAGGTAGAGGTGATATGATCCTTGACTAGTCTCTCAAAGCACTTCATGATGACAGAGGTGAGTGCTACAGGGCGATAGTCATTTAGTTCAGTTACCTTTGCTTTCTTGGGTACAGGAACAATGGTGGCCATCTTGAAGCATGTGGGAACAGCGGACTGGGAAAGGGAGAGATTGAATATGTCCATGAACACACCAGCCAGCTGGTCTGCGCATGCTCTGAGGACGCGGCTAGGGATGCCGTCTGGGCCGGCAGCCGTGCGGGGGTTAACATGCTTAAATGTCTTAATCACGTCGGCCATGGAGAAGGAGAGGCCACAGTCCTTGGTAGTGGGTCTTGTCAGTGGCACTCTGTTATCCTCAAAGTGGGCGAAGAAGGTGTTTAGCTTGTCTGGAAGCGAGACGTCGGCGACGTGGCTGGTTTTCTTTTTGTAGTCCGTGATTGTCTGTAGACCCTGCCACATACGTCTTGTGTCTGAGCCGTTGAATTGCGACTCCACTTTGTCTCTATACTGAAGTTTTGCCAGGTTAATTGCCTTGCGGAGTGAGTAGCGACACTGTTTGTATTCTGCCATATTCCCAGTCACCTTGCCACGGTTGAATGCGATGGTTCGCGCTTTCAGATTTGCGCGAATGCTGCCGTCTATCCACGGTTTCTGGTTAGGGTAGGTTTTAATAGTCACAGTGGGCACAACATCACCTATACACTTCCTGATAAACTCTGTCACCGTTTCAGTGTATATGTCTAAATTATTTTCGGAAGCTACCCGGAACATATCCCAGTCCGCGTGATCAAAATAATCTTGAAGCGTGGATTCCGATTGGTCAGACCAGCGTTGAATAGTCCTTAGCACGGGTACTTTCTGTTTGAGTTTCTGCCTATAGGAAGGGAGAAGCAAAATGGAGTCGTGGTCAGATTTGCCGAAAGGAGGGCGGGGGAGGGCCTTATAACCATCCCGGAAGTTTGAATAGCAATGATCGAGGATTTTAGCAGCGCGAGTACAACAGTCGATATGTTGATAGAACTTCGGCAGCCTAGTCCTCAAATTTGCTTTGTTAAAATCCCCGGCTACAATAAATGCAGCCTCAGGATGTGGTTTCCAGTTTGCATAAGGTCCAGTGAAGTTCTTTGAGGGCCGTCATGGTATCGGCTTGAGGGGGGATATACACGGCCGTGACTATAACCGAAGAGAATTCTTGATAATTCTTGATAATCTTGCATTTGATTGTGAGAAATTCTAGGTCGGGTGAACAGAAGGACTCGAGTTCCTCTATGTTACTACAATTACACCATGAGTCGTTAATCATGAAACACACACCTCCGCCCTTCTGCTTCCCAGAGAGATATTTATTCCTGTCTGAGCGATTAATATGAACTGAGAACCTATCTGGCTGGACCGATTTCGACAGAATATCCCAAGAGAGCCATGTTTCCGTGAAACAGAGTATGTTACAGGCCTTGATGTCTCTCTGGAAAGAAATCCTTGCCCGTAGTTCGTCGACTTTGTTAACCAAAGATTGAAGATTAGCGAGTAGAATACTTGGAAGCGGTGGGTGGCCACTGGAATCAGTTCAGTTGCCCTGGGGAGAGCAAACAAAGGATCTGCTTTGGGAAAGTCGTATTCCTGGCCGTAATGCTGGTGAGTTACCGCCGCTCTGATATCCAATAGTTTTTCCTGGCTGTATGTAATGATGCAAAACACTTTCTGAGCTAATAATGTAAAAAAGAATACATAAAAAAAACAAAATACTGCAACGTTTCCTAAGAGCTAGTCGCGAGGCCGCCATCTTGGTCGGCGACAGGTACAATCGAATCGGCGCCAGGTATTCAGTGTCCTTATGTATAGAAACTTTGTTGATTTGATCAACACATTGTTAAAAAAATATGTATGAACTGGGATTGCTAAATAATTCCAATAGATGGCAGCATAAGACCACGAATGACATTTCAGGAGATTAGTTTTCTCCCTGGATACACCACTCCCCCTCACCAGCAGCCAGCTCGCCGTCACAGGAAAACGCCTGCGCATGCTTTTTTCTGTCCGGTTCCACACTTTTTACGCAAGAGGAAGGACAACAAGTATTTTAACAGATTACTGTGAATCAACATAATGATGATTTATTATTACCTGTTTTCATGCTCATGTTTTGAAATGATACTTGATGACTATTTCAGTAACGATTGTCAATAATCCCTGAACATTAATTCAGTCACCTCTGGTCGAGAAAAACGTATTTTCCGAGTACATTCATTGTCAAATTCATCAACCAGCATCAAGCCGGTCTGCCTGCTCGCATAGGTAGCCAACTCAACAAACCCCGCCACAAGCTCGTGCCCAGGCAAGGGGCATGTTGAGGTAATTTGCTAACCGCGAGGGTTGCATGATGTAATCTCTTGGCGGGCTGTGGAAGATGCACTCTTTTGTACTCCGAGGCTGTTCACCTGCACTGTCAAATGTGATATTAAGATGTTTCTAAATGCACGCATACTAGGGTTAGCTCATCTCACTAGTAATTATTTGGCAGGGGTTCAATACCTGCAATATAAAAAAATGTGTTTGCTCTCCCAAAACCAACACAGGCCTAATTCGATAGCTATATATATATATATATATATATATATATATATATATATATATATATATATATATATATATATATATATAGCTAACTGTAAAGTAATGAGTGGCCATTTTTAGAAATTCATTGGACATTTAATCTTTGGTTGCATGCTATTTTATGTCAATCATATTGCTGCTTGTAGCCTATAATTTATGCTTCGTGGTCTTAAAAGTTATTATTTCACAGCAGACCATAAAGACATTGGAGAGGCAGCTGAGAAATAAAGTGTATTTTTCTTAAGCTAGAGATGTTTTTTTTTTGCATGGGCTGCGTTTCAATCCACCACATCCGCCAATATCGCCCTTCTGCATCTTCGGTGAAAGGTGGCAGAGCTAGAGCGGTGTTTGTCAGACCATGAGAAGAAAGACCGGAAGATCTTCTCACAAAAACGTCTGTATTGTCCGAACGGTTTGGCCTACAAACAAATACGATGGTGTTCTGTTTTGCTCTAGGACGCCCAAAGGCCTCACAAGACTTGTCTGAAGGTCCCCGGTACCAAAACAATTAATGTATATATGTATATATGGAAATAGTTTAGTGCCTAAAATAAGGGGATGTTAAAAGAGTTTCCTGATCTTTCTTATATCTCTCAGATATACACTACCAGTCAAAAGTTTTAGAACACATACTCATTCAAGGATTTTCTTTATTTTTATCATTTTCTACATTGTAGAATAATAGTGAAGACATCAAAACTATGAAATAACACATTGAATCATTTAGTAACCAAAAAAGTGGTAAACAAATCAAAATATATTTTATATTTGAGATTCTTCAAATAGCCACCATTTGCCTTCATGAGGTAGTCACCTGGAATGCATTTCAATTAACAGGTATGCCTTCTTAAAAGTTCATTTGTGAAATGTATTTCCTTCTTAATGCGTTTGAGCCAATCAGTTGTGTTGTGACAAGGTAGGGTTGGTATACAGAAGATAGCCCTATTTGGTAAATGACCATGTCCATATTATGGCAAGAACAGCTCAAATAAGCAAAGAGAAACGACAGTCCATCATTACTTTAAGACAAGAAGGTCAGTCAATCCGGAAAATTTCAAGAACTTTGAAAGTTTCTTCAAGTGCAGTCGCAAAAACCATCAAGCGCTATGATGAAACTGGCTCTCATGAGGACCGCCACAGGAATGGAAGACCCAGAGTTACCTCTGCTGCAGAGGATAAGTTCATTAGAGTTACCACCCTCAGAAATTGCTGCAAAGTTCAAGTCACAGACACATCTCAACATCAACTGTTCAGAGGAGACTTTGTGAATCAGGCCTTCATGGTCGAATTGCTGCAAATAAACCACTACTAAAGGACACCAATAAGAAGAAGAGACTTGCTTGGGCCAAGAAACATGAGCAATGGACATTAGACCGGTGGAAATTTGTCCTTTGGTCTGGAGTCCAAATTGGAGATTTTTGGTTCCAACCGCCGTGTCTTTGTGAGATGCAGTGTGGGTGAACGGATGATCTCTGCATGTGTATTTCCCACCGTAAAGCATGGAGGAGGAGGTGTTATGGTGTGGGGGTGCTTTGCTGGTGACACTGTCTGTGATTTATTTAGAATTCAAGGCACAATTAACCAGCATGGCTACCACAGCATTCTGCAGCGATACGCCATCCCATCTGGTTTGGGCTTAGTGGGACTATCATTTGTTTTTCGACAGGACAATGACCCAACACACCTCCAGGCTGTGTAAGGGCTATTTGACCAAGAAGGAGAGTGATGTGAGTGCTGCGTCAGATGACCTGGCCTCCACAATCCCCCGACATCAACCAAATTGAGATGATTTGGGATGAGTCGGACGGCAGAGTGAAGGAAAAGCAGCCAACATGTGCTCAGCATATGTGGGACCTCCTTCAAGACTGTTGGAAAAGCATTCCAGGTGAAGCTGGTTGAGAGAATGCCAAGAGTGTGCAAAGCTGTCATCAAGGCAAAGGGTGGCTATTTGAAGAATCTCAAATATAAAATATATTTTGATTTGTTTAACACTTTTTTGGTTACTATATGATTCCATATGTGTTATCTCATCGTTTTGATGTCTTCACTATTATTCTACAATGTAGAAAATAGTAAAAATAAAGAAAAACCCTTGAATGAGTAGGTGTTCTAAAACTTTTGACCGGTAGTGTATGACAGACACTTTTGAACCAACTTCCTTTAGAATTTTTTGGGGACTATCTGTTGTTCGATGTAGTGAATCTGTTATTCAATGCATTTCTATTGTCTAATAGCAGTAATGCCAAATTCAATGTTTCATACAATAATTTTTTTTATATATTTTTTGCCCACGAATGAACAGATTTTGACCCATATCAAATTAGCCAGCAGCCATTTAGAAACAACAAAAATAAAAATGTTATTTTTCATTAAAAAATGTATTCTGGTGGTTTAAATTGGCAACATATTGAAAAAGAGGACAGGGACATTTTTTTAGTAGGTTTTACAAATTTTTCTGAAAAGAATATGGTAAACCATGACCAGAATATTTTTTCTTTTTGATGGATGGGCGTCAGCCATCTCTTGCACTGTGGGTCACCACAACGTGTACCCAGGCGAACAGTGATATCGCTCAGCAAGTAGCCTTAACCGTGTTAATATTAAGTTACCTTAGGTAACCCTTCAAGGTTTACGTAGGTAAATATCATTGATAACAATTGTAAAGCTGGCATTGGGACGCAGAACAACGGGCTGGGAATAGAACGTTCGGAAGGCGAGTTGGTGCCACGCAGGGTTGCCATGTCCGTGGTTTTCCTGAAAATTGGGCTACTTTCAAAACAATGTCGTTTTGTATCGGTTGCAGGGTTTTGGGCTACTTCTAAATTGCACTGCGGTCGCCATGGCAATTTCTTTAAAATATATATTTCACTGTGACCTGCTACTGCAGACTATCAGGCAATGAGGCAGCCTGTTTCTGAGTGAGAGGTGGGGAGGGCTGGAGGGATGTGTATGTATTGAGACTGATCGCTGCAGCAGGCAGCCGAGTCATGTGGGTGAACAGAGACAGAGCAGCACGAGTGCCCCTCATGACAACTTTTTACCAGTTGTAGGTAGGCTATTTAGATTGTCATTATGGAGACACCTATTTCCAACCCTTTTTCCATAAAACATATTAACGCGTTAGAATTGATGCGCATCAAGAAATAACGGTGACAGCACAGGAAAACGACATTAGGTGCTATATAGCGCATTAGATAAAGTCGCTTGGAGGTGGTTTAAACTTGCTTATGGAAAACAAATCGAAGGGTTTTATGCATGCTCAGTTCTTGGGTCTCGAGCGCTGCTGGAGTGGACATTTGAAATTGAAGTTATGGAACTCTCTCACGTGCTTCTGTCATGGGGGAAAAGTCCACAATGAAACTGACATTAAATGTGGAGAATGATACATTTGCATCTGTTGGCCATCAATTAGCCTATACATTTCTATGCCTATGTAGGCTACTGTAGCCTACTATTTTATAGAATAAATATGTTGAAATGACATACTGTATCACTGGAGTCATTGCAAATAAATTTGTGCCACTTGTGTTGCCTACCTGGAGCTGGCAAACAGATTTAATAAATAGCTTATAACTTCAGGTTATTGTTGTTGTAGCCTTGTGTTATTATGCAATTATTAATGGGCATGTTTAGTTAATTAAATTGGAAGTTAGCAATTGTGATCATGGTAACAGTTCTATAGCAATTTCTGATCAGCTGTTGTTAGAATGCATTAGATTGATGGTAACAGTCAGTCAGATTAGGCTACAGGTAAAAAACAACAACACTGGATGTTGTTGACAAGCATAGGCCTATTCAGTTCATATCCATATTATTAATATTTGATTCAGTGATTGAAATTACGACCCCATCCTCGGTAGCCTATTCCAGCAGGCTATTGGGCAACGGAAGCACTTCTTATCACGAAATCGCCTCACTATTCATGTTGAATGTCAATTTGAACTATGAAAGCTGCTAAATCTTTAATCTTACATCTTGCCTAGGCTACTGTAGGCTATCTGAAATTAGATGTAGGCCTATCAGGGGCTATAGACTACCTGCATCTAGCTAACCAAACCATGGAAAAGTTTAATTACAATCATAAACTCAGATTTTAGTCAGTACCTACTGTACCTACTGAAGTCAGTTTCCCAAATAGGCCATTTATAACGGTTTGTAGTCTTAACATCTGGCACATAAATAAAGACACAATTGCCAGAAAACAACCTAACATACTTTTTAAAAAGTTTAGTAAGGGCGAATTAACTTTTCTCTTGCAACACATACAAATTCCTTTATTAGTCACAGCTCGCAATAATTATTATTTTGATGGAAAACCGAATTTAGCTTCTTAGGTTGTTAGAAGTTAAGTCGAGATTCCTTCTTAATTTGGTCAATAACGTTATGGAAAAGGAGTTTATTTGATAAATGTGGCAACTCCTCTCTTGCTTCCCCAAACATCTTTTGGGGCTAGTTTTCAGGCCTTGTGGGCAGGTTTTGAGTAGTAATTTGGGCTAGACCAGGCAACCCTGGTGCCACGGTGCTCAATAGAACTAATAGGAACTGGCAGGGTGAAAGATGTCCTAAATAAGGCCAGTTCTTTTTGCAATTACTTCAAAACTACGGCAAGCAGCTGGGACATATGGTAATATTATGAAACTGGGCTCCATGGCCGATGCAATGAACTTATCATAAAAAAGCTGTACAGTCTACAACTAACCAACCATAGACAATTTATACATACAGTGGCTTGCGAAAGTATTCACCCCCCTTGGCATTTTTCCTATTTTGTTGCCTTACAACCTGGAATTGAAATTGATTTTTTGGGGGTTTGTATCATTTGATTTACACAACATGCCTACCACTTTGAAGATGCAAAATATTTTTTACTGTGAAACAAACAAGAAATAAGACAAAAAAACAGAAAACATGAGCGTGCTAACTATTCACCCCCCCCAAAAGTCAATACTTTGTAGAGCCACCTTTTGCAGCAATTACAGCTGCAAGTCTCTTGGGGTATGTATCTATAAGCTTGGCACATCTAGCCACTGGGACTTTTGCACATTCTTCAAGGCAAAACTGCTCCAGCTCCTTCAAGTTGGATGGGTTCCGCTGGTGTACAGCAATCTTTAAGTCATACCACAGATTCTCAATTGGATTGAGGTCTGGCCTTTGACTAGGCCATTCCAAGACATTTAAATGTTTCCCCTTAAACCACTCGTGTGTTGCTTTAGCAGTATGCTTAGGGTCATTGTCCTGCTGGAAGGTGAACCTCCGTCCCAGTCTCAAATCTCTGGAAGACTGAAACAGGTTTCCCTCAAGAATTTCCCTGTATTTAGCGCCATCCATCTTTCCTTCAATTCTGACCAGTTTCCCAGTCCCTGCCAATGAAAAACATCCCCATAGCATGATGCTGCCACCACCATGCTTCACTGTGGGGATAGTGTTCTCGGGGTGATGAGAGGTGTTGGGTTTGCGCCAGACATAGCGTTTTCCTTGATGGCCAAAAAGCTCAATTTTAGTCTCATCTGATGAGAGTACCTTCTTCTATATGTTTGGGAAGTCTCCCACATGGCTTTTGGCGAACACCAAACGTGTTTGCTTATTTTTTTCTTTAAGCAATGGCTTTTTTCTGCCCACTCTTACGTAAAGCCCAGCTCTGTGGAGTGTGTGGCTTAAAGTGGTCCTATGGACAGTTATTCCAATCTCCGCTGTGGAGCTTTGCAGCTCCTTCAGGGTTATCTTTGGTCTCTTTGTTGTCTCTCTGATTAATGCCCTCCTTGCCTGGTCCGTGAGTTTTGGTGGGCGGCCCTCTCTTGGCAGGTTTGTTGTGGTGCCATATTCTTTCCATTTTTTAATAATGGATTTAATGGTGCTCTGTGGGATGTTCAAAGTTTCAGATAATTTTTTATAACGCAACCCTGATCTGTACTTCTCCACAACTTTGTCCCTGACCTGTTTGGAGAGCTCCTTGGTCTTCATGGTGTCGCTTGCTTGGTGGTGCCCCTTGCTTAGTGGTGTTGCAGACTCTGGGGCCTTTCAGAACAGGTGTGTATATATACTGAGATCATGTGACAGATCACGTGACACTGAGATTGCACACAGGTGGACTTTATTTAACTAATTATGTGACTTCTGAAGGTAATTGGTTGCACCAGATCTTATTTAGGGGCTTCATAGCAAAGGGGGTACATATGCACGGACCTCTTTTCCGTTATTATTTTTACATTTTTGAAACAAGTTATTTTTTTCATTTCATTTCACCAATTTGGACTATTTTGTGTATGTCCATTACATGAAATCCAAATAAAAATCCATTTAGATTACAGGTTGTAATGCAACAAAATAGGAAAAACGCCAAGGGGGCTGAATACTTTTGCAAGGCACTGTATTCATCTACTACCAACACACAGAGAGAGAGTTAGCTATATCGACAATTCTATTTGTAGTAACTGAGTGTTTTACAGACAAGGTGGCTACCAGAGTTACTCTTGTTTGATAACGTTAGCTAGCTTACGTTAGCTGACTTTACTCAAAGATAGAACGAACAGACAAACATGTTTACTCTGCTGAATTTACGGTAGTTACCAGTCTAGCAGTGACTACCATGGCATAGGCGAAATTGATTGACAGTGTGTATTCAAATGATTGCTAACTATATGATTTAGCTGATGGCTTTCAGAGTTCAATATTAGCTAACATAGATAATTTACCTAGTCCAGCTAACGTTACATTACCTCTACTGTAATCGAGAATCTTCCACTTTGTTGTGGGAGAAAACGATGGTATCGCATCCCTTCTCAGCTGTCGTCTAAATGGATTAATGGCTTCCCCATCCATTCAGCCTAAAAATATACGTCTGATAATCTTTGGTTACCATAAGCATAATTCTTGATAGCCTCAAACCACTGGCAGCATCTGGGTAAATCTCTGGTAGGTAGAACGGTGAAAGATAACTCATTTTCGAGCTTATTTGTACTTAGCACAGACAGAACACCAAACGGGCATGATGACAAACGTTAGTGAAAACAAAAGTAAAAATTAAAAAATGCTTAGAGAAGTTCTAAGATTACTGTGTGTTGGTCGTTCTAAGTAAACAACGCCATGAACCAAGTTTGTGGCCACGCCCCCTCTATCTAGCGGGGCTGTATCTGCATTCGCTATGAATGCTGGACTTGGGTCTACTTTGAACAGACGAATACACAGGAAGTCAAAACTTCCCGATTCTACCATTTAATTGAAAATACGCTCGTTCTAGCTTGTGGTTTGGATAATGTTGACATAATGTTATTAATATAGTAACGTCTATATGCCGCGTCAGAGCCAGGGTGAAATTCCCCGTTAAACAAAATACAATCATCTATTAATTTGACATAAAAAAAATTGAAATTCAGTTGAAATCGCACTGTGGATGTATTAGACTTCAGAATTGCATTGGGGGCATACTTATACAATCGATCTTGGGTCAATGAAATGTGGTATAAACCTACTCAGTGACACCTGTATCAATATTGATGTTACTCATATTGATGTTACACAGGAAACGGAAACCAATTCTTACTTATCGTCTTCATGTTCTTGATGTGCTGGTTGACAACATGCATAGTAAAGTTTGCTTAACTAGATATCGTTGTCTGTCGTGACTGCAACACAAAGCATATTGAAACATGGTGGCAGTGGTACTCAAAAGAACCTGGATCTCATCAATTTAAATGAAGAATACATCCCAGGCGGCAGTTTGGAAAAGTGCAGCGTTTACAAGCACGTAAACGCTAGCTGGCTATCGTGAGTGACTCTGTGCTAAAAGCTAACTGGCTATTGGACACAAGCAGATTCGTGAGTAGCTAACATTACATTCTACAAATAAATCGCCATGGAAAATGCACTGAAACCTCCGGGAAAAATAAACTTTGATTGTAATTTAGCACTGACCTGGTAAAGATGGAAAGAGGTATTCAATTTGTACATGGCTCTTACAATGGGAGGAAAACCTGATGACTACAAAGTGAAGCTACTGTATTATCTCATTGGGGAAAAAGGCAGAGAGATTTGTGAGACCCTCCGTGTGGGCAGTACAAAATACAATCTCTTTGTTGAGGAAGTAATTGCAGCACTGGATGCATTTTGTGATCCCAAGAAAAATTAAACAATTGAGAGATATACTTTTTTAATGCGCAGTCAGGTGCAAGAGGAGAGTTTAGACACATATCTCACTGAATTGAGGACTCTAGTGGCCACCTGCAACTTTGGAGTAATCACAGACTCTCTTATCAGGGACAGGATTGTGTGTGGCATGTGTGACCCACACTTAAGAGAGCGCTTGCTCAGAGAGACTGATCTCAGTTTAGAGAAATGCATACGGATTGGAAGAGCTGCAGAACTGTCCAGACAGAGAGCTAAAGTCATAAATGTGCAGGGCCCTGTAGCAGTGCATGCAGTCACACAGAAAGAGAGACCGAGAGGGAGAGGAGACCCTACAGAGGGACAGAGCATTATACAATGCAGATACTGTGGACGGACACATGAGACAAAAAATGAAAAATGTCCTGCATATGCACAAAAATGTAAATCCTGTGGAAAAAACAATCACTTCTCTACGATTTGCAAAAGTGCTGGGACCAGCAAGAGAAACAAAGTCCTGGCAATGGAAAATGTGTCAGCTGACTCAGAGAGCAGTGAGGATGTTCTCTGCATCACACTAGGGCCAAAATCAGAGAGCATCAACGTGGTACAGGAGAAAACCACATACCCCAGTGCAGCTCTCTTTGCAACCATTTTCAGCTAGATTGTGGTGCTAGTTGTAATGTTATCCCTGTAAACCTCACAAAAGCCAGTCACCTAGAGCCCTGCAGTCAGGTATTGGTGATGTATAACAAGAGTACTCTGACACCACTGGGGAAGTGCACACTTAAAGTGATCAATCCACACCATAAGAAAACCTACAGTTGAGTTCATCGTAGTCAACAAGAACACACAGGCCCATTCTAGGCAGTAAGGCTATCCAGGCAATGGAGTTGATTACTGTGCAGCATCACAACATCCTGGCCATCAAGAAAACAACAGGATCCTGGACTAAAGAGCAAATAAAACAGGAGTACGCTGATGTATTCCAGGGAGATGGATGCTTACCCGGCAAACTGAAGCTGGAAGTGGATGAACGAGTGAAGCCTGTCCAGCTGCCAAAGAGAAGAATGCCAGTAGCACTATATAAACCACTCAAAGATGAGCTCAGTGGTCTAGAGAAAAGAAGGATGATAAAAGCAGTTAAAAAAAGCACAGATTGGATTAGCAGCCTGATCGTAATGCAAAAACCGTCTGGAAAACTATGAGTGTGTATTGATCCAACACCTCTCAACAAGGCGCTCAAGAGGAGCCATTATCCACTTCCCACTATTGAAGATGTGCTGCCAGATCTGAACAGAGCACGCGTGTTCTCTGTTTGTGATGTAAAAAATTGATTTTGGCATGTGGAACTGGAGGAGGAATCCAGCTATCTCACCACATTCTCTACTCCCATGGGACGCTACAGGTGGCTGCGCATACCAATGGGAATCAGTCCAGCCCCAGAGATCTTTCAGAGGAAGTTGAACCAGACAATGGAAGGTCTTCCAGGAGTCAAAATCATTGCAGATGACATCCTGTATTGTGGGAGTAGGAGACAACGATGTAGCAGCGACTCTGGACCATGACAAGAACCTGAGAATGCTCCTGGACAGATGCAGGAAGCTCAATATCAAGCGGAGTCTGGAGAAGCTGCAGCTCAGGCTGAAGGAAGTGCCCTACATTGGCCACCTGCTAACATCAGAGGGGTTGAAAGTGGACCCAGGACAAGTGACAGCCATCAGACAGATGCCTAGGCCTACAGATGTGCAGGGGGTGCAG
The DNA here is from genome assembly GCF_964263955.1 of Coregonus lavaretus. Taxonomy (NCBI): domain Eukaryota; kingdom Metazoa; phylum Chordata; class Actinopteri; order Salmoniformes; family Salmonidae; genus Coregonus; species Coregonus lavaretus. The sequence goes on along the minus strand of NC_140001.1, from coordinate 46,534,781 downwards.
CGCTTCCTGGGCATGGTAAACTACCTAGACAGGTTCTGTAGCCACGCCACGGAGCTCTGCGAGCCACCGCGACAGCTAACTGTGTGAGTGGTCAGAGAGACATGAGCTGTCTTTCAATAAAATCAGACATACCATTGCACAGACCCATGTGCTGAAATACTACAACCCAACAGAGCAGCTTGTACTACAATGTGATGCTTCAGATAGTGGGTTAGGAGCAGCTTTGATGCAGAGAGGACAACCAATAGCATATGCCAGCAGAGCCCTGACAGAGACTGAAAAAGGGTATGCACAGATAGAGAAGGAGCTGCTTGCAGTGGTGTTTGGCATGGAGAGGTTCCACCAATTCATATAGGGACGAACTGTGGATGTGCAGTCAGATCACAAGCCTCTAGAGAGCATCATGACAAAGCCTCTCCTCAGCGCACCAAAAAGACTATAACGCATGCTCATGAGACTCCAAAACTACGAGGTCAGTCTCCGATATGTTCCTGGAAAACATGTGGTGCTGGCCGACACCCTGAGCAGGGCGTACCTCACGGAACAAGAAAACAGAGGCCCTGTGGAGGTCGAAGTGGAATCAATCAACATGATACACTACCTGCCTGTGTCAAGCGAGAGACTAAAGGCCATCCAGAGAGACACTGAGCTGGACCGGGAGCTCCAGACACTGAAAAATGTGATCCTGCAGGGGTGGCCTGAAGTGAAAGAACATGTAACCTTGGAAGTAGCCATGTATTTTCACAACAGAGATGAGCTGAGTGTGCAAAATGGAGTTATCTTCAGAGATGAGCGAGCCATTGTGCCTGCTGCCCTCAGGTCAGAGATAATGCAGCGAATCCATTCCTCACACATAGGAATCGAGGGATGTCTGAGAAGAGCTCACGAGTGTGTTCACTGGCCGGGAATGAATGCACAGCTGAGAACATACATAGAGCAATGTAGCACCTGCATTGCATGGGGTGTGAAGCAGCAGAAAGAGACACTGAGGCCACACAAAGCACCAAAGCGTCCCTGGGAAAAAATAGGGATTGACCTGTTCCAGTTCAACAACAGAGACTACATGGTCACAGTTGATTATCTCTCAAACTTCTGGGAAGTGGACCATTTGGAGAACACACAGTCGAAAACGGTCATTCGAAAACTGAAGACACTTTGCACGCTATGGTATACCTGACATCCTTTACTCAGACAATGGCCCCCAGTACTCTTCAGACGAGTTCCGAAGTTTCAGCAAGGCTTGGGACTTTAAACACAAAACATAGTCTCCAGGATACCCGCAAAGTAATGAGAAAATGAAATACCTCATCCGAGTCTGAGTGGTTCCTCCTTCTGAAAATAATATGTGGCACAACCTCTTCCAGGTCCAAATAGGCCTACTTATAATAATATGGTTATGTAGCACTATACCGGATCACTCCAATATGGTATCCTTCCGCTCGGCAGGATACATTCCGAGTAAGAATTTCAGATTAGTCCCGTGTACTGGGTAGTGCTGCGGCTGACCCCCTTAAATAGCTGCCGCCGCACTACTCCCACCTCTTCCTTTTCTCGGCTCATTCCAGAGAGGATTCCCTTGGTAAGAGCTCTATGTTAGAGTGTATAAGCGCAGAAGTGTACCCGCAGCTATTCAATAGCTTGGAGCAGCTAGCTAGCTAGCCTCTCCACCTGGGTGCTCTGCTGTCCCCCCACTCAGTTTGGCTTGTGCCATCTCGTTTTGGTTTTGTCCTGGTATTTAATTACTTGTGACATTGTACCAACTACAGGAGGTTGGTGGCACCTTAATTGGGGAGAACGGGCTTGTGGTAATGACTGGAGTGGAATACGTGGAATGGTATCAAATACATCAAACACAAGTTTTCCAGGTATTTGATGCCATTCCATGTACTCTGTTCCGGACATTATTATAAGCCGTTCCCTCAGCAGCCTCCTGTGGTACCAACCTGGGCGATACTTGGTTTGGTCGGCGCTGAGGGTTTGTCCTAGTTGTCTGTGTCTTGTCTGTCCACCGGAACCTTCCCGGTTAGCCTTCGGGCTCGGGGACCACGCCTAAACCCGCAAGATCGGGACTCTGTGTATGTTTCGCTCTGGCGGGCTTGCAGTTCTCCCCGGAGAGTGAATCGTGTCGCTAGGCGCACCACGCTTATCTCTCACAGGACGCAGCCATCTTGCCTAGACTCTTGTGTGTTCCATGGTGAACAAGCTATGTAGTAGCGATCTTAACGAGAGCAGACCACTGCAGGACTAAGCACACTCCTTACATCCTGCCAACACCCCTACGTATAGTAGAATAAACTATAACGTGGCGTGAGTTACAGCTGACCCACACTTATAAGCTAAGATTGAGCTAACGTGAGTTTGCGTGCTCTGCCTCTCCCCGCACGATCAGGCAGTTCACATCCCGTTCACTTCTCCTCTCCTTCAGATAGTGTATGAGACTAAGGCTGGTACTGTAGGTCTGTAGTATCTGACTAATACAGTATTGCGCAGTGTATACTATAGATACATAGTAATATCACACTGTTGGCTTCACTTTCACAGAGAAACTACATAACTATTATGGTGTTTCATTTTGAGAGATGTGGGGTACCCCTGCCTATGGGGGATGCACACTCTGCCTGCATAACCTGTCTTGAATTGGATCACGCACAGAGAGCAGTTGAGAACCCAATAGTTGTTTGGCCTGCGCCGCCTTTGGAGAACGCATGTGCTTAGCACGGCTGGATGGGATGAGGGTCACAGTACAGTCCTCCCCATCTGATGACCGTATTCCCCCCTCTGGGGTGATGTGTCATCCCGGCAGCACCACTTCGGCTGCTTTGGGCCCCCCCCCCTCCCCCCTCCCCCCCCCCCTCCAACTCAGTATGGCAGAGGAGTTGATCCGCCTCGAACGTCAGGCGGAAAGCCTGTGTGGAGAGATAGGGTGATGACGCCCTCTCTCTCCACGCTGGAGACGAGTTTGAGTTGGGTGACAGTGCTTCAGTGTTCCGAGCACATCAGGGATCGACCCCCTCCCCCCCCCCCACACACACACATGCATACACACACAACCCACCCGTCTCTACCTATTGTCGTGGAAATTCTACACATGGGACACTCAAAATCAATCTTAAATGAATCATTGTTTATTAACAGCAAGCTGGAGAGGTCACAGTCAAACTTAGATGCATAAAGTACAGGTCTGAAGTGAGCTCCACCGGGGCAGTCCCGTTAGATCTTTGATATACTGCTTACAGACACATTACATAGGCATGGTTCATAGGGTTGGTTCCGGCATGTGTCTGGCACCGTCTCCTATCTTAACTTATATAACATATTCTGGGCATTCTGCCAGATGGTCCTAAGGAGGGGGTCATGTCGCTCCCCCTCATATCTTCACCAAGCACAGGCAGGAACCAAGGATTATTTATGACACGAAAGACAAGATGAACATTTTCAAGGCTGTCTCTTCACATGATAACATCTTCCATCACACTATGTATGTAACCACGGTTCCTCATGTAAATAAATCTGTGGCGCAACCTTTTCCAGGTCATAATACTTATAATAATATGGTTATTATGTGCTAAAAGAGCAAGGATTTCCTTCTTACTAAAGCCAATTCTAAAGTATAGTTTCACCAGGTCATCTAACTCAGTGTTTCCCAACCATGGTCCTCGAGTACCCCCCAACAGTACACATTTTTATTATAACCCTGGACAAGCACACCTGATTGAACTTGTCAACTAATCATCAAGCCCTCAATGAGATGAATGAAGTGTATTTGTCCAGGGCTACTGTTATGATGAGTTTTCTGGTATCAAGTAATTCAGTATGCAAGAGAATAGTTAAACACTTAGATGGAGAGTTGGTTCAAAGTATTTAATATTACAGTACCGGATTCAGCATAGGTTGGTTGCCCCCAGATAATAGGTTGCCCCTCGTTATCTGAATGATAGGCATACAAAATCTCTCAGTTTATATACAGCTTTGCAAGCTAATTCCATCCAACAGTTGCCAACCATTATTGAGTGTCACTCCCAACAACAATACTATCATCTTGCAACCCAGTCAGCTTGCACCCTAATAAGGCTATTCCATCACGTACTCATTCTAAGATTAACACAAGTGGGCCCCCTAGACCTCCTTGGACCGCATACCTTCTGGCACCCACCAGTGACAGACATAAATACATGGAATGTCCTCATCCTCCAACTCCTATGCAGCTCATAAGATAACATGAACTAATACTGTATAAAATACGAAATATCAGCTACAACTAAAATGTGTACTGTTGGGGGTACTCCAGGACCAGGGTTGGGAAACACTGATCTAACTCAGACATTTCAACGATGGCGTGCACAGCAACAGGGAGCCAGGGAGACATGCACTTAGACAAATCCACTACATTAATCTTGAAATATAACTGAGACTTTGTTCTCAAAATATTGGCACTTTATTCACAAAATTTAATTTAGAGTTTATTCTCGAAATATTGCCACTTTATTCTTGAAATATTGCCACTTTTTTTAAAGTACTATCGTGCAAAAAACTATAATCCAAGTACCACCACCTGACGCTTGTAACACCATCTCTACCCTTGTAAAGTACAATCAAACTCACAGTCACAATATGCAAACTTAAAAATATATATATATTATATGACTGGAGACATGCAAAAGGTAACAGCAGATGTGTACAAAAAAACTATTCAAACATTTGAGTGAAACATATGGTAAGAGCAGCCGTTTCATTTGGAATGGTCTATTTTTGAAAGCATACTAAAGAAGAATTCTCATCTCCATTGTGAGTCATATTTACAGTTATCCAATCACCTCAGCCCAGATCTAACTGATTAGTTATTACCTGTATCCAAGTGCATTGCTGGATAATTCTCACTGCATAACCATCACCATGAAAAAGCATAATCCTTGCCTTCCCCAGTCACGGTTATTCGAGTCTTAATGTGAACAATGGGTCTGGTCACCTCTCTTGGCAAGGGCATCAAAGTCTGGTGTCATCTTTGATGTAGAGATTCTCAGAACAGCTGACAAGTGGTCATTTGTTAAATTTGACCTGTGACAGGATTTGTTGTAATTCATGACTGAGAACGTTTGTTCACACACATATGTGGACCCGAATAAAACAAGCATCCTTTGGGCGTGCTTTTTAATGTTTGGAAACTTTGTTGCATTCAGTGAGCCATAGAACTGGTCTGTTGTTGCTGTTTTGTACTTCTCATTCAAAGCACTGTCACATTGAATGTCGATGAGCTCCAAATGTGTGTCTGGTGGTGCTTTCTCACTGTCGAAAGACAGGGGGCATGATACAAGCTCCAGCTCAGTCTCAATCTTGGTGAAGTCTGAGAAGCGGCGGGAAAACTCAGCATGCAGGTCGATCAAAGTGCTACTGTATGTCTCAGTGCGGCACTGCGATGTGGCCGCGTTCAGTGCGGCAAGTGTCTAAAAATGAGCGAGAGACTGGCTGCTCATTTGTCTGGAGAACAACATAAGTTTGGCCTTGAATGCTTTCACGTTGGAATACAGTTCATGCACAAAAACACTATTTCCCTGCAGTTTCACATTTAGATTGTTCAGATACCCCAATATGTCCACACCGAAAGCAAAGTCGCCCAGCCAGTCTGTGTCTTTCAACTCGGAGAAGTCGTCAGCTTTACCAACCGTATCAAGGAACATACCTATCTCCCCTCTCAGTTCCCACACACGGCGAAATACTTTTCCCAGGCTTAGCCAGCGCACATTTGAATGGTACAACAAGTCCTGGTGCTCTGCCTCTGTGTCATTGAGCAGCTGAATGAACTGACGATGGTTAAGCCCCCTTGCCCGTATAAAGTTGACAAGTTTTACAACCACTTTGACAACATTTTCCAGCTTTAACACACTTTTACACAGGGCTTCCTGGTGAATAATACAGTGAAAAAATATAAATTCCTCTGAGTTAGGGCTTTCTTCTTTTACTTTGTCTTGTAATCTTTTTAGTAGGCCAATGTTTTTACTGGTTAGATTTGGTGATCCATCTGTTGTGACGTTTGTCAGTTTTCTCCATGGTAGATTAATTTTTTCCAAGAAGGCAGACACCCTGTCATATAAGTCAGAGCCCATGGTTGTTCCCATCATTGATTCCATTGCAAGAAGTTCCTCTGTTATTTCAAAGTTCTCATTTATTCCTCTCACAAAAATTTAAAGTTGAGCGGTGGCTCTGATGTCAGTACTCTCATACAGTGCTATAGAAAAAAGATTGAAGCCATCTGCTTTTTTCTTTAACTCGGAGATTAGCTCCTCACCTATCACTTCCACGCGCCTGGTGATGGTTCTGCGTGATAAGCTAATTTTCTCGAATTGGCTTTTACTCTCAGGACAAAGTATACCAGCAGTCTCCACCATACACTCTTTCACAAACTCCCCTTCAGCAAAAGGCTTGCAATGCTTTGCAATTTTATGTGCCACTACGTAGCTTGCCTTAGTTACGGAGTCTTGAGTAGAGCACCATTTAGTAAACGTATTTTGTTGGGCTTTTAAGTTTGTGGCAAGTTTTGAGGCCTTCCTTGCCTTTTCCTGAGAGGACAGATTGCTAGCGTAGTTAGCGTGCTTGCTTGAAAAATGACGATCTTTCTTGGCCAATATTAGTAAAAAAAGTATTTTGCTGTCCATTCTTCTTTAAACACACGACATTCAGAGTCCACTTTTCTCATTTTCACAGCACTCATTTTCACGTCAAAAGTCGTTAAGCAATGAAGTGGCTATGATGACTGAGCACATTCTGAATCTGACTCTAGGCCCAAATACAGAGTGCATTGCCAGGCTACAGCGCCATCTATTGGAGGTTGTTTGTATATCATGGAATGAGTAATTTTAGGCCAAAAATCGTAACTCAAATATAATAATATTTGGGCCGGATTGAAGTGCCCGGCGGGCCGGATTGAAGTGCCCGGCGGGCCGGATATGGCCCGCGGGCCATTCTTTGTTCCCCCTTGCTCTAGGTCCTCTACTCTTTTCTATTTTTACGAATGACCTGCCACTGGCATTAAACAAAGCATGTGTCCATGTATGCTGATGATACGCATCAGCAACCACAGCTAATGAAGTCACTGAAACCCTTGCAGTCTGTTTTGGAATGGGTGGCCAGTAATAAACTGGTCTTGCACATCTCTAAAACTAAGAGCATTGTATTTGGTACAAATCATTCCTTAAGTTCTAGACCTCAGCTGAATCTGGTAATGAATGGTGTGGCTGTTGAACAAGTTGAGGAGACTAAATTACTTGGCGTTACCTTAGATTGTAAAGTGTCATAGTCAAAACATATAGATTCAATGGTTGTAAAGATGGGGAGAGGTCTGTCTGTTATAAAGAAATGCTCTGCTTTTTTGACACCACACTCCAAAAAGTCCTGCAGGCTCTAGTTTTGTCTTATCTTGATTATTGTCCAGTCATGTGGTCGAGTGCTGCAAGGAAAGACCTAGTTAAACTGCAGCTGGCCCAGAACAGAGTGGCACATCTTGCTCTTCATTGTAATCAGAGGGCTGATATAAATACTATGCATGCCAGTCTCTCTTGGCTAAGAGTTGAGAAGAGACTGACTGCATCAATTCTTATTTTTATAAGAAACATTAATGTGTTGAAAATCTCAAAATGTTTGCATAGTCAACTTACACACAGCTCTGACACACGCACTTACCCCACCAGACATGCCACCAGGGGTCTTTTTACAGTCCCCAAATCCAGAACCAATTAAAGAAAACGTACAGTATTATATAGAGCCATTATTGCATGGAACTCCTTTCCATCTCATATTGCTCAAATGAACAGCAAACCTGGTTTAAAAAAACAGAGAAAGTAACACCTCACGGCACAACGCCTCTCCCCTATTTGACCTAGATAGTTTGTGTGTATGTATTGGTACAGTATGTAGGCTATGTGTGCCTTTACTTTATTTATGTATTATGTAGTTCTGTCCTTCAGCTGTTCTTGTCTATTCATGTTCTGTATTATGTCATGTTTCATGTTTTGTGTGGACCCCAGGAAGATTTCTATTTTTGGGGATCCTAATAAAATACCAATACCAATATGAGCAAAGACGCTAATATTTGTGAAAACTCTTCACAGTTGTGTTCTGTGGGTGTCAGTGAGTAGGCTGATTCCCCTTTCATGGACCCAAGATCCATACGTAAAGCTGTACAGTGCAATAGGAATGTCAATATGCACAACAGGCTGAATAGTGAGGTGATTTCCCACAGTTAAAGTTCCTTAATATGAGCTACGATGCTAATTTTTGTATAAACTCTTCAGAATTGAAATGATTCCACTATTTGTATCCGTTTGCATTACTTTTAATAGGTGACCTTTTATTTTGAAGGCGAACCGCAAATTCCACTATTATGGCTAATCCTTATTGTGGCTAGCTTCACATAGCTTTAAATACGGAAGTCATTTGCCTCCCGCAGCTGTCAGCAGTATCTATCTAATGTGGCCAGTTGTTTCTACCCCACTTTATTTGTAGAAGGATAGCAGCCTACACGAAAAATAACATGTAATATTGGTAGTAGCAATCTGTCACCGTGACAGTCTACTGCTCAATGGGGGAGTATGCGCTGCAGCAGGGCACAGTGTCACCTGTGTCCCGCAGTACAGTGAGGGAAGTAGCTTGCTAGTGTAGCCAATATCAGGGTAACAGCTAAAGCACAGTTATTGCAGTGATTTTCACCAAAAATGTACAACTACTACTGCATTAACTAATCTTGAATGAATGATTCTGAACCCTTTACCAACTCCCCTGCTGATAAGGCTTACCCTGGCGTGACGTTTTGATAACCATGTAAATCTCTCTTGGACAAGGTGACTTTTATCAATATATTCAGCTTTATTTACTCTCAGATTCAAAAATGCTAATTAGTATCAAAGTAGACATCATGCAAGACTACAAATCCCTGCAAGCTCCTGCACGTCATCTCTAGCTGACACGTTTGCTAACAGGTATTGTCAATTTAAAACTTGCACAAGGCAGTTCACAGAATTGTCGATTTAAATAAATGTAGCCAATTACTAAATTTAGCTAACTTTAGATTCTTACCTTCGACTCGATTCGGCAGTCTCGTCCAGATCATCATGACATTTGTAGTTCTTTATGATAGCCACATTAGCAGCTTATTAGCGTTTCATTTTTGGGGGGTAAATACAGGTGAATACATTGATAAAATTCACATTGTCCTAGAGAGATTTACACGGTTATCAAAACGTCACGCCAGGGTAAGCCTACACAAAACACAGTCCTTATTTGAAGTGTTTCTAAAAATCCCCTATGGGAAAAATTAATGGTGGACAAATGATTGGAACCATTTCCTTGTTTGACCACTAGGTTTTATGGGTATTATGAATCATACTGTGGTACTCTATTGTGTGGATTGAGGTGTAGGGGCGGAGCTTATGATTGAAAGACACTGCTCCTCCTACCTGCGTGACCGTGCACTCCTCATAATGAAAAGCTTATATCTCGAATGGAAGATGCGCGTCACAACATGGAAATGCTAATGCCGAATAGAAGCCGCATAGCTCGAATGTGCTTTCACATGCTCATTAACATTGCTCAATACAAGCATTGAGATTTAAACATTTGAGGTGTGTTTATGTTATTTGTAACTCGACACAGCCCATTATTCATTATACAATGTGTGGATTCTATTGTTGAATTTTTTATAAAAAATGTTCTCCATATTTTTCATTCCTTAGGGAGAGGTCAAAATGTACACAATAGTTACCCGGATGAAAATGGGGGAGGGAGAATTATTATAGTATTTCATGTGTGCTCGATGATGCCCCTCATCCCTGATTCTCTGCTGGGCGCGCAATATTAAGTGTGCCTAGTGTGCTTTCAATAAAATGATCCATAGCCTATACCAGCCTTACGAAAACCTCGGCCCGTGGACCGGCGCCGGTCCGTGGAGGAATGCTTGCTGGTCTGCAGCATATTTGTCTTGAATATGATTGGGGTTTTTTTGTGGTCTGCGGCATATTTGACTCAAATAAATACTTGCCATAGGCCTACTTGCGCAATGCGCTGAACTATGCATGCCACAGTAAACAAATTGTGTTGCCATGACTAAGTATAGCCACACCCAACACACACAAGCTAGCCCTGTTGTGCTCTCTCTCTCTCTCTCTCTCTCTTTCTCTCTTCCTGGATTTGTTTAAAATAACAGCCTCCCACCAAAACCGGTCTGTGTGATATGTTAGACTTGCCATCGAAAATGCACACAAATTCTGAAACAAAGCATCCACATCTCAAGGATAAACCAGACAATTTATTTTTTACAAAAAAGAGATCAACAACCAAACAAAAATGAGAGTTTACTGAAGACTTCATACTTACTCTCTCATAACATTTCCAAGTGCCAGGCTCCTTTCACTATAGTTGAAAAGCTGGTCATGCTCTCAGTTGTGGATGCTTGCTGAGAAGTTTTAGGCCCAACTGCTGCTACAAAGATCAGTGAAATCCCACTTTCCAATGACACTGTCATGCGTAGAATCCAGGATATGGCAGATGATATTGAATCACATGCAGACTTTAGACAGAGCCCGCACATCAAATTGGTTTGCAATCCAATTAGATGAGAAAACTGACATTTCAAATGCCCGCTTCTTGTATATATTCGCTACATTTATTAATAATTTATTTGTTGCAAAGAGTTGCCTCAGAATACAACTGCAGGTGAAATATTCTGTGTTCTGATCGAGTACATAACGGGGCATGGATTACAATCGGGCTGTTGTATCGGGATCTGTGACAAGACTGCTGCTGAACCTCTCCATGCAGGGACGCACAAGTGGCATTTTCCAAGCAAACAATAAAATTGCAGATTTCAAGAAAAGTGGATAGATGCATTTTCAATATGTTCCCCCTATTCTCAACTCTGGCTGATGTGGGTGATGTAGACATGGATCACATGCATACATTGATAGGGACATCTGAGCAAAACTCAAATTCGAGGATTACTTCCCCTCACAATCTGATCCACGCCCGGGAAAGCAGTGGATGGGTAATCCGTTCACCAGTACTGAAGAGACTCACAGCTTGTCACCGGTTCTTGATGATAAACTTTTGGAGCTGTCCTGTGACCAATGCCTGCGTGCTCGTTTGAATGAGATGCACCTGTCCACATCCTGGCTGTTCAGCAGCGGAGAATACCCGCAACTCAGCGAGATGGCAGTGAAGACCTTAATCCTCTTTCATTCTACCTACTTATGTGAGTCCAGCTTCTCCTCTCTTGCTGCAACAAAATAGAAATATCTCAACAGACTGGCTGTTGAAAACATCTTGACACCTCTGGGGTGTCCCTGGCACAAAAAAGTTAGGGAAAGTCTGGCCTATAATATAGGCTATAGGCCTAGGCTATTCGAAGAGCATGCTCGGAGAAGCACAGGGCAAAGTTATATTTCTAAGAAAATGTACTTGCCTCCCAAGTTTTCGCGTTGCTGCGATGGTGTATATAAAACTAGGCTACACTGCATTACACTCTGCAATGGATAGGTGTTCCCAATCATAAGCCCCGGCCTGCCCTGCTCTTGCTGATGTAAACCCTTTTGTGCTGCCTAACCAATGACTGTGCTGTGTACGGTGGCACTTCAGGAGGCGAGTCAATTTGTTTTTTTTTTTTAAAGCAATATCTGTGCGCACGGACCAGGCCTACTGATGTCCTATTCAGCTTGAAAGGGAGAGCGTGAAAATGAGAAGGAGGACCGGAGGTAAGCTTGCTATTGCTATAATTGATTTGAATAAAAACTATGTTTCGTCGCCCATAATGAAGCTATTTATCAGAGTTATTGACCTCACAATAAACCATATTCGAGTAATTTACATACATTACTATGAAGCGGCGGAGATGGACAGCGCATGGGTGCTGAAAGTAGGCTAATTCGAGAAGACCTAATTCATTTAAATAGTCTTCATTTTAATTTGACTTCAGGCTACTAACAACAAGAGGGCTTTGTGTTGGAGACTATTTCTTCCTATTCAAGAAATAAGAGGTAGCCCTACCTGTTTTACAGATGAAATTATAGTCAACTGTCCATAGATTTTGTCTGCCAATTCCTTCAGTCACCATGCACTCCTTACATATCTGTGTCGGTGAAGAGCTTGGTGTGTTTAGTTAAAACCATGGCTCGAATTGAGGGGGTATGTGAAGGTATTGTGGCTTTTGTTAAAGAAAATGGCTAAAGGCCTACCCCTTGTAAAATTGTGAAAACATTTCATGGACCTGATTATATAAAGCGATCTGTAATGACTCTTTAGTCCGCAATGCTTTATGCTAGAAATAAGCTGTGAAATGCCGGGGAAAGACTCGATGCATATGGGATATATTTTGTTTGTCTCTATGACATTCAGAGGCTGTGCTACAAACTTCTATAGCCGAGGACGAGGAGACACATTTTTTTACTTTGCTTGGGAAGTAATGATTCTGTCACTATCAATTGACATTCGACAGGCTATTAAACAACATACTAACTCTATATCAGTCATAATGTTATAATTGATATATTTTCACCCTTGTCCGCGGTGGTCTGCGAATCCACAACCTTCTGGCTACTTCGCCATGTGGTGATTTTAGCATGTAAATCTTGGTGGGGCAAAAAAGAAAAAAAAAATGTATGCATGCCAGCAAAGCCACTACACAACACAACACTAAATAATACATTAATTGCACAATAACGGTGACAAACAGTGCCCACAAACTGTTAGAGCCTACATAAAGCTGTCTCAACAACAGAGTCCCAACACCTTACCACTGCTACACCTGGCTATCAGCGGAGCCTTGTCTGGCAGCGAAACAGTTCATTCAGAATAATTTACTGCCTTAATTTTTTTTTAAACATAGCTGATATGGCTGACTTGCTTAAACAAATGTGGTTTCTACTGACAATTGAGATGTACAAACTATGTCATAAAGGGACGACGAGTGGATAACAGGCAATCCGTGATTTTGATTAAGACATTAATGAGCGAGCTAGGACGGACGTAGTCAATATAACTATTTGTTCAGCACTTTTTTAATGTACAGCGACAGAATTCAGAACATGAGCCGTTCTTACAGTATTCTTCCTGTACACCAAGTCAGAACTGTAGGATAAATAAAGGGGGCATATAAGCAGACAATGAAAGCTCTTACAATATTAAATGATGACATTTCTCTAAAACAGGCTATAGGCTACATGTGCACCATCAACAGCTAACAGCTTACTACACAACATACACTTAGTATTACTTTCTTAGCTACAGTGGGGGGAAAAAGTATTTAGTCAGCCACCAATTGTGCAAGTTCTCCCACTTAAAAAGATGAGAGAGGCCTGTAATTTTCATCATAGGTACATGTCAACTATGACAGACAAAATTAGAAAAAAGAATCCTGAAAATCACATTGTAGGATTTTTTATGAATTTATTTGCAAATTATGGTGGAAAATAAGTATTTGGTCAATAACAAAAGTTTCTCAATACTTTGTTATATACCCGTTGTTGGCAATGACACAGGTCAAACGTTTTCTGTAAGTCTTCACAAGGTTTTCACACACTGTTGCTGGTATTTTGGCCCATTCCTCCATGCAGATCTCCTCTAGAGCAGTGATGTTTTGGGGCTGTCGCTGGGCAACACAGACTTTCAACTCCCTCCAAAGATTTTCTATGGGGTTGAGATCTGGAGACTGGCTAGGCCACTCCAGGACCTTGAAATGCTTCTTACGAAGCCACTCCTTCGTTGCCCGGGCGGTGTGTTTGGGATCATTGTCATGCTGAAAGACCCAGCCACGTTTCATCTTCAATGCCCTTGCTGATGGAAGGAGGTTTTCACTCAAAATCTCACGATACATGGCCCCATTCATTCTTTCCTTTACACGGATCAGTGGTCCTGGTCCCTTTGCAGAAAAACAGCCTCAAAGCATGATGTTTCCACCCCCATGCTTCACAGTAGGTATGGTGTTATTTGGATGCAACTCAGCATTCTTTGTTCTCCAAACACGACGAGTTGAGTTTTTACCAAAAAGTTCTATTTTCATATGACATTCTCCCAATCCTCTTCTGGATCATCCAAATGCACTCTAGCAAACTTCAGACGGGCCTGGACATGTACTGGCTTAAGCAGGGGGACACGTCTGGCACTGCAGCATTTGAGTCCCTGGCGGCGTAGTGTGTTACTGATGGTAGGCTTTGTTACTTTGGTCCCAGCTCTCTGCAGGTCATTCACTAGGTCCCCCCGTGTGGTTCTGGGATTTTTGCTCACCGTTCTTGTGATCATTTTGACCCCACGGGGTGAGATCTTGCGTGGAGCCCCAGATCGAGGGAGATTATCAGTGGTCTTGTATGTCTTCCATTTCCTAATAATTGCTCCCACAGTTGATTTCTTCAAACCAAGCTGCTTACCTATTGCAGATGCAGTCTTCCCAGCCTGGTGCAGGTCTACAATTTTGTTTCTGGTGTCCTTTGACAGCTCTTTGGTCTTGGCCATAGTGGAGTTTGGAGTGTGACTGTTTGAGGTTGTGGACAGGTGTCTTTTATACTGATACAGTGGGGAAAAAAAGTATTTAGTCAGCCACCAATTGTGCAAGTTCTCCCACTTAAAAAGATGAGAGAGGCCTGTAATTTTCATCATAGGTACACGTCAACTATGACAGACAAATTGAGAAAATAAAATCCAGAAAATCACATTGTAGGATTTTTAATGAATTTATTTGCAAATTATGGTGGAAAATAAGTATTTGGTCAATAAAAAAAGTTTCTCAATACTTTGTTATATACCCTTTGTTGGCAATGACACAGGTCAAACGTTTTCTGTAAGTCTTCACAAGGTTTTCACACACTGTTGCTGGTATTTTGGCCCATTCCTCCATGCAGATCTCCTCTAGAGCAGTGATGTTTTGGGGCTGTCGCTGGGCAACACAGACTTTCAACTCCCTCCAAAGATTTTCTATGGGATTGAGATCTGGAGACTGGCTAGGCCACTCCAGGACCTTGAAATGCTTCTTACGAAGCCACTGCTTCGTTGCCCGGGCGTTGTGTTTGGGATCATTGTCATGCTGAAAGACCCAGCCACGTTTCATCTTCAATGCCCTTGCTGATGGAAGGAGGTTTTCACTCAAAATCTCACGATACATGGCCCCATTCATTCTTTCCTTTACACGGATCAGTCGTCCTGGTCCCTTTGCAGAAAAACAGCCCCAAAGCATGATGTTTCCACCCCCATGCTTCACAGTAGGTATGGTGTTCTTTGGATGCAACTCAGCATTCTTTGTCCTCCAAACACGACGAGTTGAGTTTTTACCAAAAAGTTATATTTTGGTTTCATCTGACCATATGACATTCTCCCAATCCTCTTCTGGATCATCCAAATGCACTCTAGCAAACTTCAGACGGGCCTGGACATGTACTGGCTTAAGCAGGGGGACACGTCTGCACTGCAGGATTTGAGTCCCTGTCGGCGTAGTGTGTTACTGATGGTAGGCTTTGTTACTTTGGTCCCAGCTCTCTGCAGGTCATTCACTAGATCCCCCCGTGTGGTTCTGGGATTTTTGCTCACTGTTCTTGTGATCATTTTAACCCCACGGGGTGAGATCTTGCGTGGAGCCCCAGATCGAGGGAGATTATCAGTGGTCTTGTATGTCTTCCATTTCCTAATAATTGCTCCCACAGTTGATTTCTTCAAACCAAGCTGCTTACCTATTGCAGATTCAGTCTTCCTAGCCTGGTGCAGGTCTACAATTTTGTTTCTGGTGTCCTTTGACAGCTCTTTGGTCTTGGCCATAGTGGAGTTTGGACTGTGACTGTTTAAGGTTGTGGACAGGTGTCTTTTATACTGATAACAAGTTCAAACAGGTGTCATTAATACAGGTAACGAGTGGAGGACAGAGGAGCCTCTTAAAGAAGAAGTTACAGGTCTGTGAGAGCCAGAAATCTTGCTTGTTTGTAGGTGACCAAATACTTATTTTCCACCATAATTTGCAAATAAATTCCTAAAAAATCCTACAATGTGATTTTCTGGAATTTTTTTTCTTAATTTGTCTGTCATAGTTGACGTGTACCTATGATGAAAATTACAGGCCTCTCTCATCTTTTTAAGTGGGAGAACTTGCACAATTGGTGGCTGACTAAATACTTTTTTCCCCCACTGTAACAAGTTCAAACAGGTGCCATTAATACAGGTAACGAGTGGAGGACAGAGGAGCCACACACCCACTCCACTGAATAGCAGGCTAGTGATTGCTTTGCAATGCTTGCAGTTAGCCATTGATTCCTTCCAAACCACTCATTGTTGAATTTGCGATTTCCAACTTGTTGTGTAATGTCCAATGGCCGATGAGAACTGATATGACAAGGATTGAAAAGGATTTGCCAGTAGATTGTCGACTTGATTCATGATTTTGTAAGTACACTGCTCAAAAAAATAAAGGGAACACTAAAATAACACATCCTAGATCTGAATGAATGAAATAATCTTATTAAATACTTTTTTCTTTACATAGTTGAATGTGCTGACAACAAAATCACACAAAAATTATCAATGGAAATCAAATGTATCAACCCATGGAGGTCTGGATTTGGAGTCGCACTCAAAATTAAAGTGGAAAACCACACTACAGGCTGATCCAACTTTGATGTAATGTCCTTAAAACAAGTCAAAATGAGACTCAGTAGTGTGTGTGGCCTCCACGGGCATGCTCCTGATGAGGTGGCGGATGGTCTCCTGAGGGATCTCCTCCCAGACCTTGACTAAAGCATCCGCCAACTCCTGGACAGTCTGTGGTGCAACGTGGCGTTGGTGGATGGAGCGAGACATGATGTCCCAGATGTGCTCAATTGGATTCAGGTCTGGGGAACGGGCGGGCCAGTCCATAGCATCAATGCCTTCCTCTTGCAGGAACTGCTGACACACTCCAGCCACATGAGGTCTAGCATTGTCTTGCATTAGGAGGAACCCAGGGCCAACCGCACCAGCATATGGTCTCACAAGGGGTCTGAGGATCTCATCTCGGTACCTAATGGCAGTCAGGCTACCTCTGGCGAGCACATGGAGGGCTGTGCGGCCCCCCAAAGAAATGCCACCCCACACCATGACTGACCCACCGCCAAACCGGTCATGCTGGAGGATGTTGCAGGCAGCAGAACGTTCTCCACGGCGTCTCCAGACTCTGTCACGTCTGTCACATGTGCTCAGTATGAACCTGCTTTCATCTGTGAAGAGCACAGGGCGCCAGTGGCGAATTTGCCAATCTTGGTGTTCTCTGGCAAATGCCAAACGTCCTGCACAGTGTTGGGCTGTAAGCACAACCCCCACCTGTGGACGTTGGGCCCTCATGGAGTCTGTTTCTGACCGTTTGAGCAGACACATGCACATTTGTGGCCTGCTGGAGGTCATTTTGCAGGGCTCTGGCAGGGCTCCTCCTGCTCCTCCTTGCACAAAGGCAGAGGTAGCGGTCCTGCTGCTGGGTTGTTGCCCTCCTACGGCCTCCTCCACGTCTCCTGATGTACTGGCCTGTCTCCTGGTAGCGCCTCCATGTTCTGGACACTACGCTGACAGACACAGCAAACCTTCTTGCCACAGCTCGCATTGATGTGCTATCCTGGATGAGCTGCACTACCTGAGCCACTTGTGTGGGTTGTAGACTCCGTCTCTCATGCTACCACTAGAGTGAAAGCACCGCCAGCATTCAAAAGTGAACAAATCATCAGCCAGGAAGCATAGGAACTGAAAAGTGGTCTGTGGTCACCACCTGCAAAACCACTCCTTTATTGGGGGTGTCTTGCTAATTGCCTATAATTTCCACCTGTTGTCTATTCCATTTGCACAACAGCATGTGAAATGTATTGTCAATCAGTGTTGCTTCCTAAGTGGACAGTTTGATTTCACAGAAGTGTGATTGACTTGGAGTTACATTGTGTTGTTTAAGTGTTCCCTTAATTTTTTTGAGCAGTGTATGATGTTGACATGATCAGTACAATCAAAGCTACTGTAGATATAACGTCATTTGACATCATTTTATTTGTGGCCAATGACCTTGAGCCTTCTTGGATGGGCACTTCTAATGTAACTCTATGGCAGCACCCAAGGGGCTTGGATTTTCGAGCTCTACCCTTAGATTTTGCGATGAGGTAGTGTCCCCATGAGTGACAGAACACTAAGCCAATCACGGCGCAACTAGAGAACATTACCAACCCCTACGCTCCGTATTTTCCGCTTGCTGCCCCCCCACCACAGAAAGCACTGAGCTAGGCTGAAACACATGCATTTTGGAGCTGCCTTACTCAGGAAAGCAAAAATGAGACCATGTTTGTATGCGGCTTTATTAACTCAATGATGATTATTTATTTATTTATTTGCATTGTTTGCAAACTGATATGTGACACGTATTAATGCCAAAATAACAGTGTGTTCATTGTCATAGTGACAACTGCAAATAATACTTCAATGTAGGCTACATGTAGTCTAATCAAAAATACAATATAGAAACTCGTATTTAAATTAAATGTAGATAGGTTATTCAACAACAAACATGGTTTAGCCTAGGCATCTTTTACATCATGTCATTGTTTGCCTCGTTGCTCAAGTGGTTTGCAAGTGTCAATTAGTTTGGATCTTCTTTTTCACTGTGCTCAACACTGTCTGTCCTGTGCAACCATTTAATACATCAGTGCAACAATGTTATCATCACTGGCGGCCAGTGATGCACTCTCTCCGCAACTTTCCCCGACAGTTCATTTGGCCTATGCCTATTTTACATTCAGCAATTAGCAAGAGCAAACCGATTACACTAGTATAAAAAAAATAAAATAATCTCCTATAGATTTTGTAGCCTATAGTTTTTCCTGGGATTTCAGGAGAAGAGGAATAACAGAGAGTCTTGCGTCCATATAGCCCATGTCAGTGGATGCTGTAGGTGGGTGTGGTGCAGGAATCAGGCGCAGGACGCAGAAAATTAGTCCACAAGACTTTAGTGAAAGCACACTCAATACACGAGCCAAAAAGCCCGGAGGCGAGAAAATACGCACACAGGCGTAAACCAAAATGCGCACTAACATGTGCGAAATTACCCTCCTAAACAGAGGAGGAAAACCACGAAGAGCAGACGGGCAACAGTAGCGCACAAACACGACAGTGAAACAATCACACACAACACCTGACAAACACAACGAGAACTTATAGGACACTAATGAGCGCTAAACGAAAACAGGTGTACAACATAAAGACAAAACCAAACGAACATAGAAACATTCAACGGTGGCAGCTAGTACTCCGGAGACGACGACCGCCGAAGCCTGCCCGAGCAAGGACGAGAGGCAGCCTCGGCCGAAACCGTGACAGTACCCCACCCCTTGACGCGCGGCTCCAGACGTGCGCCGACTCCGGCCTCGGGGACGACCAGGAGGACGCGGAGCAGGGCGCGTCGGGTGACTACGGTGGAATTCTGTCAGGAGAGACGGGTCCAAAATGTCTCTCCTCGGCACCCAGCACCGTTCCTCCGGGCCGTACCCCTCCCACTCCACTAGATATTGGAGACCCCCCATCCGACGTCTTGAATCCAAGATGGACCGCACGGAGTACGCCGGTGCCCCCTCGATGTCCAATGGGGGCGGAGGAGTCTCCCTGATTTCATCTTCCTGGAGTGGGCCAGCTACCACCGGCCTGAGAAGAGACACATGGAACGAGGGGTTAATATTTTTATACTCAATAGGCAGTTGTAATCTGTAACACACCTCGTTCAATCTTCTCAGGACTTTAAACGGCCCCACAAACCGCCGACCCAGTTTCCGACAGGGCAGGCGGAGGGGCAGGTTTCTGGTAGAGAGCCAGACTCGATCACCAGGTGCGTACACCGGCCCCTCACTGCGGTGGAGATCGGCGCTCGCCTTCTGACGACGGAGGGCCCGCTGCAGGTGGACGTGTGCAGCGTTCCACGTCTCCTCCGAGCGCCGCACCCACTCATCCACCGCAGGAGCCTCGATCTGGCTCTGCTGCCAAGGTGCCAGAACCGGCTGGTAACCTAACACACATTGGAAAGGGGTTAGGTTAGTTGAGGAATGGCGTAGGGAATTCTGGGCCATTTCTGCCCAGGGAACGTACCGTGCCCACTCCTCCGGCCGGTCCTGGCAGTATGATCTAAGAAACCTACCCACATCCTGGTTCACACGTTCCACCTGCCCATTACTCTCAGGATGGTAAACCGAGGTGAGGCTCACCGAGACCCCCAAACGCTCCATAAAGGCTCTCCAGACTCTGGAGGTGAATTGGGGACCTCGATCAGACACAATATCCTCGGGTACCCCGTAGTGCCGGAAAACATGGGTGAATAGAGCTTCGGCGGTCTGTAGGGCAGTAGGAAGGCCCGGCATAGGGAGCAAACGACAGGCCTTAGAGAACCAGTCCACAACGACCAGTATAGTAGTATTCCCCTGCGAGGAGGGAAGGTCAGTGATGAAGTCCACCGAGAGGTGAGACCATGGTCGTTGTGGAACGGGCAGGGGTTGTAACTTACCCCTAGGCAGATGTCTAGGCGCCTTACACTGGGCGCACACTGAGCAGGAGGAGACATAAACCCTCACATCCCTCGCCAACGTGGGCCACCAGTACTTAGCACTAAGGCAGTGCACTGTCCGGCCTATACCAGGATGTCCAGAGGAGGGTGACGTGTGAGCCCAATAGATCAATCAATCCCGAACCTCGAGCGGGACGTACGTCCGACCCTCCGGGCATTGAGGAGGACTAGGGTCGGTGCGCAACGCCCGCTCGATCTCAGCATCGACCTCCCACACTACTGGTGCCACCAGACAAGACTCCGGCAGTATGGGAGTGGGCTCCACGGACCTCTCCTCCGTGTCATACCGCCGAGACAGTGCGTCTGCCTTACCGTTCTGTGACCCAGGGATGTACGTGATCTTAAATACGAACCGGGCCAAAAACATGTTCCACCGCGCCTGCCGAGGGTTCAGTCTCCTAGCTGCCCGGATGTACTCCAGGTTACGGTGGTCAGTCAAAATGAGGAAAGGGTGTTGAGCCCCCTCAAGCCAGTGCCTCCACACCTTTAGGGCCTGTACCACAGCTAACAGCTCCCTGTCCCCTACATCATAATTTCGCTCCGCCGGACTGAGCTTTTTGGAATAAAAAGCACAGGGGCGGAGTTTAGGTGGCGTGCCGGACCGTTGCGAAAGCACGGCTCCTATACCGGCCTCTGACGCGTCCACCTCTACCTGAAATGGTAAAGAGGGATCCGGATGCGCCAGCACCGGAGCCGAAGTAAACAGGTCCTTCAGCCTCCCAAAAGCCCTGTCCACCTCGGCTGACCACTGCAAACGCACCGGACCCCCCTTCAAAAGAGACGTTATGGGAGCTGCCACCTGTCCAAAACCCCGGATAAACCTCCGGTAGTAATTCGCAAACCCCAAAAACTGCTGCACCTCCTTAACAGTGGTTGGAGTTTGCCAATTACGCACGGCTGACACCCGGTCAACCTCCATCTTCACCCCAGACGCAGACAACTGATAACCCAAAAAGGAGATCGACTCCTGGAAAAACAGACATTTCTCTGCCTTGACATACAGGTCGTGCTCCAACAGCCTCCTCAACACTCGGCGCACCAGGGCCACATGCTCGACTCGGGTAGACGAGTACACGAGAATGTCATCTATGTACACGACCACCCCCTGCCCCTGCATGTCCCTGAATATCTCATCCACGAATGATTGGAAAACTGAAGGAGCGTTCATCAACCCGTATGGCATGACAAGATACTCGTAATTCCCCGAGGTGGTACTAAATGCTGTCTTCCATTCATCGCCCTCCCTAATGCGCACCAAGTTGTAAGCGCTCCTGAGATCTAATTTAGTGAAAAAACGCGCCCCGTGCAATGACTCCGTCATGGTCGCAATCAGCGGAAGTGGATAACTGTACTTCACCGTGATCTGATTGAGACTACGGTAATCAATGCACGGGCGTAACCCTCCATCCTTTTTCTTCACAAAAAAGAAACTCGAGGACGCAGGGGAAGTGGATGGCCGTATGTATCCTTGTCTCAGGGATTCATCTATGTAAGTCTCCATAGCTCTCTTCTCCTCTTGAGACAGAGGATACACATGGCTCCGTGGGAGCGCAGCTCCTGCCTGGAGGTCTATCGCACAATCTCCCTGCCTATGAGGAGGCAACTGCGTCGCCCTCGACTTACTGAACACAATAGCCAAATCCTCATACTCGGGGGGAATGTGCAATGCGGGCACCTGGTTTGGACTCTCCACCGAGGTAGCCCCCACGGAAATGCCTAAACATCGACCCACACACTGGGCAGACCACTCCATCAGAGCCCTCTCCTGCCACGAAATAGACGGGTTATGGATACTCAACCAGGGCATGCCCAGCACCACCGGATACGCAGGCGAGTCGATCAGAAATAGCTGGATAATCTCCTCATGACCCCCCTGCGCACACATCCTTAGTGGTGCCGTGACCTCCCTGATCAAGCCCGATCCCAACGGACGGCTATCTAGGGCATGAACGGGGAATGGGACGTCAACAGGAAGAAGGGGAATCCCTAATTCTAAACAAAATGTTCTATCAACAAAATTCCCAGCCGCGCCTGAATCTACCAGCGCCTTATGCTGGGAATGAGGTGCTACCTGTGGAAAACTCACAGGTATACAGAAGTGCGCAACAGAGAGCTCTGGGTAAGTGGGGCGCCTACTCACCTGGAAGGACTCCCCAGTGCGGAGCCTGTCGTCTTCTCCCCTAGGAGACCCTCCCCAGCACCTAGCCGCAGTGTCCTCCACGGCCACAGTTGGTGCAGAGGACGGCCCCCCTCGTACTCCGACCCCTCCTATCTCTAGCGCCAGCGCCCCCAAGCTCCATAGGGCTCGGCTCGGAGGCGCTGGAGGATGAAATGGACGGACCCCCCTCGGAACGTCCGCGGGTAGCCAGCAGGGTGTCCAGCCTGATGGACATGTCCACTAACTGATCGAAAGAGAGGCTGGTATCCCTGCAGGCCAGCTCCCGACGGACGTCCTCTCGTAGACTACAGCGGTAGTGATCGATGAGGGCCCGCTCATTCCACCCTGCATCCGCCGCTAGAGTACGGAATTCTAAAGCGAACTCCTGGGCGCTCCTCCTCCCCTGCCGGAGGTAGAACAGACCCTCCCCCGCCGCTTTCCCCTCAGGTGGATGGTCAAACACAGCCCTGAAGCGGCGGGAGAACTCAGAGTAGGTGATGGTGGTGGCGTCTATTCTCCTCCACTCGGCGTTGGCCCATTCCAACGCCTTTCCGGTAAGACAGGAGATGAGGGCGGACACGCTCACGTGTCCAGAGGGCGCCGGGTGCACGGTGGCCAGGTATAGCTCCACCTGTAGAAGGAAGCCCTGACACCCGGCAGCGGTCCCATCATAGGCCCTCGGGAGCGAGAGTCGAATTCCCCTGGGTTCCGGAGCTTGAATGGGCTGACTGGCCGATGGTGATGGCAGGGGAGGTGGAGTTGGGGGTGTCCCTCTGGTCTCCCAGCGTTGAAGGGTGTTAATAACGTCCTGCAGGGCGGTCCCGATACGAAGGATCTGGTCATTCTGCTCACGGACCCGATCCTCCAGCGACTCATGTGCTGCTGCGGCTCCTGCTGATTCCATCCTTCAGGTGTGTGATTCTGTCAGTGGGTGCTGTAGGTGGGTGTGGTGCAGGAATCAGGCGCAGGACGCAGAAAATTTGTCCACAAGACTTTAGTGAAAGCACACTCAATACACGAGCCAAAAAGCCCGGAGGTGAGAAAATACGCACACAGGCGTAAACCAAAATGCGCACTAACATGTGCGAAATTACCCTCCTAAACAGAGGAGGAAAACCACGAAGAGCAGACGGGCAACAGTAGCGCACAAACACGACAGTGAAACAATCACACACAACACCTGACAAACACAACGAGAACTTATAGGACACTAATGAGCGCTAAACGAAAACAGGTGTACAACATAAAGACAAAACCAAACGACATAGAAACATTCAACGGTGGCAGCTAGTACTCCGGAGACGACGACCGCCGAAGCCTGCCCGAGCAAGGACGAGAGGCAGCCTCGGCCGAAACCGTGACAGCCCATATATGCGCACGGGAATAGCTGGAAGAGAGAGGCTACAGTTGTGTAGCCGAAGCTAGATATTAGGCCGCTCAATAGCTAAATATTACGGCCTATAAATATTTACCTGTCAATCAAAAAAGTTTGATTATGAAATGGCAGATCTGTGCATTCCTCCGCTCTGCAGCAGTCGGGCACAGCAAAGCTCCACTATTGATTAGGCCTAAACAATAACATTATCCTACCTAGGCTACAACAACACAGTGCAATGAGGAAAGTATTATTGTTATCAAGTGAGTACACAATCATTGGCTCGGGCTGTAAGCTGCAGTGATGTAGGCTAATTTGAATTTTGGTATATGTTTTTGTTTTTTTATTAGGATCCCCATTAGCTGTGATGATTGTAGCAGCTACTCTTCCTTGGGTCCACACAAACCATGAAACATTACATAATACAGAACATTATTTGGAACAATTTGGAATTTAACACATTTGCTTCTTATATTAAAACAAAAAGTGATGCAGTCAGTCTCTCCTTTACTTTTAGTCAAGAGAGACTGGCATGCGTAGTATTGATATTAGCCCTCTGATTACAGTGAAGAGCAAAACAATAACCGCTCAAGAATCCCTTTTTGAATGCTTCATGCTGAAATAACTGCATAAAATCACATTGTATTTGTCACATGCGCCGAATATAACTGTAGACTTTAGCATGAAATGCTTGCTTATGAGCCATTCCCTACAATGCAGAGTTGAACAATAATACAAATAAAAAGTTACACGAGGAATCAAATAAAATACACAAGAATGGCGCTATACACAAGGAGTACCATATCCAACTATTTGGATCACTTATGGGTCTATTTTCGACAGTTTACGCGGTCCAGAAAGGTACATTGGCAGGCTACTCAGGGTGTCTTTTGATCACACCATCGCATGCGCTCTCGCTCTCCTTCCAGCCAGGGGCGTTTTCATTACGGAAACCGTTTACCGTTTCTAACCAACCGGAAGCAAACAGAGCATAACGAGAGTTTATATTGGACAAATTCAGGTAGGTCCCGCCCCCTTTCGTTCGCATCCGTTTAAGAAACATTTTGCAGAAGTGTCGGCGTAATGAATACGCCCCAGTTCTTTTGTACTGCATTTAGACGAGGGACGCAAAAACCGTCATACCAGTCAGCATAGCTGGACAAGAAAGCAAGAAAGACGGTGAAGGCAAAAGCAAGCCAGCACGAAGGTATACGTTACTATGGTGACAACACTAATACTGCGTTTAGATGCCACGAAGTAGACAACAAAAACCGTATTTTGTTGTTTTCAATGAGAGAACAACGGTAAATGCCATTGAGCCTGGGGGTGAATGCAGTCAGCGCCACAAGTAGACGGAGCTTGCCGCCAGAGTTACAATATTTCAACTTTGGCCCTCTGCTGTAGCATTGTTTTCTACCGGATATTGATTTGCACTATTTGTTTACTGAAATCACCATACCAACGCATACCTCGTGCTGGCTTGCTTTTGCCTCAGTGTTTTTCTTGCGTTCTTGTCCCGCTATGCCGACTGGCATGACGGTTTTTGTGTCCCTCGTCTAATGTAGCATAAGGCAAACACAAAAGTTGCAATATCTTAACTCTGGCGGCCAGTCCCCTCAACCGTGGCGGCTGACGACGTCAATGACGCGTTCACCGCTTGCCTCAATAGCATTTACCATCGTGCTCTCATTGAAAACAATGACATCCGGTTTGCCGTCTACCTCCTACCATCTAAACGCAGCATTACGTTCTGCAAGCAAGAGAAAGCTGTTGTAGTAAATAAAATGTGTACAACAAGCTATTGTAGTCCTAGTCTGGCTTTTCCTGGGCCTCCAAAAACTAAAGAGGAATTATTAGGAATAATACTGCAGTAATAGGCTTACCAATGAATTTACAAGGTGAAATCAGATTTTTATGAAATGACAGGCAGCCTAGGATAAACATATCGCTCAAAACGACTCATAGGCATACATATAGTCCAGCCATCCACATGGACTGTTGTCCTCCCCATTTGGTAGCAACTCCCCCAACACCCGATTTAATCCATTCACTTTTTTCCGCATTGAGGAACCATCTCCTTTCAACTCCAAAATTCCATTGAACTTTTCGGGACTCTCTTCAGTGGACAGAGACTAAAAGAAACCCTTAAATTATTGTGAAGATAACTTTTCACAAGCTGTGGTCCTTACGTAATTGTGTTACGCCATGCTTGTTGTTGTGATAAAACATGTTTTTTGTGCTTTCAAGACAACTGGGAACTCGAAGAAGAAGAAAAAACGAGGTCAAATCATGACAGTGATCTTCAGGTCGAAAAGTTGGAGCTTTAGAAAGATGCCAGAGTTTCCGACTATGAATTCAGAGTTGGATTATTTTCCCAGTTGGAGTTCGTTTGTTTCCTGAGTTCTTAGTTGTCTTGAACGCACTGAAGTCGGAAGTCAGAGATCCCAGTTGTTTTAAATGCAGCATTTCTGCTAGCTCGCTACATCATCACTACAAGCACTATTTTATTCGCCAGATACTCTACATGCCCATGTTCTGGATACGTCAAGCACAAAGAGGGACTGATCAAACAGCCAATGGAAAGTCAAAAGTGAAATGCCCACCCAGCCGTGCTCGGCAAGGACTATGAGAGAGAATACAGGGTTCTACACCAAAGTTACACATATAGTCAAATTCAATATGTAAATTCCCAAATGCTGACATTTAATCGAAAACATATTACATGACCCTCCCCTGGATAAAATTTAAAAAAGACGTAAACCCTCCCCCTAAGTGAAATATAAAAAGCATGACCCTCCCCCATTTCCCACCAGGTAATAATTGCATACATTTCGACCGGTCCCTAAATGTCTCCTCCAAGGCTAGCTATCTGGCCACTGTAGCTATTATAATTAAATCACAATGGATTTGTTTCCATGAAGCAGCTGCCTGTAGCTGGCTGCTGAGCCAGCTAGCTAAACATATATCTATGGGCTATATGGTATTATGGAGAGTGAATTAAATTGTTTATTTGTCATCTTGTTAGCTAGTTATTTAGCTGTGGCCATCTGGCTAGTATCAACAAGTGCTTTCTACAACAATAGCAACATTAGGGCAGAAATTGGCTATCTAGACCATAAAGCAACAGACACGGACATGTATTGCCAACAACGCTACTGCCACCTTCTGGTTTGGAGTATTTTAACAAGGCTGAGGGGCTGAAGCCTTCAAGGTCTTTGCTGTGTGAACACAAAAGAGATTGACTGCTGACACTCAGGCAGGCAAACGTTTGACAATCCTACCGGTGTGTCTGAGCATTAAGATTTACCAGAGAGGATATTTTCCATTATTGTAAGATAAGATCAAGGATGCTATCAGTCTCCAGTGCAAGATAATAGCGATTCAGAACATGTACTGGTCAGCTGGTCAGATTCAGCTTGTGGTGAGTCTACCAATATGTTCTACAGACACAGAGAAAACCTAACTGTTATTTGTTGACTGTGGGCAGATATGTTATAATAATAATATGCCATTTAGCAGACGCTTTTATCCAAAGCGACTTACAGTGTGTGCATACATTTTTACGTATGGGTGGTCCCGGGGATCGAACCCACTACCCTGGCGTTACAAGCGCCATGCTCTACTAATTGAGCTACAGAGGACCATGTTCAGGATAGGTGTTGGCCAAACGTGCAGCTCCTTATTGCTTGCTCGTGGGCAGGTTTTTCAACCCCCCATTTCATTTATGATAACCCCACCATGTCCCCTGAGACTCCTGCGTGGTGCCTGGCTGTACCCCTCCCCCACGGGCGGGGATCACCTCTGGTGACAGGAACAACCGCTTGTTTTAAATGAGAAAGGCTCCCTCATTGTGTCAGATGGCTCTTCCTCAGGGCAAAGTCCTCTGCTCTTTGGCACGTCACATGGTTTAAGCCTGTCCCTGCACGCGATCATCATTGGCTGAAGCCGGATTGTTCACGACGCCAGGGCTGCTCAATATCTATTATCTTGTATGCCACATCCCACCTCCATGGGCTCAAAAAACTAATTGCCATAACAATGCCATATAATAAAACCCGTTGCTCTAACCTTGACCCAGCTCCAACAATATCGCACCACCCATAATAACAGAAACCGACTGCCATGCCTATAATGTAGCTGACTTATTGTGGAATTGATTATATTTAGGTATATATTTAAGTGTTGCCTTTGAGATACATATTATTATAAATCATAACAATGTACTTAGAATAACGTAAACATGCCTCACATCACTATGTGACTATAATTGAGCTCTTGTAGTGTTTTAATTCCATAGCTGTGTGTGTCATAATCGTAGGACACCGACATACTCCTGGAGGGGACTCACAGCAGGATGTAGCACTCCCTGTGGACTTTCCTCCACTATCCTGGGACAAAGGGTGCATCAAAAATGGCACCCTATTCCCTACATAGCGCACTACTTTTGACCAGGGTCTATAGGGCTCTAGTCAAAAGTTGTGCACTATGTAGGGTATAGGGTGCCATTTGGGATATAGCGAAACTGTTATTGACAGTCAGCAACTTTAAAGGAATGTTCCTGTTCTAGCCAGAAAAGCAAAGTCACTGCGATGGAATGCAGAGTGAATCCAAGAGGTTAAAAAAAATCACACGCACACCCATGTAAAGTAATGACATTTCACAGTACAGTAGTGTGTGGTAATCGGATTTGGTGTTCAAGTCCTCCTAAGGGGCATGTCATGTTTTGTCGTATCTCTATTAGGTGGAAGAATACAGTGCATCCTTGGCATTTCTGTGGGGTCTTCAATTTTTAGCTACCATGGGACATACAGTACTTTATGTGTGCATGCATGACCAAATGATGATAGCTTGCAAGTATTATCTGACTAATAAACACACACTGATATCATAATATTCAATAAGATCCCATTTTCATTCCAGGCTCTCTTTCGTGAGAACATCCTTTGGGATTACTGGATTGGCTTCTTTGTTACCCTGTGCAGCTAAGGGTGAAATTGTTGCACCATAGCACAGCATGGCCCAAATCCCAGTCACACAGCATACATTCAATAGCAGTGCATCTCTGACCATTTAACAGGATACCTTCCACACTGTGAGTGTGTGTGCCTGCTGTTCTGACAGTGGTAAATGACTGCAGCAGGTTGGGGTGGAGGCTGTGCGGCAGGTTGAATTAGGGGGGGTGCACTTGGAAGGAACAGCGAGAATATGCCAAAAGAATGTAAGCTTCTGTTTCCAGGGCAACAAGGATCTGCAGATCACAGTTCTGTACGCTAGTCACTTGCAGACAGACCCCAGAAATCTGTCTAGTAGTGCACCACTAACATGAAATGGCATTCATGTTTCTCTCAGCTCTAGAAACAATTATTACAGGGTCGCTCCGTTTTGGACCTTTGGTCCTTTATACACTGTATTCCTATCATTATCATCATTATATAAAAGTCATATTTCATCAGTAGACTCCATTTGAACTAAGTTGGTCTTCATCTGTGGAAAATAGACAGCATGTATTGAATGATGCCACAAAAAAATATCAGGAATTGAAAGGCTGGACCTTCAATTAGGTAAGCATTTAAAACATTCTCGTAAAAACATAATGTGAACAGATTACTTTCCTAGAGACATATTTGCTCTATTGGAGCAAGGTGTACATATTATTTGTGTTTATTTATTTTGACCGTGACAAAGCTTTCCTCAACATGTATTTTGCGTCCTCTGGGTGATCATCTATAAGACATCCTCTTGAGCTCCTTGTATCCAGTGTGATCAGCTGACTGGTTTTTCCCAGTGTGAGAGAGAGAGCGAACATGCTGAATAGATGCCCTCAAGCACTTTGGCTAAAGGAATGCTACACTTGGCACTAAACCGTGAGGGCTCATCAAGGCCAGATCAATTGTTCATCTCTCTTCAGCCTATCCCCCAAGGCTTAGCACATCCACGGGTTAATTCCCATGGTATGCTGTGACAGTCACAGGCTGAGGAGACCTAGAAGCCCTCGAGGGGAATGTAGACCTACATTCCACAGACTCTGGAATGTAGGTCTACATGTTGTTATCAAATGTAAAAGACTACAAGTTTTCCAATTTTTTTGGGGTGCAAGACCGACTACATTTAGTTTCTTTAATCTTCTAACAGTATTAGAATTAGCTGCAAACAGATCCATTATTTAACTAGGCAAGTCAGTTAAGAACAAATTCTTATTTACAATGACGGCCTACCCCGGCCAAACCCGGACGATGCTAGACCAATTGTGCGCCGCCCTATGGGACTCCCAATCACGGCCGGATGTGATACAGTCTGGAATCGAACCAGGGTCTGTAGTGACGCCTCTAGCACTGAGATGCAGTACCTTAGACCGCTGCGCCACTCAGGAGCCCATTATAATGTAATTAACATTTTCATAGTCATAAGAAATTGATAAGAGCCTTATTAAGTATTGTTTCTTTAAGACTCCCTTTCAAGAAAACTATTGTTTGGCAGCATGTTATTATGATCCTATCTCCATGTGCCTGTATGTTCCTCTAAAAACAGAAACAAATTGTATTTCCATAGGCTCACTTGCATGCTGATTCATGATGAGAAGAGCACCACATTATTACCCCAGGGGCTTACATTGTTTACGGTGTTAGCAGTGAATCACACAGTAATTACACCTAGTGTTGCTCCAGACTTTTCTGAAATAATGAGTCCTCCAAATCCCAAGAGGGACTTCTGTAAAGATGGGGATTTACAGAGCAGGACAACAACAAATATTTATCAAAGTCATATAGACCTTGAGTGGATGTATGGGGATAGCAGCTATGACAAAAAAAAAGCCAATATTAAGACTAATCGTGTGCAAAAAATCTCTAAACTGAGGGACTCCTGTGTTCCGCTTTAGATCCTTTTTTGTGTATAGACTGATAAGCAGACAACCTGCTGTCAGCTCATGTCAACAGGATTATGACATTCTGGATACATTGCAATATATGTTCTGGGTACATTACATTTATACTACAGTGCAAAAACACTATCATCTGAAGTTGGAGACTCTCTTTGACCAACTACCACTTATATTTCAGCCCATATGGCAAATATATCTGTCCTTTACATTTTAGTAATTTAGATGACATTCTTATCCAGAGTGACTTATAGTAGTGAGTGCATACATTTTTTGTACTGGTCCCCCGTGGGAATTTAACCCACAACCCTGGCATTGCAAGCACCATGCTCTACCAACTGAGCCACATGGGACCTTGGCGTTAGAAATAAATTACCTGAATCTGATGCAGAGTTCTAACAGAGTTAATTGACTGCTCTCCATTTCCATCTGTAAAATTACAATTCCGGTAGTGATGACAACAACTATTATTGAATTAATTAATATTAATTAATTAATGGGATAATGTATTATTGTTATTATTATTGTTATACATACTTATCAATTACAACTACTCTGATTATTTAGGCTGTAATACACACAGCCTGAAACTAATGCCTGCAAAATCTTGTAAATGTTCCTTATATATCCACAGGAAAGTATTGTTTATATGACTTTTTAGAGAGCAGTACAGTTCTGCACCAAGATAAAGTTCGTTTTATATTGGATATTCAGTTCTCTCATGAACAGTTATTGAACCAAGGATGCCATGAAAATTGTATATTCTGAATCAGGGGAGGATGGGGGAACAATCAACCCCTATTTTTGGTGACTTTTTCATTTTCTTACATTTTCTATTCTGATCTATAATTAACACAAAAAAGGTGTCGGTTGTTCTTCATCCTCCCCTGATTCAGAATATACAATTCTCATTGTCATGGCATGCTTGGTTCAATAGCTATTGGCGAGAAAACGGAATATCCTATATTAAACTAAAATATTAAAAAAGGCAGATAAACAATACTTTCCTGTGGATATTTTGTCTCAAATTTCGAGCAGTTGAAGGACAAACCGCACATACAACCAGCAGAGTAAGTTTAAATGTAATTTCCTTCTACATTCTGCTTGTAAGGTACATAGTTTACATTTACACGATTTTGCAAGCATTCGTTTCAGGCTGTATATACAAAGTAATTACCTGTGTATTACAGCCCATTGTGCAACAGAAGGAGGCAGCTTGTTAGTTATGGTGGCTAGAAACACACTGTAACGTTAGTGGAGAGCAGAGCAGCAGAACAACAGAGCCAAGGAAAGTGCAGCCCTTCAACACAGCAGGCAAGCAGACCAGGCTGCCCTCAGTTATCAGGCCATTTAGCGACGTTATTGAGAGGGTAGGACAGGGTTCTCCATCAAAGTAACAAGCTTGGGTGATGGACAATGTTACACTCTTTTACAATTAATTGAATTGAAGCTGTACTTTATTTAAATAGCACTGATGGTGCCGAGCGCTGCGGGAGGTAGCTAGCTAACGTTAGCTGGTCAAGTAGCCTAAACAAGTTTCCTGGATAGACCAGCCTGGACAACCTTTCGACATTTAGGTAGCTACAGAAGCAACTTATCCTGCAAGCTAACGTTAAATAGCTAGCCAGGTTATTTTGTAAGTACAATTTATCTTAATGAAACCGGTTCCCTAGCATTCGGGTTTGCGCATTACTGCCGTGGAGCTCAGACTGCAGCCACGCAGACCAACCCCGGGCAGTTGAAGTTGCAAGGTAAGCCAGCACCAGCAGCCACTTCACTCCATTGTCACGTAAAGCTAACGTTAGCTAACATGTAGCTAACCAGGGAGCAGGCTAAACAATCCGCTAGCTAGTTAGCTATAAAACCTATAGATAGTGGTAGACTGTACTGCCACATCATTAACTTTTGCTAACTAACGAGCTATATTTTGGCACAGGATATTTGCTACATCGGAGTTGTTCACTAACTAGCAAGGCACCGAGCTAGCTAGTTAGACACAAATGGCCCAAGCCATCATTCGCGTGTTAGCCAAACGTCAAGCGTCTCATCATAGCTTTAGGAAAGTAACGTTAACGTGAGTAGGCTATGTAGTTACGATTTTGTCTTGGCATTGAACCACTGTCTCGTAAAATATCAAAATTCGTCTCAGGTGTTAGCAAATGTTAGCTAGCTGGCTAGCAACCATTTGTAAACACTGTCACACAGACAGTTGCCGGTGGTAGGCAGCTAGCTAATGTAGCTAGTACAAGGAAGACATTCAAAATGTCTTCCATTTATATTTTTTCCAATCATTGTGGTTTACATTTAACGTTACTGTACCACGACAATATGAATAAGATAACGTTCGTTTAAAGAACGAATGTAATTAATTGAATGTTATGATGGACACCGCTTTGTAGAACCAAAACATACACAGCCTCTGCTCAACGAACTCGAGAACGAATCGTTTGGGGTCTGCAGTTCGCGAACGATAGGCTATTGTGCGAATCACTCACGGCAGTCAAGCAATGCATTCCGCCAAGTGTCGTTCACAATTGCGGCCGCCACAAATAGACCTTATTTGTATGCCTAGAAATCAACAAATGTAGATTGTTTATGTAGATTGTTTAAAGCACACTTACAAGTCTGTCACAGATGACAGTAACAATAAGCCCCTTATGGTGAAGGACATGTGAACGAGAGGCTTGTAGAATTAGGACTCTTTCGAGTTTTCAGTGGCGTCAGTTCAGCTAAACCTAGGGTATGGCGAAGTTGCGTGTGGAAATACACCCACCAGTTGAAGCTCATTTACTGTACTTCTACACAATTTTTTAACTCTAAAATGCTATTTGGAGAACAGCAATAACAAACAAAAATGTCCCCCAGACATTATCACCTCCAAAATTAGGTTTATAGGTCTGTGCAATGATGTGTACAATGTACTACTCAACCTCTTCATACATAGGCTACATTACATTTACATTTTTACATTTTAGTAATTTAGCAGACGCTCTTATCCAGAGCGACTTACAGGAGCAATTAGGGTTAAGTGCCTTGCTCAAGGGCACATCGACAGATTTTTCACCTAGTCGGCTCGGGGATTAGAACCAGCGACCTTTCGGTTACTGGCACAACGCTCTTACCCACTAAGCTACCTGCCGCCCCCCATTGACTAATTTAGCCTACTTGTGGAACAGTGCAACATGAAATAAATGCATAATACACGCTATCAAGGCCGACATCAAATACAGACATCAATGTGAAAGTACCCAGAGCATAAAACAGCTCACTGCAAATGCAAACTATGCCAGATAAGTCCTACACATGCATTGAAATAAAAGGCATACATCAAAGGAATTACTTAGGCCTACAATCGACAAGGACGCATAAAGACAAACAAACTCGACCAAGGAATTTAAAAAATATCGACATATTAAGGCCGCACCCGTGATTCAGCACCACTGAATGGACAGCGCCTTGATACAGGTAGGCATAGTGGAGCTCCATGGGGTGTGGCTGAATGGACAGCGTCTCTGTCTAGTAGCCAGCTAGAATTAGGCTATTCAGTTTGTGGGCAGTTAGACATTTTCTGGGCACAGTTGAGTAGCCTACAATGCATATATGAAAATCATAACTGGCACGCAGATCTTTAGAAATTGTAGGATCAATTGTAAATTGTCACTCATATGACAAAGGTCGCAGACCTGTAGGCCATATATTTTCTTTATTAAATAAAATTGTATTGGTCACATACACATATTTAGCAGATGTTATTGCGGATGCAGCGAAATGCTTGTGTTCCTAGCTCCAACAGTGCAGTAGTATCTAACACTTCACAACTATACACACATCTCAAAGTAAAATAATGGAATTAAGAAATATATAAATATTAGGACGAGCAATGTCAGAGTGGCATTGACTAGAATACAGTAGAATAGAATACAGTATACACATATGAGATGAGTAAAACAGTACAAAAGCTGAAGAACATATGCACATCCAGGTACTTTCCGCAGGTGCTGGAGTAGGAAAATTCATGAAAAACAGAAAGGAAAACGCAGTGTGGCGTTTTCCTTTCTGTAAAACGGTATGTAAACATGATTTAAAGTGACCAGTGATTCCATGTCTATGTACATAGGGCAGCAGCCTCTCAGGTGCAGGGTTGAGGAACCGGGTGGTAGCCGGCTAGTGACTAAATTCAAGGCAGGGTACTAAGTGGATGCCGGCTAGTGATGGCTATTTAACAGTCCGATGGCCTTGAGATAGAAGCTGTTTTTCAGTCTCTCGGTCCCAGCTTTGATGCACCTGTACTGACCCCGCCTTCTGGATGATAGCGGGGTGAACAGGCCGTGACTTGGGTGGTTGATGTCCTTGATGATCTTTTTGGCGTTCCTGTGACATCGGGTGCTGTAGGGGGGTACGAACAAAGGATCCAATTCGGGAAAGTCGTATTTCTGGTCGGAGTGCTGGTGAGTTAACGCTGCTCTGATATCCTAAAATTATTTCCAGCTGTATGTAATAACACAAAAAACGTTCTGGGCTAATAATGTAAGAAATAACACAAAAAAAACAAAATACTGCAAAGTTGCTTAGGAGCTAGATGCAGAGCTGCCATGTCTGTCGGCGCCATCATACATTGTGAAGTCACCCTTGTGGAACGAGGGAGGGGGGACGTGGCACTGGATTTTTATTTTCACGCTACAGACGGCTAGATCGAACCTCTAATACAGGACACATGACACTACTTTTGTGAAGAAAAAATTATCCCAATCTCTTTCAGGTGGTGCTGCAGCATCCTTAACACCCCTACTTCCCGCGGCTATGGTGTATTCATGGATGCCAAGGGAAGCCAGACTTCCTCAAAATATTGACCAAGAAAAAAAACATATATAAAATAATTTATCTTTAGTCTCTCTGTGTTTCATAAATGTCCTTCAATTCGCAAGAGGCTGAATGTATTTCACCGGAGAAAGCATCTGAGCGAATGAAACAGTGCCCATCCGTTTCACTATGTGATGCTGTCTGGTCAGAAAGAGTATGACATTGTTGCCGCCCGTAGCATTGAATGCAAGGGAAGCCAGTGAGCATTTGGCCTCCCTTGGTAATTGTTTAAAATAAATAATAGCTAATCAGCGTTACGCTAAACTGAGTGAGCTCAGCTGTGAATGGTCCTGGCGCACCAAAAAAAAGTGTAAAGGGAAGCCAGTTTGGATTTGGCTTCAGACCAATCACATCACAAGCCAAACGACATTATTGACAGAAAGAAAACATGAATTGTTATGTTGTTGTCCTCCAGTGGCTAGCTAGCTAGCTAAAATGATCCCTTTCCTAAATGAGTCATGGATGGGGATTTGGACTTGTGTGTTTACTTAATTATCCATACTGTCCAGTGATTATAACGGCGATTATGATCCAACCATAATTTCATACATTGTGCCCCTGGCCTGAGAGGATGGAAGTTCAATATGTAGCTAGATGTAGTATGCTAATGTTAACTAGCTAGCTTGGCGTATTGTTGCCCATGAAAGGAAGTTAGGCTAGCGAGCATGTATTTTAGCCAGGTAGCCTAGGTCAACAAAAACTAAAAGCATGTACTGTATGACAAAGTCATATACCGTTTCTCTACAAGTAGGGTGAGTCAACATGTTTTTTCTACTTGCGCACATACACACATCAGTCCATGGACAGCCACATCATATTTAGCTTAAGTTGATTGGACTAAATCGTTTTTGGTATCTTTTAGTTATCACTGTATTAGACTAAGCATAGGTGATTAGATCAAATTGAAATGGTGCTGGAATAGTGGAGGCAGGTCCTGTTTTCTTTGCGACTTGCGGTAACTCTGCGTGGTTCTAAATCAGTAGTTGTTTATTAGTCCGAAAATGTCGGAAACATTGCCTTGCTTGACCATGCTGTAGGTCATGTAACTGTTTGTTAATGCAATATGTTTTGTGGACTTCACTGGACAGATGTTGCTTTCTGGTTTTGTAATGAAACAAATGTGTGGTTGAATTTATTCTGCCGCTGTGTCTCCTTACTGTCTCGGCCTTAGGCCTATATACCACGGTCACAAGGCATATGAACTAACAGATTATAGAGCAAACAACACAATTTTCACAACACACAGGTTGTGATATGGCTTTTTCTTCTGGATTGGCTTCCCCGGTGTTTTTACCCACCCACCGCTACTGTGTTCAGTACAAAAACGTTTTGGAACATTGCAGATAGAAATGCTATGAATATAACTGACACGATTCCTTAGAATCAGGGGCATGTTTATTCTACATAATACATTTCTATCTGAACGTTGGCAAACGTTGTCTCTCCTCCTACCGGACCTGGCCCTGGTATCCGCTTGTTCCTACCTATGTGAAGCTAGCCACAATAATGATTATCCACATTCCTCAATGATTTTACTCATGTGCATGGATGTCTTTTTCAAGTTTTATGTGTTCTATTAGTAAACTACACTAAACTACTATGTGTATTGAACATTGAGAGCTAATGTGGCTAATTTCAGTGATTTTAGAGTCCTGCAGTAAGAGCTAATACGCTAATATTTGTGTAAACACATGGCTGTGTTCTGTGGATGTCACTGAGCAGGCCGATACCCCATTTCATGGGTGCACAATGCATAGGTTAAGCTGTACAGTGCATATAAGTATGCACCCAATGCAATTATGCAGTATAATACATCCACAGTGGGATTTCAACCGTTTTTTGTGTTTATTGTCAAACTAATTAATTATTGTATTTAATTTAAAATATGTAACAACATTCCAACCTTGTTTAGCATTATCTTGTCCAAATACGCCATGATTCCACTATTTGTATCAGGTTGTGTCAATTTCAATGAGGGACTTTTATTTTGAAGGCGAACCGCAAATTCCACGCACTGAGGACAACAATCAATCAATCACATTTTATTTGTGACATGCTTCCTAAACAACAGGTGTAGATTAACAATGAAATGCTTACGGGCCCTTCCCAACAATGCGAAAAAGAGAGAAATAATAGAAAAATAATAACACAAGGAATAAATCTGGGATGTAACAACCGTTGAGCATCTGAGCTTATGGTTGATTGTGGAGGAAAGGGGTTGAGAGTGAGTGTGTGTGTGTGTGTGTGTATCCCACATTTTGGCCCACTCCTCCATACAAACCTTCTCCAGATCCTTCAGGTTTCGGGGCTGTCGCTGGGCAATACGGACTTTCAGCTCCCTCCAAAGATGTTCTATTGGGTTCAGGTCTGGAGACTGGCTAGGCCACTCCAGGACCTTGAGATGCTTCTTACGGAGCCACTCCTTAGTTGCCCTGGCTGTGTGTTTTGGGTCGTTGTCATGCTGCAAGACCCAGCCACGACCCATCTTCAATGCTCTTACTGAGGGAAGGAGGTTGTTGGCCAAGATCTCGCGATACATGGCCCCATCCAGCCTCCCCTCAATACGGTGCAGTCGTCCTGTCCCCTTTGCAGAAAAGCATCCCCAAAGAATGATGTTTCCACCTCCATGCTTCACGGTTGGGATGGTGTTCTTGGGGTTGTACTCATCCTTCTTCTTCCTCCAAACACGGCGAGTGGAGTTTAGACCAAAAAGCTCTATTTTTGTCTCATCAGACCACATGACCTTCTCCCATTCCTCCTCTGGATCATCCAGATGGTCATTGGCAAACTTCAGACGGGCCTGGACATGCGCTGGCTTGAGCAGGGGGACCTTGCGTGCGCTGCAGGATTTTAATCCATGACGGCGTAGTGTGTTACTAATGGTTTTCTTTGAGACTGTGGTCCCAGCTCTCTTCAGGTCATTGACCAGGTCCTGCCGTGTAGTTCTGGGCTGATCCCTCACCTTCCTCATGATCATTGATGCCCCACGAGGTGAGATCTTGCATGGAGCCCCAGACCGAGGGTGATTGACCGTCATCTTGAACTTCTTCCATTTTCTAATAATTGCGCCAACAGTTGTTGCCTTCTCACCAAGCTGCTTGCCTATTGTCCTGTAGCCCATCCCAGCCTTGTGCAGGTCTACAATTTTATCCCTGATGTCCTTACACAGCTCTCTGGTCTTGGCCATTGTGGAGAGGTTGGAGTCTGTTTTGATTGAGTGTGTGGACAGGTGTCTGTTATACAGGTAACGAGTTCAAACAGGTGCAGTTAATACAGGTAATGAGTGGAGAACAGGAGGGCTTCTTAAAGAAAAACTAACAGGTCTGTGAGAGCCGGAATTCTTACTGGTTGGTAGGTGATCAAACACTTATGATTTTTTGATAATTGATTGATAATGTCAAATTAACAGCCATACAGAAAGACTCATGTGAAGGCGAAATTACAGAGGAGGAACTTCTGTATGCAATTAAAGACTTTAAGTTCGGGAAAACTCCAGGGTTGGATGAGATACCCTTTTCCCTTTATTCAGATTACAACCTCTCACTTTCAGTTATTTGAAAACGAAATCTCCAAAACATCACTATTTCTAAAACAAGCCATAGAAAGTTGGTTGCAATTTCAATTTAATCCTCCAGAAACGACAGAACAAATAATGCAACAAATATTGTGGTTAAACGCAAATATTCTAATTGATAAAAAAATGTTTAATAAAGGTATAATCTTCGTAGATTATATCATAGATAGGACTGGTGGAGTTATGTCGCACATGCAGCTAACAAAAACATATGGAAATGTCTGCTCTATCCAAAATTACAACCAAATAATTGCAGCATTACCGCAAAAATGGAAGAGGAAAGTGGAAGGGGGAAAAAGTAAGGAACTTGTCTGTCGGCCCTGCATTAAAGAACATAATTGGTTAAAGAAATTTGTGATAAATAAAAAGGTATACCAGTTTCATTTAAGGACCAAAGGATTGACAGCCGTCCCATATAGATTGCAAAATAGTTGGGAAGAGATTTTTGACGTAACGATTCCATGGCATAGTGTTTATGAACTGATACGCAAAACGATGCTGGATTCAAAACTTAGAATTTTTCAATTTAAATTATTATACAAAATTCTTGCTACCAATAGAATGTTATTTATATTGAGGATACAATCTTCCCAGCTCTGCAGATTTTGCTGCGAAGAGACAGTCATTAGATAATTTGTTTTGGTACTGTCCATTTGTAGCTTGAATATAATAGTCTGATGGGTGACAATATTAGCCTATCACTTGTGAATTATAATCACTTGCCAAGCGAAAGGTTTGTATCAGAACTAAAGTGGCCAAATAACTTATTAAAATTAAGCACATTAATACGCTTTACAAGGGGTGTAGAGCAGGGTTCTTCAATTCCGGTCCTGGAGGGCCGAAACACTTCTGTTTTTCACCCTCTCCTTCTAATCAGGGGCTAATTCAGACCTGGGACACCAGGTGAGTGCAATTAACTACCAGGTAGAAATAAAAAACAGAAGTGTTTCGGCCCTCCAGGACCGGAATTGAAGAACCCTGGTGTAGAGTCTAACTGGCATACATAAGCAGCGCGTGAGTTTCAAGTTTGGGGAAGTTAATTTATGCATTACATGCATAATCGCAGTTGCGGTCACTTTTGATAATGGTGTTTTCCCGCTAATGGAACATACACGCTTATAGCCTACTGCCGTGTGCGCATTGCTGCGCTTATAATGTGATTAAATATTTTAAGCTAAATGTTCTGACCTGTTGCGTCAGCCACATTGCCTCTAAAATGTTGTGTTAATTTGGGATCTATCGCATCCCACAACTGTCCAAGACTATGTTTGGAATATTTATTAATTGAATAGAATAGGTTAACTTTTGTACTGTGGGGGATAGTATATTGACATAGGCTAGTGTTGGCTGACAAAGTAAATGTGGACAGTTCTTCCAATATGTTCAATATGCACCTCGGAATTGGATAAGGACGAGCGCTGTTGCGTCCCAGATGTGTCTGTCTTCACTTGTAGCCTGTGAGAAAGACCCGATCACGTGATTGAGAGCCATGTGAGTGAGCGGTGCTTCGGCACACGCAGCACTCAGGGAGAAGGCACAACGCAGCACTCCGGGCCAAGGAAACAACGGCCACTGGCCGCAAAAGGCATGGATTTTTTTAGGGTTCATTACGGCCACACAAAGGGGATGCCGCCGTGAAATTAGAGGCATTATCAAGTGCTTGTCAAATTGTGAATGAGAGACTGATGAAGTGTGTACAGCCTGCGCAACAAACAAAGCAGAGCTCATGCCTTTCAAGCAACTTTTTTTTTTTCAAATCATCATTAGTCGCATCATGCAGTTTGAAACTATTCCACGAAAATGTGCATATGAAAATCATAAATGGCACTCAGATCAGTAGAAATGGTACAATAACTTGGCACTCCAAATTGAAAAGGTTGCCGACCAATGGTGTGCGTATTACTGGCACTGGACTTCAGGAGCATAATGGCAGAATCTGCAAAGGCCAGCAGCAGCGGGAGGAGGTGGTTCTGGTCGGGAACAGGTCTTTTTCTTCTGGTTATGCTATATGGATCTCTGGCTCCCTCTTTAGTAATTTGTGTGTATTCATTTTTAATTGCAGCGCTTAAAGCATCACGCAAAGTTGCCTAAATATAGTTGATTGGTCGAAAGAACAGACGACTCTTGGTCAACCAATATTTTATTTAGTCGGGGACAGCCCTAATGTGTATAGCAGAGAACATCCTTACCGTTTACCCTCACTTCTTTGACAGACCATTGTCTTAGATATGCCGTTTTAGAAACTGTTCTTAGTCCTGTAAGCATTACATGGCTACGCAGGAATTTTGATAGCTCAGAGGGCTGCGTGCCAGAAGGTTGTGGGTTCAGAGATCACCGTGGACAAGACTAGGGGTAGAAAGATGAACTTTATAGTAAAAGCATTGCATGAATCTATCATTGTATTTGCAGGTTTGAGGAAAAAAAACATTTTATAAACATTTCATACAATTCTAAATAATTTTACATATTAGCAGAATATTTTTTTATACCACACAAATTACCGAAGTTAGATAGGCCTATGTGTTCATCTTATCATATTTCTCCAATGCCAAATCAGTGTGTCTTGTTTGCAACGAAACTGTCCCTGTTTGCAAATAATTAAATCTGAGACATCATTAGGAATCAGAATATGGTACTTTCAAAAGTTAGGCATACCTTTTCATCCCAGACAGTAGCCCTACCGACGCAGAAAATGTTAAGCTTTAACTGCTGGCTACTCTTCTTCGGTGGCTTAACCCAACAAGAGAAGGTCACAAGTGTTTCCCTAAAAGCTGTCTGTGTTTAAATTATTTTCCAATCGTTTCGTTCTGAACAGAACCATTTTTTTTTTGTTCCGACCAGCAAAATATAGTTCTGAACCGGTTCGAACCAGAAAAAAGTACAGATTTTATATTGTTACTTTTGAAACCTCTGAAATTTTTATTTTATTTTTACATTTAGCTCGACATTAAATGACTTCACCAATCAGTGCAGATAGAGCAGCTTGCTGTAGAGCGTGTAAGCGATTTACTCTGTATAGGAAAGTCGATAAGAGCGAATTGTATTTTGTCGTAACAGCATGATTTAATCATAATGAACGACAAACGTAGGGCGTGAGATGCAACTGAAATGTTGAGGGTGAGGAGAGAGCGAGAGGATGGAGGAAGCTTGCCTTGAAGCGCTGGGCATCTTGTTAGAAAGGCATTATCTGAATTAGGCCCACAGAATTATACCTCTGGAGGAGTGGCTTCTATGTCGGAACTTTCAATGTCTGTGAACTAGGGCTGTGACTGTAATTGAATAACCGTGTAACTGACGGTTATGGATGAAGACCTTCATGAAAATAAAATAACCTTCAAAACCGTTTTAAATAGACCTACATTCATTTTAGGAATTGTAAAACATTTTTATTCACTTTATTTTCATGTAAATAAACTTTACCTAATAGCGTTTACTATTGATTATAAGCAATTGTTTTGCTAACTTAGTCTGTGTATTAAACTTTCTACAGCTCCTCTTTCCAACTGATGATGCGTGGCACTTAAGTTGAAAAAAATGTTTGTGTGGACTTTCTTTTATACAATGCACGTTTTCATTGCATGCGAGTAAATAAATAAATCAGTCTTTAAAAAAAAGTTTGGCTGTGTCTGACTATTGATTAATTACTAAACAGCAGTCGACAAAGGTTGTTCTGGCTCTGAGGTCTATTATGCGCTAAGGTTGTGTCAAATGGACAATGCACCAATCCTCTCCAACCTGCCATGGTATAATTTGATATGGAATCTTTTCTTAATTTATACTCTAATCAATGCTGATCATGCCCAGTCCAGGCCAATATGCAGCCCTTGACGAGACAAAAAAAATTGCCACCCTCCTATCCCCGCAAAGTAAAATAGTAGCCTAGGCAGTACAGTGTCGGCCCGCAATGCACTTTTATAAATGCCCATGTGGTAACCTACCGTTTGTAAAACAGGCAATTTACCGTTAACCCCTTTAATTTGTTTGCATTAATTTTAGTTAATGCATGTATTAATTACAGTAATTTACTGTTCTCATTCTCGGAGTGGAAACGTTATTTGCCGAGTTCACAACCAGCTACCCTTGTGAGAAACAAGTTTTGGTTTATTTCATTCCACTTATGCGGTCTATGTGAGCAATGAGCATGTCTGATTTCTCAGTCCTGTTAATGTTCACGGAGCGTGCGCGCCTGAGCACGCATAGAAGTACCTGGTCTGCTTCTCACAAATGTCAAATGTAGGAAAGTGCCAAGCTAGCCTTCTGGCATTTTTCTTCACCTCACAGTAAGTCAACAAAGTACGTTTTTTTAAAATTATGATATCCATTCAAATTATAATAGTTCCTCGCGGTATTTGCAAAAATTTTTTTTCCAAATATTTGCTCTTGTGTCTGACATATGCTGGTGGCTTTGATTTGATTGGTGCTTTTACGGGGGTGTGCGTGTGTGAGTTCGTCTACATGTCCATTCAGAAAGTTTCCTTAAGTAGCCTGTCTGTCGGTCATGATTTAATCGTGTAAAAAGCCAATTTTCATTAGCTTAGGCTACATTATTTCTCTCATTACGGCACCTTCTCTTTGAAGAACGGTCAAATGACCGCAGCAGTAGGGTTTGTGACACTGCGAATATTTCAGGAAAAGTGGGACAAAACCCATCGGACTTCGTTTGAATGGGTTTGTGCGAAGAAATGGGATCTGTACGAAAATATTTTAATGCAGAAAGGTAAGCATGCCTTTATTTTAACTCCGTTAATGTTGTCAATACAATAATGTGACAGATCCTCTCCAACCTGCATTTCTGAATTTGTTGATTTAATATTTATAAGTAATAACCTGAATAATAATAATAATAATAATAATAATGAAATGCCATGATAATAAGTGCAATGGCTTGTTTCAAATCATTTTTTATTAAGAAGCATATCCATATCCATCTGAATTGTGACCTCCCAACGTCTTTCCCTACCACTTATTTCTTAAATAGGAAGAAATGAATTATGCCTGTCACGCCCTGGCTCTGGGACTCTGTTATGTTGAGCCAGGGTGTGTTGTTTCTTTGTGTTTTGTGTGCTAGGGTGATAGTCTAGTTTTGTATTTCTATGTTGGCCAGGGTGGCTCCCAATCAGAAACGGCTGTAGCTCGTTATCTCTGATTGGGAGCCATACTTAGGTAGCCGTTAGGCATTCATTTGGTGTGGTTTCTTGTTCCGTATGGTTTATATTGTAGCCAAGGACT
The DNA here is from genome assembly GCF_964263955.1 of Coregonus lavaretus. Taxonomy (NCBI): domain Eukaryota; kingdom Metazoa; phylum Chordata; class Actinopteri; order Salmoniformes; family Salmonidae; genus Coregonus; species Coregonus lavaretus. The sequence continues at coordinate 46,490,142 of NC_140001.1, read as the reverse complement.
TCACGTTTTGTTATCGTTTGTTGTTTTGTTCGTGTGATCATAATAATTAAAGGATGTTCACATTCCACGCTGCGCATTGGTCCTCTCTTCCCGACGATCGTGACAGAAGAAACCACCAAAACTGGACCAAGCAGCGTGTCCAGGAGCCATCGCCAGGGGAATCTCTAGCGGATCTCCTGTGCCACCTCGACTGGGTCAAGCCGTGTGAGGAGGAGAGAGGCTGGAGTTGGAAGCAGAAGAGCGAGAGTTGGGCGAGAACTATGGAGGCCTGGTCCACGGGGAGGAGAGACACCCAGACATTTTTTAGGGGGGGGGGCTCACGCCGTGGACGACGGGGCAGCAGGAGGCCGCGATAGAGCGGTTAGCAGAGGAGGCCGCCAGGTTACGGGGGCCACTGGTCACCAAGGGGAAGGAGAGTGTAGAGGCACGCCGAGAGGTACTGGGGTGTGTTACCAGTCCGGTCCGGCCCGTTCCTGATCCCCGCGTAGGGCCAGTGGTGTGTGTCCCCAGTACGGTCCGGCCTGTCCCTGCTCCCCGCACCAAGCCAATGTTGCGCGTCGCCAGCCCGGCCCGGCCTGTTCCTGCTCCCCGCGCCAAGCCAATGGTGCGCGTCGCCAGCCCGGCCCGGCCTGTTCCTGCTCCCCGCACCAAGCCTATGGTGCGCGTCGCCAGCCCGGCCCGGCCTGTTCCTGCTCCCCGCACCAAGCCTATGGTGCGCGTCGCCAGCCTGGTTCGGCCCGTCCCTGCTCTCCGCACCAAGCCAATGGTGCGCGTCGTCAGCCCGGTCCGGCCCGTCCCTGCTCCCCGCACCAAGCCTGTGGTGCGCGTCGTCAGTCCGGCACAGCCCGTGCCTGTTCCACCGGTGCCTGGTCCGGCACCGGTCAGCTGCTCCACTCCGGAGCTAGAGCAATCCGCTCCACCAGTGTTCAGTCCAGCTCCGGCCAGCAGGGCCAGACCGGACCAGGGGCGCTTTGGGGGGTTGGTTGGAGGGTGGGGGTCAAGCCCGGAGCCGGAACCGCCTCTGTTATGTTGAGCCAGGGTGTGTTGTTTCTTTGTGTTTTGTGTGCTAGGGTGATAGTCTAGTTTTGTATTTCTATGTTGGCCAGGGTGGCTCCCAATCAGAAACGGCTGTAGCTCGTTATCTCTGATTGGGAGACATACTTGGGTAGCCATTAGGCATTCATTTGGTGTGGTTTCTTGTTCCGTATGGTTTATATTGTAGCCAAGGACTTCACGTTTCGTTATCGTTTGTTGTTTTGTTCGTGTGATCATAATAATTAAAGGATGTTCACATTCCACGCTGCGCATTGGTCCTCTCTTCCCGACGATCGTGACAATGCCTGCTCGAATTTGCCTACTTTCGGCACCATGAGCTGTCCATTTCCGATTGATTGCTTAAAGTTTCAACACCAGAATGTAAGTTACTTGAATCTGGCTTATTGTGAAGTCAATAACTCTGATGCCTACACAGCACAGCATTGGATAGGCAGCACAAAAAATAAGGTTTTGACCAGCAAGAGCAGAGCAGGCCGGGGCTTAGGGTTGGAATATCCATTGCACTGTGCCTAGTTTTATTTACACCTTCCCAGCAGCTATCTTAGAAATATAACTTTGCTCTGTGATTCTCCGAGCATGCACTTCGTAGCCTAGGCCACAGATCATTTCATTGAGACCACACTAAATAGCCTATAGGCGCACTTGATATTGTGCGCCCAGAGGAGAATCAGAGATGAGGGGCGGTATCGGACACACACCGATATACATTGCATTCGGAAAGTATTCAGACCCCTTCACTTTTAACAAATTTTGTTACATTACAGCCTTATTCAAAATTGATTAAATAAATGTTTTGCCTCATCAATCTACGCACAATACCCCATAATGACAAATAGAAAATAGGTTTGTAGAAATGTTTGCAAATGTATTAAAAATAAAAAACAGAAATATCTTATTTACACAAGTATTCAGACCCTTTGCTATGAGACTCGAAATTGAGCTCAGCTGCATCCTGTTTCCATTGATCATCCTTGAGATGTTTCTACAACTTGATTGGAGTCCACCTGTGGTAAATTCAATTGATTGGACATGATTTGGAAAGGCGCACACCTGTCTATATAAGGTCCCACAGTTGACAGTGCATGTCAGAGCAAAAATCAAGCCATGAGGTCGAAGGAATTGTCTGTAGAGCTCCGAGACACGATTGTGTCGAGGCACCGATCTGGGGAAGGGTACCAACATTTTTTTACAGCATTGAAGGTCGCTAAGAACACAGTGGCCTCCATCATTCTTAAATGGAAGAAGTTTGGAACCACCAAGTCTCTTCCTAGAGCTGGCCGCCCGGCCAAACTGAGTTATCGGGGGAGAAGGGCCTTGGTCAGGGAGGTGACCAAGAACCCAATGGTCACTCTGACAGAGCTCCAGAGTTCCTCTGTGGATATGGTAAAACCTTCCAGAAGGACAACCATCTCTGCAGCACTCCACCAATCAGGCCTTTATGGTAGAGTGGCCAGACGGAAGCCACTCCTCAGTAAAAAGGCACATGACCACCCACTTGGAGTTTGCCAAAAGGCACCTAAAGGACTCTGACCATGAGAAACAAGATTCTCTGGTCTGATGAAACCCAGATTGAACTCTTTGGCCTGAATGCAAGCGTCACATCTGGAGGAAACCTGTCACCTTCCCTGGTGGCAGCATCATGCTGTGGGGATGTTTTTCAGCGGCAGGGAGTGGGAGACTAGTCAGGATCAAGGGAAAGATGAACGGAGCAAAGTACAGAAAGATCCTTGATGAAAACCTGCTCCAGAACACTCAGGTCCTCAGACTGGGGCGAAGGTTCACCTTCTAACAGGACAATGACCCTAAGCACACAGCCAAGACAACACAGGAGTGGCTTCAGGACAAGTCTCTGAATGTCCTTGAGTAGCCCAGCCAGAGCCCGGACTGGAACCCGATCGAACATCTCTGGAGAAACCTGAAAATAGCTGTGCAGCGATGCTCCCCATCCAACCTGACAGAGCTTGAGAGGATCTGCAGAGAAGAATGGGAGAAACTCCCCAAATACAGGTGTGCCAAGCTCGTAGCATCATACCCAAGAAGACTTGAGGCTGTAATCTCTGCCAAAGGTGCTTCAAGACGTTTACTGAGTAAAGGGTCTGAATATTTATGTAAATGTGATATTTCCGTTTTTTATTTGTAATACATTTGCAAAAATGTCTAAAAACCTGTTTTTGCTTTGTCATTATGGGGTATTGTGTGTAGATTGATGAGAAGAAGAAAAAAAAAATCAATTTTAGAATCCTGCTGTAACGTAACAAAAAGGGGTCTGAATACTTTCCGAATGCACTGTATAGCCTACTAATGCTGCGTTGTTGAGCGTGGTGGAATGTGAATTGGCCTCACCCAATGAAAAAGTGTGGTGGGTGGGGCCGGCCCGCCAACCCCACCCACAGCTGACCCCGCCCCATTCTGTTTGCCGTGGTGAGGGGTACTTGGTTCAGATTTACATTTGTTCTCTGTAATGGGAGAGAGCCAGAGTTTCCCAGCAACTTGCCTGCCTCGGGACACCACCGGTGGCTGAGTGAGGTAGTGATGCAGGTAGCTAATGCATTTGTTAGGCTGTCAGCTTAGTATGTCAGTTTCACAACACAAATGGTATTGTAAATGAGTCATTACCGCTAGATTGTAACTGTATCTGTTAGCTAGCTAGCTGTATTGTTACGAGTTTACTTTGAATTGCTATGAGTATACTTTTAATAGTTACTTCAAGGGCTTACACTGCACTCTTGGGTAGAGTTACTGCCAAGCCATTGTGCCATCTGCAATATTTACTGCTGTTCAATGGTCATTTGAATTAATTATACAGTGTGTAGTTAGTAAAACTGTCTTACCCCATTATAACCCCAAATATAAGGTTGTTTTACTATTGTTTGTAAAAAATGTGTCTTAAAACGATTGATGGAGCCTATATATAGCTTCAAAATGTTTAAAACGTCCATGTTGTTTTCATGGAATGCCAGCATCCAGAGCTTCATATTCAGAACCTCCAAGACAATGCCTCCATCTATGAATTTGAGAGTGGTTATATCACAGATAGAACAAGGAGCCAGATCTCTCACAGGATGTATAAATCTGAAGCATCTGTTTATAACTTTTTTTCACCACCAAATATGGTGATAAGAGGAAATCCAGTGGTGGAATTGGGAGAAAATGGAGCTAGATTAAACTTTCTGCACGTTTTCTTATCAATGAAACGATTGATCTCAATACAGTTGTCTGTTCCCTAAACTAGAATCTGTTATGAACAGAGTGGACTAATGGCGCGTTCAAAACAACTGGAAACTCTGAAAAAAATTAGCTCCGACTGGGAAAGATTGTTTTGAACGGTCATCCAACTTGGACAAAGTGTGCAGACTCAGTGTATCAGCTATTGAGCTATAAAAGAGCGGCGCAAACCTTCTCCCCTATCCACCATGAATTGGCGCACATTTTATATAATTTTATAAACCATTTCGCAGGATGTTTTAAACTACTCGTGGGCCACGAGTTTTTGGTTTGATAACTAACAACGTTGTTTAGTCATGATACCTGGTTAGCTAGCTATGCACAAATGTGGATGGCACAGGAAAAACGGAAAAGGAATGCTTCAGAGGTAGGATGCATATGCCTAATCAATCTAAGCGAAATCTGAAAAGAAAATCTCTATTTTTTTCTGGTGTTCCTTAAATTCTGTTTGGTATCACGATACTACTCGGTATTGTGATACTTTGCCTGGGATCACGTCGTTAATAACATTTTGGTATTGTGACAACCCCACTCTGAAAATTGGCACATTTTCTTGCAGTTTACACAGATTTTTCGCAGTACTGTATGAGTGATTTGGGTTAATTTCCCATCCTTTGTGGGCTCTGCCTGTCAAGCAGCAGAAGGGTGCATTTGCCGATGTATTGTTAGCTAATAATGTAGAAACTTTGTACAGTTGTCTAAACATATAGTGGTAAGTAGACCTAATGTACACTTTTATCCAACCAATGTAGGCCTACCTAACGAATTTGTTTTTTTAACATTGTTTTTAAAGAGTGTTTAATCACGATTGCTGCTGACAGACATGATAGGCGACATTGATTGATGGACCACGTCAAATTGACTAGCTAGCTAAGAACAGATCACGTCAATATGGCTAGATAACAAGCTAGATGACTATATCCAAATATTGTTTGATTTGCTTGCCATCTATAGTGGTGATGACAGTAGTCCGATTGACAACTTTACGAGGACGAGGACTTGCCAATGTCAAGCTCTTTCCAAAAAGCTTATAGCTAATGCTAGCTAGCTACATGCCAAATGGATAGGCTGCCCTCACGTATCTGAAATTACATGATCAATTTATTTTTACTGATCATGAAAAGCATGCAGTTACAGTTCCTTCAGAAAGTATTCATACCCGTTGAAAACGTCCAAATTGTGTTCCAAATTGCGATTAAAATGGATTCATCTTTTTTTTCTTCTCAACGATCTACACAAAATACTCCAATGTCAAAGTGGAAGAAAAATTATAATATATATTTTTTACAATTAATGAAAAATAAAAACAGTGACTAGGCTGCTCAAGAACATTCAATGTCGTCTTGGTAAGCAACTCCAGTGTATATTTGGCCGTGAAAGGTGAAATGTATCTTCCGGTGTCTTTTGGAAAGCAGACTGAACCAGGTTTTCCTCTAGGATTTTGCGTGTGCTTAGCTCTATTCCATTTCTTTATTTATATATATATATATATATATATATATATATATATATATATATATATATATATATAAAAACGTCCTTGCCAATGACGAGCATATCCATAACATAATGCATGTTTTGGAATATTTTTATTCTGTACAGACTTCCTTCTTTTCACTCTGTCATTTAAGTTAGTATTATGGAGTAACTACAATGTTGTTGATCCATCCTCAGTTTTCTCCTATCACAGCCATTAAACTCTGTAACTGTTTTAAAATCACCATTAGCCTCATGGTGAACTCCCTAAGCGGTTTGCTTCCTCTCCGGCAACTGAGTTATGAAGGACGCCTGTATCTTTGTAGTGACTGGGTGTATTGATACACCATCCAAAGCGTAATGAATAACTTCACCATGCTCAAAGGGATATTCAGTGTCTATAGACATACTCCATATTGTAGGAGTATAATGACACCAAAATGTTGTCTGTATCATGTATGGTTCACGGATCATAGTCTTACAAGAGGCATGTGTAGGTCTAAAAAGGGCCTAAAATGTTCTTCCTCCCAATGAAGTTTCTATGTAAGAATTGCCAGAACAATCTGAGATACCAAAAATATTTTCTGTCTACACTGGTGTGGAATCGCCCTGTTGGCATTCTGACGATAGGCTAGGGCTGGGCGATATGGCCATAATATCATATCACAGTATTTTAAAAATTTATGACAGTATTTTACAGTTGTGTTTTGGAATAATAAAAGTTCCACATTTGCTTTATGAGTAGTGCGTGACATAAGTGATTTTAATGGGTCTTTCTCAACTATGATTGTTTTATAGTGTCCAATAAACTTCAACCCAAAATAATCTTCTGCATTGACATACATTTCTGCATTTCCTGCACTCATTTGAGATAATTTCCACCCTGCCACGTAGGGCTGCACGATATGGGCCAAAAAATCAAGGCTTTATTTTTTACCAAATCTTGCAATTTCTATTTGACTTGCGATTTAGATCAAAAAATGTGGGTGAACTATTGGAATCATGGAAAAATTATGATTATTCTAATTCTGTAGTTAGAAGATAATAGTGGGCACTTTGAATACACTGTTGTTTGACATGACAACGAATGAAAATGCCAGGGAGGAGTTATTGTGACAGGGTAGGAACCAAAGTGTTGGTTAGTGTTTCCTAGGGGACCCTATAATCTTTGGCTACATTAAATGTTTTCTCTTAGCTACTTCATGTAGCTAACATATTCATGCTTCGCCTATTCTTCTTTGATTTAGAACAGTGTTACTCACTATTTTTTTGTAAGGGGGCCACTTTGGGTTAGACAGTCATTCAGAGGGCCGCACAGATCTTTAATTTGTTGTACTTTGTCTTCCAATATTATCAATGATCAACTGAGAGAAAATTCAGAGCAATAGAGCACATGCAGTTGATTTGATGTACAGCACATCACAAATATATACATCCACACATCAAATAGGCTATATCACATGTATAAGGCCCATATTAAGGGTTACCTCAGTAGTTGGATGAGCGAAAATGTCCCTTCTGTTCCTTGACAGAATTCATTCTAAATGTATAGTCTGTTGTTGCTATTCTTGTGAGGCAATCCAGGTGTGCATTGGTCAGTCTGTTTCTCTGTTTTTGTTTCATAGTGTTCATTTGTTGAAAATGTTGCTTCTCATGAATAAGTGCTGACAAAAAATGATGTCACCTTTTGCACACCCTGCTTCAGAAGTGGATACTCTGTGTCTGACACAAGGCTCCAGAAATGGGTAACACCTGATCTTAGTTCACCTTGCAGTGTGTCATTTGCCTGCAGCTCCACTATCTCATTCTCTATTCCAGCACGGTCAGGACAGAGGGCTGTGATGACTGGGGTCAGAGATGACACTGGCAAATGAAAGGGGTTCTCAATGAAGTTGAAAAACTCCTTGTACTCCACGATATCCTTGAATCTTGACTCAAACTCAAACTTCAACTCTTCCAACACATGTACAAATGCATCATAGCTAAAATGTTGCAGTATGTCTGGGTTGGATTTGGTGACTGCTCTGAGTTTTGGGAAACTGTCTGTCAGGTATGAACAGTGTGGTGATTTTATTTTGAAATGCTGTGACCACACGCAGCATTTTGCCCAGAGTTTTAGCTTTCCCTTGGAGCTGGAGATTCACCGTGTTCAGGTGGCAGGTGATGTCAGTTAAAAAAGCCAGCTTTAATATCCACTGTGGATCATCCAGCTCTGGCTCCTTTCTCCCCTTGCTTGCAACAAATTCACGGATTTGAGGGAGGAGAGAGAGAAATCTTTCCAAAACTCTGCCACGAGACAGCCATCTCACCTCATTGTGAAATATCAAGTCGCCGTATTCTGTCTGGTATTCCTCCAGCAACTCGCGGAATTGCCGGTGATTCAGTGCCCTCGCAATAATAATGTTCACCATGCGCACGACTTGCTGCATCACATTCTGTAAGTCACAGTCTTTGAGTTTAGCCACAAGTGCTTCCTGATGAATGATACAATGAAATGTAACACATTTGGGAATATCCTCTCTTTTTTTCATCAGGCCTATGAGTCCCTTCTCCTTCCCTCGCATGTTTGGGGAGCCTTCAGTGCACACAGATGCCAGATTTGACCAGTCAATATTATTATCAGCAAAAAATGTAACAAGGGCTTTCAGAATATCCTCTTCTCGTGGTTTGTCCCGGAAGGGGCAGTAAACATAAAAGTTCCTCTCTGAACGACTCATTTTGAGGGAAGCAAACCCAAACACATAATTGGGCAATGTCACATCAGTGCATTTCGTCAAGCGCAATACTAAAACACGGTGCCACGGATATGTCAGTAATCAGTTGCTTACCGATGTCCTCGCCAATGTCTTCTATGCGTCTTGTTATGGTCGAGTCTGAGTTGCAGTCCCTTAATTTGCTTTAAAATAGCTTCCTTGTTTGTGAAATCAGCATACAATATTTTGGCTCCGGCCAAAAAACATTATTTGACAGTCTCCGCGTCTGTGAAGGCCTTCTTGTTTCTCGCGAGTATCCAAACAATCTCATATGTTGCCTCTGTCGTTTTTTCTGCAACAGTGCTAGATCTGTCCATCATTTGTTGTTGTCCTTTGAGCTGTCCTTTGAGTTGTGCTATTTTGTTGTTTCTGAGGTTGATTTGTGGCGGATATGTTTTGTCAAAGTGGGTATGGTGTGACTGGAAATGTCGCTCTAAATTTGTTTGTTTAAAATAATTTACTGCCTTCTGGCAAATAAGACAACGTGAGCTAGTCCCATCATGCAGTACAAACAATTACTTGTCTGTCCATTTCTCTTGGAACTTTCTGTGTTCTTCTTGAATCAACTTCTCTTAGCCACGTTAGCTACGTTAGCTACGTTAGCTACCTTAGCTACCTTAGCTATCTGCATTTCCCCGCCGCCATCTTCCTGATTTTCCTGGTTCTCCGGTGGTTGTTCGTTCATAGCTGTCACATTGTTCTCCAGCTCTTCCCCCTCATTTTCATTGTCAATAGATTTACGTTTCTTTTTTACAATAAATCGATCCATGTCGACCAGACTGCAGAATTAGCTAGTAGCAAACTGATATGTGTCGGTCGCTGTAGCTGAGCAGTTGTGTTCTATTTCGGCAAACATTCTATTTCGGCCTTTCTGTTCAACAGCTGTGCTATACTGCCATCTATCTGCCGTCCAGGGAACAATAGATATATTCAATGAAGTGATTCATGCCTGCATTAAACACATTGAATTGAAATTGTGTCATTGTTATGTTTTTATGAATGGAAAATAGGAAAATCACCACAAGCCGCAAATTAAGGGCTCGCGGGCCGCATGCGATGAGTACCACTGATTTAGAAGATACTGTTACACAAACAACATGCAGATTTAGGCCTACATGATCACTGGTATCAGGGTGTAAAGCTACGTTTGCTCTGACTCAGTATATTTATTAGCTAGCTAGCCAGCTAACTAGCGATTAGCATTAGTGGCTGACACGACATAGCCACAACTTGCTAAGAAAAGACAAACTAGCTGTTTGCAGATGTAAGAAACATAAACTAATAGTGTAATTATAGAACGCTTGTGGATTTATATTAAGAAGCAAAGTGGAAACCGCATCGTAGTCATCAACATTGTTGCATGTGCTGCATTGACCATGGTCGAGCAACAACAAATGTGCTCCTTGAGTGACAGGGGGCGGGGCTAGGTCTGTGTGAAAAGGAGAGAGTGGGAGCATAGAGAGAGAGAGAGAGCACAGAGAGAGAGAGAGCGCGGAGAGAGATGACTCAAGTAGCAGAGTAAACTATAAAAATGGACGTTACACACAGCGTATCACATTTAACAAACCAAACATTCAAATACCGTTATAGAAGGTAAAGTAAAAACCCAAACCGGTCCGTGCATCAATACCGGTGTGTGTGTGTGTATATAGTAAAATACGGTATCCCGCCCAGCCCTACGATAGGCCTACTACATGTGTGTTTTCTTGACACCACTCATTTGTCGTTTCATAAATCCTTGAATAGCTGTGTGGTTGCCAAACTGACAGAGGGATCGAGATAGAGGTCTGTGCGGGACTGATTTCTTCATCCCACCCGCACCCACAGCTTTTAATACCACACCTGCTTTCTGTCCGACTCCCACCCGCTACCGCAAGAACTGGTCCTCAACCCAACCGCAGTCCCGCAAGTTATTTTAGGCGTATGTGACGTAGCTCACTTGCCAGCCATGGTCACATTGCCCTATAGGCAATATCAAAATGTGCAAAAATAACCTAAGAAATAGCCTAGGTTAAATTACCAGAGATTCTCACATGGCACATTATATTAAGCTATCGGTATTACTGGGCTATATCAGCCAATATGCTAGATGTAGTTTCAAGAGAGCAGAGTTGGAGAGATTTGCACTTTCTCTACCTTCTTAATGCGTTTGAGCCAATCAGTTGTGTTGTGACAAGATATTTTATTTATTTATTTTACCTTTATTTAACTAGGCAAGTCAGTTAAGAACAAATTATTATTTACAATGACGGCCTACACCGGCCAAACCCGGACGACGCTGGGCCAATTGTGCGCTGCGCTATGGGACTCACACTCACGGCCAGTTGTGATACAGCCTGGAATCGAACCAGGGGGTCTGTAGTGACACCTCAAGCACTGAGATGCAGTGCCTTAGACCGCTGCGCCACTCGGGAGCCCGAGATAGGGGGGTATACAGAAGATGGCCCTATTTGGTAAAAGACCAAGACCAAGTCCATATTATAGCAAGAACAGCTCAAATAAGCAAAGAGAAATCCATCATTACTTTAAGACATGAAGGTCAGTCAATACAGAAAATTTCAAAAACTTTGAAAGTTTCTTCAACTGCAGTCGCAAAACCCATATGATGAAACTGGCTCTCATGAGGACCGCCACAGGAATGGAAGACCCAGAGTTACCTCTGCTGCAGAGGATAAGTTCATTAGTTACCACCCTCAGAAATTGCAGCCCAAATAAATGCTTCACAGAGTTCAAGTCACAGACACATCTCAACATCAACTGTTCAGAGGGGACTGTGTGAATCAGGCCTTCATGGTCGAATTGCTGCAAAGAAACCACTACTAAAGGACACCAATAATAAGAAGAGACCTGCTTGGGCCAAGAAACACGAGCAATGGACATTAGACCGGAGGAAATGTGTCCTTTTGGTCTGGAGTCCAAATTGGTGTCTTTGTCAGACGCGGTGTGGGTGAATGGATGATCTCCGCATGTGTAGTTCCCACCGTAAAGCATGGAGAAGGAGGTGTTATGGTGTGGGGGTGCTTTGCTGGTGACACTGTCAGTGATTTATTTAGAATTCAAGGCACACTTAACCAGCATGGCTACCACAGCATTCTGCAGCGATACGCCATCCCATCTGGTTTGGGCTTAGTGGGACTATCATTTGTTTTTCAACAGGACAATGACCCAACACACCTCCAGGCTGTGTAAGGGCTGTTTGACCAAGAAGGAGAGTGATGGAGTGCTGCATCAGATGACCTGGCCTACACAATCCCTGTGACCTCAACCCAATTGAGATGGTTTGGGATGAGTCGGACGGCAGAGTGAAGGAAAAGCAGCCAACAAGTGCGGGAACTCCTTCAAGACTGTTGGAAAAGCATTCCAGGTGAAGCTGGTTGAGAGAATGCCAAGTGTGCAAAGCTGTCAAGGCAAAGGGTGGCTATTTGAAGAATCTCAAATATAAAATCCATTTTGATTTGTTTAACACTTTTTTTTTGGTTACTACATGATTCCATTTGTGTTATTTCATAGTTTTGATGTCTTCACTATTATTGTACAATGTAGAAAATAGTAAAAAATAAAGACAAACCTTTGAATGAGTAGGTGTGTCCAAACTTTTGACTGGTACTGTAGGTTTCTGTTACACCAATGTTGTTGTTATTTGAACTTTGTATCGAGTCCCAGTCCAAGACCTTCATGTGAGTGTGAAACATTTTGCACTTGCGGAGTCTGCAAATACCTCCCTCCCTCAGAGCATGTGTGCAGCTACAGGTTGGATGTAATACATTCCAGCTAAGCCTTCAATGGAGTGGATGGTCCCTCAGGACTGATTAACAGACACTGAAGAGAGCCACGCTCTATTGATGGGTCCGTACCTCCCCAGTCATAACACACAAAGGCTGTTAACATTATTAACTCTGAAGTGATACATGTTCCCATGCTCACTAGAGAAGTGTCTTTGTATATGTTCTGAATGAGGAGGGACCGCTCGCTTTGTTGCCGAGCCACACAAACACACACACACACTCACTCTGACAGGGCCCCGTGCAGCAGGCAGCCAATGTCTGTCTGTGTGCAGCCGACTCCCAGTGAGTTGCTCCTGTCGGTGCCGATCAGCTGGCCGATCAGTCAGCAGTCAAGCTGTTTTTTCACCTCGAAGCAGGAAGGGGCCAGTGACTGTGTGCAGGGTGAGTCACGTTGCAGCAGGGAAGAGCGAGAGGGAGGGGGGAGAGAGAGAGCAGGGCCTGCACAGCACAACAGCTCTCTGACCAAGTTTATACAGAGAGGGATGCCTGCTGTGAACAAACCCACACACTCTTTTGTTTGAGAACAAAGGCAGGAGGAGGATAAATACAAGTTGAGCAGGTATTCATGCTCAAGGTCTTAATAACTGTGAAGAATTACTATGCGGTGGAAAGAGCGGAGTACGCACAAACATTCCTCTTTCAGCCTGTGCGTTGTGATGAGAGGAGGCAGTTATGGAGTCGCCAACATTGGAAGTGGAACTGTGACAAATGGCTCAATCAATTATGGCATGAAATTTGACAGAGGCAAACCACGAGACAAGCAAGCTTTTGCGTAGCTGACTCTACAGTGTAGTTGAGATGCATTATCAAAGGACTCTAAATGGTTTATGTTTTAGTGGTGCTAAATGTGTGAACTTTGGAATGAATTAAAAGTGAACACACCTGTGATGACTGGACATACCAGCTAAAATATAACCAACTGTAAACTAATGACCACAGTTTTTCATTAATATGAAGGTCTAATACAAGACTAAAATGTTTTATCTTAAATTATTCATGATAGTTCTTTTTTTCCCTCTTTTTTTTTGGCAATGGCAAAGTCTTGCTGCCTGTCACCAAATCTGTTATTTCACATATTGTTGTTGGCATTCCCATATGGCTTTATGATTCTGATGACTTCCTCGAGTAATGAGTTGATACATCCCAAAAAATATTGATGTATCATATCTTCGCTTCAGAAGCTTGTGCATTCACCACATTTTGTGTGCTTGTTCTGAGATGTATTCTTAAGACAAATCGTTTTTGACATCTTGAAAATCATGTTTTCTAGCTAAGATTCTCTGAATGCTGAAATGCATCTCATATATGGCAGTACAGTTAGATCTATCTATCTATACATACAGTGTCTTCGGAAATAATAATGACAAAGTGAAAACAGTGTTTTAGAAATTTTAGCACAAAAAAAAAGAAATACCTTAATTACATAAGTATTCAGACCCTTTGCTATGAGACTCGAAATTGAGCTCAGGTGCATCCTGTTTCCATTGATCATCCTTGATGTTTCTACAACTTGATTGGAGTCCACCTGTGGTAAATTCAATTGATTGGACATGATTTGGAAAGGCACACACCTGTCTATATAAGGTCCCACAGTTGACAGTGCATGTCAGAGCAAAAATCAAGCCATGAGGTCGAAGGAATTGTCCGTAGAGCTCCGAGACAGGATTGTGTCGAGGCACAGATCTGGGGAAGGGTACCAAAAAATGTCTGCAGCATTGAAGGTCCCCAAGAACACAGTGGCCTCCATCATTCTTAAATGGAAGAAGTTTGGAACAACCAAGACTCTTCCTAGAGCTGGCCGCCTGGCCAAACTGAGCAATCGGGGAAGAAGGGCCTTGGTCAGGGAGGTGACCAAGAACCCAATGGTCACTTTGACATAGCTCCAGAGTTCCTCTGTGGAGATGGGAGAACCTTTGAGAAGGACACACATATCTGCAGCACTCCACCAATCAGGCTTTTATGGTAGAGTGGCCAGACAGAAGCCACTCCTCAGTAAAAGGCACATGACAGTCCGCTTGGAATTTGCCAAAAGGCACCTAAAGGACTCTCAGACCATGAGAAACAAGATTCTCTGGTCTGATGAAACCAAGATTGAACTCTTTGGCCTGAATGCCAAGCGTCATGTCTGGAGAAAACCTGGCACCATCCCTACTGTGAAGCATGGTGGTGGCAGCATCATGCTGTGGGGATTTCATTCAGCGGCAGGGACTGGGAGACTAGTCAGGATCGAGGGAAAGATGAACGGAGCAAAGCACAGAGAGATCCTTCACGAAACCCTGCTCCAGAGCGCTCAGGACCTCAGACTGGGGCGAAGGTTCACCTTCCAACAGGACAACGACCCTAAGCACACAGCCAAGACAATGCAGGAGTGGCTTCGGGACAAGTCTCTGAATGTCCTTGAGTGGCCCAGCCAGAGCCCGGACTTGAACCCGATCGAACGTCTCTGGAGAGACCTGAAAATGGCTGTGCAGCGATGCTCCCCATCCAACCTGACAGAGCTTGAGAGGATCTGCAGAGAATAATGGGAGAAACTCCCCAAATACAGGTGTGCCAAGCTTGTAGCATCATACCCAAGAAGACTTGAGGCTGTAATCGCTGCCAAAGGTGCTTCAACAAAGTACTGAGTAAAGGGTCTGAATACTTATGTAAATGTGATTTTTCAGTTTTAAATGTTTTATAAAGGTGCAAAAATGTCTAAAAACCTGTTTTTGCTTTGTCATTATGGTGTATTGTGTGTAGATGATTGATGATCCATTTTAGAATAAGGCTGTAACGTAACAAAATGTCAAGGGGTCTGAATACTTTCCGAATGCACTGTATAAAAATGTCAAACATGGCTAAGAGGGTCTTCACACTTACTAGACTTTTTGTAAAAACTACCGTCGGCTACACATATTACTGCAATGTAAACTTGCGAAGTTGTCACATCTCGAACGCAATCTCCGGAGGTAGCGCATGACTTTCGCTCTTCAGTTGCCCACATCTAAGCAGGGCAGTGTAAACAGAATTGTCTCGTTGAGTCAACACTCTTACAGTATTATTTTTTTTCTAGCAGAGCAATGTTTTTGAAACAGCTGAAATTTAGGCCTACAGACATTTTTTCCAAATTCTTTAGATTTTTTTAGATTATTTTTTTTGTAACCTGAAATTCTAGTAACCGCCTGTTACAGTCTGAAATCATTGCCGTAACTTTAATTGTCAACAGAGGTTAAACATTTTTATATTTGCTTGACTACTCTGAGCCACCGAAGTCCAGGCAAGTAGCAACTCCCCTTGGAATTATCAACGTTTTCAGTCGCAATTTGCTTTTGTCTTATATAATGACTTCCATGATATTGATCAAATGAAGCCTGGTTTGTTCTAAGGTAACTTTAATACGCTAGTGTAAGCCTAAGAGCTACTATCTAGCTATGGGTTAGCTAAACATCAACATTCAGCGAACAACCAGCACGTTGTTGTGAGGAGGATGCAGAAATTATTTTGTTTAGCTAGCTAGCTTGCTAGCTAGCTAACGTTACCTAGCTGTGTAGCCTATATTATAATGTGAATGACACTGTATGATAACGTTACTGTACTTTTATATTCGTATGGGAGTGGTAAACATTTATTATTGATATGGTAATGTTACTTGATCTGAAGCATGTTGTTCGCTATCTAGCTAGCAGGAGTTAGTTGTGTATTGTCAGCTAATTTAATGTGGATGGACGAGAAAATAAACCATTTAATTGTCTGCACATGCTCGTGAATTGTTGCATTACTCAAGAGTGTATTATGGTTTGGTTGCATTAATCTATACAGTAATATGTTTTAGAAGAAAAGTTTCTCAGATTGTTAAATAGTTTGTTCTTACTGGCTAGTGGCTACTGTGATAGTGGCTACTGTCACGTTGCCAGTCACAATGAAAGGTAAGGCAAGGATGTAATGTGAATTGAAAAGTAGAAATCTCTTTCGCCACTTCGCTCCTCAGACTCCCCTTCAACTCTCGTAGTGGTAATATGTCTCTAAGCAAATAAGGGTGGCATTGAGGTTAACTCGAATGCGGTTATTTTGACTGTCGTTGCGTCTTGTTGCTTTGATTTGGTTTCGTGACAAACGGTTTGAGGAATAGTAGAGAAAAAGGGCGGTTAGGCTTATCACGTCAAGAGATTCTTTCAGGGTTATTTTAATGCTGCTGCTAAGTTCACCTCGAGTGAATGAATTACCGTCCTGAAAAAGGTCACCTTTATGTAGGCCAGGCGTTTCAAAGTCTGAGACAGTGGGCAACCCTTCAGAGAACATCAAGACAAGATTTTGCAACGGAAAACATTTGCAACTAAAATTAGCCTTCCTTATTGGACAAGTTCGGGTTTCGTCCCATTTGCTTCCGTCTTTGCTTCCATATAATTGACTTGACCTTACCTGTTCTTTAGGAGATGGAATACTGTCTGCAGTAAGGGCTTCGGGGGAGGGGAGCTCACAGCTCAGGCTATCCCAAAATCCTGTTTCTGTGAGGCATCCACTGCTATTGTCCCTCTGGGGGACCTTTCACCCCTGCTATACAAAGAGGCTGAAACAATTTGGTTTCAGTCCCTCCTCTAGCTTGTTCAAGTAGAGGCAGCTAGAGGTGGTGCATTTTCGAAACCCAGGTGGTTCTGAGACTGCATTCTCTATTTCTGGGATTTCTTTCTCTAGCTGCGCTCGTTGAGTTACCCAAATGAGTGGTTGAGGCTGGGGAATGCTCAACGAAACTTTATCAGATGACATCACTACGATGATTAATTACATCAGGGATGCCAAGCAAGTCTGTGTGAGCAACCGGGTCTCCACAAATGAGTGAGCACATCTGCGTTTGATTTTGGGGAGTGTAAAAGTGTGTTGTCTGACACTGTAGTGATGTTCAGGAATGTGTAATCTTGGGCCGGCCCCTCTCTGTTCCCTCAGCTCCCTCCTTCCCAGCACTCTTCCCTTCGCAAACCATTCCTCAAAGGGCCCGTGGTGGGGGAGGGGCCCCACACCGACCAGTCATGTGACTTCAGCCTCTGTCCATTTGGTGTTGGTGAATGGCTTGTTGGCTTGAGCAGTGGTTGGGATAAGCAGTAATGTCCTGTTTTCTGGAGCTCTTGTGCTGGACAGTGGACACCGCTTCATAAGCACCCATTGACGGGCAAGGGTTGCAACTAGGTTCTGTCGGAAAGGTAGCAACCGTCTCTCTGGGAGTACAAGCTTGTATGAAGAGGTAAGCCTTTCTCTCTGTGCTGTTTTCCGTCTAGCTACTCATACTGGAATGGGTCTTTTGATTCCTTTCACTATAGAGCACATCACATCACATAGGCTAAATCAATGGGGCTGCTGTTGGCTGTTCCATCCATGTCTTTGTGTTTCAGGACTCAGCCACACAGGATGGACTGTCCGAGGTTGGCTGGAATATTGCTGTTGAATATGTTGAGATTGTGGGTTGAATTGACTTGAGATGTCATCTAGCTAACCAGAAGACATCGGACACCAGGCCTGTATTCATGAAGTGCTGATTTAGGGTCAGTGCCTTTTTAGATTATAATGAATGGATAGGGGGACCTGATCCTAGATCAGCATTCCTACTCTGAGCTCTTCAGAAAGCTTTTCAACAGTTGTGCCTTTGGCCGGAGCTGGAGGTTTAGGTGAACTGGCCATTGAAGTGGTGCTGTAGAGAGGATGACACCGCGGGGAGGGTACCTTTACAATAGAATTAATGCAGGAGGAAGTGATTGAGTTTGTTTTGGAGGTGCAACCACCAGAATAAAGCTGCCTGTCTTGTCCTCATCCCCCCACCCCAAGAAAGTTTATTTGGGAACCAATAGGTCTTCAGGGGCAGGGCCCATACTCATAAAGCATCTAAATACCAGTGCTGATCTACATTTATATTTTAGTCATTTAGCAGACGCTAAAGGAGCAATTAGTGTTAAGTGCCTTGCTCAAGGGCACATCGATAGATTTTTCACCTAGTCGGCTCGGGGATTAGACCCAGCGACACAACGCTCTTAACCACTAAGCTACCTGCCGCCCCTAGGGAAAGCTTTGCTGATAAACCTGTGAATCCCAGGGGGTTGGTATAAGAAGTGGGCCCAAGGGTTTATGTGTGCAGTTCCGTGCCGGTCCCTAACACTGGGGGGGTTGGAGCAGGGCTGTGCGTGACCTGGATCTGTGTGGGGCAGAGTGTCTGAGTGTGTTTTAGGGCAGCTAAGTGCCGTGTGCGTGTCAGTCATTCACAGTGTGCATGTCAGGAATATTGATCTGAGACAGATCACACGGTTAGTGTGTCTGACACATTTTCCGACGTGGAATCCACCATCGTTCACTCAGCAGGGGTTGATGATGATGGTGACATTAGCTACATGTGTGTGTGTCTGTGCATGTGTGTGTAATGCCACCAGATCCTCCTACATATAACCAGTTCGCTCCATCAGACCAGACGCCATGACAATTAGTTGAGGAGGATGTCATTCGTTTTGATTGGCGTCTACATTAACTTGCCGTCGGTTCTCAGCCAACCTCTCAGAGGATTAAAGGACCATATGTTAAGGCTGTGTGAGCGGCGATCCACCGCACTCTGTCTGCCAGTCTACACAATGACTGTTCTCATCTCAGCAGCAATGCTCCCATACAGTCCTCCTCATTAGATCTAACCTCCGCTCTGTCTTGCCTCTGCAAAGGTATGCGTATGCTTCAGCACAGTACGGTTGTTAAGGGCAATTCCATGGAAACGGAATTACACTGAGACTCAGATTTTTCACTTTAAAATGTATGCCAAACAAAAAACGTTGATTTCAAAGTTTAACAAACCATACAACTCTATGCATAATGACTACTAGAAAAATGTACACAATAAATACAATTAAAAACATTTACTGGAAATAAACTGTGCAGATAAAGTTACGTAACAGAATTACAGTAAAATCTCCCTCAGTTTTATTCTGTTACCAAATTTTGTATCTGCACAGTTTTGTACCTGTAAATGTGTTTTTGTTACATTTTCTGTGGAAATTGTTCAAAACAGTCCTTGTGCATAGAGTTATATGGTTTGTTAAATTTAGAAATCAATGGTTTTTGTTTGGTGTACATTTTAAAGTGAAATATCTGAGTGGGCGATATATCAAATTAATGCTCCAACAATCTCACTCCCTCTCCCGCTCTCCAGTTATTGCTCTCTCCTCCCCTCCCTCTCTACCTTTGCCGGCCCACTCTCGGCGGGGAGGGAAAGAGGGAGGGAGGGGTGGACAAAAGGCAATGATTCCAACAAATGAGCATGTCAGTTAATGTTGCTCATCCCAGCGATGTGGTATGGCCCAGAGTGAGGGGACGTGGGATAGTGTGGGGTTGGAGGGGGGATGACAATCCTTTTGTTCAAAGGCCCCTCAAGGGAAATTAACCTCCTCATTCTGAAACAATCTTCTTCACCCGTGCTACTGCTCGGCTCTTCTACTCTGCTGCCTGCGTGCCATTTGGCCACAGAGAGAGAGAGACATCCACACTGTTTCCACTCTCAATATCACATTTTCCACCTTTTTCAAATCCTGCTGCTATTTTTAGCCCTACACTCCTCTCAGCTGTGAGGAATCTGTGGCGTGCAGCAGTAGCCGCAGAGGTTGTGATATTGTCCAAAAGCACCAACACAAGCACCGCATGGCATCATGCTGCTGCACCAGGACACAGGTGCACAACCTCCTCACGTGTTGCCCCAGCCCTAGCCTCAGCCTAACAATTAGTACTGATGCCTGATGCCTGAGCATACCACTTCACTGCACTCTGAAGTAGGATTAAGACGTCAGCATGCTTCGGTTCGAACTCGGCTGGGTAAACCGAACGAGTGTGCTCGCATACTCCCTTAAAAGACGTTCGCTTAAAAAAGGGGGAAAGTGGCAATATTACGCCGGGACAGTAGAGGGCAATAAGCTGGTAATAGCCATCTACGGCTAAGCAAGGAAGTCACGACACACCCAAACAAGGAAGAGATGTGCGGGACAATAAAATCAAAGACAGATAAAATAGTATAGACAGAGAGACCCGGGAATTGCCCGGGATCTACTAGATTTGCTTTACCTAGCAAGACATATAATATGGGAGAGGCAGAGATGGATGTAGGGGCATATGGCCGAGAGAGTGATGGTGGAGAGTTTCAAGAGTTATTTTGGGTAAAACTGCAGCAGGAGACACTTGACTGGCCGATTTACAGTGCCTTGCGAAAGTATTCATCTCCCTGGTGTTTTTCCTATTTTGTTGCATTACAACCTGTAATTTAAATGGATTTTTATTTGGATTTCATGTAATGGACACACAAAATAGTCCAAATTGGTGAAGTGAAAGGAAAAAAATTACTTGTTTCAAAAAGTGGTGCGTGCATATGTATTCACCCCCTTTGCTATGAAGCCCCTAAATAAGATCTGTTGCAACCAATTACCTTCAGAAGTCACATAATTTGTTAAAGTCTACCTGTGTGCAATCTAAGTGTCACAGAGCTCCTCAGCGGAGACTGGAGTATCTGTCCATAGGACCACTTTAAGCCGTACACTCCACAGAGCTGGGCTTTTCGGAAGAGTGACCAGAAAAAAGCCATTGCTTAAAGAAAAAAATAAGCAAACACATTTGGTGTTCGCCAAAAGGCATGTGGGAGACTCCCCAAACATATGGAAGAAGGTACTCTGGTCAGATGAGACTAAAATTGAGCTTTTTGGCCATCAAGGAAAACACTATGTCTGGCGCAAACCCAACACCTCTCATCACCCCGAGAACACCATCCCCACAGTGAAGCATGGTGGTGGCAGCATCATGCTGTGGGGATGTTTTTCATCGGCAGGGACTGAGAAACTGCTCAGAATTGAAGGAATGATGGATGGCGCTAAATACAGGGAAATTCTTGAGGGAAACCTATTTCAGTCTTCCAGAGATTTGAGACTGGGACGGAGGTTCACCTTCCAGCAGGACAATGACCCTAAGCATACTGCTAAAGCAACACTCGAGTGGTTTAAGGGGAAACATTTAAATGTCTTAGAATGGCCTAGTCAAAGCCCAGACCTCAATCCAATTGAGAATCTGTGGTATGACTTAAAGATTGCTGTACACCAGCGGAACCCATCCAACTTGAAGGAGCTGGAGCAGTTTTGCCTAGAAGAATGGGCAAAAATCCCAGTGGCTAGATGTGCCAAGCTTATAAAGACAGGGGGGTAGGTGGTGGGGGGGGGGGGGGGGGTGAATAGTTATGCACGCACAAGTTTTCTGTTTTTTTGTCTTATTTCTTGTTTGTTTCACCCAAAAAAAATATTTTGCATCTTCAAAGTGGAAGGCATATTGTGTAAATCAAATGATACAAACCCTCCAAAAATCCATTTTAATTCCAGGTTGGAAGGCAACTAGTTTTTCAACCACTCCACAAATTTCTTGTTAACAAACTATAGTTTTACTCCACTACATTCCTAAAGAAAATAATGTAATTTTTACTCCATACATTTTTCCTGAAACCCAAAGTACTCGTTACATTTCGAATGCCTAGCAGGACAGCAAATGGTCCAATTCACACAGTTATCAAGAGAACGTCCCTGGTCATCCCTACTGCCTGTGATCTGGCAACTCACTAAACACAAATGCTTCATTTGTAAATTATGTCTGAGTGTTGGAGTGTGCCCCTGGCTATCCATAAATTAAAAAAAGAAGAAAATCGTTGCGTCTAGTTTGCTTAATATAGTGAATGTGAAATGATTTATACTTTTACTTTTACTTTTGATACTTAAGTATATTTTAGCAATTACATTTACTTTTGATACTTAAGTATATTTAAAACCAAATAATTTTAGACTTTTACTCAAGTAGTATTTTACTGGGTGACTTTCACTTTTACTTGAGTCATTTTCTATTAAGGTATCTTTACTTTTACTCAAAAATGACAATTGGGTACTTTTTCCACCACTGGACAGGTGTGTGCCTTTCCAAATCATGTCCAATCAATTGAATTTACAATCAAGTTGTAGAAACATCTCAAGGATGATAAAATGGAAACAGGATGCACCTGAGCTCAATTTCGATTTTCATAGCAAAGGGTCTGAATAGTTATGTAAATAATGTATTTGTTTTTTATTTTTAATACATTCGCAAAGATTTCTAAAACCCTGTTTTCGCATTGTCATTATTGGGTATTGTGTGTAAAGATTGATTTATTGTATTAAATCCATTTTAGAATGAGGCAGTAATGTAACAAAATGTGGAAAAAGGGAAGGGGTCTGAATACTTTCCGATTGCACTGTATATGGCATCTTTTGGCCATTTAATGTGTTTTCCATTTTAAGTGTATGTATCAATTCTTTATGGAGATATGGCCATGTGAATCATGTCCAACAGAGCAGGGGTTCCCAAACTCGGGGCCCCCCTTCCAGCATTGGGGAACATGCCCCCCCCCCCCCGGCACTCGCATGCGCCACGGCTATTTTTATGGGCAAAAGCACTGTTCATGACACAAACTGTTCACACCCCTATTGTTGGTGGAGAGAATTTTGCAGGGTTAAAGCTTATTTCCTGCAATTCTACACATTTTGTCATGGGGTGCAAAGAAAGTTTTGCAGTTTTAAAGATAATTTTCTTACAATTCTATATTTTGCCATGTCTAATATGTATTCATGTGATATTTGAGTAACAAAAATAGGAAAATGTTAGCTGACATGGGCTAGTTGATCTGGACATTATAGTTATAAATAGCTCTCTAAGGTCTGCAATGACTAACATAACAAGAGGAACTGATGATGCACTACTACCCATAAAAACTAGCGGTCAAACAGGGAAATGATTCCAAAAGTTTTTTCCACCATTCATTTTTAATTTTAGAAACACTTAATAAGGGCTGTGTTTTGTGTAGGCTTACCCTGGCGTGATGTTTTGGTAACCATGCAACTCGCTCTCGAACAAGGTGACTTTTATAATTATATTTGGCTCTATTTACTCTCAGATTCGAAAATGCTATATAGCATCAAAGTAGACATCATGCAAGACTACAAATCCCTGTAAGCTCCTGCATGTCATCTCTAGCTGACACCTTTGCTAACCGGTGTTTTGTCAATTTAAAAGTTACACAAAACAGTTCACAGAATTGTCAATTTAAATAACTTTAGCCAATTTATTATTTACTAAATTTAGCTAACAGAGATTCTTACCTTTTGATTTGGCAGTCTTGTCCAGATCATCATGGCATTTGTAGTTCTTTATGATAGCCACATTAGCAGCTAATTAGCATTTCATTTTTTCGGGGGAAATACAGGCGAATATATTGATAAAAGTCACCTTGTCCTAGAGAGATTTACATGGTTATCAAAATGTCATGCCAGGGTAAGCCTGCACGAAACAAAGCCCTTATTTTAAGTGTTTCTAAAATCCGCAATGGGAAAAATGAATTGTGTAAAAAAAATTGAACCATTTCCTCGTTTGACCGCTAGGTTTTATGGGTATTATGACTCATACTGTGGTACTCTATACAGCCCCATGCAGCTGGTTGGCGGCTGTACAAAAGCCCTTGGAGTGGAGCAGCATACTACTGAGATGAACTTGATCAACCAAGTTGATTTCACCTGTTGACTCTCTCTCAATGCCAAACACTTGCCACTAATTATCAGGACTTCCCTGGCTCATTCACACCTTTTTAGTTTGTGTTTAAATCCAGTCAAGTCATTTCTCAGTTTCTTTCCAGTTGTGTTAAGTTAAGAGTAAGTTTGTTTCCTATTCCCATGTATATTTTAGTTAAGTCATAACGTTAAGATGTCATCTAATTTCCTTATTTGAGATATATTGGTTTAATTGATCGATCCTTATCACATCTTTTATGTTATGCAACCTGCTTATGTCTCTCCTTTGTTGCAGAACCATACACAAATTCAACTTTACAATGTCGAACCACAAGTCCATTTACACATGAAAAGCTGAAATGCCAATAAGTATTCAACCCCTTTGTTATGGCCAGCCTAAATAAGTTCATGAGTAAAAATGTGCTAAACAAGTCACATAATAAATTGCATGGACTCTCTCTGTGTGCAATAATAGTGTTTAACATGATTTTTGAATGACTACCTCATCTCTACCACACACATACAATTATCTGTAAGGCCCCTCAGTCGAGCAGTGCATTTCAAACACAGATTCAACTACTAAGGCACTGTATACGTAACAACATTACATTCAATACCACTCAGTCTCACTTCCTGGCTGCTCATAAATTCAGTGGAGGACCGGTTCTCCAACAACTAGGACCATCCCAACCCTCCCTCCCGTTTCCCTATGGAATTTTTGGTTTGGCCTGATGTCATTATGACAATGTACGTCATGACTTTGATCGTGTAACAAAACTTCTCTCGATCTGATCTGCCCGAGGCTGAAATAGATAATGTGTCCATCTGTCCTGCTACAGTACCTTCAGAAAGTATTCATACCCTTGATTTATTCCACATTTTGTTGTGTTATAGCTTGAATTCAAAATGGATTAAATAAAAAAAAACTTCTCACACATCTACACACAATACCCCATAATGACAAAGTGAAAACATGTTTTTACAAATGTTTGCAAATTTATTGAAAATGTACATAAGTATTCACACCCCTGAGTCAATACTTTGTAGCTTACACAGAAAGCGGCACAGGTCCTAATCCAGGCACTTGTCATCTCCCATCTGGATTACTGCAACTCGCTGTTGGCTGGGCTCCCTGCCTGTGCCATTAAACCCCTTCAACTTATCCCGCTCAGCCCAGTCAAAGCTATTCGCTGCTCTGGCACCCCAATGGTGGAACAAGCTTCCCCACGATGCCAGGACAGCGGAGTCACTGACCACCTTCCGGAGACACTTGAAACCCTACCTCTTTAAGGAATACCTGGAATAGTATAAAGTAATCCTTCTCCCCCATAAAAAAAAAAAAAAAGGTGGTTGTCCCACTGGCTATCATAAGTTGAATGCACCAATTTGTAAGTCGCTCTGAATAAGAGCGTCTGCTAAATGACGTAAATGTAGAAGCACTTTTTGCAGTGATTATAGCTGTGAGTCTTTCTGGGTAAGTCTCTAAGTGTTTTCCACACCTGGATTGTGCAACGTTTGCCCATTCTTTTTGAAATTCTTCAAGCGCTGTCAAATTGGTTGTTGATTATTGCTAGACAACCATTTTCAGGTCTTGCAATATATTTTCAAGCAGATTTAAATCAAAACTGTAACTAGGCTACTCAGGAACATTCAATGTCGTCTTGGTAAGCAACTCCAGTGTAGATTTAGCCTTGTGTTTTAGGTTATTGTCCTGTTGATAGGTAAATTAATCTCCCAATGTCTGGTGGAAAGCAGACTTAACCAGGTTTTCTTCTATCATTTTGTCTGTGCTTAGCTCCATTCTGTTCATCTTTCATGCTAAAAAACTCCCCAGTCCATAACGATTACAAGCATACCCATAACATGATGCAGCCACCCCTATGATTGAAAATATGGAGAGTGGTACTCAGTAATATGTTGTATTGGGTTTGCTGCAAACATAACACTTTGTATACAAAAAATGAATTGCTTTGCCACATTTCTTGCAATATTACTTTAGTGCCTTGTTGCAAACAGGATGCATGTTTTGGAATATTTGTGTTCTGTACAGGCTTCTTTCTTTTCACTCTGTCAATTAGGTTAGTATTGTAGAGTAACTACAATGTTGTTGATCCATCCTCAGTTTTCTCCTATCACAGCCATTAAACTCTGTAACATCACCGTTGGCATGGTGAAATCCCTGAGCAGTTTCCTTCCTCTCCGACAGCTGAGTTAGGAAGGACGCCTGTATCTTTGTAGTGACTGGGTGTATTGATACACCATCCAAAGTGTAATTAATAACTTCACCATGGTCAAAGGGATATTCAATGTCTGCTTTTCATCCCTTTTTGCGAGGCATTGGAAAACATCCCTGGTCTTTGTGGTTGAATCTGTGTTTGAAATTCACTGCTCTACTGAGTGATCTTACAGATAGTTGTATGTGTGGGGGACAGAGATGAGGTAGTCATTCAAAAATAATGTTAAACACTGTTATTGCACACAGAGTGAGTCCATGCAACTTATGATGTGTCTTGTTAAGCACATTTTTACTTCTGAACTTATTTAGTGTTGCCATAGCAAAGGGGTTGAATACTTTTTGACTCAAGACGTTAGAGCTTGTTATTTGAAATTAATTTGGAAACATTTCGAAAAACATAAGTCCACTTTGACATGATGGGGTATTGTGTGTAGTCCAGTGATAAGAAATCTAAATTTAAACAATTTTAAATTCAGGCTGTGACACAACAAAATGTGGATAAAGTCAAGGGGTGTGAATACTTTCTGAAGGCACTGTATACGTAACAACAACATTGGGTGGTAGGCCTATGTTGATTTGCTCAGTAGTGTCCCTCTTGTAGCTGAGGGATGGCAATCATTGTTTTGGTAGTTTCTCCTCTTATAATTATAGACTTTCTGAATATGCAAATGATAGCAACATTGCAGGAACATTTCTCATGTCTATTCTCCAATGTGGTACGGTAGACTGCTATCTTAATAGTTGGCCTCATGTCTAAACACGTGTTCTTTTGTTTTCAGGCTGCCTGCTGGTTGCGGAGTTGTGGGGCTCCCTGCTGACCCCAACGTCCCTCCGATGAACCCCATGAACTCCATGAAACCTGGCCTGCCTCCTAATCCACACAGGTGTGTACCAACTACCCACCCAGCCAGACAGCCTGCCCATCTCTCCTCCCTCTCCGTTCGATAAGGATGATTCTAAGCTTTGATGTGTTTTGTAGATTGGAAGAATAGCTATGTGACTTTCAGGGCCTGTATTCACGTGTCTCAGAGTAGGAGTGCTGATCTAGGATCAGGTCCCCCCTCTTATTCATTATGATTTAAAACACGAAACTGATCCTTGGTCATACTCTGAGATGCTTTGTGAATACGGGCCCAGAAATACATCCTATCTGTGAATTTCTGTCAAGGAGGCAAGGGAGAGTCGAGATGAACTGACAGATAAAGTGAACTTATTTTGAGGATGGCTGGCTAGACGTGGGAGTTGAGAAAAGAGTGTGACAGTAATGTTTTTATTTGAATGAGAAAGTACACCCACACAAGGCAAAAATATGCCACCACCTTTCACTCCAACGTAGCTTTATTTTAATATAGAAACACTTACTCAACACAGTTTTGTGCTGATATAGCCTTCTAACCCTCACTTCAGTACAGTTTGCCTGGATAGAGGCCTGGGTCTAGCCCAGCAAATCTCTCTCTCCCAGTTGAAATTCCTGTACCACCAACATCAACTTTCTCTAGCAGTTTACCATAGTCACCTCTCAGTCCAACCAAGTTGGATTTTGTTGACAGTATGAAGTAGCAGCTAGCCTTAACAGCTTTCTCAATTGGTCCGTATGTCTGATGATGATGAAGTAGTAATTTTTTTTTTTTTTTTTTTTTTTGTCATTTAGCAGACGCTCTTATCCACCCGGTGTGATCCCTGTCCCTGGCCTTTGTGCTCTGGGTTGAAGTTCCCCCTATGTACAGTTCTAGGATAAGCATCCCCTCCCCAAATCCTAACCTTAACCATTGGGGAAAATGCTAAACTGACTCAAGATCTGTATCTATGGCCAACTTTAACCTACACCTGCAGTAGCACTTCAGGGAATCATCATTGCACAACATTTGTGCAGAGCCACACGTTCTAATACAGTTTGGACCTTGGATTTGACCAAATTCAGAATGACCTCACCTGAAGTAAACTGTTCAGTGAAGTCACAGAGCGTAGCCCCATCTTACCTGGAGTATGTTGAACATGTAACCTAAAGCAAGGAGACTTTAGTGTTGTTGCTCTCTGGCTGCTGGGTATAACTAGCCTACATACTGTAGTGTAGGGACTTGGGAGCAGTGGCTCTGCTGCAGCAAGGCTGCACACCAAGTTTGCGTCCCCAGCCTGTTCCCTATTTAGTGCACTACTTTTGACCAGGATAGGGAATAGGGTGCCATTTGGTAAATGTGTTGTCACATCCATAGATGTGTGGTGTGCAGCGTGTGAGTCAGTGTGACCTGTGGACAGGTTCTGTGGAGCTCTGAAGAGCTCTGTTGTCTGAGAGTGGAGAGGGGCTCAGAGAAACATGCCACTGTCCTTTGTCCCAGTCAAGGGATCAGGCCCACAGGAAGTAGTTTGCAGGAGGTGCCGTGTTGTGGTGTACATACATGGTTCTTCTCATCTTCATGGTCATTGAAGGTGTCCCACATAGTTCAAGGCCGCCTGTACACACACACACCGCGCACACACGCACTGTACACATGCACACACACACACTACACACACACAACACACACACACATTTACACTCCCAATGGGTTTGTGCAGATGCCTGAGTGTTGTATCTGTGCATCAGGGTTTCTGTTAGGAAAATGTGGCGCCTGACAACATGACTGGGAAGATTTTAATTTACCTGCCATTTGAGAAATTTACCGGACCCATGTGTATTGTGTGTATAACCCATTAGGGCATCCACCCACGGTGCTCAGAATGACAGAAATACCATTTAGATTATGGTAATGCATTTTAACAGAACATGCAACTCGTAATGTCCCCACCTATCTTCCAAAAACATCTGAAACCCTACCTCTTTAAACAGTACAGTGAATTCGGAAAGAGTCAGACCACTTCCCCTTTTTCCACATTTTGTTATGCTACAGCCTTATTCTAAAGTGGATTAAATATTTTTTCCCCCTCATCAATCTACACACAATACCCCTTAATGACAAAGCGAAAACAGGTTTTCAGAAATGTTTGCTAATTTATTACAAATAAAAAACAGACCTTTTGCTATGAGACTCAAAATTGAGCTCAGGTGCATCTTGTTTCCATTGATCATCCTTGAGATGTTTCTACAACTTGATTGGAGTCCACCTATGGTAAATTCAATTGATTGAAAAAGAAAAGGAGAGCCGCACACTCTAGGAGCTCAGATGCAATAATTTAATAACCTAATAACCAACGTTTCGACAGACAAGTTTCTTCATCAGGGTATAATGACAAACACTGTGGGTCACTTGTTTATATAGTTTCAAAGGACACACAGGTGTCTGTAATCATGGCCAGGTGAGGCTTGATATCATTGGTTAATTTACAGATATAAATAGAAAATATAGAAAACATGAATGGATAGCATACGATCATAGAGACAATTTGGCTACATAGGCCTACAAACATTTACAATGAATAGCAAAATCACAATAATGACAAGAATGGCTTCAGATCAAAATCTATGTTGAGACCGAAGGGAGCAAGGGTCTTTAAATTAAAGATCTGCCTGGATCTCCTTTTCTTTTTTAGGTCTTCTACTCCGCTAGCCAGCACCTAAACAGGTGTGCGTTTCTTTCACCTCCAAATTCAATTGATCGGATATGATTTGGAAAGGCACACACCTGTCTATATAAGGTCCCACAGTTGACAGGGCATATCAGAGTTAAAACCAAGCCATGAGGTCAAAGGAATTGTCCGAAGAGCTCTGAGACAGGATTGTGTCGAGGCACAGATCTGGGGAAGGGTACCAAAACATTTCTGCAGCATTAAAGGTCCCCACGAACACAGTGGACTCCATCATTCTTAAATGGAAAAAGTTTAGAACCACCAAGACTCTTCCTAGAGCTGGACGCCTGGCCAAACTGAGCAATCGGGGGAGAAAGGCGGGAGAACCTTCCAGAATAACAACCATCTCTGCAGCACAGCACCAATCAGGCCTTTATGGTAGAGTGGCCAGACAGAAGCCACTCCTCAGTAAAAGGCACATGACAGCCCACTTGGAATTTGCCAAAAGGCACCTAAAGGACTCTCAGACCATGAGAAACAAGATTATCTGGTATGATGAAACCAAGATTGAACTCTTTGGCCTGAATGCCAAGAGTCACGTTTGGAGGAAACCTGGCACCATCCCTACGGTGAAGCATGGTGATGGCAGCATCATGCTGTGGGGATGTTTTTCAGCGGCAGGGACTGGGAGACTAGTCAGGATCGAGGGAAAGATGAACGGAGCAAAGTACAGAGAAATCCTTGATGAATACCTGCTCCAGACTAGGGCGAAGGTTCACCTTCCAACAGGACAATGACCCTAAGCAGACAGCCAAGACAACGCAGGAGTGGCTTCGGGACAAGTCTCTGAATGTCCTTGAGTAGCCCAGCCAGAGTCCGGACTTGAACCCATCGAACATCTCTGGAGAGACCTGAAAATAGCTGTGCAGCAACGCTCCCCATCCAACCTGACAGAGTTTGAGAGGATCTGCAGAGAAGAATGGGAGAAACTCTCCAAATACAGGTGTGCCAAGCTTGTAGCGTCCTACCCAAGAAGACTCGAAGATGTAATCGCTGCCAAAGGTGCTTCAACAAAGTACTGAGTAAAGGGTCTGAATAGGAAGGCTGCACACCAAGGTTTCATAACCAATATTTATGTAAATGTCATATTTACGTCTTCTTTTTTGTTTGTTGCAAGAATTTCTGAAAACCTGTTTATGCTGTCGTTATGGGGTATTGTGTGTAGATTGATGAGGGGAAAAAACTATTTTATCCATTTTTGAATAAGGCTAATTTCTGTTAATTAATCCATTAATTACTGTCATTTACCGTTCTCATTCTCGGAGTGGAAAAGTTGTTTGCAGAGTTCACAACCTGCCTCACTTGTGAGAAACATGTTTTGGTTTATTTCATAACCATCATTTACGAGATTTATAAAATTTTTCATTGCCTTTTGTTTGGCGTGCTCAGTGTGAACAATGAGCATGTGTCTGGTTTCTCTGTCCTGATAATGTTGAGGGATCGTGCACGCCTGAGCACGTATAGAAGTACCTGGCCTGCTGCGTGGAAATGTAGGAAAGTGGTTTTTTAACATCCATTGCGAATTATAATATAATAAAACTATAGTTCTTCACTGTAAGCTATTTGAAAAATCTTTCCAACATTCTCCCCCTCGATAATCACCAATCCTCAGTGTGAAAGAACAATGGAAGTTATAAGCCTACTGCTGCATTGGCCTATACATTGGCATTTTCCCTATTTTGTTGCCTTACAACCTGGAATTAAAATAGATTTTTTGGGGGTTTGTATCATTTGATTTACACAACATGCCTACCACTTTGAAGATTTTTTTTGTTTTTTTTTGTGAAACAAAAAAGAAATAAGACAAAAAAAACAGAACTTGAGCGTGCATAACTATTCACCCCGCCAAAGTCAATACTTTGTAGAGCCACCTTTTGCAGCAATTACAGCTGCAACTCTCTTGGGGTATTTCTCCATAAGCTTGGCACATCTAGCCACTGGGATTTTTTCCCATTCTTCAAGGCAAAACTGCTCCAGCTCCTTCAAGTTGGATGGGTTCCGCTGGTGTACAGCAATCTTTAAGTCATACCACAGATTCTCAATTGGATTGAGGTCTGGGCTTTGACTAGGCCATTCCAAGACATTTAAATGTTTCCCCTTAAACCACTCGAGTGTTGCTTTAGCAGTATGCTTAGGGTCATTGTCCTGCTGGAAGGTGTACCTTTGTCCCAGTCTAAAATCTCTGGAAGACTGAAACAGGTTTCATTCAAGAATTTCCCTGTATTTAGCGCCATCCATCATTCCTTCAATTCTGAGCAGTTTCCCAGTCCCTGCCGATGGAAAAACATCCCCACAGCATGATGCTGCCACCACCATGCTTCACTGTGGGGATGGTGTTCTCGGGGTGATGAGAGGTGTTGGGTTTGCACCAGACATAGCGTTTTCCTTGATGGCCAAAAAGCTCAATTTTAGTCTCATCTGACCAGAGTACCTTCTTCCATATGTTTGGGGAGTCTCCCACATGCCTTTTGGCGAACACCAAACGTGTTTGCTTATTATTTTCTTTAAGCAATATCTTTTTTCTGGCCACTCTTCCATAAAGCCCAGCTCTGTGGAGTGTACGGCTTAAAGTGGTCCTATGGACAGATACTCCAATTGCCGCTGTGGAGCTTTGCAGCTCCTTCAGGGTTATCTTTGGTCTTTTTGTTGCCTCTCTGATTAATGCACTCCTTGCCTGCTCCGTAAGTTTTGGTGGGAGGCCGTCTCTTGGCAGGTTTGTTGTGGTGCCATGGACTATTTTGTGTATGTCCATTACATGAAATCCAAATAAAAATCCATTTAAATTACAGGTTGTAATGCAACAAAATAGGAAAAGCGCCAATGGGGATGAATACTTTTGCAAGGCACTATAGGCTATGAGTTCCATGCGCTCATTTCTTTATGCGCCATTGGATCATGGCGATCTCGCATTAGTTGACTTTTAACTTTTCGATTTTGATCATTTTAATTCCGATTTTTATGATTAACCATGTGACAATGATTTTGAGAAACGAAAATGTTATTATTTAAATGAAACTGTTCCACGAAAATGCGCATATGAAAATCATAACTGGCACGTAAAACAGTAGAAATGGTAGGTTAATTATAAGCTTTCCCAAACTTGAAACTCACTCGCCGACGAATTCTTTATAAAATAATTGCCTCCACGCTTTATGGTCAGATTTTGCCTATAGGCTACTTTGAAGCAAGGTAAGACATGCCTCATAAAATGAAATAAAACATTCAGGTTTCAAACAATTAAGTATGTCTTCAAAATGCATACTGGCTCTAGCTCACATTGTAAAGTGGTGGGTGACGCGCTGATATCCTGTTGCCTGCACTTGAATAGTGATTGGGAGGCACGCTTCAATTACCTATTGAGAAATAAAAAAAGTATTATTTTTAATCGTGCACCAAAACTGTTTTTAACACATGATTGCCTTTAGAATTGTTGCGCAAAGAATGGGCTTATAAAAGCAGGTTTTACTGTTCCAGCAGCTAACAGCTGAGGAGCTCTGTATGCTGTGCACGTGTGATAGTTGTGTTGGATAAATAAGACACATGATGACTAACGAAAATACACACAGGCCAATTTCATTTCACTAAATTATGCAAATTACCTATAGACCCATAAGAATGACGGTCAAATGTATTTCTATCGACTGGTATTTCCATCAATGAATATAAGCATAATTTTGCAATGGGATTTTTTAAAGTCTCCCAGTCATTTTGGCCGGCAACAGGCTTTTCATTTTTTTTATCGGCCAAAATAACGGAAACCCTGCTGTGCCTGTGTGGCCACCGTGCCAGACTCAACAAGATGTGCGCTGCAAGGCTGATTATGGAAAGCAAACAGGAATAACTAGAGCAGGCCTGTTTTACCCAGTATGAGTCACACACACACACGTAACTTCTCTCTTGGCACTGCTACTTTTACCCCTATCTAGGTGACGGCTTTATCTCCATGGAGACATGGTGCAGTGTCGTGTGATAATGTGACTGACATGCACAAGGCAAATCCACTAAGTAAAGCACAGGCAGCACACATGCTCAGCAGAGATTTTAAATATGAACGGGCTATAGCAAAGCCAGAATCTTCAGGCATGCATGTTGCTTACATGTATAAATACATTTCCATATTTCTCTCCTGACAAAGCAAAGCTCCAGCATCAGCTCAAAGCTCCGACTTATCCACCTTATCCCATAGTTGAGGTCCCCGAAGCGCCATAGAGGAAGTGTTGGTCACGACCCAATTCTCCAGTCAGTAATCTCTCTCTGTCTCTCCTCCTCCTCAGTGACTGCTCCTACCCTTATGACCCTGTGTCCTGGCAGCAAGGCAGCAATCAGCCGGCAGGCTCCCTGTCTGTGGTAACCACAGTGTGGGGGGTGACCAATCCTTCACCCAGCCAGGTATGGATAGACCCGTGACCCCATGAAAGCAAACATTAAGGCTGCGTCCCAAATGGCACCCTATTCCCTATGTAGTGCACTACTTTTGACCAGGACCCATTTGGGACGCTACCTACAGCTGCGATACAATGTCACCCTCCCTTCCCTTCCTCCACAGGCGATAGATCAACATTCCAAAGTACAAGTATCATCGCGGTGCGATATTAGAACTAGGTTGATAGTGATTCACCTCGTAACGCTCCTCTGTTTGTTTCTCCTCCCCCTCTCAGGTCCTGGGTGGGAACCCGATGGGCCCAGGTGGGAACTCTGGCGGGGGCAACATGATGCCTGGCCACAGCCCTGGGATGGGCCAGCAGTTTATTGGTCAACAGGGCTACCCGGAGCCCAACAAAGGCTACATGCAGCAGGGCATGTACGGCAGGGGCAATGGGGGATACCCTGCCGGGCCTGGCTACGTGGGCAGGTAAGCGTCAGACAGACAGATATAGCCCAGGCCCAGGCCACATGTTTTTACCTCCGCTCATTCATGTGGAATTACCTCGTGGAGAAGGAGAGGAGAGATTTGGAGGCAAAGATTAAGTGAGTCAACATCTTGACCACACACACATGCCCGTGTTGGCAATATGCCTCTGCCAACTCCAGTATGTGAAGGCTGGATAGTGTCAGAGCTCCTCATCCATCTTCCTTTGCTGCAACCGTTTCCTTTTAGTGAGACCTGTCTCTGACTCACCCATTGACAGCAGCATCCTTTTGCCATCCCCTCTCATACCATTGTAGATTCAGTCGACTAGTAGGCTATTTAATCCTGAATAGACTAAATTGTTAAACATTCAGGGTGACACTAGTGGTTAAGAGCGTTGTGCCAGTAACAGAAAGGTCGCTGGTTCTAATCCTCAAGCCGACTAGGTGAAAAATCTGCCGATGTGCCCTTGAGCAAGGCACTTAACCCTAATTGCTCCTGTAAGTCGCTCTGGATAAGAGCGTCTGCTAAATGACAAAAATAAATAAATAAATACAAATAATCTCTATGCACCATTCGTTTTTGAATAGCTGGAACTATTCCCTCCGAGCACAAGGGACAAGAGTCCAAACCAAAACAGAATGAATTAGCTGTCAGACATGTTGTATAGTAGTCCTCCTTTAGTCTTTGTATAGTAGCAATGAGGATGATGGTTTCTGGTTATACGGAACAGTTACTGTTTTACAGGGAGAAAATGTACCTGTGTGTGAAATACTGGAGACACACACTATTTTCAGATTGGTTTATTTTGAAACAACCATTTCTCTGCCGCCTCAGTTACCCCAATAACGGAGGGGGGTCTATGGGCATGCCCCCTCACGGCATCCGCCCTCAAACCGACTTCACCCAGGCGGCGGCGGCAGCTGTGGCCGCAGCGGCTGCCACAGCAACGGCCACAGCCACGGCAACGGTTGCTGCTATCCAGGAGAAGCAGAACCAGGAGATGAACTATGGCCAGGTAAGGAAGGAGGGATGGAGGGAGGGAGGGAGAGCAAGGTAGTACATGCTCTAGAGTTAATTTTTCCATAGGTATAGATCTAGGATCAGCTTGCCTTCTCCCAAATCCTAACCTTAACCATTAGAGGGGAAAATGCAAAACTGACCCAAGATTAGTATCTAGGGGCAACTTAATCCTACTCTGCTATTGTAATACTATTGTCTCAGGATGACCACAAGCCAGGGGTTGAGACGTAAAAGCCTTATGGGAGTTGCCTGTCAGACTCATGTATTGTGTTGAAACATCCAACCAAAATGGTGGCCTCTGTGGGTCTGAGTGGATACTGCACCCCCTGCTGGCTGTAGGAGTGAGTGTCTTATGAGCAACACCGCTCAAATGGACTGTATTTATACGTTATTATAACCACGTAAACCAGGGAAAACAGAGAACATCAAAGAGACTTCTGTTTGCTTTATCTCATCTGCCATGTCACGCCCACACTAACCTAGAGGACTTTTCAGATGGCCGGCGGCGCGGGCTACAACACACAGTTCATGCAACACCCGGGCCCCAGAGGTCCCCCTGGCATGTCCCCGGCAGGGATGGGTCCCGCTCGTCCCCCGTCCATGGGGCCCATGTACGGAGCCCCTCAGGGCCAGAGGATGCCCCAGCACCCGGGCTACCCCGGGGCTCAGCAGGGACCCCCCAGGCCGCAGCAGGGACTCAAACGCCCATACAACGCTGAGGTTCGTCTCTCCCGGCGAATTACTTCACATACTTTCTAATGCAAACCATTTGTAGACTGATAGCCATAAATTGGAAATATACAGTGTGAATTATAATACTATGTTAACACCTACATACATCCATAATCATATTTCATTTAATTTTATTAAGCTTGATCTTGATATGTAGTTGTTTTTGGGTACACTGTCCAACTTCACCAAAATGGGCCATTTTCTTATAGTAGTCCCTTCACATTTTAGCAAGTTAACGCCTCTAATAAATGCTGGGTATCAAAGTGTAATTTCGCCAGCTTAAAACTCAAGTAAGCTCAACTTCCTTATTTGGTGAGGTCATTCTCTGTAACATTATAGCTTTCATTTCGTTGTATCCCCATCATACCAGAAATATAATTGTGTGCCCAGTTTTGTTTTGGGGTCAACACATATCTCTGTTCCATTTTGCCCCCTCTGTGTCTCTCCCTCAGGGCTTTCCCGGGCAGCAGTATGGTCCAGGCATGGCTGGCCCTGCTCCTGGTCAGGGGCCCTACCCTGGGCAGCCCATGCAGTACCACGGGGGCCCGGGGCCCCAGCGCTCAGCTACCTCCCCCTCCTACCAAGGCCACAAAA
This sequence comes from Coregonus lavaretus, assembly GCF_964263955.1. Lineage (NCBI taxonomy): Eukaryota > Metazoa > Chordata > Actinopteri > Salmoniformes > Salmonidae > Coregonus > Coregonus lavaretus. The sequence goes on along the minus strand of NC_140001.1, from coordinate 46,453,294 downwards.
TGCCCATGCAGCAGGGCAACATGGGCCAGTACCCCTCGGGACCAGCCCACCCAGGACAGTACTACAAGGTAACACTTCCTACGCTGTCCAGTGTCTGTCTGTGTGTTTCACAGCCTGGTGGCCTGTGCTGTTTTCACACCCTCCTTCCTATGTGTGTGAATGCCCTGGTTAGCTACTGTAATAATACCCAAACTAGAGTCCAGAGTACAAACCAGTGTTTTGCGATTTGCCTTTCAGTCGGAGCAGTTCAACGGGCAGGGCAACACGCTAAATTCACTAGCAGCTGGGGGAGTCGGTGGACCTTACAACACCTTCAACCAGGCTGCAGTCAATGGGGTGAGAGAGAGACCGAGAGAGAGAGAACTCATTCTACCTTCATTATGTTTTTGTGTAACATGGTCCCAGATCTGTTTGTGCTCTCTTGCCAATGGCCATAGGAGTTGGCAAGACAGCACAAACAGATTTGGGACCAGGCTTGTCTTTGTGTGTGGAGATGTAGACCTACGTCGCCTCTGAAAGGCAACATCTCAAAGCACAGCACATTGCTGGTATTTTTAGTCCTCCGAGTACAGCAACCTAACCCTACTCTTGTTCTCTTTGTGTCCCAGCCGGGCAGGGCGATGCCTGGTTATCCAAGCTCTCCCCTTCCTGGAAACCCCACCCCACCCATAACCCCGGGCAGTGCGGTGCCCCCCTACATGTCTCCTGGCCATGACGTCAAGCCCTCTTTTCTGCCTGACATCAAGCCAAACATGAACTCCCTACCCCCACCACCCCCCACAGGTAAACCCAAACATATCATTTACATTTACATTTTAGTCATTTAGCAGACGCTCTTATCCATGACACACTCACACACATAATATGCTTTTGAAATCCCCTGTCTCTCAGTAGCTAGGCTTCCATCCAATTGGGGACAGATTTTCATGCGAATATTCAAAAATCTGCATAAAGAAAATAGGTACATTTTCCCACCGGTGGTGTGTTTCCACCAAACGGACTTATTGCAGATAAAAATCCGTGCTGATGACGTAGTGCACTCAAAATGTACCTTTTTGCGTACGTTCTATGTGTTGTCACAAAAACTGTTGCATTAAATAGAAGATGTGCCTACTATGGTCTTGTTACGTGTACTTTAGCCAGCAGCTCGCAGATACAGGGTAATGGCTAGAAGTGATCTAGCTTTTGTCGACTCACCGTCAGATTTGACTTTTCGTAGCAGGTTAGGAGAATTTACGCAGCAGGTTATAATAATTAGGTAAAGGTTAGGAAAATGATTAGGGTTTGCTAAAATATTTTTTTTTTTAAACTTTTGACGTTAATTTGACAATAACTGGATCCCATCTAGCCATGGCTCAGATACAGTGCGGGTAGGCTGGTTTACATGATGAGATTATGGATATTTTTCAAAACGGCAGTCAAGCATCGATCATCATGTCACCAGAATAAGACCCTCGACATTTATTGGAGAGGAGCATCAAGCTCATACCATGCACTTTCTCCACCCTGTGAAGTTCATCATAACTTACTTAATCTGTAGCCTAATTTAAACTGCATGGTTTCCCGAGTCGTAGTGGGAGGACCACACACCATGTCGTCGCGTGACTCCAAGTTTACTTCAATATGATGGTTATTATATCAATATTAGCACATCAATGCGTTTCCACTGCCATTTCTCGCATAATTAATTTTACAGACACAAAAAGGTCCCACCATGTCAAACTAACAAATTATCTGTCGGTATTTATAAAATTGTACTGAAACTTCCTGTTTCCATCACAACTGTCGTGATTAATTTTTATATGGTATGACATTACTCGCATAAAAACTGTGGATGGAAGCGTGGTTAGTGTAGTCTTTGGTTTCACCGATTATCTACATTTACGCAAGTAACGCTCGGTGCCTCCAGAAAACAGAGAAACCAGTGTTGTGTGTGTTTGGACGGTCTAACAACGAGACATGGTGGCTGATTGATTGCTCCTGGCCTCGCTCAACAGGTAACCCCAGCGACGACCTGCGGCTGACCTTCCCCGTACGAGATGGCGTGGTGCTGGAACCCTTCCGCCTGGAGCACAACCTGGCCGTCAGCAACCACGTCTTCCAGCTGCGCGACTCCGTCTACAAGACCCTCATGATGAGGTTCGAGCTCTGCTGCTCTTCATGTTATATACTGCTATGCTATACTATATTATACTATACCATGCTATACTATAATATACTGTACTGTGCTATACTATATTATACTATACCGTGCTATACTATAATATACTGTACTGTGCTATACTATATTATACTATACCATGCTATACTATAATATACTGTACTCGTGTGTGTGTGTGTGTGTGTGTACCGTACGCAGGCCGGACTTGGAGCTCCAGTTTAAGTGTTACCACCACGAGGACCGTCAGATGAACACCAACTGGCCAGCATCGGTGCAGGTGAGCGTTAACGCCACGCCCCTCACCATCCAGCGCGGTGACAACAAGACTTCCCACAAGCCCCTGTACCTGAAGCAAGTGTGCCAGCCTGGCAGGAACACCATCCAGATCACTGTCACCGCCTGCTGTTGTGTAAGTGTCCTGCAGCGCACACACACACACACACACACACACACACACACACACACACACACACACACACACACACACACATTCTCTGTTGAATGGAGTCTCACCATTGTAACCAACTCTTCTGCAAGTGTCATGTCACAGTTCAAATTGAGGCACAGTCAAACCTGTAGCCCTCTATGTAGAGACAAGTGTTCACCATTGCACTGATCATCTCTAATCCTAAATATCTCTTTCGCTGTCTCTTTCCTTCTCTCAACCCCTCGCCCCTCTCTACCTGCAGTCGCACCTGTTTGTGCTCCAGCTGGTCCACAGGCCGTCAGTGCGCTCGGTGCTGCAGGGCTTGATGAAGAAGAGGCTGTTGCCGGCGGAGCACTGTGTCACTAAGAGTGAGTGGAGCATTTATTTAACCTTTAATTTACCAGGAAAATCCCATTGAGATATAAAATCTATTTTAAAAGGGAAACCTCGCATTGGAACTAGGACTACCACTGGTACCACCATTTGCCATTCTCAGTTGTCTCAAATCTATTGCAAAGTCTGAACAAGCTTTTAGTAGTATACAGTCCATTCGGAAAGTATAATGACCCCTTGACTTTTTCCACAATTTGTTACGTAACAGACTTAATCTAAAATGGATTAAATCGTTTTTTTCCTTCATCAATCTACACACAATACCCATAACGACAAAGCAAAAACATGTTTTTTGAAATTTTTGCAAATTTAATAAAAAACTGATATCACATAAGTATTCAGACCCTTTACTCAGTACTTTGTTGAAGCACCTTTGGCAGTGATTACAGCCTCGAGTCTTCTTGGGTATGATGCTACAAGCTTGGCACACCTGTATTTGGGGAGTTTCTCCCATTCTTCTCTGCAAATCCTCTCAACCTCTGTCAGCTTCAGGTTCTGGGTCACTCAAGGATATTCAGAGACTTGTCCCGAAGCCACTCCTGCGTTGTGTTGGCTGTGTGCTTAGTGTCATTGTCTTGTTGGAAGGTGAACCTTTGCCCCAGTCTGAGGTCCTGAGCGCTCTGGAGCAATCTCTCTGTACTTTGCTCCGTTCATCTTTCCCTCGATCCTGACTAGTCTCCCAGTCCCTGCTGCTGAAAAACACAACCAGAGCATGATGCTGCCACCACCATACTTCACCGTAGCAATGGTGCAAGGTTTCCTTCAGACGTGACTCTTGGCATTCAGGCCAAATAGTTCAATCTTGGTTTCATCAGACCAGAGAATCTTGTTTCTCATGGTCTGAGAGTCCTTTAGGTGCCTTTTTGCAAACTCCAAGCGGACTGTCATGTGCCTTTTTACTGAGGAGTGGCTTCCGTCTGGCCACTACCATAAAGGCCTGATTGGTGGAGTGCTGCAGAGATGGTTGTCCTTCTGGAAGGTTCTCCCATCTCCACAGAGGAACTCTGGAGCTCTGTCAGAGTGACCATTGGGTTCTTGGTCACCTCCCTGACCAAGGCCCTTCTCCCCCGATTGCTCAGTTTGGCCGTGCGGCCAGCTTTAGGAAGAGTCTTGGTGGTTCAAAACTTCTTCCATTTAAGAATGATGGCCACTGTGTTCTTGGGGACCTTCAATGCTGCCGAAACGTTTTGGTACCCTTCCCCAGATTTATGCCTCGACACAATGCTGTCTAGGAGCTCTACGGACAATTCCTTCGACCTCATGGCTTGGTTTTTGCTCTGACATGCACTGTCAACTGTGCAACCTTATATAGACAGGTGTGTGCCTTTCCAAATCATGTCCAATCAATTGAATTTACCGCAGGTGGACTCCAATCAAGTTGTAGAAACATCTCAAGGATGATCAATGGAAACAGGATGAACCTGAGCTCAATTTCGAGTCTCATAGCAAAGGGTCTGAATACTTATGTACAGAATTATTAATACATTTACCAAAAATTATAAAAACCTGTTTCGCCATTTGGGGGTATTGTGTGTAGATTGATGAGGAAAAAATGTATTTAATCAATTTTAGAATAAGGCTGTAACGTAACAAAATTTGGAGAAAGGGGTCTGAATACTTTCCGAATGCACTTTTAGTAGTATTTAGTAGCCATTTAGCAGATGCTTTTATCCAAAGCTAATAACATTTACATTTACGTCATTTAGCAGACGCTCTTATCCAGAGCGACTTACAGTTAGTGAATACATATTTTTTTATACTGGCCCCCCGTGGGAATCGAACCCACAACCCTGGCGTTGCAAACACCATGCTCTATCAACTAAGCTACATCCCTGCCGGCCATTCCCTCCCCTACCCTGGACGACGCTGGGCCAATTGTGCGCCGCCCATGAGTCTCCCGGTCGCGGCCGGCTGCGACAGAGCCTGGATTCGAACCAGGATCTAGTGGCACAGTTAGCACTGCGATGCAGTGCCTTAGACCACTGCGCCACTCAGGACACCTAATAATAACAGTAGTGCGTGCATAAATATTCATATTGGTGGCCCCAGCGGGAATCAAACCCACAATCCTGACATCGCAGGCACCATGCTTTACCAGCTGAGCGACATAGCCTTGTGAAACCTATGCATTCATTTCTCCATCCCTTTTACGCTACCGTCCCATGATAAGGCACTGAGTACTACGGGCATCATAGCATTAGCATTACATCCTGTGACTCTAGAATGGGGACTTCACTCACCACATGGCCTATAGGTCTCTAAAGCCCTGTTCACACAGCACTTAGCTAAGGGAGCTTTTAGCCTGGGGCTAAGAGAGTGTTCACACTTGCATATTCTAAAGTGGGCTAGCACCAACCTTAGCCCAGGGCTAGCCAATCAGATTTCCATTCAAATCAAATCAAATATTATTTGCCACATCGCCGAAAACAACATGTGTAGACCTTACAGTGAAATGCTTACTTACAAACCCTTAACCAACAATGCAGTTTTAAGAAAGAATGCCAAAAAAAATGCAAATAGTCTGGGTAGCCATTTGATTAGATGTTCAGGAGTCTTATGGCTTGGGGTAGAAGCTGTTTAGAAGCCTCTTGGACCTAGACTTGGTGCTCCGGTACCACTTGCCATGCGGTAGCACAGAGAACAGTCTATTACTAGGGTGGCTGGAGTCTTTGACAATTTTTAGGGCCTTCCTCTGACACCACCTGGTATAGTGGTCCTGGATGGCAGGAAGCTTGGCCCCAGTGATGTACTGGGCCGTACGCAGTACCCTCTGTAGTGGCTTGCGGTCTGATGCCGAGCAGTTGCCATACCAGGCAGTGATGCAACCAGGCAGGATGCTCTTGATGGTGCAGCTGTAGAACCTTTTGAGGATCTGAGGACCCATGCCAAATCTTTTCAGTCTCCTTAGGGGGAATAGGTTTTGTCGTGCCCTCTTCACGACTGTCTTGGTGTGCTTGGACCATGTTAGTTTGTTGGTGATGTGGACACCAAGGAACTTAAAGCTCTCAACCTGCTCCACTACAGCCCCGTCGATGAGAATGGGGGCGTGCTCTGTCCTCTTCTTTTTCCTGTAGTCCACAATCATCTCCTTTGTCTTGATCACTTTGAGGGAGAGGTTGTTGTCCTGGCACCACATGGCCAGGTCTCTGACCTCCTCCCTATAGGCTGTCTCGTCGTTGTCGGTGATCAGGCCTACTACTGTTGTGTCATCGGCAAACTTAATGATGGTGTTGGAGTCGTGCCTCGGCATGCAGTCATGAGTGGACAGGGAGTACAGGATGGGACTGAGCACGCACCCCTGAGGGGCCCCCGTGTTGAGGATCAGTGTAGCGGATGTGTTGTTACCTATCCTTACCACCTGGGCGCGGCCCGTCAGGAAGTCCAGGATCCAGTTGCAGAGGGAGGTGTTTAGTCCCAGGGTCCTTAGCTTAGTGATGAGCTTTGAGGGCACTATGGTGTTTAACGCTGAGCTGTAGTCAATTAATAGCATTCTCACATAGTTGTTCCTTTTGTCCAGGTGTGAAAGGGCAGTGTGGAGCGCAATAGAGATTGCATAATCTGTGGATCTGTTGGGGCGGTATGCAAATTGGAGTGGGTCTAGGGTTTCTGGGATAATGGTGTTGATGTGAGCAATGGACCAGCCTTTCAAAGCACTTCATGGCTACACACGTAAGTGCTACGGGTCGGTAGTCATTTAGGCAGGTTACCTTTGTGTTCTTGGGTACAGGGACTATGGTGGTCTGCTTGAAACATGTTGGTATTACAGACTCGGACAGGGAGAGGTTGAAAATGTCAGTGAAGACACTTGCCAGTTGGTCAGCGCATGCTTGGATTACACGTCCTGGTAATCCGTCTGGCCCTGCGGCATTGTGAATGTTGACCTGTTTAAAGGTCTTACTCACATCGGCTACAGAGAGCGTGATCACACAGTCGTCCGGAACAGCTGATGCTCTCATGCATGTTTCAGTGTTACTTGCATCGAAGCGAGCATAGAAGTAATTTAGCTCATCTGGTAGGCTCGTGTCACTGGGCAGCTCACGGCTGTGCTTCCCTTTGTAGTCTGTAATAGTTTGCAAGCCCTGCCACATCGGATTAGCGTCGGAGCCGGTGTAGTACGATTAGATCTTAGTCGTGTATTGACGCTTTGCCTGTTTGATGGTTCGTCGGAGGGCACAGCGGGATTTCTTATAAGCGTCCGGGTTAGAGTCCCGCTCCTTGAAAGTGGCAGCTCTATCCTTTAGCTCAGTGCGGATATTGCCTGTAATCCATGGCTTCTGGTTGAGGTATGTACGTACAGTCACTGTGGGGACGACGTCATCGATGCACTTATTGATGAAGCCAGTGACTGATGTGGTGTACTCCTCAATGCCATTGGAAGAATCCTGGAACATATTCCAGTCTGTGCTAGCAAAACAGTCCTGTAGCTTAGCATCTGCTTCATCTGACCACTTTTTTTTATTGACCAAGTCACTGGTGCTTCCTGCTTTAGTTTTTGCTTGTAAGCAGGAATCAGGAGGATAGAATTATGGCCAGATTTGCCAAATGGAGGGCGAGGGAGAGCTTTGTACGCGTCTCTGTGTGTGGAGTAATGGTGGTCTAGAGTTTTTTTCCCTCTGGTTGCACATTTAACATGCTGGTAGAAATGAGGTAAAACGGATGTAAGTTTCCCTGCATTAAAGTCCCCGGCCACTAGGAGCGCCGCCTCTGGATGAGCATTTTCCTGTTTGCTTATTGCCGTATACAGTTCATTGAGTGCGGTCTTAGTGCCAGCATCGGTTTGTGGTGATAAATAGACAGCTACGAAGAATATAGATGAAAACTCTCTTGGTAGATAGTGTGGTCTACACCTCAGGCTAGAAAAACATCATAACCTTCCTTAGATATCGTGCACCAGCTGTTGTTTACAAATATACATAGACCGCCACCCCTTGTCTTACCAGAGGCTGCTGTTCTATCCTGCCGATACAGTGTATAACCCGACAGGTTTATGTTATTCATGTCTTCGTTCAGCCACGACTTGAAACATAAGATATTACAGTTTTTAATGTCCCGTTGGTAGGATATACGTGCTTGTAGTTCGTCCACTTTATTATCAAGTGATTGTAAATTGGCCAATGGTATCTATGGCAAAGGCAGATTAGCCACTCGTCGCCGGCTCCTTACCAGGCTCCCCGATCTTCTTCCGCGATATCTCCTTTTCTTTCTACTGCGAAAGACGGGGATGAGGGCCCTGTCGGGGGTCTGGAGCAAATCCCTCTCGTCCGACTCATTAAAAAACAATTATTTGTCCAGTTCAAGGTGAGTAATCGCTGTTCTGATGTCCAGAAGCTCTTTTCGGTCGTAAGAGACGGTAGCAGCAACATTATGTACAAAATAAGTTATAAACGGCAGCCATCCCCGCCGGCGCCATTGAATATTCTACTCCAGAAAAGTGACAGTTGCTTTCAGTTAACCCTGCTTGTGTGAACACAGGCTAAGTTAACAAAGGGCCATTCTTAGCATGAGGCTAAGGATAGCCCAGGGCTAAGAAAAATGCAGTGTGAAAAGGCCTTAAATTCACTCTCTCCCCCGCTCCCCACTGCAGTCAAGAGGAACTTCAGCAGTGGCACCATCCCAGGGACGCCGGGGCTGAATGGAGAGGACGGGGTGGAGCAGACAGGTATCAGGGTATCCCTCAAGTGCCCCATCACCTTCCGCCGCATCCAGCTGCCAGCGCGGGGCCATGACTGCAGACACATACAGGTCAGTACTCCTCGCCAGTACCACACCGCTCAGCTTCACTAACACTGCTCCCTCCGGGTGGAAGAAAACACAGTGCTGCATCTGAAATGGCACCCTATTCCCTAAATAGTGCACTACTTTTAGGGCACTATATAGGGAATAGGGTGTCACTTCAGACGTAGCCAGTGTTGATCCCCCACCTCTTCCCTGGAGATAGGCTATACAACGCTTGAGTGCCAAGGAAGTCACATGTCAGAGCTCTATACACATGTGAGGGTGAGGAGTTGTGAAAGGCGGATCAATGTTATGTTTCTGTATCAGGATGTTGTTGAATTTTCCGCTAAACCTACTATCTCTCTCTACCTGGTTTCAGTGTTTCGACCTGGAGTCCTACCTGCAGCTGAACTGTGAGAGGGGGACCTGGCGCTGTCCTGTGTGCAAGTACGTTAGAATAGTAGACTACTACATAACTCCCTTGCACGGTTCAAATAGATTGAAGCTCACTACTATGTCCTAAATAGATTGAAGCTCACTACTATGTCCTTTCCCCCTTGCAGTAAGACGGCTCTACTGGAGGGTCTAGAGGTGGACCAGTACATGCTGGGGATCCTCATCTACATTCATAAGTAAGAACCAACTCCTGCATGTCATGCTGACTTGTACCTGATTCTGCTTTATATTCTTCCCCCCATATTCCTCTCCCATTCTCTATTATTTCCCCCCTCCCAACCTCCTCACCAATATATCTCTCACAAAACCCACACCACAGTTACGTCCTGAATGGCAGCCTATTCCCTATATGGTGCACTACTTTTGTCCAGAGATCTATCTGGTCAAAAGTAGTGCACCATATAGGGAATATGGTGCTATTTAATCTGCAGCCACGTATCTAAAACGTTCACCTCTGAATTGTACACGCACGCAGCTCGGAGTATGAGGAGATTACCATTGACCCGGTGTGCAGCTGGAAACCCGTTCCCATCAAACCCGACCTTCACATCAAAGAAGAGCCGGACGGTCCGGCACTGAAGCGCTGCCGCACCCTGAGCCCCAGTCACATGATCTTGCCCAGTGTCATGGAGATGATCGCCTCCCTGGGCCCAGCCTCATCGCCCTACCCCTCCATGCCAGCAGGGGGAAACGGCAGTACTCCGGACTACCCCAGCCAAGGTAGACTGACTAGCTCCTCTCATGCGGTAGGGAAGCGTGGTGTCCTTTTCACTTCCATATCCACTTTTTTAAAGTATTTTTTTTTATGGACTTCAAGAGTAGTCTGTTTTGTGCTAACATTCCACTCCTTGGACTCTGTGTCACTGCCAAACGTGTATGGCATTAAAAGGAGTAGAAAGACAGCACAAACAGAATGGTATAGGGGAGAGTTGGGTCAGTCGAGCCAAAGGGTTAGTTGAGCCACCCTTTGTTTCTAGAAAACTATACATAAAATGTATTATGTGACCAAATATCATCAATGTGACCAATATCATCAAATCAAAATGTATTTGTCACATGCGCCGAATACAACAGGTGTAGACTTTACCGTGAAATGCTTACTTAGGAAGCCTTTCCCAACAATGCAGTTAAAAGTAATACAAATTTGCTAAATAATAGAAATTGTAACACAATAAAATAACAATAACGAGGCTATATACAAGGAGTCCCGGTACCGAGTCAATGTGCAGGGGTATGAGGTAGTTGAGTTAATTGAGGTAATATGTACATGTAGGTAGGGGTAAAAGTGATCCTTTCATGGAATCTGTGAAGAAAGAAACCACATGGAAAAAGTGGTAAGCAAATGAGGTGCTTGTATCTAAACCAAAGTGGTAAGCAAATCATGATGCTTGTATCTAAACCAAAGTATATTGTTTTTCTTTACACCAGTTGGGGTCTTTATGAGTTTCAGTATGAGATCCTTAACCTATCATGAAAGTGCATCCTTGTAGGTGTGTGTAGGCTAATATAGTCAAAATGGTTGCTGTGGGGTAAATTGAGCCATTTGTCCAGGTGCAAGTTCAGCCAATGGATGATCCAATGGCAAGTTGAGCAAATTGTTGCAAAGTGTTTTCTTCCCAGGCGTAAGGCATGGTATTATCGCCGGAATATGAGGTAACTCCAGGGCCTGGCCTATGTTAAAAGTGTTTTAAAAAAGTACAAAGTGTTTGTTAGTTGTTAAGCGTATGTTAAGTGTTACATCTGTGTTAAAAGGTGCTTAAAAAGATTAAAATAAAAGTGATTGTGTTTGGGGAAAAAATATGGACATTTTCTAGGTTTCCATCCAATTGGCGACAGATTTAAATGCGAATAATCTCAAATCTGCATAAAAACATGTGCGTTTTCCCTCCAGAGATGTTTGACTTGTTGCGGATAAAATGCTGTGCGTGATGACGTAGTGCGTATAAAAATAACTTTTGCGGTTAAATTCCCATGTACCGAATAAATAATACAAGTTAAATGGGTTTCCATTGCATTTTCAACTCTACTGATGGTTTTGTCACAAAAAATGCTGCGTTATATAGCGAATGTGCCCCTCTGGTCTAGCCAACAGCTAGCAGATACAGTGTGGGTAGGCTACCTACATAATGAGATTATTATGGACAAAAGAGCTAGATTATTTTTATTTGTCAAACGGTAGCCAAGCGTCGGTCATCATGTCACCAGATTAAGACCCTAAATATAGATTTATTGGAAAGGAGTAGCAAGCTCATCACTGTGCACTTTCAACACCCTCTGAAGTTAATCATAAATGATTTGATCTGTAGCCTTATAAACTGTATGCTTTCCCGAGTTGTAGTGGTAGGATCACAATATATCATCGCGTGACTCCCAAGTTTACTTCGGTATGATGGTTATTATATCAATATTTGTTCATAAAGGCATTTCCACCGCCATTTCTCGCATAATAAATTTTACAGACACAAAAAGATCCCACCTTGTCTAGCGTATTTTGTTTTGTCGACATTTGGAAAGTTTACTCACAAATGTTCTGTTTCCATCTGGCCTGTCGTGAATTTTTTTTATCAGACTTTACTCGCATAAAAAGGTTGGATGGAAAACTAGGTTATGGTTTTAAAAAAGATTAATGATAATATTTCAACCAGTACAGACATGTGTAGGCAGCTCAACTTACACTGTCCCTATACTCAAATTACCCCATACCCAGGGTACGTTCTGCCAAGAGTCCACTTTTTTAGGACAAGCTATGTTTTCAAAACTGTTATGTTTACATTAATTCTGATTATTTCCAGGGATACACAACATCCTGAAAGATATTTCCTGAAATATATTTATTTGTTAGAAAGAATATTACATTTCAAGAATATTACATTTACAAGGTAATTACATTTCCCTTGACGTAATGATGCTACTTCAAGCACAAAATCGCAATTGAAAACCTTCGTCAAATGCATCGGCATCAATCCAAATGCATAAATTTGTTGCATAAATCCAACAAATACGGACAACTTTATATATACAGTGCCTTCGGAAAGTATTCAGACCCCTTGACTTTTTCCACATTTTGTTACGTTACAGCCTTATTCTAAAATGGATTAAATAAATAAAAATCTCAGCAATCTATACACAATACCCCATAATGACAAAGCGAATACATAAGTATTCAGACCCTTTGCTATGAGACTCGAAATTGAGCTCAGGTTCATCCTGTTTCCATTTATCATCCTTGAGATGTTTCTGCAAATTGATTAGAGTCCACCTGTGGTAAATTCAATTGATTGGACGTCTATATAAAGGTCCCACAGTTGACAGTGCATTTCAGAGCAAAAACCAAGCCATGAGGTTGAAGGAATTGTCCGTAGAGCTCCGAGACAGGATTGTGTCGAGGCACAGATCTGGGGAAGTGTACCAAAACATTTCTGCAGCATTGAAGGCCCCCAAGAACACAGTGGCCTCCATCATTCTTAAATGGAAGAAGTTTGGAACCACCAGGGAGGTGACCAAGAACTAGATGGTCACTCTTACAGAGCTCTAGAGTTCCTCTGTGGAGATGGGAGAAACTTCCAGAAGAACAACCATCTCTGCAGCACTCCACCAATCAGGTCTTTATGGTAGAGTGGCCAGACGGAAGCCACTCCTCAGTAAAAGGCACATTACAGCCTGCTTGGAGTTTCCAAAAGGCACCTGAAGACTCTCAGACCATGAGAAACAAGATTATCTGGTCTGATGAAACCAAGATTGAACTTTTTGGCCTGAATGCCAAGCGTCACGTCTGGAGGAAACCTGACACCATCCCTACAGTGAAGCATGGTGGTGGCAGCATCATGCTATGGGGATGTTTTTCAGCGGCAGGGACTGGGAGACTAGTCAGGATCGAGGCAAAGGTGAACGGAGCAAAGTACAGAGATCCTTGATGAAAACCTGCTCCAGAGCGATCAGGACCTCAGACTGGGGTGAAGGTTCACCTTCCAACAGGACAACAACCCTAAGCACACAGCCAAGACAACGCAGGAGTGACTTCGGGACAAGTCTCTGAATGTCCTTGAGTGGCCCAGCCAGAGCCTGGACTTGAACCCGATCGAACATCTCTGGAGAGACCTGAAATTAGCTGTGCAGCAACGCTCCCCATCCAACCTGACAGAGCTTGAGAGGATCTGCAGAGAAGAATGGGAGAAACTCCACAAATACAGGTGTGCCAAGCTTGTAGCGTCATACCCAAGAAGACTTGAGGCTGTAATCGCTGCCAAAGGTGCTTCAACAAAGTACTGAGTAAAGGGTCTGAATACTTATGTAAATGTTATATTTCAGTTTATTTTTAATTAATTTGCAAACATTTCTAAAAACTAGTTTTTGCTTTGTCATTATGGGGTATTGTGTGTAGATTGATGAGGGGGAAAAAAACAATTAATTCCATTTTAGAATAAGGCTGTAATGAAACAAAGTGGAAAAAGTCAAAGGGTCTGAATACTTTCTGAATACACTGTGTCTTAAGTGACTGCGTTTTCATGAATTTCATTATGTCATCTTGAAGTCCAGTCAAAAACAGTATGGGACTTTATACGGAAGTGGAGATGGAACTAGACATGACTTTCCCAGTGGATAACAAACCACGGTCGTGTCCAGTTGGCATGAAATAGAAGAAAAGAAAACACTGAACCAGATACCAGTCCCTTTAGGATTCTGCGATTATTATGCGAGGGGTTTCACATTTGACCAATCACCGCACTATTACTGCATAAAACAGTCAAATCACTGCAATATTACCACATAAAACTGTATGATCACCGCACTACAAAAAGAGTGCTCACAATTTTTACCAATTGCTACACTTTTAAAGTATAAAATGGTTAAATCAAGCCACACGTCAACAAACCTTTCCCCCTGTTTTCATGACAAAGTCAGTGCATTTTTGTGACAAATTGGACAAAATCATCGCAAATTGAGAAGGGAAAGGGGATACCTAGTCAGTTGTACAACTGAATGCATTCAATTGAAATGTGTCTTCCGCATTTAACCCAACCCCTCTGAATCTAAAACCAAAAAACGCTGCAAAGGGGGACTGAGATACGATAGGATATTGTCTCACAAAGGAAACACCTGTTTTTATTTTCTGTCACAAAATATTTGTACACGTTTTTTTATGGAGTGCCCTAATGAACACAACGCAGAGTTCATTCAGTAAAGAATGGTTCTGGCGTTTTTTCTTTAGTGTACAAATACAAAGGTTTTGGACTGGTTTTCCCTCAATAGCCAAATCACCTCTCATAGCCATTCCCTGCTAAAACATTACTCTTATTTTTTACAAAGTATTGCCGAGTCAAGAATTTGAAATTGATAAATTAGCAAATGCTCTCTGTGAGAAAAAAATATGAAACGTTCTTCTCATGTAAATTGATGGTAAAAGGGTGGAAAATGTGTGAGTAACAAGAGTGTATGTCTGTTTCTGCCTAGGATTGGGATACCCTAACCAGCCTGGGTTCTCAGACTTCCCAAATTCCCCTGGCACCCCTAATGTTGGGGAGTTCTCCTCGGGACCACCCCCCCTCTCCTACCAGGCTGATTTGCCAAGTGGACTCCTCACTCCAGACAAACCTATCGGACATCCCATGTCATCCCAGGTACTAACCTCTACCCTGCTGAGTGCTTTGTTCTTCCTGTTCTCAATAGTCTGGAGTCTTGATTAACGAATCCATCGCACCTCTAAAATAATAATGTTTGTGCTCTTACGTATTATTGTTCACTTTTCTTGTAGCCAGCTGTCGTTTAGAGACCGAACTGTGGAGTGTTGTTGTAGACCTGGTCTTTCTTTCTTTTGTATGTGCATCCTGGTTGACTAATCAGTGTTGATGAGACATGTCGTTATGATAAGTTATCCATAAAATTCATAATGTAATCTGAATGAATTAACCATATAAAGTTGAAGTTCAACTATAAAAAATATCCCAAGGTTAAGTGTGGGTTAAGATGGTTTCATATATTGCCTTGTTCTCTTGGCCGTTCTACAAATCACAGGTGCCATCAAAGTCATAAAGTATGTAATGAATTGATGATGATTTCTAATTGAAAGCAGCATGACACTTTTGAAAAGTAGTTGAATTTGAGTTGAATTGGCATGTTATTTAAAAAGAAATGTTTTCCTTCTAACACTCCGAACCATGATAGACTTCGATGTGGCACTGACGTGTATTACAGGAGCAAATAATCCTGTCACCTTCTTTTCAACTCAGATTCCCCATTTGGGCCGCATGGACTCCTCCCACAGTTCTCTCCAGCATCAACAGCATCAGCAGCATCAAGGCCTCCACGGCAACTCGCACCTCGGGGGACCAGGGGCACCCATGATGCAGCCTCGCAATCCCTCCCAAAACACCAGACTACACACAGAAAGCTCCTTTGGGTTAGGGGGTCCCGCTTGCTCGGAGGTGCCAGAGCCTTCCTTGGATGTGAGTAGCAACATTTTTATTCACTTCATTCACTCACTTCATGAACTAGCTACTCAGTGCATTGCTACACGACATTTACATTCACACTGTACACAATGGCTGTATCGCATTAGTGGAATCCAAGACTGTTTTCAGGGCAGGTCTGCTGGTTTTGACTAGCATAAGTTACTTTTCTGTAGCAGGTTAGGAGAATTAGGTTAAGGTTAGGAAACGGGTTAGGTAAAATGTTAAAATTGTCCCAAACGTGGGGCCTCCCGAGTGGCGCAGCGGTCTAAGTTACTGCAGTGCTTGAGGCGTCACTACAGATCCAGGTTCGATCCCGGGCTGTGTCTCAGCCGGCCACGACCGTGAGACCCATGAGGCGACGCACAATTGGCCCAGCGTTGTCTGGGTTGGGGGAGGGTTTGGCCGGCCGGGATGTCCTTGTCCCATCTCGCTCTAGCGACTCCTGTGGCAGGCCGGGCAGGCGCATGCACGCTGACACGGTCGCCAGTTGTACGGTGTTTCCTCTGACACATTGGTGTGGCTGGCTTCCGGGTTAAGCGAGCAGTGTGTCAAGAGGCAGTGAAGTTTGGCAGGGTTGTGTTTCGGAAGACGCATGGCTCTCGACCTTCGCCTCTCCCGAGTCTGTACGGGAGTTGCAGTGATGGGACAAGACTGTAACTACCAATTGGATATCACGAAATTGGGGAGAAAAAGGTAAAATAAAATGTTGATCTTGTCTCATTGCTGCAACTCCCCAACGGGCTCAGGAGGTGACGGTCGAGTCATGCGTCCTCAGAAACATGACCCGCCAAACCGCGCTTCTCAACACCCGCCCGCTTAACCCGGAAGCCAGCCGTACCAATGTGTCGGAGGAAACACTGTTCAACTGACGACCGAGATCAGCCTGCAGGATGCCAGCCTGCCACAAGGAGTCGCTAGAGCGCGATGAGCCAAGTAAAGTCCCCCTGGCCAAACCCAAGTAAAGTCCCCCTGGCCAAACCCTTCCCTAACCCGGACGACGCTGGGCCAATTGTGCGCCGCCCTATGGGACTCCCAATCACGGCCGGTTGTGATACAGCCCGGGATTGAACCCGGGTCTGTAATGACGCCTCTAGCACTGCGATGTAGTGCCTTAAATTGCTGCGACACCCGGGAGGTAACTCAAACATATCTAGCTACAACCAGGCCTGTCCTGAGAACAGTCTTGGTTTCCACTAATGCAGAGCTGCTACGCAATGGCCCTCATTCATCAACATGTTCATAAATAGGGCAACATTTTCATAGTGCCAGATTGAGGTTTATGGTAAGTTTTGAACTTTTCACAATGCTTTTGCACTACGTAATGTGTATTATGTTGTTGAGGAAAAATAGTTTGAGGAATCAGGCAGAACTCATTTATCAGCAATAACAGATTTATTCAAGCAATTGGAAGGAAGATCACTCTCAGGATGAACCTGGAAAGTAACTTCCAGGATCTACTGGAAAGGAATTCTCAGTATATACCGGAAAGGATCTCAAAGATTTTACATTCACAGTCTTTATATACTTCATCTACACAAAGAGCTGCTTAACCCTCCTAGGGGGAGGCAAGCTTACATGAGAGATAAGGGGTACTTAGCTCTACTCCCTTAAAGCATACAAAAAATAAAAGCTAGTTCTCACAGCCTATGTGTCTAAGATAGGGGAGTGATAAGATCTTTAGAGCCTAAACAGACAGGAGAAGAATTCAGCCTGGATGGCTTTTAGTGTCCCAGAGATAAGGCCGAATAACAAATCACTCCTTTGTAGGGTGTATGAAGAGGTTAATGGACAGCTGTGGAAAATTACCAGTGACACTGGAAAATTACCATTGACTGTAACAAACCATTTTGCACCCACAATAGCATTAGACTGTAATAAAACAATTTTGCGCCAACAATGTGTAATAAACATAATGTGTGGATTTGATCTTATGAAAAACCCATTTGCAAAACCAACACAAGTTTAATGTTTGACTTCTACAAGCAGGGCTCTAAAGTGCGACCATTTTGATCGCATATGCTCCTAAATATTTTTCTGTGTGACCTGACGTTTAATTTTGGGAGCACCAGTGCGACCAGGATAAAAAATCATCCAGATAATAATTGTTGTAATGATAGGCTTCACTGTGCAGGTGTTTCCGAGTGCCCTGATGCATCAGTCATTTCTTGCAACTTTCTGAAGACGTAACGGCATGGGAATGCCTGTGTCTACCATTTTGTGTACCAGTTAGCGATGCCGAAACAGTAATTTCTAAAGGCTTTCCCATAAAACTTTTCCAAATTAAATGTTAACTGCAAAGTAGGCTTACCTGGCTGAATATGATGATATGATGATTTATCAATCGGGTGGTCTTTTGTTTTGCAAACTCTGCTGTTGCAAATTATTACACTGAACAAAAATATAAACGCAACATGTAAAGTGTTGGTTCCATGTTTCATGAGCTGAAATATAAGATCCCAGAAATGTGCACAAAAAGCGTATTTCTCAAAAATTTGGTGCACACATTTGTTTACATCCCTGTTAGTGAGCATTTCTCCCTTGCCAAGATAATCCATCCACGTGACAGGTGTGGCATATCAAGAAGCTGATTAAACAACATGATCATTAAATAGGTGCACCTTGTGCTGGGGACACTAAAAGGCCCTCTGTGTCCAGTTTTGTCACACAACACAATGCCACAGATGTCTCAAGTTTTGAGGCAGCGTGCAATTGGCTTGCTGACTGCAGGAATGTCCACCAGAGATTTTTCCAGAAAATGTAATGTTCATTTCTCTACCATAAGCCGTCGTTTCAGAGATTTTGGCAGTACGTCGAACCGGCCTCACAACCACAGACCACGTGTAGCCATGCCAGTCCAGGACCTCCACATCCAGCTTCTTCACCTGTGGGATCGTCTGAGACCAGCCACCCGGACAGCTGATAAAACTGTGGGTTTGCACAACCGAAGAATTTCTGCACAAACTGTCAGAAACCGTCTCAGGGTAGCTCATCTGCGTGCTCGTTGTCCTCACCGGGGTATTGACCTGACTGCAGTTCGGCGTCGTAACTGACTTCAGTGGGCAAAGGCTCACCTTTGATGGCCACTGGCATGCTGGAGAAGTGTGCTCTTCACGGCTGAATCCCGGTTTCAACTGTACCGGGCAGATGGCAGACGTATGGTGTCGTATGGGTGAGTGGTTTGCTGATGTCAATGTTGTGAACAGAGTGCCCCATGGTGGGGTTATGGTATGGTATGGGCAGGCATAAGCTACAGACAACGAACACAATTGCATTTTATCGATGGCAATTTGAATGCACAGAGATACCGTGACAAGATCCTGAGGCCCATTGTCATGCCATTCATCCGCCGCCTTCACCTCATGTTTCAGCATGATAATGCACGGCCCCATGTCGAAGGATCTGTACACAATTCCTGGAAGCTGAAAATGTCCCAGATCTTCCATGGCCTGCATACTCACCAGACATGTCACCCATAGAGCAGTTTGGGATGCTCTGGATCGACGTGTACGACAGCGCCCCTACCTTTTAAAAAAGTTATCTGTAACCAACAGATGCATAATCGATATTCCCAGTCATGTGAAATTAATAAATTAGGGCCTAATGAATTTATTTAAATTAACTGATTTCCTTATATGCATGTACAGAAACACCACTAGCCAAACACCAGTCTCTTGAGGTGCGCAATTGAAATTAAAAGGCAACAATACCCTACAAAATATGTTTTATTTTGTTCCCCAGACCTCAAAAGTATAAGCGTTGTTGTGGACTTAGAACATGCAATTTTGTTGGTTTTCTATTTTTTTAAAGTGTGATTTTGAGAGAAAAACTGGGGGAAATCTGAAACCTGGAAAAACAAAACAGAGAAGAAAATAAATCAGATCTACCTGCCACAGTGGTTGGTGGACCAAAAAGTTCATTTTTAGGCACTGTTCATAAACCATGTCGCGGATTATTCCAAAACCACTCACAGGTATTTGTTTACACCTTGTTCAGTCATGTTACCTCATTAGCTAGCTAGCTAGCTAACAACCTGGTGACTTTACCGGTACATCTAAACAGAAAGAAAGGAAAAGGCATAGCTTCTTTAGAAGATCAATGATCATAGCAATGAATGAATGACTGATCTCTTGCATCTCACAAACCTGACGGTCTTAAAAATACTTTCAATGTAATGCATCTCAATAGGTAGTGCTTTTACACAATGTAGAAACCTAATATTCCACAAATGACTTTGTAATTTCAATGACAGGTTTTTGTATCAATATTTTAGCTTTTTATAACAAACAAATGTCTTTACAGGGTTAAATATTCATTTCTAGAGCACAACATGTGCTTCAAAAGTAGCTAGAATTCATATAGGCCCAATATGCTATATCTCAATCAATTAAAACAAATATATTCTGGTGCTCCTAGATTTTATGTTGTGCTCCTAACACCAGTGCTACCAATGAAATAAGTTAATTTAGAGCAATGTGCATACGAGTGGTCTCGGACCAATTTACATTTACGTTATCCAGAGCGACTTACAGTAGTGAGTGCATACATTTTCATACAGATCTGAGCTACAAAAAAAATCAGAGCTACAAAAAAATTTGCAAGACAATGGCTAATGCCAATGATGACTATATTTGTGCTGTGAATGATTGATTGATGAGCGAGGCACAATGTGTTCATAAGCACAGTACCTGTTGTTGTACATAATCTTTAGGGATTCTCATTTCTCTTTCTCCTCTGCAGTTACTTCCTGAATTGACAAATCCAGATGAGCTGCTGTCTTACCTTGGCCCCCCCGATTTACCGAGCAACAGCAATGATGACCTACTCTCCCTCTTTGAGAACAACTGAGTCCTGGTGCTCCTCTCCAGTCTCCCATGGTTCCCTGCAACACATAAACTACAAACGAGAAGTATCCCACCTACAATGTGGGTATTAAAAATACTTCCTGTAATATAAGAGCTCCCCTTGAGCCGAAAATGGCCGTCAGTGGTGGGGGTGTCGAGAGGACTTTTGAATATGCGGAAAATCTTTGATGTCCTTTGTCTGACTATAAACTATGGTAATATTTTGTTTTATATCTGTAAACAATTCCCGCATCCATTCCCTTGTTACTACCTTTCTTGCCCAAGGATCCAATTTTATTTAAATGCTTCCTTACTAGAATCACATTTATTGTATGTCATTCAGAAGGGATTATAAATGTATGTACATTTTCTTAGTCGATGCAGTTGTGATGCAAACTTATGTCCAACTGAATTTGGTGAGTTTGAAATGTCCATCAAAGTATGATTAAATAACACCTTTTTTAATTTACAATAATAAATTGAAGATTAATACATTGAGGGGATGCCCTATGTGTTTCAAAGATAAACGAGAAAATATGTATTTTCACTGCCTTTTACTGTGATTTATCAATGCATTCATTCCAAGCTATGATCATTTAGCACACTGGCACACAAACAATTACTCAGTCTTTTTCTATTCTAAATTAACAGATTTTTATGCATAAATGTTTGACATTATATTCATTACAATGGTTAACAACCTGGAAGGCAAATGGAATAAATGGCAATCTGTAAGGCTTTGTGAGACTCAATTATTTGGAGCAGCTATGGAGCCAGATCCATACCTTTATGGCTACATGTAAATGCATGTCTCTAGCTAAATCAAAGATATCTACAGCAACCAGATGTAGTCCCCTATTCCATTTTTTTATGTGAATTCATATGCAAACTACTGGTTCTTACTGATCCAGATAAACCTTTATTTTAGCCTACTTTATATTCTTCCCACACTAACGCTTTGTATGCCTGCTCTTTGCAGAATGACAGAAACATTTACTACACAGGGATGGGCAACTGGCGGCCCTTTTGTAGGCCCCCGGATCAATTATTATAAAACATTTTTGGAACTCATTCGGGGTCCCATTACTGTCGAGAGTTAGAATAGTAGAATATACTAGGTGCAATTTCGTCATTTGGTTGTGCGTCAGCAGATTTTCTCTTGTTATGTCAGTCACTGACAGTCACTTAATTAGCCCATGTCAGCTAAAATTATTTAGATTGTAAGTTCGTCTAGCCAACTATCTAAACTTGTAGTAATCATGGTCCAATTACAGACCGGGGGGCCTCCATTCATTTTGTTAGTCACTCTCACTCAGATATCGTATTAAAAACTGCAGACATTTCTCTTCATCCCATGGCAAAATGAGAAGAATTGCATTAAGTTAGCTAAATTGCTAAATCTTCTCTCCGCCCCATGGCAAAATGTATAGAATTGCAGCAAACTTGCTTTAAAACTGCAACATTTTCTCTTCGCTCCGTGGCAAAATGTGTAGAATTGCAGGAAATTAACTCTAAAACGTATATTTTTTCTCTCCGCTGTCAAAAGCGGGGCCTCTAAAATGTTTTGCTGGCAAGGTGGGTGCCCCCCAACAAAATTTCAATTAGAGCCCACAAAAGGCTAGGGCTGGCTCTGACTTCATTTAAAATCAAATCACATTTTATTTGTCCATGTGCTGAATACAGAATACAACCTTACCGTGAAATGCTTACTTACAAGCCCTTAACCAACAATGCAGTTTTAAGAAAAATAAGAGTTTACTAAATAAAGTAAAATACACAATAAAATAACAATAACAAGACTATATACAGGGGGTACCGGTACCGAGTCAATGTGCGGGGGGTACAGGAAGTTGAGGTAATTTGTACGTGTAGGTAGGGGTATAGTGACAATGCATAGATAATAAACGGCGAGTAGCAGCAGCGTAAAAAAAGGGGCGGTCAATGCAAAAAAGTCTGGGTAGCCATTTGATGAACTGTTTAGCAGTCTTATGGCTTGGGGGTAGAAGCTGTTAAGGAGCCTCTTGGACCTAGACTTGGCACTCTGGTACCACTTGCCGTGCGGTAGCAGAGAGAACAGTCTATGACTAGAGTGGCTGGAATCTTTGACAATTTTTAGGGCCTTCCTCTGACACCGCCTGGTATAGAGGTCCTGGATGGCAGGAAGCTTGGCCCCAGTGATGTACTGGGCCGTACGCACTACCCTCTGTAGCGCCTTGCGATCGGATGCCGAGCAGTTGCCATACCAGGCGGTGATGCAACCAGTCAGGATGCTCTCGATGGTGCAGGTGTATAACTTTTTGAGGATCTGAGGACCCATGCCAAATATTCTCAGTCTCCTGAGGGGGAATACAGTGAGGGAAAAAAGTATTTGATCCCCTGCTGATTTTGTACGTTTGCCCACTGACAAAGACATGATCAGTCTATAATTTTTATGGTAGGTTTATTTGAACAGTGAGAGACAGAATAACAAAAAAAAATCCAGAAAAACGCATGTCAACAATGTTATACATTGATTTGCATTTTAATGAGGGAAATAAGTATTTGACCCCTCTGCAAAACAAGACTTAGTACTTGGTGGCAAAACCCTTGTTGGCAATCACAGAGGTCAGATGTTTCTTGTAGTTGGCCACCAGGTTTGCACACATCTCAGGAGGGATTTTGTCCCACTCCTCTTTGCAGATCTTCTCCAAGTCATTAAGGTTTCGAGGCTGACGTTTGGCAACTCGAACCTTCAGCTCCCTCCACAGATTTTCTATGGGATTAAGGTCTGGAGACTGGCTAGGCCACTCCAGGACCTTAATGTGCTTCTTCTTGAGCCACTCCTTTGTTGCCTTGGCTGTGTGTTTTGGGACATTGTCATGCTGGAAAATTCATCCACGACCCATTTTCAATGCCCTGGCTGAGGGAAGGAGGTTCTCACCCAAGATTTGACGGTACATGGCCCCGTCCATCGTCCCTTTGATGCAAAGTTGTCCTGTCCCCTTAGCAGAAAAACACCCCCAAAGCATAATATTTCCACCTCAATGTTTGACGGTGCGGATGGTGTTCTTGGGGTCATAGGCAGCATTCCTCCTCCTCCAAACACGGCGAGTTGAGTTGATGCCAAAGAGCTCGATTTTGGTCTCAACTGACCACAACACTTTCACCCAGTTCTCCTCTGAATCATTCAGACGTTCATTGGCAAACTTCAGACGGGCCTGTATATGTGCTTTCTTGAGCAGGGGGACCTTGCGGGCGCTGCAGGATTTCAGTCCTTCACGGCGTAGTGTGTTACCAATTGTTTTCTTGGGGACTATGGTCCCAGCTGCCTTGAGATCATTGACAAGATCCTCCCGTGTAGTTCTGGGCTGATTCCTCACCGTTCTCATGATCATTGCAACTCCACGAGGTGAGATCTTGCATGGAGCCCCAGGCTGAGGGAGATTGACAGTTATTTTGTGTTTTTTCCATTTGCGAATAATCGCACCAACTGTTGTCACCTTCTCACCAAGCTGCTTGGCGATGGTCTTGTAGCCCATTCCAGCCTTGTGTAGGTCTACAATCTTGTCCCTGACATCCTTGGAGAGCTCTTTGGTCTTGGCCATGGTGGAGAATTTGGAATCTGATTGATTGCTTCTGTGGACAGGTGTCTTTTATACAGGTAACAAGCTGAGATTAGGAGCACTCCCTTTAAGAGTGTGCGCCTAATCTCAGCTCGTTACCTGTATAAAAGACACCTGGGAGCCAGAAATATTTGATTGAGAGGGGGTCAAATACTTATTTCCCTCATTAAAATGCAAATCAATTCATAAAATTTTTGACATGCGTTTTTCTGGATTTTTGTTGTTGTTATTCTGTCTCTCACTGTTCAAATAAACCTACCATTAAAATTATAGACTGATCATTTCTTTGTCAGTGGGCAAACGTACAAAATCATCAGGGGATCAAATACTTTTTTCCCTCACTGTAGGCATTGTCGTGCCCTCTTCATGACTCTCTTGGTGTGTTTGGACCATGATAGTTTGTTGGTGATGTGGACACCAAGGAACTTAAAGCTCTCGACCTGCTCCACTACAGCCCTGTCGAAGTGAATGGGGGTGTGCTCAGCCCTCCTTTTCCTGTAGTCCACTATCAGCTTCTTTGTCTTGATCATGTAGAAGGAGAGGTTGTTGTCCTGGCACCACACTGCCAGGTCTCTGACCTCCTCCCTATAGGCTGTCTCATCGTTGTCGGTGATCATGCCTACCACCGTTGTGTCGTCAGCAAACTTAATGATGGTGTTGGAGTCGTGCTTGGCCACACAGTCGTGGGTGAACAAGGAGTACAGGAGGGGACTAAGCACGCACCCCTGAGGGGCCCCTGTGTTGAGGATCAGCGTGGCAGATGTGTTGTTGCCTACCCTTACCACCTGGGGGTGCCCGGTCAGGAAGTCCAGGATCCAGTTGCAGAGGTAGGTGTTTAGTCCCAGGGTTCTTAGCTTAGTGATGAGCTTTGAGGGCACCATGGTGTTGAATGCTGAGCTGTAGTCAATGAACACTATTCTCACGTAGGTGTTTCTCTTTTGTCCAGGTGGGAAAGGGCAATGTGGAGTGCAATAGATATTGCGTCATCTGTGGATCTGTTGGGGCGGAATGTGAGTTGGAGTGGCTCTAGGGTTTCTGGGATGATGTGAGCCAATGACCAGCCTTTCAAAGCACTTCATGGCAACAGACGTGAGTGCTACAGGTCGGTAGTCATTTAGGCAGGTTACCTTGATGTTCTTGGCCACAGGGACTATGGTGGTCTGCTTGAAACATGTAGGTATTAGACTCGGTCAGGGACAGGTTGAAAATGTCAGTGAAGACACTTGCCAGTTGGTCAGCGCATGCTCTGAGCACACGTCCTGGTAATCCGTCTGGCCCTGCGGCCTTGTGAATGTTGACCTGTTTAAATGTCTTACTCACATTGTTAACGGAGAGCATGATCACAGCTGGTGATCTCATGCATGCTTCAGGGTTGCTTGCCTGGAAGCGCGCATAGAAGTCATTTAGCTCATCTGGTAAGCTTGTGTCACTGGGCAGTTAGTCAACAACGTTCTAGATAACATGAAAACAGCCTAACCAAGTCTGCTAGGGCGAGTAAAATGGTCAGAGTGAGGTGTTGTCTCATTTGTGTCTGGAAGTACCTAGCAAGCTAGCCAACTTAAGCCAGTTAGCTTGGGTGCTTGACTGCCGTTGTGAGGTCAGAAAGCTCGGATCAACCCTATTCCTAGGCCAGAGCATCCAGTGTGCGTTCTGAACACTCAGAGAGCGAAATGAACGGACAATCTGACAACGCTCTGAATTTATGAATGCCCAGAGTGCACTCTGAGCGCACTCTGGCACTCCAGAGTGAACTTAACGAACACACCCTTGAGAAGGGCGCTCCTCCCTCCCCGCTTTCGCCCGATGAAATGACATTGCCCGGTTCAACCCGGGCCAGTGTAATAGAACTCCCTCAATGTCAATTGAGGGTTGTGCTGTACTACCTTTGGCTTATTCGATAGGAACAGGCAGAGCTATCTTGGACATGTCATTGATTTGCTTAAATCCATGTCAGTCAAAATGTATAGCTACTACTCATTGGCTGTTGTTTTCAGGTCATTCTTTCACGTTATAAAAAGTAAACACCACCCTTTCAATCTTTTACGGTTTCTGGTGTGGTTGTATTTGTGCAGGGTTCCGCAGTCCTGAGCTTATCTGTTCACAAACATGCCTAACCCAAATGTCTATTTTGAAATCAGTGCTGTTAATACCGCCGTCAGAGGGTGGAGATGGAGGTAAGTAGCTTGCTATTCAGTCTCGTACGTAGGTTTCAAACGAGATGGCTAAACGAACCGCTACTGCTTGCTAGCTAACTAGCTAATGGCTTAAAGCACACTCTTGACAACACAAGCTAGCTAATGTTGTCACGTGTGTCGCTCAGGACATGACTAATGTGTCGGTCTCATTAATAAACACTGCACAATCACTAAGCTACTGGTGTCTAAAAAACTAGCTAAGTCGAGTAACGTGGCGTATGTGATTGCTAATGAAACAATTGTGCTTGAAGACGAACTTGAGTTTATCGCACCAGTCTTGAAGATTAGGCGGGCACAATTTTTTCTGTCAACTTTAAATAGCATGTTTTCGAAGTTGTCTGATGGAACATGTTGGCCAGTCCATGAATGAGAAACAAGCAACTCCTTCATTGCATTTGCCGATTCGAGGAAGTTGATTAGCTACTTATTTTATGGAAAGGGGGGAAGAGAGGCCCAACTCAGCGGAAAATCTTTCTCCCTCCAGAAGGTGGATTTTTTCGTTGTTTCGCCCACCAAGCAAGGAGATTTTGTATGGAAGTCAATGAGAGTGTCGAATTTGGTCAACAACAAAAATGAATGGCTTATTTGCTAGTTTCGTAATGCTGGACACGTGACATCCCGGCAACTTTGAGAAAAAACGCTTTATATCGGAGTTGTCTCGAGGTGGCTATGCATATTCATGGCATGATGCTAGTAGGGTAGCATTTTCCTCCATTGACTACAGGCGGTTGACATCAACAACCTTCATTGAATATTCAAAAAAGGATTACAATAATGAGATTTATCTATGAGGGGTGATAAAGGCCTTATATAAGGCAACAGTACCACCATGTGGCTGTCGCCTACCATTGAACTCATGACGTGAAACCAATGCCTTACTAACGTCTGTGTGACGCCTGCATGTTAATAAAAGTTAATTACATTTCAATCATAAATGTTAGAAACTTACCTTTTTTCCCTTGCAAGCTAACATTCCGATGTAGCTAGCCTAATGGTGCTATAGTGTAGCCTACGGCTTGTATATTTCCAGTTATTTCCGGCCTAAAAAAGATGACTTCCTATCTATAGGTAACCTGGCTTTCCCTCAACACCTCATGGGATGGTACGTCATCTTATCTCGCTGTAAACAGATCTAAACATTGTTAGCCAATCACATAATGTGTTGTTCCCAGTATGTCAGACAACCAATAGGAGTTGTCTCCGTGACTTTCAGTTGAATAGACAAGTTCATAGGATTTCCCAGAGGATCCATGCTATCCGGGATCCTTGGAATGTACCTACCTCAATCAAGCACAAATGTAAAATGGTTAAGGTAAGGGTTAAGTTTAATGTTAGGTAAGGGTTATGGTTAGGGTTTAGGGTAGGGACGTCCCAATGAATCCGGATAACAGTGACCGGCTAAATGACGTAAATGTAATGTAAATGTAGAGTGAGAGACGGGCACGGTAATTTGTTTGTTTGTTTTTCACAGTTAAAACGATGGCAAAGAAATAGTACACCACACAACAAGAGGCAGATGCGATTTTCAACAGTGTCTGCCCAAGACAGTTTCCATAGAGACAATGAAAATACACTATACAAAAGTATGTGGACACCCCTTCAAATTTGTGGATTCAGCTTTTTCAGCCACACCCATTTCTGACAGGTGTATAAAATCGAGCACACCGCCATGCAATCTCCATAGACAAACATTGGCAGTAGAATGGCCTAGACTAAAGAGCTCAGTGACTTTCAACGTGGTGCCGTCATAGGATGCCAGCTTTCCAACAAGTCAGTTCGTCAAATTTCTGCCCTGTATGGTGGAAAAATTACAAACTTTGTTATGCACATGCGCTGTATGAGCCTTAAACCTGTACATTTCCACTGTCTGTTTCTCTCATGTAAGAAGAAGCCAGTGTTTTCCCTCTCTTGTTTCTGAGTAACTTAGTCACGCGGCTAAAGACAAAGGGCCATCTGAGAGTGACCAGTTTTTGGTCCATCCTGTTCTTTTGGTATCTTTCAAGGGCACAGCTGTGTGGAGATATGAAGAGAACAGAGGCTAGCTTGAGCAGCAGCTACAATTCTATCTGCAGAAAGGAGTAACAAAACTGGCGTTATCCCTTGTTTGTACGCTATGTTCCCACCATGATCTCACACACCTGCTAAACTGCCACGTAGACAGAGGTTATACTTTCCTATAAAGGCTGAGACCCAACTCTTGTTTGTTGGGCTCTTAATGCTGCGCTGTTTGAGTGATTGTTGACCAGCTCCAGATTTGCAAATCTTATAATAAAAAGTTGTTGTTTTGAAGAATCTGTTGTCTCTATTCCTTTTGATTAGAATTTCCACGACACCTGCTAAAGCTGCCCCGGTCAACTGTAAGTGCAGTTATTGTGAAGTGGAAACGTCTAGGAGCAACAACAGCTCAGCTGCGAAGTGGTAGGCCACACAAGCTCACAGAAGGGGACCGCGGAGTGCTGAAGTGCGTAGCATGTAAAAATCGTCTGTCCTCGGTTGCAACACTCACTACCGAGTTCCAAACTGCATCTGGAAGCAACGTCAGCACAATAACTGTTCGTCGGGAGCTTTGTGAAATTGGTTTCCATGGCCGAGCAGCCACACACAAGCCTGCCAAGCGTCGGCTGGAGTGGTGTAAAACAAGCGTAGGCTGGAGTGGTGTAAAGCTCGCCGCCATTGGACTCTGGAGCAGTGGAAATGCGTTATCTGGAGTGATGAATCACGCTTCACCATCTGACTTTGGTTTGGCGGATGCCAGGAGAACGCTACCTGCCCGAGTGCATAGTGCCAACTGTAAAGTTCGGTGGAGGAGGAAAAATGGTCTGGGACTGTTATTCATGGTTCGGGCTAGGCCCCTTAGTTCCAGTGAAGGGAAATCTTAACGCTACAGCATTCAATGACATTCTAGACGATTCTGTGCTTCCAACTTATTGGCAACAGTTTGGGGAAGGCCCTTTCCTGTTTCAGCATGACAATGCCCCTGTGCACAAAGCAAGGTCCATACAGAAATGGTTTGTCGAGATCGGTGTGGAAGAACTTGACCTCAACCCCATTGAACACCTTTGGGATGAATTGGAACGCCGACTGCGAGCCAGGCCTAATCGCCCAACATCAGTGCCCGACCTCACTAATGCTCTTGTGACTGAATGGAAGCAAGTCCCGCAGCAATGTTCCAACATATAGTGGAAAGCCTTCCGAGAAGAGTGGAGGCTGTTATAGCAGCAAAGGGGGGACCAACTCCATATTAATGCCCATGATTTTGGAATGAGATGTTCGATGAGCAGGTGTCCACATACTTTTGGTCATGTAGTGTAATTACCAAGATGTCCTTGATCCGATTGAGGAGTAAGTATATTTAAATTGTGATATTATTAGGAAATATTTACGCCTACTGTGTTGATAAGGCAAATTTGGTTTATTTGAAAATAATTACTTTTTGCTGAGTTGATAACGTATTGTCGAAGGCATGTAGGCAATATTATTTACTGTGTCGATAAGGGAGTAGGCTAGTGTACAATCATAACGTAATTTGATGTGCTAGTATTATTTATTTCATGAATGAATTAAATTGTAAATGAAAAGAGAATCTAGCAACCATGGATTGTGTGTGGGGGGTACAGCGATGGGGTAGTCATACAATAATCATGTTGTTGTATACATTTTGTTCATCAAGCAGACCAGATCATTCGAGATCGTCTACTGCAGCATTTGGTTGTCGAAGTTGGTCGCTTAATTGGTCCAGTATGTCAGCTATATGGTCCAACACTTCCTGGGGGATTGGAACCTCAACCTGTGCCAAGGTTGCCAACTAATCCAGAAAAGTAGAATTCTCGACGCCACCGAAAACAGAAATAAACTCCTTATTGTATTGTGGCTATGTATCTCAATGTCAGGACGTGAAAAGACACACAACAATAGCATGATCTTTAAATAGAACCTCAGTAAAAGGCACATGACAGCCAGTTTGCCAAAAGGCACCTAAAGGACTCTAAGACCATGAGAAACAAGATTCTCTGGTCTGATGAAACCAAGATTAAACACGTCTGAAGGAAACCTGGCACCATTGCTACAGTGAAGCATGGTGGTGGCAGGATCATGCTCTGGGGGTGTTTTTCAGCAGCAGGGACTGGGAGACTAGTCAGGATCGAGGGAAAGATGAACGGAGCAAAGCACAGAGAGATCCTTGATGAAAACTTGCTCCAGAGCACTCATGACCTCAGACTGTGGCGAAGGTTCACCTTCCAACAGGACAATGACCCTAAGCACACAGCCAAGACAACGCAGGAGTGGCTTTGGGACACATCTCTGAATGTCCTTGAGTTGCCTAGTCAGAGCCCGGACTTGAACCCGATCGAACATCTCTGGAGAGACCTGAAAATAGCTGTGCAGTGACGCTCCCCATCCAACCTGACAGAGCTTGAGAGGATCTGCAGAGAAGAATGGGAGAAACTCCCCAAATACAGGTGTACCAAGCTTGTAGTGTCATACCCAAGAAGACTCAAGGCTGTAATCACTGCCAAAGGTGCTTCAACAAAGTACTGAGTAAAGGGTCTGAATACTTATGTAAATGTAATATTTCCGTTTTTTTGTTGTTTTTTGCAAAAATGTCTAAAAACCTGTTTTTGCTTAGTCATTATGTGGTATTGTGCATAGATTGATGACGGGAAAAAAACAATTTAATCAATTTTAGAATAAGGCTGTAACGTAACAAAATGTGGAAAACGTGAAGGGGTCTGAATACTTTCCGAATGCGCTGTAAAATGTTTTACATTACATTTTAGTCATTTAGCAGACGCTCTTATCCAGAGCGACTTACAGTTAGTGAGTGCATACATTTTTCATACTGGCCCCCCGTGAGAATCAAACTCACAACCCTGGCGTTGCAAACGCCATGCTCTACCAACTGAGCTACACAGGGCCTAAATCCCATCAGTAGCCTGATTTCATGACCATGAAACCTAAACAGGTTTATTGGGGAAATCGTTACTTTTGCTAATTATGTCATATTATTGTGTGCATGTAGCATAACCGTTTTGCAATTTCACACGAGGCACCGTGGTTATCGGGGGAGTGTTGTAAATATTATTCAGATAGCCTAAATATTGTCATCCTCAATGGAGTTTGACTCTTGTGAGGTGAAGAAAAAAATTACTTTAAGAAGCTACACAGCTCATCTGATTTTAGTTTATTTATTAAGTTTATTTGAAAAGGGACAATGTAGCCTACAACAACATAGACTAAGTCTCATAAACAGGTGAACATATAAACATGAATACATACATAGGCCTACATACTAACAAAATGCATATTAAAACACAAATAAATAAACATTTTAAACAGGACATGTTTCTTGGTACCATGTTACTTGTAAAAGACACAAACACATAATCAAATTACATCTGATTCGACTTGATTCATGTCTTTAGTGCTTTGTATGAGAAGGCAGTTTGGGAGAAGGTGGTGGACTGTTTGAGGATTCTACAGTCACCCCTGGTGGAGGTTCTTGGAACATTGCTATTTATTAAGTCTGAGCAGAGTTTGACGAAAACCTTCAAAGGTGGTGATGCTATATTGCGTGTTATTTTGAATACCATGCAGATGTATGTACAGAATGAAATGGTGTAAACTGAACAGGTTGAACTTGTTGAATACACTCTTAGAAAAAGAGGTTCCAACAGGGTTCTTTGGCTGTGACCAAAGGAGAACCCTTTTCTGTTACAGATTTAACTGTTTTTGGTTACAGGTAGAAGTCTACTTGGTTCCAGTAAGAACCCTTTTGGGTTCCATGTAGAACCCTCTGTGGAATGGAACACAAAAGGGTTCTACCTGGAACTAAAAAGGGTTCTCCTATGGGGACAGTGGAAGAATCCTTATAGGTTCTAGATAGCACATAAAAAGAATGATAATTGTTGGTGGTGAGTTAAGGTCAGAAATACTACGAAACATCCCCACTTTTCGCACACATTTGCAAGCAGGCAAAGTAGCCTACTTCTATGTGTACTGAGGCATTTGTGATCACTCAACATTGACAGGACCGTCAAAGACATGCTCACATGCAAACAAAAGATAAAGAAATTGACAAACCAATGAAGAAATTGACAAAATTCATAAATGTTATTAAATAAAACAAAACTTATTGATCGAGTATAGCAGTTTGAATGGCATTAACATAAATTACCTTAAATCAACATTGTAGATTATTAAAGACGGGAATTAACGGTGAACATTTACTGGTGGTGATACAGTTGAAGTCGGAAGTTTACATACACTTAGGTTGGAGTCATTAAAACTAGTTTTTCAACCACTCCACAAATTTCTTGTTAACAAACTATAGTTTTGGCAAGTTGGTTAGGACATCTACTTTGTGCATGACACAAGTCATTTTTCCAACAATTGTTTACAGACAGATTATTTCACTTATAATTCACTGTATCACAATTCCAGTAGGTCAGAAGTTTACATACACAAAGTTGACTGTGCCTTTAAACAGTTTGGAAAATTCCAGAAAATTATGTCATGGCTTTAGAAGCTTCTGATAGGCTAATTGACATAATTTGAGTCAATTGGAGGTGTACCTGTGGATGTATTTCAAGGCCTACCTTCAAACGTAGTGCATCTTTGCTTGACATCATGGGAAAATCAAAAGAAATCAGCCAAGACCTCAGAAAAAGAATTGTAGACCTCCACAAGTCTGGTTCATCCTTGGGAGCAATTTCCAAACACCTGAAGGTACCACGTTCATCTGTACAAACAATAGTACGCAAGTATAAACACCATGGGACCACACAGCCGTCATACCGCTCAGGAAGGAGACGCGTTCTGTCTCCTAGAGATACATTGGTGTGAAAAGTGCAAATCAATCCCAGAACAACAGCAAAGGACCTTGTGAAGATGCTGGAGGAAACAGGTACAAAAGTATCTGTATCCACAGTAAAACGAGTCCTATATCGACATAACCCGAAAGGCCGCTCAGCAAGGAAGAAGCCACTGCTCCAAAACCGCCATAAAAAAGCCAGACTATGGTTTGCAACTGCACATGGGGACAAAGATCTTACTTTTTGGAGAAATGTCCTCTGGTCTGATGAAACAAAAATAGATATGTTTGGCCATAATGACCATCGTTATGTTTGGAGGAAAAAGGGTGTGGCTTGCAAGCCGAAGAACACCATCCCAACCGGGAAGCACGGGGGTGGCAGCACCATGCTGTGGGGGTGCTTTGCTGCAGGAGGGACTGGTGCACTTCACAAAATAGATGGCATCATGAGGAAGGAAAATTATGTGGATATATTGAAGCAACATCTCAAGACATCAGTCAGGAAGTTAAAGCTTGGTCGCAAATGGGTCTTCCAAATGGACAATGACCCCAAGCATACTTCCAAAGTTGTGACAAAATGGCTTAAGGACAACAAAGTCAAGGTATTGGAGTGGCCATCACAAAGCGCTGACCTCAATCCTATAGAACATTTGTGGGCAGAACTGAAAAAGCGTGTGCGAACAAGGAGGCCTACAAACCTGACTCAGTTACACCAGCTCTGTCAGGAGGAATGGGCCAAAATTCACCCAACTTATTTTGGGAAGCTGGTGGAAGGCTACCCGAAACGTTTGACCCAAGTTAAACAATTTAAAGGCAGTGCTACCAAATACTAATTGAGTGTATGTAAACTTCTGACCCACTGGGAATGTGATGAAAGAAATAAAAGCTGAAATACAGTGGGGGAAAAAAGTATTTAGTCAGCCACCAATTGTGCAAGTTCTCCCACTTAAAAAGATGAGAGAGAACCTGAATTTTCATCATAGGTACACGTCAACTATGACAGACAAATTGAGAAAAAAAAATCCAGAAAATCACATTGTAGGATTTTTAATGAATTTATTTGCAAATTATGGTGGAAAATAAGTATTTGGTCACCTACAAACAAGCAAGATTTCTGGCTCTCACAGACCTGTAACTTCTTCTTTAAGAGGCTCCTCTGTCCTCCACTCGTTACCTGTATTAATGGCACCTGTTTGAACTTGTTATCAGTATAAAAGACACCTGTCCACAACCTCAAACAGTCACACTCCAAACTCCACTATGGCCAAGACCAAAGAGCTGTCAAAGGACACCAGAAACAAAATTGTAGACCTGCACCAGGCTGGGAAGACTGAATCTGCAATAGGTAAGCAGCTTGGTTTGAATAAATCAACTGTGGGAGCAATTATTAGGAAATGGAAGACATACAAGACCACTGATAATCTCCCTCGATCTGGGGCTCCACGCAAGATCTCACCCCGTGGGGTCAAAATGATCACAAGAACGGTGAGCAAAAATCCCAGAACCACACGGGGGGACCTAGTGAATGACCTGCAGAGAGCTGGGACCAAAGTAACAAAGCCTACCATCAGTAACACACTACGCCGCCAGGGACTCAAATCCTGCAGTGCCAGACGTGTCCCCCTGCTTAAGCCAGTACATGTCCAGGCCCGTCTGAAGTTTGCTAGAGTGCACAGAAGAGGATTGGGAGAATGTCATATGGTCAGATGAAACCAAAATATAACTTTTTGGTAAAAACTCAACTCGTCGTGTTTGGAGGACAAAGAATGCTGAGTTGCATCCAAAGAACACCATACCTACTGTGAAGCATGGGGGTGGAAACATCATGCTTTGGGGCAGTTTTTCTGCAAAGGGACCAGGACGACTGATCCGTGTAAAGGAAAGAATGAATGGGGCCATGTATCATGAGATTTTTTGTGAAAACCTCCTTCCATCAGCAAGGGCATTGAAGATGAAACGTGGCTGGGTCTTTCAGCATGACAATTATTCCAAACACACCGCCTGGGCAACGAAGGAGTGGCTTCGTAAGAAGCATTTCAAGGTCCTGGAGTGGCCTAGCCAGTCTCCAGATCTCAACCCCATAGAAAATCTTTGGAGGGAGTTGAAAGTCCGTGTTGCCCAGCGACAGCCCCAAAACATCACTGCTCTAGAGGAGATCTGCATGGAGGAATGGGCCAAAATACCAGCAACAGTGTGTGAAAACCTTGTGAAGACTTACAGAAAACGTTTGACCTGTGTCATTGCCAACAAAGGGTATATAACAAAGTATTGAGAAACTTTTGTTATTGACCATACTTATTTTCCACCATAATTTGCAAATAAATTCATTAAAAATCCTACAATGTGATTTTCTGGATTTTTTTTTCTCATTTTGTCTGTCATAGTTGACGTGTACCTATGATGAAAATTACAGGCCTCTCTCATCTTTTTAAGTGGGAGAACTTGCACAATTGGTGGCTGACTAAATACTTTTTTCCCCCACTGTAAATCATTCTTTCTACTATTATTCTGACATTTCACCTTCTTAAAATAAAGTGGTGATCCTAAGACAGGGAAGTTTTACTAGGATTAAATGTCAGGTATTGTGAAAATCTGAGTTTAAATGTATTTGGCTAAGGTGTGTGTAAACTTCCGACGTCAACTGTGTATATATATTTGTATATATATATACATACATACATATACACATACATACATATAAATATATATACATACATATATATACATAACCTTAAAAAATATATATTTCCCTTTATTACTTTCCAACCCCACGACCCCTTCCCTAATTGGAGTAAAACTAGTGAACAACAACGCTTTGGCCTCTACTTCCAACTTATACATAGTATATACATGTTATGGACACAGTTAATTTTACAATAATTATATTTTGTTTGTTTTTACTACTGAACTTCCTCAACGTCTCTGATCATTTTCTGTCATCCGGTTTGCTTCTATATGCCATTTCTTTCTATAACTGTGCTCTTTCACAAAAGCTCTCAACCCTTCTATTCTCATTCTTTCTACAGATTGTAAATTGAAAATAAACATTTTTGCTAAAAGTATTATTATATTATTGATCGATTGACTATGACTTTTCAGATCACCCAGTAGTGCTATCTGCAGGGTTAGCTCCAGGTACATATTGCAATCCTTCAGCCATTCCTGGAACTGTGACCAAAAACAAGCTACAAATGGACAGTACCAAAACAAATGATCTAATGATTCTGTCTCTACGGTGCAAAATCTGCAGAGCTGGGAAGATTGTATCCCCCATGTAAATAACATTCTATTGGTAGCAAGAATTTGGTTTAATAATTTAAATAGAACAATTTTAAGTTTTGAATCCGGCATCGTTTTGCTTATCAGTTCACAAACATTATGCCATGGAATCGTTACGTCAAAAATCTCTTCCCAACTATTTTGCAATCTATATGGGACGGCTGTCAATCCTTTGGTCCTTAAATGAAACTGGTATACTTTTTTATTTATTACCATTTTCTTTAACCAATTATATTATTTAATGCAGGGCCGACAGACAAGTTCCTTACTTTTTCCCCCTTCCACTTTCCTCTTCCATTTTTCCGGTAATGCTGCAATTATTTGGTTGTAGTTTTGGGTAGAGCAGACATTTCCATATGTTTTTGTTAGCTCCATGTGTGACATAACTGGTAGAGCACGATGCTTGTAACACCAAGGTAGTGGGTTCGATCCCCGGGACCACCCATACACAAAACATTTATGCACGCATGACTGTAAGTCGCTTTGGATAAAAGCGTCTGCTAAATGGCATATTATTATTATTATTATTATTATTATTATTATTATTATTATTATTATAACTCCACCAGTCCTACCTATGATATCATTTACGAAGATTATACCTTTTTTTATCAATTAGTATATTTGAGTTTAACCACAATATTTGTTGCATTATTTGTTCTGTCGTTTCTGGAGGATTAAATTGAAATTGCAACCAACTTTCTATGGCTTGTTTTAGAAATAGTGATATTTGGGAGATGATTTCCTTTTCAAATAACTGAAAGTGAGAGGTTGTAATCTGAATAAATGGAAAAAGGCCATTCTTGAACATAGGGTGAGACAATCTTACTAATTTGCTAGAGATCCCATTTGGATTAACTTTTGTTTGACTGAAACTTTTAGTGATAAGTCTAATGCTTTAATATTTAATAATGTCTGTCCTCTGAATTCATATTCATTATATAAATAGGCCCGTTTAATTTTGTCTGGCTTGGCGTTCCAAATAAAATTGAATATTTTTTTCTCATATAATTTAAAAAACTTTTCGCTAGGCGTAGGCAAGACCATAAGCAAATAGGTAAACTGGGATAATACTAAAGAGTTAATCAGGGTGATTTTTCCACAAATAGACAGGTATTTACCTTTCCATGGGAGCAAGATCTTATCTATTTTTGCTAATGTGGTATCTGGACAATTTATGACTTTGCTAACGTTTGCAAATGGTATCTTAGAGGATGTTGATTCAGCTTAGGGAAGCATCTGGGGAGCAGTTCTATAGGGGCACCCTAAAGCAGAGGAAGTCTGTTAGGTGGAGTCCTGGGATTGGTCTGTAGGGGAAACCACCCATATCATGTTAAAGATTATAAATACTTGGTTGGGACAAAGGAGGACAGAACAACATATTATTTTGGGTCCGTTGTTCTCCAGATGCCTGCAGATGTCTGTAAATTTACGCTGAAATCCTTTGAAATAATAAACCTTTATAATCAAAGTACCATGTAAGCGGACTCCTTGTTCTCACAGCATAATTAGCATTGTTTTCTCGACACTACACTAACCTTCTATTAAAATGTATTGGAGTGAGATCATTTATTTCATTTGGGATATGTATTCCGAGTATATCCACATCACCATCAGCCCATTTTATTGGTAAACTACATGGTAATGTAACATTTTTATTTTTTAGGATCCAATACATAATACAGTACATTTATCATAATTTGAGGCTGTGGAGGGATTCAAGTTGTGGATTTAAAAGAAAACATGAATCATCAGCCCACAATGACACCTTTGTTTTTAAGCCTCTGAATTGAATAGCTAACATTTTGATAGCCATAATAAATAGATATGCCGATAGTGGACAACCTTGTTTTACTCCTCTTGACAGTTTAAAACTTTCGGAGAAATAGCCATTATTTACTATTTTACATCTAGGGTTACTATACATGATTTTAACCCATTTTATAAGAGATTCTCCAAAATTGAAATACTCCAGGCATTTACAGTGGGGAAAGAAAGTATTTAGTCAGTCACCAATTGTGCAAGTTCTCCCACTTAAAAAGATGAGAGAGGCCTGTAATTTTCATCATAGGTACACGTCAACTATGACAGACAAATTGAGGAAAAAAAATCCAGAAAATCACATTGTAGGATTTTTAATGAATTTATTTGCAAATTATGGTGGAAAATAAGTATTTGGTCACCTACAAACAAGCAAGATTTCTGGCTCTCACAGACCTGTAACTTCTTCTTTAAGAGGCTCCTCTGTCCTCCACTCGTTACCTGTATTAATGGCACCTGTTTGAACTTGTTATCAGTATAAAAGACACCTGTCCACAACCTCAAACAGTCACACTCCAAACTCCACTATGGCCAAGACCAAAGAGCTGTCAAAGGACACCAGAAACAAAATTGTAGACCTGCACCAGGCTGGGAAGACTGAATCTGCAATAGGTAAGCAGCTTGGTTTGAAGAAATCAACTGTGGGAGCAATTATTAGGAAATGGAAGACATACAAGACCACTGATAATCTCCCTCGATTTGGGGCTCCACGCAAGATCTCACCCCGTGGGGTCAAAATGATCACAAGAACGGTGAGCAAAAATCCCAGAACCACATGGTGAATGACCTGCAGAGAGCTGGGACCAAAGTAACAAAGCCTACCATCAGTAACACACTATGCCGCCAGGGACTCAAATCCTGCAGTGCCAGACGTGTCCCCCTGCTTAAGCCAGTACATGTCCAGGCCCGTCTGAAGTTTGCTAGAGTGCATTTGGATGATCCAGAAGAGGATTGGGAGAATGTCATATGGTCAGATGAAACCAAAATATAACTTTTTGGTAAAAACTCAACTCGTCGTGTTTGGAGGACAAAGAATGCTGAGTTGCATCCAAATAACACCATACCTACTGTGAAGCATGGGGGTGGAAACATCATGCTTTGGGGCTGTTTTTCTGCAAAGGGACCAGGACGACTGATCCGTGTAAAGGAAAGAATGAATGGGGCCATGTATCGTGAGATTTTGAGTGAAAACCTCCTTCCATCAGCAAGGGCATTGAAGATGAAACGTGGCTGGGTCTTTCAGCATGACAATGATCCCAAACACACCGCCCGGGCAACGAAGGAGTGGCTTCGTAAGAAGCATTTCAAGGTCCTGGAGTGGCCTAGCCAGTCTCCAGATCTCAACCCCATAGAAAATCTTTGGAGGGAGTTGAAAGTCTGTGTTGCCCAGCGACAGCCCCAAAACATCACTGCTCTAGAGGAGATCTGCATGGAGGAATGGGCCAAAATACCAGCAACAGTGTGTGAAAACCTTGTAAAGACTTACAGAAAACGTTTGACCTGTGTCATTGCCAACAAAGGGTATATAACAAAGTATTGAGAAACTTTTGTTATTGACCAAATACTTATTTTCCACCATAATTTGCAAATAAATTCATTAAAAATCCTACAATGTGATTTTCTGTTTTTTTTTCTTCTCATTTTGTCTGTCATAGTTGACGTGTACCTATGATGAAAATTACAGGCCTCTCTCATCTTTTTAAGTGGGAGAACTTGCACAATTGGTGGCTGACTAAATACTTTTTTTCCCCACTGTATATATAAACTCCAGTCGTACTTAAGGTCTTTAATTGCATCCAGAAGTTCCTCCTCTGTAATTTCACCTTCACATGAGTCTTTCTGTATGGCTGTTAATTTTACATTATCAATATAAAAATATTTAGCTTCAGTTAGAGGAGATGGAGGCGACTGAAACGAAAACATATGCTTAAAGTACTTTGCTTCCTCCTTCAAAATATAGTTTGGTGAATCATAGGTGATTCTGTCATTTGTAACCAGTTCTAGTAAATTATTTTTGGTAGCATTTCTATGTTGAAGATTAAAACATATTTTGATGCATTTTTCCCCATATTCCATCCAGTTTGCTTTATTTTTATAATATATTACACTTGATCTTTCTTGAATAAGTTTCTCCATTTCTTTTTGTTTTTCCTCTAATTTATTCTGAGCCTCTATGTTACCGTTTTTATTGCTATTGTAGTGTATTAAGATTATGTCTTTGTTAAATGTTTTTCATGAAGAAATGGAATGTTGGTTATGTTAATATCAAAAGGCAATGTTTAGTATAATGTCACATATAATAGACAGGAAGTGTGTTGTAAACTGGTGATTGGCCAGAAGAGGGAGCCCATCTTGTTGCATTGTTTATAAATAGGGGTACACGAAGAAGAGCGGGCAGAGCAGCCATTAGAATTGGAGTACACTGCTCTCCAGACCTCGCGAGTCTGTTA
The DNA here is from genome assembly GCF_964263955.1 of Coregonus lavaretus. NCBI lineage: Eukaryota > Metazoa > Chordata > Actinopteri > Salmoniformes > Salmonidae > Coregonus > Coregonus lavaretus. The sequence goes on along the minus strand of NC_140001.1, from coordinate 46,412,694 downwards.
CTCATGCTGAAGCTTGTGATCTGAATAAACCTTATGATCAACGTTCCGTATGAGCAGACTCCTTTTGTTCATCAGCAATAATGGCCACCACTCACTCGATACGACAAAATGGCGAGCTTGCCAGGAGGGGTCTGCAATCCTTCTTTGCTGCATTTGGAGTCGCCAAGCTAACTCAAGCTAACTTCGGTCTGGAGTCATGACCCGACTAAACACAGCCAAGTTGTTGGTTTTGTTACTGCTTGTGTACACTGGAGGAATGTACCATTATGACCGTGCCTCAGGTGGTGTTTTTGCTGATGACTGGGGTCTGGCTAATCATTATACAAATTTTAAAAATAGCGCAAAAGTGGTTAGAGTTTAGGGATTGTTTATAGAGATGTGTTGCTTGAATAGTAAGTCAAGAACAGTCGGGGCCAAGATATGTATACAATTTTAGAGCATTGCAGGTTTAGATAAGCCCTCGTGACGAGGCGACCACAGGGTGGGCCAAAATCCTGGAAATGCATTAGGACTTTTCGGGTCAGTCTGGGACTGGGGTTTGGTTGAAAATTTATTTGGGGGTTGGCTGCTCATCTTCTGTCCGACGGGATATTTGTGTGGGTGGAACCGCTCGTTTAAATAGTCATACTCACGGCAGAATAAATTTAGGGCAAACGAAACAGTAATCAATTAAAGACGCAATGCGGGTTTTGTTACATTTTGTAGGCCGCAGTTAGCTAAAGGCTAATGCTAAATGCTAAATGCTAAATGTGTGTTGTGTCACAGTGTACCTAATGCTAAATGCTAATTGCTAAATGCTAATTGTGTTGCGTGCTACATGATAACCTCAACCTTAGAGGTCCACTGCGATGGATTCAAGCCTCTTAAACGTGTTTGTATGTGGTGGAACTGAAAGTTCTACGCAAATGTGAGCTCTGTTATGTGTAATTGTGTGAGTATAAGGTATAAAATAGTGACGCTGTAGCGTAATGCTATCGTTCTATTGTGTGGTAAGCATGGGCTTGAATGGATGTGCGCATGCGTTTGATTTTACGGGGCTAAAACTACGACATGTGGTCGCGCTGAGCCTACAAAACAAAATGGTGGCGTAAGGTCATAGGTTTTTGGGGTTTCCTTCAGGGGTTAGATAGCTACAGAGAAAGGAAGGTGGACACGAATCTTTTAAAATCGTTAAAGTAACTGTTATTCGAACGTGAAACTATTTGTTGAGATGTAGTAAATTTATAAATTAAATATATGTTGACGAAGTATAATGCATTGAATTAAATGACGGATTAAAATAAAATTAAAATGTTTTTGAGCGATCTATTTAGTTCTGATTTTAGTCTTAGAGGGAATAATATGAGTGGGGAATATTGAATGTGGATAACTTGGTTAAGTGTATAAACTTTGAATGCTTGTCTGTACTGTTTTCTTTCCTTGTCATATGAGCCCATAGAACGGAGCAAAGGAGAGAGAGGGGGGCTAACGTGTGACTGACGTGCGTGACGTGACAAGGTGTGACGAGGCAGACGAGAGGATCAGATATCAGGCTAGTTCACAAAATCATCTTTGACAAAATATGTGATGTTGTGACGGTTTTACATAGGCTTGGCAAATGATTCATTGAAAATTGCATTTGAGGCTATGTGCATCACTTGGGTTAATTACAGATGTTTTGGGAATCAGGTACTGACATTATTCGGCAATTAAGATACTTGGGTGCATATTAAACAATGGAATTTATAAAAATCAAAGGGTTGGAAGTTTAGAAGGCTTTGTTTTTGGGGGATTGCTTTGAAGTTGACTAACTACATTTACTTGCATTTGATGGGTTGTGGTAAGATAGCCAACACTAATTGATAAATTGGTGACATAGAATGTAGAAATAAAAAATTGGTTTTAATTATTCAGGATTTTTAATGGATTTATAAAAAAAAAAATAAAAAAAATATTATTATTATTATTTTTTTTTTTTTTGGGGTTGTTAGGGTTATATTAATAATTTAAGGGGGGAAGCCATAGGCTATACAGTCTAAAATAAGATAGTTCACAATAAAGGAATATAAAAGGGTTGATATAGGGGAAAATTGACTAATTAGGATAGTTCTTTAACTAAAGTAGTGTTAGGAGAAACTAATGGCAGAAGTTAATACACCTTTCTCACACACGGATTCAGCAAAAAGTACAGCTTAGGGATGTTTATCCTCAGCTTTCAGTGATCATCCAGCAGGGTGATTGTTACATCAGAGATGAAGATGAACGAATAATAGATAGAGGACAAGCAGAAACGACGATAAAGATGAATCCAAAACTCCAGAAGGAAGAAAAAACCGAGATGTCTGGGAACTTAAAGAAGATGAGGATGATGAAGATGAGAGTGATTGAGAGAGGTCATGGGTGGATATGACTCTGTGATCAGAAGGAAGTTGGCAAGAGAGAAACGAAGAAGGATACACGAGATTTGATCTCTGATGAAAGTGGAACGAAGAAGGAGACAAGAGATTCGAGTTCTGATGAAGAAAGCGATGAAGATTTGGAGATTAAAGGTGCTTTATGTTCAAGAGGATTTTATTCTACAATGACTGGCAAAGAAGAAATAGGAGATATAGACCGAGGCGTATCAGGCCTGGAGGAAGCGACGACTTTGGGAGAGGTAAGAGAGCTAGAGGAACAGCTCGAGACGCTGAAGATACAGAAGAGGAGAAACTGCTGAGAGGATCCCAAGAATTGGAGAAGAACAAAGAAGAAATAGAAGAAGGAGGAAGATTTCAGCTACACTTCCAGCAACTTTCAGAAGACTGTTATAATTGTGGACAGATTGGTTACTTTACCTGGGATGGAAATGCGCCAGGAGAAAACAACAGAGGAAGATAAAGGAGCAAGTGAGGATCACCTGTTAGTGCCTAGAAGAGACGAAGGGGGGTATCAGCTGAGAGTATCGATTAGAGAAGAAGAGAAAATAGCTAACAATTGAAGTAAAAACAACCGACCATTAGAAGTGATAGTGAATAGGGGAAAACTTATCTGTGTTCAGCCTAAAGAGGTTAAACATCTCACTAATTGATAACTAATTAGGATAGGGATTTGAGGTAGTAAAACAGTTAATTACTCTTAAGGTACTAATATTAGAAGATACTGTTATTGCAGTGTTGGGAAGAGATGCATTGTTTAAATTGAATTGTACAATAAGATGTACACTAGACGACTGGGTTTTTGGGAATCATTTGCTTAAAAAAGATAATATCATAGGAAGGATGATAATCTATTGTTCTGTCTATTAGACAATCTGTCTGAAAAGTTAAAAGGGGTGACTGTTTATTCTGGGTTACATTCTTACACTAAGAGATTTCAGGCTAGGCTAAAAGGTGTTTAGTCGTTTGCCAAGTCTGTGTGTAATGAGTCAGAAGCAGGTGGGGAACTTTCCCAATCACATATTCAAAAAATTTGGTGGTAAGGGATTTTGTGAATAAATCAGGGGAAAAAGTTTTAAATGTTATGAGAGAAAACATTAGATTAAAATAAGTTAGGAGTAGATTAGGGTTGAAGGAACTCTGAGACAGTAAGCTAAGTTTCAAAGTTAGTAGTAAGAGAGAGAACAATGGTGAAGGACACTGTAGAGTAGGAAGATCAAGGTAATTATAGGTGTATTTTGTGTAATCAAAAGTTTGAAAGTCAGGGATTTAGAGAAAGGACTGAGATTTGGGGAAAAAGTGACACTAGTGGTGATAGATGGAAGTACAAGCAAAGACAACTTTTTTCTTTGGGGAAAAACTAGGAGTAACTAAGGACATTAACACTTCAGTCTATTATAACAACAGTGAGAAGCAATTTAACTCTTTCAACATTGATAGGTATTAAAGCCATAAATATATCGCATTTGGTTATAAGGGAACCAATACAGCACCAATTTTAGGGGAAAGAATACTTATTAGGGTTAGGATGGGGACGTTCCTCCCATATGGAGAGATAATTATGGAGAATAAGTATTGTTAGCAGGACCAGGAGTAGAAGCTGTTGCACCTAGGCAAAGGAGGGATAGTTTGTACAACGATATGAAGTGGAAGAGGTTAGGAGTGACTGTTCACTTATGTTGCGTAATGTTACAGAGAAAGGTCAGGGAGAATATATGTGTACTTATCTAGGGCAAGCATTAGAAGTTGTTCCGGTTAAGAATTATTGGTTAAAAGGCTATGTAATTCGTAAAGTGACGCTTAGGATGGAAGATTTGAAAGCTGTTGAAGCTTCCGCAGTCACCGAGGGAGTTCAGGAAGAGTAGATTATAGTAGTCACTCCAACAGTAGATAATACACAGAGGATAATGGGAACTTTTGCACTAGAAGTAATTAGGGTTGATACAGCAATTAAGTCAACTACTTTAATGGTAACTTTGGAAGGGATTAGTGATACGATGGCAATAGCAAAAGAGGGAGTATGACATCGACAACAACTTTTCTGAAATTAAATGGGGAATTTTAGACTCATGGGTTATGTTACGGATGGAGAGTGCTGTCAATGATAGTACGAATGGGGTTAAAATAGGAGAACAGATAGTAGTAGAGAGAATATAGATTCATCATGGAGGACAGGATGAGATCTTTGATTTTAATGACAGACAGGGAGAGGTATCTGATCAATGCCGCTCGTTCCTCTGTTGTGGAAATTAGAGATAGATTAACTCATTCTGTAAGATCAGTGAGGAATCTTGAGGGTCCATGTCTGTTGAGAATTCCAGCACCAAACATGTTAGACGGTCGCGCGGCCTCTATCAGGTATGGGTCAGTCTTATGCTTTGGCATGACTGTGGTATCAGCAACAGTCATTGACAGATAAAATAATGTCGTTGTCAGAACAGTGGTTTAAGCCTAGGTTTAAGTGTTCTTGGTTAAATGAATTACCCTATGGGAATTGTTAAATGGGAAAGGAAAATCAGGTAACAACGGAACCCTGAAGTATTCAGGTGAAACATTGAGGGCTAAAAGTTGTTTTTGTTCTAATAAAACATATGAGGTAAAGGGTATGTTTATGGGAATATCAGATTGTGATGATTATATGATGACTTTGGATAAGCATGACATTAAGGGTAGTAATGAGAAATATAAGGTTATTTTTTAATATACCAGGTAGTAAGAAGAGCAGGACTTTGAGGGTTAAAAGATTAGCTTTTGCCTGACAATGTGACTATTGGGAATTTTAGAGATATTTGGTGGGTTTGTGATGATAAAGCATATATATTCTTACATTATGGATGGAAAGGATTTTGTTACATGTCAACGTTGAAGCTTCCATATGAGGTTTTTACTATTATAAGAGGGGTAGCACCGAACACAGATCAATCTGAAACTAGAGTTCAAAATAGGATGAAAAGGGACATGTCATAGTCTTCAAGCCTATCATTGAAGGATAAGTCTAAGGGAGAAGGGGGGACTTTATTCATGGTATGGTGTAACATTTGGGAAGATCATATTGATAAATATTAGTTATACTTTGAGTCCAGATAGTTCAGATAATATCACTGGGGTTATAGATGCATTGAAGGATTGGGAAATCTGAGAAGACTTGGTTGCAAAATCAGTTAGGCCCAGTAGGGGCAGTGATGGGTCAGATTTTAGTTTCAGCTTTGATAACACTGTGATGTTTGTAATTTGTTACTGATCTTTGAGAAATATATGATATTGAGATAGGTTGGAGAGTGATGCCTGGAGACAACACTCAGATGCCGGTGTTGACTGTTCCTGATCTGGATAAAGATGGACAAGTGGAACTGATGGATAAATATCATTTTTGATTATTTGATCATTTTTCAAAAAAAAAATTCAATATTAGGGTGATGTTGGTATGATTTATGAATCAAAGGGGGGAATAGGTTTATGTGATTCATGCATCATTTATATATCAGTTTATATTCTTAATTGATATTCATGTTTAATTTGAAAGTGTTTGTTTTGCAAAAGATACTGTTTGGTCGTTTCCTTTTCTTTCAGAAGCATTTGGGGGAACATATGGAGATTGAAATACTCAAACAGGAACATGGGAAGGGACAATATGACTGGAGGAGATGAAACAAGGAGGGTGTGGCTGATTCCATCATCAACAGTCCATTGGAAGTCGAGACTACAGGGAGATGAAGTGTAGTGGACTACATTCCAGTGTCTGCAATGAAATATAGACATGTGTAATACATAATTGTGTAATAGCCTCAGGGATTAATTTTGTAGAATGATGTTTGATGTTATTGAATACATGTGAGGATCTTAGATGTTTTTGTTTATTTCGTGAATGTTTAGGGACAGAGAGGCTAGGAAGGGAGAGTTCCACTTTTGGGTCCAATGGGTTGACCAGCCTTTAGAGTGGATGTTTTTGGATAGGATTTTGTTTGCAGGGGCTTACATGTGTATTTAATTGCATCATAGTTTCAAAGACATTTACATGGTTTATGAGGTTATCTGGAGTACCGAGGTGGTTGTCTGGGGCAGAGGGACCGTGAGAGAATTTTACTGTCTTGATTGATGGATGGATATCTGAAAAGATGGCTGCCGGACAGTTTTTCGCTCTTACACTCCATAGAGATTTCTTCATATTTCATAGTAATGTATTCACACTTCATAAAGATAGTAATGTATTCACACTTCATAAAGATAGTAATGTATTCACACTTCATAAACAGTTATTCATATTTCATAGAAAGGTATTTACACTCTAGAGAAGAATGTTTTTGGTTTAATGTTAAAGATACTCAATAAGATAAATTGTTACTAGTCATAATCCTATTCTGTTTGTTTTCGAGACGTTTAGTTCGTCTCGAAGGGGGGAATATCGTATCTGAAGATTATGCCTTTGTTAAATGTTTTTCATGAAGAAATGGAATGTTGGTTATGTTAGTATCAAAAGGCAATGTTTAGTATAATGTCACATATAATAGACAGGAAGTGTGTTGTAAACTGGTGATTGGCCAGAAGAGGGAGCCCATCTTGTTGCATTGTTTATAAATAGGGGTACACGAAGAAGAGCGGGCAGAGCAGCCATTAGAATTGGAGGACACTGCTCTCCAGACCTCGCGAGTCTGTTACTCATGCTGAAGCTTGTGATCTGAATAAACCTTATGATCAACGTTCCGTATGAGCAGACTCCTTTTGTTCATCAGCAATAATGGCCACCACTCACTCGATACGACAAAATATCGTATCTGAAGATTATGCCTTTGTTAAATGTTTTTCATGAAGAAATGGAATGTTGGTTGTGTTAGTATCAAGAGGGAATGTTTTGGGTGTAACGCCACATCTAACAGACCGGAAGTGTCTTGTAGACAGGGGAGACTGGGGATTGGCCAGAAGAGGGAGCTTCATTGTTTATAAATAGGGGGGTTAAACGAAGAAGAAGTCGGAGCGAGCAGCCATTCGGAGGCGTCGCTCCCCGGGTGTCATGTCACCTGTCATTTATGCTGTAACCTCGTGATTTTAATAAAAGCCTCTAACACGATGCAGCATAACGGACTCTTTGTTGACAGCAATAATGGCCACCATTCATCCGATACGACACTATCTATCTGTTCTGTTAGACCTTCTATTTCCTTTGTTAGTATGGACTCTTTTGACCTAAATTGCTTTTGTTTTCGAGATGACTACTGAATTGCATGGCCTCTAAAGGCACATTTAAAAGTGTCCCATACAATAAGGTGATTTTCTGTACCTATGTTATGTCAAACAAAATCAGTTATAAATTCCTCTGTCCTAGTTAAAAACAAGTTATCATCCAATAGGCGTTGATTAAATTTCCAATATCCTCGCCCACGTGGAAATTCAGTAAGAGTAATGTATATGCCAATTATATGATGGTCCGACCGCATTCTGTCCCCTATCAACACTTTTTTAAATCTTTTGGTGCCAATGAGAATGACATAAGAAGGAAGTCAAGACGACTTGCTTGATTGAGTCTCCGCCATGTATATCTCACTAGGTCAGGATATTTAAGCCTCCATATATCTACTAGTTCTAATGTATCCATGACATTCATGATTTCCTTAAGAGCATGAGGGTGATAGTTTGTAGTGTGATATCCTTTACGGTCCATTGAGCTATTTAAAACAGTATTATAATCTCCCACCATAATAATATAGTATTGTATTGCTTGCAGGGTTGATAATGTATTATATATATTGTCAAAGAAGGATGGATCATCATTATTTGGTCCGTAAAGGTTAATGAGCCATATATGTTTATGGTCCAATAACATATTTAAAATCATCCATCTACCTTACGGATCTGTTTGGACAATTTGCACATTTGGATCGAAATTACTGTTAATTAATATCATCACCCCTTTTTGAGTTTGTTTGCCCATGGGAGAAGTATATTTCGCTCTCCCAGTCCTTTTTCCACACAACTTTATCTATAATTGTTGAATGAGTTTCTTGTAAACAATAGACATTATATTCCTTCTCTTTGAGCCATGTAAATATTGTTCTTCTTTTGTTATTATCTGCTAAGCCATTACAATTATAACTGGCTATACTTATTTCACCACTTACCATAATGAGATACAAGTTTCAAATCTATTTATCATAACATATGTTTGTAAATTTACCAATAGAAAATACCATAGTGATTGAGTGTCCATATAGCTATACCATGATATTTGCAATGTTACTAAATAACCCTCCAATTGTTCTCCACTATTCCCCCGCTAAAACCCCTCCCCAGCCCAAGTTGGGCCGTCATCCCAGTGATCGGCATACCACCCCGTCCCCCCGGATCCCTATTCCTTATTGGTTTCAGGGGAGTTAGGCCAAGGCCAGAGTGACAACAGTACAGCAGACTCCCAGGGCCAGGACTGAGCAACCCAGCAGCTCGGGATTGCCTAAATAGGTATCTCCCCTGACGTGGATATGTTATCAAAACAGACTCCATTTGTCGTACTGTATTCCATTTACGCATCCAGACCTTATGAAAGTTGCACAGTATATCCTTAATCTTGTAATAAAACAAATCTAGTGATACTGTACATAACATTACATTTTTTCCATACATTGTGGGAGGCTAACCATCCTTCCAATTCATGGTAATGCATTTCCTAGCCGCTATAAATGCTAGGTTACACAGTTTCTTCTAATAACAGTCTCCAGTATCAACATTTGCAAGCAAACAAAAACAGGGAGAAGGGAGAATCTGTAGAGATGCTGAGATAAAATAACATACTCTTTGCCAGAATTCAGCCAGCCTTTACAAGACCATAACATATGCAAATAAGTCCCCTTTTGTGCTTTACACCTCCAGCAGAATAATACAATTTCCCAGTGCAGTGTCTGTGTATGTGCACGTATGTATGTTTGAATGCGAGTGTGTGTTTATGCATGTGTACATGCGTACAAACACCTGCGCGGCATCAACCTCAGTCTTTGACAATTATTCTATCCCCCGCTCAGCAACTCCACTCCCACTTGTCTCCAATTCCACATCCCAACCCTCAGCTTCCCTCAGCCCATCCCACTTATCTCTGCTGGCCACCCTCTTCGGATTTCAATGAGCCATATATCTTCAACTATGCTGTGATGTTTAACATACAATTTGAATCTACAGTGGGGAGAACAAGTATTTGATACACTGCCGATTTTGCAGGTTTTCCTACTTACAAAGCATGTAGAGGTCTGTCATTTTTATCATAGGTACACTTCAACTGTGAGAGACGGAATCTAAAACAAAAATCCAGAAAATCACATTGTATGATTTTTAAGTAATTAGTTTTTCATTTTATTGCATGACATAAGTATTTGATACATCAGAAAAGCAGAACTTAATATTTGGTACAGAAACCTTTATTTGCAATTACAGAGATCATACGTTTCCTGTAGGTCTTGACCAGGTTTGCACACACTACAGCAGGGATTTTGGCCCACTCCTCCATACAGACCTTCTCCAGATCCTTCAGGTTTCGGGGCTGTCGCTGGGCAATACGGACTTTCAGCTCCCTCCAAAGATTTGCTATTGGGTTCAGGTCTGGAGACTGGCTAGGCCACTCCAGGACCTTGAGATGCTTCTTACGGAGCCACTCCTTAGTTGCCCTGGCTGTGTGTTTCGGGTCGTTGTCATACTGGAAGACCCAGCCACGACCCATCTTCAATGCTCTTACTGAGGGAAGGAGGTTGTTGGCCAAGATCTCGCGATACATGGCCCCATCCATCCTCCCCTCAATACGGTGCAGTCATCCTGTCCCCTTTGCAGAAAAGCATCCACAAAGAATTATGTTTCCACCTCCATGCTTCACGGTTGGGATGGTGTTCTTGGGGTTGTACTCATCCTTCTTCTTCCTCCAAACACGGCGAGTGGAGTTTAGACCAAAAAGCTCTATTTTTGTCTCATCAGACCACATGACCTTCTCCCATTCCTCCCCTGGATCATCCAGATGGTCATTGGCAAACTTCAGACGGGCCTGGACATGCGCTGGCTTGAGCAGGGGGACCTTGCGTGCGCTGCAGGATTTTAATCCATGACGGCGTAGTGTGTTACTAATGGTTTTCTTTGAGACTGAGTGTCCCAGCTCTCTTCAGGTCATTGACCAGGTCCTGCCGTGTAGTTCTGGGCTGATCCCTCACCTTCCTCATGATCATTGATGCTCCACGAGGTGAGATCTTGCATGGAGCCCCAGACCGAGGGTGATTGACCGTCATCTTGAACTTCTTCCATTTTCTAATAATTGCGCCAACAGTTGTTGCCTTCTCACCAAGCTGCTTGCCTATTGTCCTGTAGCCCATCCCAGCCTTGTGCAGGTCTACAATTTTATCCCTGATGTCCTTACACAGCTCTCTGGTCTTGGCCATTATGGAGAGGTTGGAGTCTGTTTGATTGAGTGTGTGGACAGGTGTCTTTTAACAGGTAACGAGTTCAAACAGGTGCAGTTAATACAGGTAATGAGTGGAGAACAGGAGGGATTTCTTAAAGAAAAACTAGCAGGTTTGTGAGAGCCGGAATTCTTACTGGTTGGTAGGTGATCAAAGAATTATGTCATGCAATAAAATGCAAATTAATTACTTACAAATAATACAATGTGATTTTCTGGATTTTTGTTTTATATTCCGTCTCTCACAGTTGAAGTGTACCTATGATAAAAATTACAGACCTCTACATGCTTTGTAAGTAGGAAAACCTGCAAAATCGGCAGTGTATCAAATACTTGTTCTCCCCACTGTATCTAATCGAAAAGAATCCACAGATTGCGAGTGGAAGAGAAATACTTTTACTAAGAGTATTAGTATATTAGTACTTGACTGACCAGGTCTCTCCAGATCTCCCAACAATGCTATTTCTAGGGTCAATTTTAGATTAATATTATGCTTTTTCAGCCATTCCTGAACCTGAGACCAGAAACAGGCTACCTGAGGGCAATACCAAAACAAATGGTCTATTGATTGTGTATCCTCACAACAAAATCTGCAGAGCTGCGATGATTATATGCCCCAAATATTCAACATTTTGTTGGTGGCAAGAATTCTGTACAATAATTTTAGCTAAAAAGCACAAAGTCTTGAATCTTGCGTTGTTTTATGCATCAACTCATACACCCTGCACCATGGAATCGGTACATCAGAAATCTCTTCCCAACTATTTTGCAATCTGTATGGCACAGCTGTCAACATCCTGGTACTCAAATGAAACTGGTATACTTTCCTATTTATGCTATTTTTATTCCTCTGTCAGTTTTGATCCTTTATATTGGGCAGCCAAACTCTATCAACTTTAGAGGTTTGTCGGACTGCCTTAAAATAGTTTCAATCTTTGAAGCTTCTTGCTTTTCCAGTGTGAGCCTGACGAGCCAGCTGAGGCATCCCCGGTTGCTTCGGCAGCGGCACCCGGACACAACGTTTCCAACAAAAAAAACAAAAAAACTCCCTGACACTTCCAATAGTGGTGTCTGCATTCTGTAACGACAGACTCTGGAAGACAGGAAGCAAGTACTGGCCTCTAGCGCCAGGGAGGGGGAGCGGGAGCAGGCGTGACAGGTCTAGTGTGATTGAACAAAAATAGTAGCTAAAGTTAGTGCGCTAGCTAGCTAGCTAACATTAGCCAACTTTTGGCTAGCTCTAGCTAATGGTACGTCATTAGAAAATAGAAACGTCCTCTCACTGTCAACTGTGTTTATTTTCAGCAAACTTAACATGTGTAAATATTTGTATGAACATAACAAGATTCAACAACTGAGACATAAACTGAACAAGTTCCACAGACATGTGACTAACAGAAATTGAATAATGTGTCCCTGAACAAAGGGGGGATCAAAATCTAAAGTAACAGTCAGTATCTGGTGTGACCACCAGCTGCATTAAGTACTGCAGTGCATCTCCTCCTCATGGACTGCACCAGATTTGCCAGTTCTTGCTGTGAGATGTTACCCCACTCTTCCACCAAGGCACCTGCAAGTTCCCAGACATTTCTGAGGGGGAATGGCCCTAGCCCTCACCCTCCGATCCAACAGGTCCCAGACGTGCTCAAAGGGATTGAGATCCGGGCTCTTCGCTGGCCATGGCAGAACACTGACATTCCTGTCTTGCAGGAAATCACGCACAGAACGAGCAGTATGGCTGGTGGCATTGTCATGCTGGAGGGTCATGTCAGGATGAGCCTGCAGGAAGGGTATGGAGGAGGAGGATGATGTCTTCCCTGTAACGCACAGCGTTGAGATTGCCTGCAATGACAACAAGCTCAGTCCGATGATGCTGTGACACACCGCCCCAGACCATGACAGACCCTCCATCTCCAAATCGATCCCGCCCCAGAGTACAGGCCTCGGTGTAACGCTCATTCCTTCGACGATAAACGCGAATCCGACCATCACCCCTGGTGAGACAAAACCGCGACTTGTTATAGAAGAGCACTTTTTGCCAGTCCTGTCTAGTCCAGCGACGGTGGGTTTGTGCTCATAGGCGACGTTGTTGCCAGTGATGTTTGGTGAGGACCTGCCTTACAACAGGCCTATAAGCCCTCAGTCCAGCTTCTCTCAGCCTATTGCGGATAGTCTGAGCACTTATCGAGGGATTGTGCGTTCCTGGTGTAACTCGGGCAGTTGTTGTTGCCATCCTGTACCTGTCCCACAGGTGTGATGTTCGGATGTACCGATCCTGTGCAGGTGTTGTTACACGTGGTCTGCCACTGCAAGGACGATCAGCTGTCCGTCCTGTCTCCCTGTAGTGCTGTCTTAGGCGTCTCACAGTACGGACATTGCAATTTATTGCCCTGGCCACATCTGAAGTCCTCATGCCTCCTTGCAGCATGCCTAAGGCACGTTCACGCAGATGAGCAGGGACCCTGGGAATCTTTCTATTGGTGTTTTTCAGAGTCAGTAGAAGGCCTCTAGTGTCCTAAGTTTTCATAACTGTGACCTTAATTGCCTACCGTCTGTAAGCTGTTAGTTTCTTAACGACCGTTCCACAGGTGCATGTTCATTAATTATTTATGGTTCATTGAACAAGCATGGGGAACAGTGTTTAAACCCTTTACAATGAAGATCTCTGAAGTTATTTGGAATTTTACGAATTATCTTTGAAAGACAGGGTCCTGAAAAAGGGACGTTTTTTTTTTTCTGAGTTTACTAGGTAAGGGAATAGATACTTTTTTTCTGTCAAACAGCAGTTACCTTGCCAGCTAGATCAGTCAACTAAAGAGTAGCCAGTTTCTGCTCTGCTTGCTTTTACAACTTGGAGAAAAAGCACAACACAGACAGCAGCTGCCTCTGATCATCTTTCCCATGCTGGTCCTATATGCCAGCCTTTCAGAAACTTTGCCTTCACACAGCCAGTCAGCATGCTCTGTGGTGTCCATGCAGTCCTAAATCCAGCCAGCTGAAACCGGAAAACAACCTACCTGACCGCTCTGAGGCTTCTGCATGGTCCTAAAGCACACCGGTGCCGCATTTTGTAACACAGTGCAATGATAAAACTGGGGTGAACAAATATGCAATTTCAGAATGTGGGGAGGTCATGTCCCCCCCAGTCCCCAGTGAAAGTTTTCCCCCTGATTTTACACTATGGCATCCAGTCACAACACAGTGTGCTTTTGCTGGCATGCTGGTAAGTAGCTTGCTAGCTAACAGTCACACCACAGATGAAAGGTTACCAGTATCTTTGGTAGTACGCACTGCTTGAGCTAGCTACTAGAAGCTAGCTTATGGTTTGTAAACAAAGGCATAGGTGCACATGATGACGGTTTTATGGCGGTACATATTTAAATTAGTTAAGATAATAAGACGCTACCATTGGTGCATTACATTTTTTGGCTTTATGTGACGTTGCATAAAGCCAGAAGTAAATCCTTGGTAATGCCTGCCTCCTGAATCCCAGTGTTTGATGCCGTGTTCACGTGCTAGTCGGAACTAGGCAACTCAGACATTTCAGATTTGTTAACTGGTTGAACGCGGTATGTGTATAACTACAACCAGTTAGCAAGTCGGAAATGTCCGAGTTTCCTAGTTCAGGCTAGCATGTGAACGCGGCATCACACTGGGCGATAGCTGAGGAACGCTAAACTCCGTTCTCTTACGGCTCATGTACACTAGCCTGCGGTGAAACACCACTTCCCATTCATTTTCAATGGAAGGAAAGCGGTGAGAAGCGGAGTGGCCGGGGGACCGTTGGGCGACACGAACGTGGTGTGGGTGGCAGTGAAAAAGTTTATGCAAATCACCAGCGGCGACTGCTGAGCGATGACCAGTCATATCGAGTGGTTCCCATGACGAATTTGATGCTATGTGAATTTGACGCTATGCAATCCAATGCTGGAGACTTTCTTCAGCAAAGATGTCTGACAAAAATACTAGGATGGAAGTAATTCTAACGTCATAATGAATCATGCAAAAAAAAAAATATATATATATATATATCACTATTTGGCAAGCTAGCTGACTAGCTAACATTAGCCAGCTAGCAAGATAGCTTTATGGGCGTTGTGACATGAGTATGAAATTGTAATTCGTGTTGTTTAATGTTTTAGGGACTCCTGAGAAAACCAGCAAACCAGGCTGTCGTCTTGTGAAACAGTGAATGTAAAGAATCTAGCTAGCTAAAGCATTTACTGCAAATTGAATGTACAACTATGGATGTGTAGCTAGCTATGTAGCCGATCTGTGTATGGACCCTAAAACATTTGGCATAAATATTAGTTCAGAACCTAGCTATGAACCTCAGCTATCATAGCCGGTTGTATCGACTTCAAAACAGTCTAAATGGCATCAATGAAGCCTATGGATTGAGCAGAATATAATGTAACTTTATTGTGCCAAGAATGCAAGTCATATATACATGTAGTTATTACCAAGCATGAGATCCCCACATTGTAGCCTGTACATTGAATATATTCACTGATCATGTACTCTACCTTGGCAAATAAAGGTGCGGTTCAGGTATGAATGTCTGTGAGACATTTTTTTCAGTCATCTCCATTACCAGGAGTGTCAAACTCCAGTCTTTGAATGATGCTGTGTCTGCATGTATGTATTATAATGATATACTTCAATGGTGTTTACCAATCCTGGTCCTGGGACATCAATGGTTACACATTGTAACTATGCAATAGACTAGAAACATGATTTAACAAGTTAAAGGCTGATTTGTAATTCATATATACAGAAACATTATTTAAAAAACAGTACACTACACTTCCCATGCATCATGTAAATACTCTAAAACCGGTTCATCGCAATATCTAATTTCCTTAATCTGCACTGATCTGAGGACACAGGATAGGTGTAGTATTTCATCAAATGAGAGACTTCATTTCAACCAGTAGAGAATGTGAAACGCTTTTTTGAAAGAAGTTCATTATCCAAGTGTTATAAATACATAATACATGCAATATAAATATTCTAATATTATATTATAAAGACAAGTTCAATCTGTACTTCAATGCACATCTTGTGTGCATGATAAAAACAGCGGAAGAAAGAGGAGGTGGGGAGAGAGGTGTGAGAAAGAGGAGGTGGGGAGAGAGGTGTGAGAGAGTGTAAAAGACAGAGGGAGGAACAGGGAAGACCGCATATGATTAATGAATCAGTTCATCACAATTACATAATAGTGTCTCTAGCAGTGTCCCTGACCAGCCTTGGGCCCCCAGTTGGCCCAAAGGTTATCTTAAGAGTGGGTGAGATGGTGATGACGGGACTGGGGGTTGGCATCCTCTCTCACATCAAAACATACCTGCAGACGAGAGACAGTGGAGAGAGAGAGCATGATTAAGCCTTGTGTGGTTTTTTTATTCTAACACTGTCAGTCATCATAATCATCAGGAGGTGAAATGCAAAACTGACCTTGTATCATTAACTATGGGACTACTACATCTCTATCTGTATTTCAATGTAAAGCATCTCATTAATAATACTTCCTGTTGACCCAACCAAGTGAACTCTCACCTCTGATCATGCTGTGCCTTCTGTGTAGCCAGTACAGATGCGGGAGGGTTTCACCGACACAGCTGATATAACCTAGAGGATTTAGGGAGAAGGGGGGAGAGGGATGAAGTGAAGGAGAGAGACTGTCATTGAGAACATAAGGTAGTTAAAGAGGCAGCGTTCAACAGGAGTCTGTGTGTGTGGCCTCAGCTGGTGTCCACGCTAAGAGGCTGCAGAATACTTTATACTGAAAAACATGCACAGACACATGAGGACAAACAATATAGCGTAGTTATATAAATAATGAAGTGTCTTACTATTCTCCATGGTTGGTCCTCTTGCCTATTCTTTGAAGGTGGAAGGAGCCAGTTATACGCCTGAACCTGCTTACTGCACAACACAATCCATCAATCAGATTGATACACAAGTGTGTAGGTGTGGGTTATAGGGTGTCTAATTGTAAAAAAAAAAAATCAATATGGGTGACTTAAAACAACCTGTTTTATTTTTGTATAGACATCACCCTTACCTAAATAGCACCCTCACCTGAGAAGTAGAAATTAAAGGGAGAGAAACTGGGAATTGAATAACTGCAGTTGACATAGCTAAGTAAATGGAAGAATACTCTTATTGCGATGTTGATGGCTCTTAAACGAGCCTTTCATTATGCAGGACACAGGTAGCCTTCACACACGCCTGAATTCCCCCAGGAGGCAGTCGCAGATGGCCCTGGTCACCCAACCTTGCAGTGCCCTACATGGTAACTGTTGGCAATCATCTTGAAGGAATCTCCAGTTACAAGGTATCTGTAGGAATATGGAAGATAATGTCATTATTAGACTTTTACATCACCAGGTCATTGTGGATTACTAAAATATAATATCCCTTATAGCAAATCTGAAAACATTGGATAGATCGATTCAAGTGCACACACGTGCATGTGTAGCATGTGACAACAGCAGTATCATATCAAGAATAGCATCACAAATGAATACATAAATACCACCTGAAGCTTGTTGATGACTAATAAGTCAAAAAAAAAAAGTGCACAAGTTTGAGTCCCCAGGACCAGGACTGAGAACCATTGCTCTTCATTGGGACCTCATCATCTGCAGACAGGTTTTCACAGCTCTCTGTATCTGAGGACAGAAAACATCACAAGAAACAGACTTCATTATACTCAAATTAGACACCAATGAATATTATGTTAGTATTATCTCTGTCCTCACTTCTAGGGACTGAAACTACACAAAACTACACACTTTGACAGTTGGGGCTGCTATCCTTTCACCCTCCTCCATGGCTGTTAGCTAGCTACCTACAAATGAATTTGGAGTTTGTTTTTTACAATGAAAAAAAACATCAAGATAGCTAGCTAATATGAAGTTAGGTAGCTGGTGATATTTAATTCACTTAGCTAGCTAGCTATACCAAAGATTTGTATAACTAAACCAAGATAGACCACAGCCTGTTGTTTCCAATGGGAACAAAGGAGTCATAGTGGGCAGAACTAGCATATATCTGCATATTTCCGTTAGGGAATGTCTACTCTGTGAAGTGCGCGTGTGCAATAACTCAATTCGACTTTGCACTCCTTCTAAACAACGCAATTTTTACAACTTTGGCAAAGGTTAAAGACTACAAAACATAGTCTACTCTGTTCATAACCAATTATAGTTTTGGGAAAAGAAAACTGTACTAAGATCAAATGTTTCATCGATGAGAACGTTTTCAGAATGTAGGCCAAAATCCATCTCCTTCCATCTTCTCCCTCTGCTGGCCACTGGGCTTCCTCTCACTACCATATTTGGTATTGAGTGGAAACGCCAAGCAGATGCTTCACATTTATACATCCGGTGAAATATCTGTCTCATTGTTCTATCTGTGGCTATACAGTATGTAAAGTTGGCTAGATAGCTAGCTAGCTACATTAGCAGCTCATTTGAGTTAGCCTGCACTGTAGCTAGTTAGCTAATAATACATTGTTTTTGTTTAGTTTTTTTTTGTTTTAAATGTATTTACTTACTTGGTTCTCCCAGCCATGTGGATGATTGGAAACAGGGCAGCAAAGTTTGTTTGTCACGAGAGCGGTTTAGAGCATATTACTATTACCTGTGAATAAATTAATGAAATGGAGAATGGATTCAATATTTTCCATTTAATAACCAGACGTTCATACAAACTTGCTATGCTGAATTCGTGACAAGCCGTTACATCGAGACAGAGTTGAGTTTTGATAACTGGTCGCAGGATTTGCTAGCAACAACATTGAGCCACCATCAGTTGATTCTTCTAAAAATTTCAATTCTGAAAACGCTTACCGGTACCTAAGTTTGTCCTGTACAACTGCGGTACTTCTGCGGGGTGCTGAAATTCATACTTTTATACGTCCCAAGGATTCCGGATAGCACGGACCCAATTGAATCTCACCTTAGGTAGTAAGAGCAACGAGGAAAAAGTCGGTGGTTGTATTTGCTAAAGGTTTTTATTAAAAGTATGATTTTCCGCACCCTGTGGAAGGACCGCAGTTGTACAGGACAAACATAGCTACTGGTAAGCGTTTTGAGAATTGACATTTTTAGAAGAATCAACTGATGGTGGCTCAATGCTGTAGCTAGCAAATCCCAAGACCAGTTATCAAAACTAAACTCCGCCTTGATATAAGGGAACAGAGTTGAGCGTTCCTCAGGTAGGAGGGAGGGGACCTGTAACGTTATGATCAAACTTTATCAATGTGCCAACAACAGTAAAAAAAAAATCACTTGGGTCACCCTACGTTCAACTGGTTTCTGGTTTCATCCAAATATCATCCAATTTGATTTTTTTTTTAAACATGATTTTCAAAAGCTATCTTATAGCTGTACCATTTGAAGGTTATTTTGAAAGCACAATCACAATCATTTGAGGAAATTGCATTTTATTTTTTATTTCACAATTCATTGTCATTACACAAATAACATTTTGATCTTAGGATCAATGTTGTCACAGCTGTTTTCCATACTAAAAAGTGAAGTGCCACTCATGCACACCAGCTCTCCATGAACAGTAGGCTACAGGCTATAAAATGTTATGTTCTACACGGTGTGAGTCATAGAAATTACGATCTTGCGTTCGGGCCTTTCCAGCAGTCTTTGTGGATTTTATATGCGGGAACATAAGTTGTACAATTGTAAACTAACAAAGATTTTTTCTAGTTAGAACTCATGTATATTAGTTCATATACAGGACCAACTACATAAATATCTGACATGGTCCATTATCTGCTACCTGCCCTTTAAAGTGCAGCATTTTGCCACATGGGTTTTTGTGTTAAACCCACCTTTAGATTCTGATCGGTCACTGACTGGACTGGCTATTTTCTATTTAGGCCCAAGAGTCCCTCTTGGAGCAGGTCCAGACTGAATCAATGACATTAAACAATATTGAAACGGTGATGGTCAGTGTGGATTCCAGGCTACAAAACCCTAGCCTAGGGCCCTTTTCAGATATTGTCAATGTGTTGCTTACAATCTTCATCCAATAGATGGCACTAGTGGACATTGTGATGATGAAGTCTGGACCATTTTCATACAGAAGTGCTTGAGAGATGGAACCAGATGCCATTAAACTCAAGGAGGTTATGAAGTGTGCAGACTTTTCTTTTTGAAGGCTAATAAGATTAGGTGAGGGGCTCAAATAAAAATAAAGAGTAGACCACCGGAGCTTGTATGGAATGAAATATACATCTACAAAAGCCTACCTTGCGTTTAGCCTTTAACATTTTAACCTTTAACTTGATATACAGAACAAAGACAAAATGAACCTTTCTGACATTAAATCAGTGAAATGCTGTGAAACAAAGAATGGTGCAAAAGTATTGAGTCAAATGTTTTGGCTTAAGTTATCCACATCTTCTCTCGGCCATACTCCTCTTGCCTGAGTGTCTAGCCCTCCTCATGTTCTTTCTCAGTTTGGGTAGACAAACTCCTTGGTTTTTTGGGCTTTCATCCTGGGCACGACAGGTTAGCCCGCGTGCACAGTTGCAGCGCTCAAGATTTCTACGCAATTTAGAGCGTCCTCGCAGGAGGCAGGCCTCTCCCTCCTTTGGGATGCGTTGACATCTTTTTCCTGTTAAATAGCGGACGCAGCACAGCCCTGCCTCACAGTCTCCAGAGCGCACGCATGTTGCCATCTCTGCCACTGGAGAGGGAACAGGACAGTTAGCACCACACTCAGATATGCAGAGCTGCAAGAGTTGGAGGCAGCACACACAGTTTGGGACCAGGCTATCAATTTCTAAGTTTTCTTACCTTTCCTTATGTTTTCGTCATCATCAGGAGCAAGTATTTCCTTATTCTGGTTCTTTTTCTGAGATCCATTGCAGGTATTTCTCTGTGTAGATATAGGAACTTCATTACCACTTACACATGACAGTCAGCAGCACAATTAAACAATGTAATGTTAGCAGTTCTGTTTAAAAGGGCACATTTGTGATTGGTACATTTTGGACTTTTGGAATTCATTACGTAATAATTTATTATTGAAGACAGTGGAGGCTGCTGATGGGAGGACGGCTCATAATAATAGCTGGAACGGAGCTAATGGAATGGCATCAAACACATAGAAACCATAGAAACAGATCCGCTTCAGCCATTACCACGAGCCCGTCCTCCCCAATTAAGGTGCCACCAACCTCCTGTGCTTGAAGAATATAACATAAATGCATCCTGAATTTTGTTCAACTGTTGTACCCCAGCAGAACCCAACATGGAAGCTTGTTTTATTTACTCTGTTGTTTGTAAACGATGTAATTGTAAACAAACACTGTGTAGCCTGAACATGGTTAAAACAATAATTTTGATCTCATGGATGTCAGTACTTGCATATAGCTTTGTCTATGAATTTGAGAGTGGTTACATTTCTCCAGCCCCATCCCTTGATTTGCAGATAGCCGCTTTCAGTTTTTAATTAAGAGGTAATTTAGCACATAAGGTCACACCATAAACAGTGAGCTCCAAAAGTATTGGGACGGTAGCTAGGTTTTCATGTGAATATTCTAAAATCCGGATAAAAACAGTATGCTCATTTTCCCTCCAGAGATGTGCTTCCATCAAATTGACTTGTTCCATGTACCCATGTACCGAATTAAAAATACAAGTTAAAGGGGTTTCCATTGCATTTTCAACTCTACTGATGGTTTTCTCACAAAAAAAGTTATGTTATATAGCAAGTGTGCCAACTCTAGCCAACAGCGCGCAGATACACGTATAGCCTACATGATGAGATTATTATGGAAAAAATAGCTTATTATTTTATTTGTCGAACGGCAGCCAAGCATCGATGATCATGTCACCAGAATGTGACTCTCGATATTTATTGGAACGAAGCATCAAGCTCATCACCTTGCACTTTCACCACCTCGTGAAGTTCATCCTAACCTTTAATCTGTAGTTTAATAAACTGCATACTTTCCCGAGGAGTCGTAGTGGGAGGACCACACATGTCATCACGTGACTCCAAATTTACTTCGATATGATGGTTATTATATCAATATTTGCACATAATATCATTTCCACCAACATTTCTGGCATAATTCGTTTTAGTAACACAAATAGGATCCATTGTCTAGCGTATTTTGTTTTGTCAACATTTGGAAAGTTTACCGAAAAATGTTCTGTTTCCATCAGGCCTGTCATCACATTTTATATCCGTCATGTACTTTACTCGCAATATATTTATGCCTTTGTAACTTTCTCACTCATCATTATTCATGATTCATTCAGGACTATCCATAATCATATTAGCATCCACATTAATGTAGAAGTGTTTAGAAACATATTTCTATTATTTATTTCGGAATTAATTGGACTACCTAGTGATTACAGTCTCAGATCCCTTCTTTCTTATCTCTCTAGATCTCTCACACACACACACACACACACTCAACTCAACTCACTGTTGACGGACTGCATTCTTGATCAGGGCAAGATGACCTGGTGTGATGGCGATTAGAAGATGTATCTGCCCTGCGACGCGTGTTCACATTATTCTGTATGGCCACCGTTCCATTTAGCGGCTGCACCTGTATTACGAACAAAATAATTGGCCTATTTCAATCTGAAAAAAGAGACACTTGAATGACACTTGAAACACTTGAATCCACACAGCTGCAAAACGTAGCCTGGTCATCACTGGTCACTCCACTGCAGGTGCTCTCACCTGTTCCAATGGATCCATTGCTTCTTTAGAGGATCGGATTACATTGAAGTCGAGGCTACGCACAAAACAATGAGAACACATGAAAAGCAAAGCGATCGTAGGTGTCCACATTGTTAACCAAATAAAATGACACATAATATCCAGCAGTTGTAAATAGCAAAATCTCTAATGCAGAAGGCGAACCCACTTTTCTCTGAGCAGAGCAGGTGTATCCTGGTACTTATAACCCTACACCGGCCCACCCGCACATTGTAAAGCTTCTACTTCTTTCATTGCACACCAAAATCCACACCAATCCCTCCTCCCAACACACAGAGGCTCTTTGAAACGTATTTTTAATAAATAAGAAATATTCTTTGAACAAACCGCATCAGTCGACATGGATGAGAGCTACATCCTGGCCGACCGGAACATATGGTAAGCTGCTCTCTTTAGAACTAGACTCGTTTAGGCTATAGGGGGAAATGTCGTAAATTGAAGAATTGTCAACCGTTTGATGGTCTGAGATCACTATCTATCACTCCTGTAATAATAATAATTAGGATATTAACTGTCAAAAATAATGTAGTAGGCTATAATAAATGTGTTACCTCCAACTTATTTTGATATTTTCCTATTCTCTAAGTAGGCTACTTGACTCTAAATTGACATTTTAAAAAAAGGGTGTCAAACACCTTCATCCTGTGCACCTTTGTCTTGCCCAATTTCGTCATATTTTTGTTAGATACAGATCAAACATGGCAAAGAGAGGGCAGGCATATACTAGATCAGAGGACTGATATGAGGGGTTGATTCTGTCAATTTTGTTTATAAATGCTTACCTAGCAGTAAATACATGATATATGAGTCTACTTTTCATGATGTTAAATTAATATATTGAATCATCTATATCATCAGGCGATGTATTGAATCATCTGTGTCACTGTGACTGCACACATTTGGGAATCTTCTCCCCGCCCAAATTGTATTCTTTCAATGGCTCGAGCTAAAGGGCTGCATTGGGAGCTGCGGGTTCCGAGTCCAACAGAGATCATTGCGGCGCGGTGGACATTTTTCATGCTACGGTTGGGAGCGGGCGGTCAGACAGATAATTTTGGAATGAAAATATTTGTGTTTATTTGGATTATTTGGAAACGGCCGTCTTTCTGCTTTGTTTGCGTTAGCCTACCTTTGTCGCATTTTTCACAAACTCTCAGAATTCGCTGCTTGAAGTGATGTAGCTTACCTCTCCTCTCCTAGTTGGGCGTGCGAGATCAAGTGCGACTAGTATATGTGTGATCTCAATAAAATAGAGTAGGCTGTCTATGCATGGGCGTAGAATCACGTGGCAGTTATCTTTCCAGGGAAATTAAATATGATTAGTCTGTAAATAAATAATGATAATGGAAAGTGTAGGGAGGTGCAATCAAAAAATTACATAATCATTGAAAAGGGAAAGCCGCAACGAGCATAGGCTACCATGGTGAGCAAGCATTGCGTCTACACATTTTCAATAAATATTGATTTACCCCTTTATTTCTCTCCGTCTGCAAATAGTCCTCATAAAAGGTAGCCTATCTTCTATTTGCAAAACATCGCTCAATAGAAAGTGCAAGTGTCTGCTGTCATCATTCTTGCTGCTTCAAGTCCATAAGTGCAAGATCAGGTGCTCATGTGGTCTCAATTAAAGTATTCAGACCCGTTGACTTTTTCCACATTTTGTTAAGTTACAGCTTTATTCTAAAATGGATTAAATCGTTTTTCCCCTCATCAATGTACACACAATACCCCATAATGACAAAGCAAAAACAGGTTTTTAGGAATTTTAGCACATTTCTTAAAAATATAAAAAGGAAATATGAAATTACATAAGTATTCAGACCCTTTACTCAGTACTTTGTTGAAGCACCTTTGACAGCGATTTTACTGAGGAGTGGCTTCCATCTGTCCACTCTACCATAAAGGCCTGATTGGTGGAGTGCTGCAGAGATGGTTGTCCATCTGGAAGGTTCTCCCTTCTCCACAGAGGAACTCTGGAGCTCTGTCAGAGTGACCATTGGGTTCTTGGTCACCTCCCTGACCAAGGCCCTTCTCCCCCATTGCTCAATTTGGCCGGGCGGCCAGCTCTAGGAAGAGTATTGGTGGTTCCAAACTTCTTCCATTTAAGAATGATGGAGGCCACTGTGTTCTTGTGGACCTTCAATGCTGCAGAAATTTTTTGGTACCCTTCCCCAGATGTGTGCCTTGACACAATCCTGTCTCGGAGCTCTATGGACAATTCCTTCGACCTCATGGCTTGGTTTTTGCTCTGACATGCACTGTCAACTGTGGGACCTTATATAGACGTCAGTGCCTTTCCAAATCATGTCCAATCAATTGAATTTACCACAGGTGCACTCCAATCAAGTTGTAGAAACATGTTAAGGATGATCAATGGAAACAGGATGCACCTAAGCTCAATTTGGAGTCTCATACTAAAGGGTCTGAATACTTATGCAAATAAGGTATTGCTGTTTTTTATTTTTAATACATTTGCTACAATTTTTAAAAACCTGTTTTCACTTTGTCATTATGGGGTATTGTGTGTAAATTGTTGAGGATTTTTATTTATTTAATCCATTTTAGAATGAGGCTGTAACGTAACAAAATGTGGAAAAAGGGAAGGGGTCTGAATACTTTACAAATGCACTGTATAGCCTATACATGGGCAGAAAAGCACGTAGCAGTTATCTTTCCAAGGAAATTTACTTCACATATATGATTGCCTAGAAAAAAATTGCCTAGAAATAAATGTTGATCATCCACACTCTTAAAGGCTAGGCTATAAAACGTAGCTCAAGAGAAAGTGCCAGTCTCTTCAACTCAACTCTCTTCAAACTATGTCTAGCCTATTGGCTGACATAGCCCAGTAATACCTGTAGCCTAATATAATGGGCCATTTGAGACTCTCTAGTAATATTAACCTATTTTTTAGGTTATTTTTGCGCATTTTGATATTGCCTATAGGGTGCAAAATTGCTGTGACCATGGCTGGGAAGTGAGCTACGTCACATATGCCTAAAATAACATTGCATGACTGCTGTTGGGTTGGGGACCAGTTCTTGAGGTAGTTGTTGGGGGTCAGACAGAAAGCCAGGGTGTGGGCGGGTGTGGTATGAAAAGCTGCGTGTTCTGCACAGACCTCTTGCTCGAGCCCCTGCATTCTATATGACAGGGTTGGCTTTCCATACAATAACACATTAATACTCGGCTAGACAGTTTGATAGTAAATAAATGTTGTGCATCAATGGAAAATGAGATTACCCAACTATATGCTCAGCATTGCCCTGATTCTACCATTCTAAACATGCTGTCTCTCAATATAGGAGGAAGGTGGAATCCTATTACACAGGCTCTGATGCTCGTCGGATGTGGTAGGGCTCGCAGTTGATAACAGCCTACAAAGGGAAACCCAGCCGTGAGATGCCCAGTGACACAGAGCTCCCAAACAAGCTAAATGCCTTTTTATACTCGCTTTATACAAGCCCCTGTTGTTCTGGACTACTGTATGATCTCGCTCTCCGTGGCCGATGTAAGTAAAACTTTTAAACAGGTTAACACTCCAAGGTAACCTGCCTAAATGACTATCGTAGCCACGCACGGCTCCAACACCATCATCAAATTTGCTGACGACTCGACGGCGGTAGGCCTGATCACCGACGGTGATGAGACAGGACAACAGCCTCTCCCTCAAAGTCAGTAAGACCAAGGAGCTGCAGGAAAAAGAGAGAAGAGCATGCCCCCATCCACATCGACGGAGCTGCAGTGGAGCGGGTCGTGAGCTTGAAGTTCCTTGGCGTCCACATCATTAAAGACTGAACATGGTCCATGCACACCCGCACAGCCGTGAAGAAGGCACAACAGTGCCTCTTCCACCTCAGGAGGCTGAAAAGATTTGGCATGGGTCCTTGGAACCTCAAAAAGTTCTACAGCTGCACCATCGAGAGCATCTTGACTGGCTGCATCACCGCTTGGTATGGCAAATACAATGCCCTCGACATAAAAGCGCTACAGAGCGTGGTGCGGACAGCCCAGTACATTACTGGGGCCGACCTGCCTGCCATCCAGGACCTCTATATCAGGCGGCGTGGGAGGAAGGCCTGCATTTGTTTTTGATTTTAAATAAAAACTTCAGCCACCCAAGCCATAGACTGGAGCATCAGCTCTCTGACCAACAGGCTCCGAGACAGCTTCTACCCCCAAGCCATAAGACTGCTAAATAGTTAATTAAATGGTTACCCAGACTATCTGCATTGACCCTATCTTACACTTACTTTATGCACCCTCACAAAACTATATATAAACTATATGTACACTCACTCACACACATTACACTGACACTGACACTCTCACACAAACCCACACACATTAGCCTCCCGGGTGGCGCAGCGGTCTAAGGCACTGCATCGCAGTGCTGAGGTGCCACTACAGCCTCTGGTTCGATCCCATGACTGGGAGCCCCATGGGGGTTAGGGGAGGGTTTGGCCGGGGGGATATCCTTGGCTCATTGTGCTCTAGAGACTCTTTGTGGCGGGCCGGGCGCCTGCAAGCTGATTTCGGTTGGACAGTGTTTCCTCTGACATATTGGCTTCTGGGTTAAGCGAGCAACGTGTTAAGAAGCAAAGCGGCTCGGCAGGTCATGTTTCGCATGACCTTCGCCTCTCCTGAGTCCGTTATGGAGTTGCAGTGATGAGACAAGATTGTAACTACCAATTGGGGAGGAAAGGGAGGTAAAAACACACTTTCACAATCATCATATGCTGCTGCTACTCTGTGATTTATTTTACTCTTATTATTATGTATTCTGATGCCTAGTCACTTTACCCTGCCGTTATGTACATATTTACCTCAAATACCTAGTACCCTGCACAGTGATATGGTACTGGCACACCCTGTATATAGCTTAAATAATAATAATAATATGCCATTTAGCATATATGCCATTTAGCAGACGCTTTTATCCTAAGCGACTTACAGTCATAACTATTGTGTATTTTATTCCTCTTGTGTTACTATTTGTATTTTTCTTATTTTACTGTCCCCCACGATTAAATCGGGGGGGGACTGTGGATCTGTCTCCGTCCATTAGTACTTTCGTACGTTCGTACGTTCGTCACATGAGATATCTCAGACAGCACTGGCCTGATTTTGACTCAACTTGGGTGAATGATGTGTCTTGCCAGATGGTGGCGCTATAACAAGCGATTGAAAATTCAAACTATTAAATGTGACGCCCCTCACCCCATTTGACCTAAAGTCATGAAATGCGGTACATCGGTCCCTCTCCTCACAAGGAACACATTTGCTTCAGGAATCCATAAGGTCCGACATGATGGATTTTTGCGATTTTGAATTTTGTGAAAAACACTTAAAACACCTCTGGCACTGAATGACCGATCTGCACAAACCTTGAAATGTGGCATATATGGACAAAGGTCTCTCAACGCAATATTTTCCAGACTAATCCCTAAAACAACATGATTATTAAGCAATAGACATTAACGTGGGCATGGTCTGGCACATAAAGGCATATAAATCAGTCACAGGTATTCTTATTGTAACAACATTTGGTAAAGATGTTGCAAATAGCAACATATGCAAGAACCTTCATATCGACCACACGGTGGCGCTATAACGGGCACATGTTTTGTTACTATCAATATAGTCTAGTTTGAAGTGTTGTCACTAATTGGTCCAAGGGGGAGAGTGCTGCCTTGTTCTTTTTAACTCTGCATTGTTGGGAAAGGCTCGTAAGCAAGCATTTCACGGTAAAGTCTACACGCGCTATATTCGGCACATCTGAAAAATACAATTTGATTTAGATTTTTCTCTCTCTCTCTTTCTCTCTCTTTACATGATGTGCACACATGCGCACACAGGGAGAGTGAACATGCATTGGTCCAGGCAGCTCACCTAGGGCTGTTTGATTCAGGTCTGCCTTTTTAAAAACCTACCCTCGAGCTAGTAGGCGATGGCACCTGCTCAGTTTCAGGTGAATTTCAGTTGTCAAAACATAAGGGGAAAAGATAGGGAGGGACCTATACTCCCATCCCCAATAAAAGCCTTGCACGCCACTAATTCTACTAGTAATAAGTACATTTCAAGCTGACAGAAATATAGTAACAGTACATGACTATCATTTATGTAAAGCAAATAATTCAAGCTATAGAGGAGTTATCCCTCTTAGATTCACATGGTACTTTTAAGCCATGTTCACATTGGCAGTTTGAAGTGACTCAAATCCTATTTCTTTGCAAATCCGATTCGAATCTGTTATTTTTCCTGATGTCTATACAGCCAAAAAGCACATGGAATTAGATATTTCAAGTCACATTTCAAACCACCTTCGAAGGTGGTTTGAAGTCAGATACAAATCTGATTCCTGGCCAGGTGACTTGTGTCTGAATGGTCAAATCTGATTTATTTGCCCTCAAGTGGTTTATAGGCTGTTATTTGGCATGTATTGTTGCTTGCTAGCTACTCCGTTGAGAGTTTGACAAGAACATATGGTAGCTAATTAGCTTGTTAATTGCTTACAAACAAATTAGTGAATGTGCTAGGAAGCTAAACAGTTACCTAGCTAGCTAGTTGACTGCCTTGTCTAGTCAAAAAGGACTTGTTTTGAAAGTTGGATCATCTTATCCTTTTTGGCTTTAAAACTGTTCTTACACTATGATTTTGAGCATTCAAAGCAAATGGGAAACGTCCATGGCAAGAAGTGTTGTCATCTTAGCTTGCTATATAACTTCTGAGTGATAGGAAGCACGAGCACCACCACCAATCAGCCTACACCACTGTGCACACACCCGTCGTTACTATGACTAGCGTAGCCATGTCAGCAAATGACTGCTGTCTGAACACACTCAAATCCTATTTGGCCACTTGTAACTTGCTGTTTGAACAGTCAGTATTCCAAAACGGATTTGAAAAACAAAACTGATTTGAGCATTAAGTCCTGCAGTGTGAATAGGGCTTTAGAGGGGAGAGTGGTGTGAATTTCAGGAATTCTCAAAATCCTTCATTTTCTGATTGGACCAGTTTTACACTTTGATAATATGACATTTGCATATCAACCAGTGAACAAACAGTGGCTCCAGGTTTTCCAGCAGCAGGTCCGGAGGTGTACACAGTGAGGAGTGGATGTGCTGCCTTTTGTTTACAGTTTACAAGACTCTCCTCCTGGTACGATAGCACCACAGGGACCTGTTGATAGAGCCCTTTGGACAAAGATACAATGCAAACAGGCCAGGGGAAAAGACCAGGTTGTTCCACAGTTTGAAAGGGTTAATGTGGCTGAGATGGCAGATAAAGCTTATTGTGAACAACACCAGCCTCAGGTTATACGCCCTGAGGCTGGGCCCACCCACCCCTCTCAATAAAGAGTAGCAGATGTAGACAATTACATCCCCCTGTGACGCAGAGTGAGCTCAGGTCAGGGAGTGTGTACAGTATGTGTGCGTGCGTGTGTTTGTGAGGGGGCTGTGTCTACCTTATGAAAAAAGGGCAGCCACAAGAGGACTTAAATAGAGCAACAGGAGAGTGAGATGACCACTTGTATCCGATGTGGATCTGCAGGATGTATCTGAAGGTAAGACGTCTTGACTCAGGTCAAATTGGACTCTAGGGATCATCAATACTTTATTATAGACTTAACTGAAAGGATGAGGCAAATCCATTTTAGAAATGTTCATTTTAATTTGTTCTGTAATCATTAAAGGTACAAATAATGTATGGAATATGACTCAAACATGAATTGTAACGTTATCCATTGGTTTGTTCCCACCAGTTACGCATGGTAACCATAGGCTATATGATGTGTCATTATAGTAATGTAAAATGTCTGAAGATAAGAGTAAGCTATTTAGAATTCTCTGCAAACCTGATTTGCAGAAATTAAAAACTGAATCCATAATCACCTCTGTTACTGGAAGACATTGTGATTTTCATAGAAGATCGGGACAGTGTGTACTGAGCCCTTTGCACACTTGTTCTTGACTAGCACGTTGTGTAAGGAGACACGATGGAGCTGTGCATTCAGACGTTTGTTTGACATATGGACCAGTCCTTATTTACAGTATATCAGCACCACAGCAGGCAAGCAGGCTGCACTTTACCTTGATCAGAACAGAACACAGCAGGCAGGGCTCTGAGAGGGCCCTGGAGGAAGTCTAATCCTATTGCTGAGAGAAAAAAAACACCATCCTCGGAGCCAAATGTCTCTCCAGAAATACTATGACTGACCATCCAGGCAGCAGCCCCCAGCTCACTCCATTAGCTACCACAATTACTGCAGCCCTGGCTGGGCATCCCAGCTTATTAAATTGAAACGGATGGTGCATGAGTGGTGGTTGCAGGGCAAGATAGGTAACGTTGGAGGTACATAGAGAGATGAGACCCCTTCAGATCAGTTACTATTACCGTTTAATATTTTGAGATGAAAAAAGTATACCTGGAGTAGTTTATGTGTAGTTAGTTTAGTACTAACTCAAATGTAGCGGTGTAACGATAATGTACAGACATGATTGTGGGGACATTGGTCAACAATTGGTCAACAAATGCTGATATTGTCAAATATGTTTCAATAATCAGCATATATGTTTCTTATCCGAAAAAGATAACTGTTCTGTAGCTATTGACCCAGGGAACGTGGAGAGCTATGCCGCTATTCAACCCCTTGGTGTGGCTGCGGGAGTGGCTGCGACAGAGCAGAGGCTCCCCCAGACTGGTGCTGGTGGTCGTGTGTGTTGCCCTGCTACTGGATAACATGCTGCTTACTGTTGTCGGTGAGTCCAGACAACCCCTCACACACACACATACACACACACACACACTTTCAAATGTGCACATAGGCGTGTACCTTAGATAGGGTAGTGACATCTGCATTGAAAAAGGGACGTCACACATTTTGATATTATCTGTAGGGCCAGTAGTGCAGCTAGCGTGACCGTGGCATTTGCCTTTACCTGGCCTGACTTCTAGAGCACACAGAGAATAACTTGGCGCGACAGAGAGCAGCGCGACCACATTACCCCTCATGGAGTAGATCCACTGTGCACACAAGGGCCTCCCCGATGCTGAGACAAAAGGGTTCACCTCTCTTCCTCCGCCAGCCTTTTAAAGTGCACAGTCTCCTCCAAACCCAAGTGTGTCGTTTCTCCTGTCTCGCAGTGCCCATCATCCCAACCTTTTTATATGCCCTGGACCACCCGACACAGGACCCCTTCATCCAGCCAAGCACACAGAGGCCCTCTGAAGAGGGCTCCATATTGGCCTCGGTCCACTCCTTCTACGACAACACTTCCTACAGCCTCAGGGGCTCTGAGAGCAACCTGTCTGAGGCCCTCCTCTTCAACATCTCCATAAACTCCAGCCAGGCGAAAGGCAGCACATGCCAGGAGGACAGTGCCTTCTTGGACAAGGAGAATGTTCGTGTGGGACTCCTCTTTGCCTCCAAGGCTCTGGTGCAACTTCTGATCAACCCCTTCGTGGGTCCCCTGACCAACAGGTACATGTTCCGGCTTCACAGCAAGTGTTTTGTGTGTGTGACAAAATCACAGCTAGCTAGGACGGTGTTTAACTTCTCATTTATTGAAAATGAAGAAATACAATACACCCTGGTTCTAATCATATCCTTCTTTTTTACCCCAAGGGTTGGATATCACATACCAATGTTTGCTGGTTTCATCATCATGTTCGTTTCAACAATAAGTAAGCGTGGCTGACACTGACACACACTTTCTAACTTTTGATACACAGCTTCTAACTATATCATATATTTTTTTGCCTTCTTTTTTTTTACTCTCCAAAAACAAACTTATACGAACGTATTACTTATTTATGAACAACAACATACAGACACACAAAAACAATGACTACATCTCCTCTGCCCAGACCTGCATGCATCACACCCCCATCCCTACTGTCTGCATTATTGTTTGCCATTTGGCCTTAAATTGTACCAATTTGTTTTTCTCGGTCGCCCATGCTATTTGAATATTTCAATAATAAATCATTAGATTGTTGCCATTGTGATGGCGGATTGATTGACTTCCAAGTTTTTTGTTATACGTTTTTTCAAGATGAGTGATATGAGGAGAATCGTCCTAGCTTTTAACTTTTTACACACAGTTGATAATGAAATATATTTGAGGTAGTGATCGCTAATATACATACCATGACTGTTTTACAACTCCAATGTGTCATCTTTAAATTTTATTTTATCTTACCACAGGGTAGTCATAGTAATGGTGTTTGTGTCTGGTGGTTGTCAGTGTTTGCCTTCTCAGGTACATACGCCTTGTTGTTTTTTGCTCGCTCTCTTCAGGGAATTGGTTCCTCTTTCTCCTCCGTGGCAGGTACTGTGTGTGTGTGTGTTGTGTTTTGTGTTTCACAATAATATCCTAATTCCCCAGTGTTGCAATAGAATATGAACCATTTTGTCCTAGCATCTTAATGTCCGAGTGAAAAGCACGTCTTCTCCTGTAGGACTGGGAATGTTGGCCAGTGTGTACACAAATGATGAGGAGAGAGGCGTAGCCATGGGGATCGCTCTGGGTGGACTGGCCATGGGGGTTCTCAGTGAGTTACTCCCCTTTTCTAAGATCCTGGTGGTCCTGTGTGGCTCAGCTGGTAAAGCATGGCACTTGTACGTTTTGGGGTCAATTCCCACTGTGGCCACCCACACGAAAATGTATGCACACATTACTACTGTAAGTTGCTTTGGATAAAAGCATCTGTTAAATAGCAAATGGTTATGGTGAAACGTATCTTACACTACAACATGCCAAACTTGAAATCTTCAAGTGGAATATATGTGTAATCAGTTACTTTTTCTTGAAAATGTATTTGACAGTTGGAGCCCCATTTGGCAGTGTGATGTATGAATTTGTGGGGAAGACTGCTCCTTTCTTAATCTTGGCTTTTCTGGCAGTATTTGATGGAGGTAATCAAATCAAACTATTTCTTATAATATTATACCAAGAACTGATTTAATCTCAGTGCTATGACTGCATTGACTGTTTTCAATGCTGTTTATCTGTTAAACTCTACATTACAGTGACCTTGTTACAGTGTAATTATTCCTGTAATTACAGTGTAACAAGTATTGTAATTACTCATTGCAGTGTAATAATGAGTAATTACAATTCTTGTTGCACTTGTACAGTACAGTCTGTAATTACAATGTACTTAGGGTTACTTAGGCTGAGGGTCGCGACTATGGTTAGGGTTATGGTTAGGTTCAGTGTAATATGAGGAATTAATATACTTGTTGTTACACTGTAATTACATGAGTAGTTACACAGTAATAAGGGCACTGTAACGTAAAGTGTTACAGTGTTACAGTAATGCTTTTTACCAGATTATCTATTGTGGCTAACCAATCAGAATGAATGGTTTAGACAGGCAAGCTGTTTGTATTGTTTGGAGCGGACAAGATATATTCTAGGAATGTTCCTCAATGCCAACTGACTGACTCTCTAAACACAGTGTTACAGCTTTGTATACTTCAGCCATCAAAGATTTCACCAGGGGTGAGTATACTTTTACCATCTCTTTCAAGATAAAAAAAAAAATTACACTCTCAAAATGAACATAACTGAGTTGCTAAAATCCCAATCACTGCAAATAGTGGGGTTATATCTCAATTCATCTTTCCTTGATTCCTCGAATGCTATGTCCCACCTCCTTCACAAAATGCATTAGAGAAGAAGGCCTGAGGCGAGGGACCTTGGACCTTCTCTTCCAATAATGTAGAGTAGGAGGCAAGGACAAATTCAGATTGAGCCAGAGTGTGTACGAATCAATGTAGTTCAAGATGCAGAAGCCATCATTGCATTAAGTTACACATGCTGTCTTATTTTAGAATGTTGACATTTCACAACCTCCTCACGTTAGAAAAAACTGAAGTTTGCTCTGTCTTTCTGTCTCTTCTGGCTTAACATTTCACATTAACTTACAGAGTGTGGAGGGCACTCCTTTGCTGACCCTACTGAAGGACCCCTACATTCTCATAAGTGCAGGTGAGACTGGGCCTTGACTGTTAGAATAACAAACCAGAGAGGAAGGCTAAACACAGAGGATGTGTCTCTAATGGCACCCTATTACCTATTAGTGCACTACTTTTGACCAGGGCCCAATGGGTGAAGTAGTGCACTAAATAGGGATTACGGTGCCATTTGGGATGCAACCATAGTCCTAAAACAGAAGTGAGCTGACCTTGGTGCTTTGGTTTCAGGCTCTCTGTGCTTCGCCAACATGGGAGTTGCCATTCTGGAGCCCACGCTTCCCATCTGGATGATGCAGACTATGTGCTCTCCCAAATGGCAGCTTGGTACGTTCCTGCGTTATGTTTCTTTCTTTCCAATAAATCGTATGGATTGCAATAGTCTTTCCTTTGTCTGACAGTGTTTTGCGTTTGATTTATAGGTATGGCTTTCCTACCAGCAAGCATTTCTTATCTTATCGGCACCAATTTATTTGGTTTGTTGGCCAACAAAATGGGAAGGTAGGTTTTTGTTGATCCTCTCCCGTTTGCCTCTATTTGTTCCTACCTATCAATGATCAATATGTAAAAACATTTCACCATCTCTTTAATGCTAGTCACTCAGTAAAGGACATCTCATGTAAGCCTATGGGGGTTGTGTGAATCGGTGTGTTAGTGTCTATGTATATACTGTGTGTGTGTGTGTATGTGTAAGATGATGATTCGCAGTAAGGAGATGGTATTTTTCTCTCAGGTGGCTGTGCTCTATGATTGGGATGTTTATTGTTGGCGTCAGTCTCCTTTGCGTGAGTATTAATTCCTATGCAGTTTTCTGGCTCTGCAAGATCATAAGGTAGTTCAATGAATAACCATCATATTTCTTGTCCTATAGGTTCCTTTTGCAAAGAACATCTATGGTCTTATTGGTCCAAATGCAGGCCTGGGGTTTGCTATTGGTGGGTGCCAATGTGTTATATAGAAACACATATGAATGATGGTCTGAATCACCATGACAACTATGAACTGTCTGCTGTGTGTGTGTTAGGAATGGTGGACTCCTCTATGATGGCCATAATGGGATACCTGGTGGATATTCGCCATGCCTCGGTCTACGGCAGTGTTTACGCCATAGCTGATGTCGCATTGTGTATGGGTTTTGCCATTGGTGAGTGATCATTCCTTTGTCGTCTGCTTCTACACAAATACAGCAAATACAGTAAATCACTTGAATTGTATGACCCAGATACTCCCAGCCAGGTGGTCTCAGCGATTCAACTTTGTCTAGCTTGTCTGACCCAGCAGCACCCTCTGTCTCCCGTGTTGTTGTGATTCAGGTCCTTCGATAGGGGGCGCCTTGGTCAGGGCCATTGGATTCCCTTACCTCATGGTATTCATTGGCATCATCAATATCTTCTACGCTCCCCTGTGCTTCTTCCTGCGTAACCCTGCCATCAGGGAGGAGAAGATGGTGAGTGGTATTTCCTATTTGCTATCCCCTGGCTCCAGTCATAATCCAGACCCACCAGAATGTCTGGCCCAACGCGTTCTAACACATCCTGGGAGGTGAGGTTTGCAATCCAATGTGTTTGTATCAGTGCCAGGTAACAGAGAATCAGCCCTCACATATAGTGGGAAGGTGTATTAGCCAAAGGTATAATTGTAGAAAACATAGTGCCTCTTATTGATGTGGGTTTTTACCGAATAATTATGACCATGGTTTCAAAGATGATGGTCATGCACTTCAAAGATACAGTCATAACAGAAAATATAAGGAATAAATTATTTAAAAATAATAATAATAATAATAATATTATGAAATCCAATTAATTATTTAATAATAAGAGTATAAGAGTCAAATATGAAAACAAAGATGATTTCCTACTATTGTAAAATAATTGTATCCCCCGAAATCAGGTAATTTCTTACGGCCCATGATAATGTTTTACAAATGTCTTGTGTGTCTTGTAGACCATCATAGACCAGGAGTGCCCTCTGCACAGGAAGAGCTACAACACACAGAAGGAGTGTCGAGAGTTCCCTTTGAGTGACGAGAGCGAGGAGGAAACAGAGGAGTAACATGCTCTTTGACAACACGACACACACATTTATTTTATTTATTTTGACAGTGAAAGAGCAGAGGCATTGTGATGTCTCTAAATTGTTGATATTGCCTTTGAATTGACATGAAGTCTAGAAAAGGCATTTGGTGTCACACTTATCTGTATTCAACGTTTCCTAATGACCTCAGTACTTAGTTTATTACTTGAAATAACAAACAATGGCCCCTGTGTTTTTAATATGGCATGTATAGTGACAGTAGTGTTTGCATTTTATTTATTGAATCCAAGTTGTCTGATGTGTGTGTGTGTGTGTGTGTGTGTGTGTGTGTGTGTGTGTGTGTGTGTGTGTGTGTGTGTGTGTGTGTGTGTGTGTGTGTGTGTGTGTGTGTGTGTGTGTGTGTGTGTGTGTGTGTGCGCGCGCATGAACTTGGTTACTTTCAGTTACTCTCTGTCAGATTTCTGTGAATCATTTCGCTTAATGTACTAAGAGGTAAAAGTAACACTTGTGCAGGCTCAAAAAACATTAAAACCTACTATAAGCTTGAAAATGATGTCTTTACATACATTTGGCATTTGATTGTGGCTACGTTTATGTTCATTTGTTGAGCCTACCGTATGAATCAGTGGCTTTCAATGTTTGAAATATGAACGTCAAGATATGTTCAATGTGCTTCCGGATAACTAATTAGTCTAGATCTATAACATTGTTTATTCCTAGGCCTATTCCTAATTGCTTAATATAACCTATCCACGATCATGAAAGCGGATTATTTCATTCACATGTCTCGACTAGAGGACAATGCTTGTTCAGAGCTCATAATAGCTCAGAGCTTTTAGTTCAAATGCTGTAACATGTAATATCCTCTCTTCTAGTTTGTCTCCCTGTATCAGCCAATCAGCTGTTGTCTGGTATAGGGCAAGAGCTATCTCGCCTCACCTTTAATTTCCTCTTTGGCTGTAGCAAGGCTCTGTCTGTGTCCCAAATGGCACGCTATTCCCTACGTAGTGCGCTACTTTTGACGAGGACTCATAGGGCTCTAGTCTAAAGTAGTGCACTATATAGGGAATAGCCTAGGGTGCCATTTGTGACACAACCTCTGTGTAGGGTTGGTTTGCTTCTAACCAAGGAGAGGAAATGATTAACAGAAAGAGGCAAAGATGAGATTAAGAGAGCAAGATCGGCATCATTGTGGCTCAAATGCCTCAAATCTTCTTGACCCACATAAATAACATATTGCCACTACAAGCGTATGTGATACAAAGCAAATTGTCAAAGCCAAAGTATATATTTGATTGCACGTTATAAATGCTCAATGAAGTCTTAATAAATGTATCTGGAAAACAAAATGAAAAGTAAACTACAATGAATCAAGTTTGGATAAAGGTAAGATTCACCAGAATAATCAAATGAAAGGCTATTTCAAAATGGTGGCAGTTATAATTGAGACACCACATTTTATGATGTTTATCTAAACAGTATATTATTTTTCACATTATTTCCTCACTCGATCAATATATGCATGTTTTCATATTGTGCTTTCCAATCAATGATGGTCTCTTCCCCTCCTCTGAGGCTGTAAGCTTGGCCAACAGGCAACGCCTAGGCTGTTTACTCGGAAATGACGGAATAGGAAAGAAAGCATGTATTTAATTAAACATGCCATACCTGTTTGGCTTTCCAGATAAATATGTGTGATAATTAAATAGAACTGCGTCATTCATAGACTGGTACAAGGATGGAGTTATCACATGTGCAAGTAACCTATCCTGGACATCGTCACAACCCAAATGAGTCAAATCTGTCATTGTCTTTACTGGTGGTCAAACCAATAGAACACGAAGAAAAAAAGGCATTGGGATATGAAGATTTCCATTTAATTTAACCAGTTGATGCTATGAAAGTCATTATCAAATGGATTGACACATTTTGGAATTATAACCAAACTTAAAAAGGGGAAGGGGGACACCTAGTCAGTTATACAACTGAATGCATTCAACTGAAATGTGTCTTCTGCATTTAACCCAACCCCTCTGAATCAGAGATGTGTGGGGGGCTGCCTTAATCGACATCCACGTCATCATCGCCCGGGAAACAGTGGGTTAACTGCCTTGCTCAGAACTGCCTTGCCCATCCAGTAACCTTTCGGTAACTGGCCCAACGCTCCTGCCTGCCAGGCTACCAGCCACCCTACTTAATCATGCATTGCCTGACGACATTACTTCTCTTAGATTATTTGACAAAGTGATTTTACTGTTTGAGTGTAGAATTAAATATAGCTTTGCCTTAAAGGGACTATCTGTAATTTCAACTGCCTGACCCTGAAATTGTGGTTGGTAAGCTCAAATCAAATGTTATTTGTCACATGCGCCGAATACAACAGGTGTAGACCTTACCATGAAATGCTTACTTACAAGCCCTTAACCAACAATGCAGTTTTAAGAAAATTAAGAGTTAAGAAAATATTAATAAATAAACTAAAGTAAAAAAATGTAAGAGCAACAATAAAATAACAATAACGAGGCTATATACAGGGGGTACCGATACCGAGTCAATGTGCGGGGGTACAGGTTAGTCGAGGTAATTGAGGTAAAATGTACATGTAGGTAGAGTTAACTTTTGCAAGGCACTGTAGGTAGGGGTAAAGTGATTATGCATAGACAATAAACAGCGAGTAGCAGCAGCATAAAAAAAGGGGGGATCAATGCAAATAGTCCGGGTAGCCATTTGATTATCTGTTCAGCAGTCTTATGGCTTGGGGGTAGAAGCTGTTAAGAAGCCTTTTGGACCTAGACTTGGCGCTTCGGTACCGCTTGCCGTGCGGTAGCAGAGAGATCAGTCTATGACTAGGGTGGCTGGAGTCTTTGGCAATTATTAGGGCCTTCCTCTGACACCGCCTGGTATAGAGGTCCTGGATCTCAGGAAGCTTGGCCCCAGGGATGTACTGTGGCGTACGCACTATTCAAGGGTGGCTACAGAGGCTACGGAGACAGAGGCTATGGATGCAGTTGATTGACATGATAGTTTTGAAAGTTTTGAAGTGCATTCGGAAAGTTTTCAGACCCCTTGACTTTTTCCACATTTTGTTACGTTACAGCCTTACTCTAAAATGGATTAACTACATTTTTTTCCTCATCAATCTTCACACAATACCCCATAATGACAAAGTGAAATCAGGTTTTTAGAAATGTTTGCAAATGATTTAAATACAAAAAACAGAAATACCTTATTTACATAAGTATTCAGACCCTTTGCTATGAGACTCGAAATTGAGCTCAGGTGCATCCTGTTTCCATTGATCATCCTTGAGATGTTTCTACAACTTGATTGGAGTCCACCTGTGGTAAATTCAATTGATTGGACATGATTTGGAAAGGCACACATCAGTCTATATCAAGGTCCCACAGTTGACAGTGCATGTCAGAGCAAAAACCAAGCCATGAGGTCGAAGGAATTGTCCGTAGAGCTCCGAGACAGGATTGTGTCGAGGCACAGATCTGAGGAAGGGTACCAAAATATCACCTTCTGAAGGCGTTGATGTTGAAACATGTATACAGTGCTGATTTACCACAAGATGAGGTAAAGTTGATTAAGGCCACCGCACGTGTATATCAGGTGGCCATGGAGGAAGAAGGAGATGGGTGCAAAGTGAAGATGATATGGCGTTGGAACTTTTGTAACCTGTGGCCTAACGGGGGAAGACTGGGTGAAAGCATGGGGAGGTTTTTTAGGGCCTTCATTTTTGTGGACCCCAGCAGAACAGTATCCCGAAGGTATAGAGTCAGGCTAAAGAGAGAGTGGCCGTCATGTTATCAAACCTCGTATTTTGTTGCATATGTAATTATGCATTGCTTAACGCATTATTAATACGTGTTATGTTGTGTGTTTTCTTTTTCTTTTCAAGTCATGTGCTATCACTCTCTTAGGAACCCGAAGGAGGAAAATGAGAAAGTCAAAAGCTCCAGCTGAAATGTCATTATCAGTTGTGCAATAGGAGGGGGATTAAGAGTGTGTTCATTTATAAGTAATTTCCAAGTTTATATAATGTTGAACAGTATGGAGTTACTATTCAAAAAGGAGAGACTGTTGGATTCTAGCTTGAAATATACTTATTAATGTTACCATACTAGAACTTATTGATTACGTTACATGTATGCCTTCAGAAAGTATTCAGACCCCTTGACTTTTTCCACATTTTGTTACGTTACAGCCTTAATCTAAAATATATATATATATATTGATCAGCAATCTACACACAATACCCCATAATGACAAAGCAAAAACAGGTTTACATTTTCTTTTGCAAATGTATTCAAAATAAAAAACAGAAATACCTAATTTACATAAGTATTCAGACCCTTTGCTATGAGACTCGAAATTGAGCTCAGGTGCATCCTGTTTCCATTGATCATCCTTGAGATGTTTCTACAACTTGATTGGAGTCCACCTGTGGTGAATTCAATTGATTGGACATGATTTGGAAAGGCACACATCAGTCTATATAAAGGTCCCACAGTTGACAGTGCATGTCAGAGCAAAAACCAAGCCATGAGGTCGAAGGAATTGTCCGTAGAGCTCCGAGACAGGATTGTGTCGAGGCACAGATCTGAGGAAGGGTACCAAAAAATGTCTGTAGCATTAAAGGTCCCCAAGAACACAATGGCCTCCATCATTCTTAAATGGAAGAAGTTTGGAACCACCAAGACTCTTCCTAGAGCTGGCCGCCCGGCCAAACTGAACAATCGGGGGAGAAGG
This sequence comes from Coregonus lavaretus, assembly GCF_964263955.1. Taxonomy (NCBI): domain Eukaryota; kingdom Metazoa; phylum Chordata; class Actinopteri; order Salmoniformes; family Salmonidae; genus Coregonus; species Coregonus lavaretus. Next base: position 46,371,335 of record NC_140001.1, on the reverse strand, counting down.
GCCTTGTTAAGGGAGGTGACCAAGAACGAAATGGACACTCTGGCAGAACTCCAGAGTTCCTCTGTGGAGATGGCAGAACCTTCCAGAAGGACAACCATCTCTGAAGCACTCCACCAATCAGGCCTTTATGGTAGAGTGGCCAGATGGAAGGCACTCCTCAGTAAAAGGCACATGACAGCCCACTTGGAGTTTGCCAAAAGTTACCTAAAGACTCTCAGACCATGAGAAACAAGATTCTCTGGTCTGATGAAACCAAGATTGAACTCTTTGGCCTGAATGCCAAGCGTCACGTCTAGAGCAAAGCTGGAACTATCCCTACGATGAAGCATGGTGGTAGCAGCATCATGCTGTGGGGATGTTTTTCAGTGGCAGGGACTGGGAGACTAGTTAGGATCAAGGGAAAGATGACCGGAGCAAAGTACAGAGAGATCCTTGATGAAAACCTGCTCCAGAGCGCTCAGAACCTCAGACTGGGGCGAAGGTTCACCTTCCAACAGGACAACGACCGTAAGCACACAGACAAGATAACGCAGGAGTGGCTTCGGGATAAGTCTCTGAATGTTCTTGAGTGGCCCAGCCAGAGCCTGGACTTGAACCTGATCGAACATGTCTGGAGAGACCTGAAAATAGCTATGCAGCGATGCTCCCCATCCAACCTGACAGAGTTTGAGAGGATCTGCAGAGAAGAATGGGAGAAACTCCCCAAATACAGGTGTGCCAAGCTTGCAGCGTTATACCCAAGAAGACTCGAGACTGTAATTGCTGCCAAAGGTGCTTCAACAAAGTACTGAGTAAAGGGTCTGAATACTTATGTAAATGTCATATCCGTTTTTTTATTTTTATAAATTTGCAAAAATGTATAAAAACCTGTTTTTGCTTTGTCATTATGGGGTATTGTGTGTAGATTGATGAGCGGATTTTATTTAAAAAAAATCAATTTTAGAATAAGGCTGTAACGTAACAAAATATGGAAAAAGTCAAGGGGTCTGAATACTTTCCGAATGCACAAAGACCTCTATTTTCATGTCATCTGACCAAAGCACCGGTTCCAATCCAAGTGCCAATCCCGTTTAGCAAACTCCAGGCATTTACATTTATTGGATGACATGAAAATAGAGCTCTTTGTCCACACACACCAGTGGTGTGTTTAGCAGCAAAATGAGAACGTGTGATCAGAAAATAACCCCATACCTACTGTAAAATATGGTGGTGGACCTTTGATGTTATGGGGCTATTTTGCTTCCACTGGTCCTGGGGCCCTTGTTAAGATCAATGGCATCATGAACTTTACCCAGTACCAGGTTATTTTAGCCAAAAACTTGGTTGCCTCTGTCAGGAGGCTGAAACATGGCCACAAGTGGATCTTCCAGCAAGACAGTAAATGTTTAATTGGCCACAAAATCAACATTTTGCAATGGCTTCTCAGTCTCAGGACTTGAAACCCATTGAAAACCTGTGGTTTTAATTGAAGAGGGCAGTCCATAAGCGCAGGGAAATTATATTGAGGATCTGGAAGGATTCTGTTTGAAGGAATGGTCTGCGATCCCTCCAAATGTGTTCTCCAGCTCATAAAACATTTTAGAAAAAGGCTCAGCGCCGTTATCCTCGCAAGGTGAGGTATTGAAAGGTATTGAAAACAGGGGTGTCAATAAATTTGACCCCTACCTTTTTGAGAAAATAAGTATTACTTGTTTAACTAAATATATTTCTATGTGCAATTGTACTAGTATAAAATTATATAATTTCCCTTTTTTTCTGTGCATACATTATAGCTCAGTATTCAAATTATTTATTTATACAGTCATTTTTGCGCATCATTATCAAGGGTGTCAATAATTTCGGACACCACTGTATAGCCTCATTGTCCCCTACAATTTGCATAGGTAAGGTATGACGTGATGCTCAGTACATACTGTACATCAGAAGGTTTGCTATGTGATTAAGGTGATGGAGCTCGCTTTGTGGTGTTTTCCCCATCCCTTTGAAACTATGCCCAAAAACGTACAATATATTTATCTTTGTATAGGTGTAGTAGATCAGTGGTTCCCGAAATTGGGCAGTGCATCATCAGTTCCTCTTGTCATGTTATTCATTGCATACCTTAGAGAGCTATTTATAATTCATCAGAAATGTCCAGCTCAACTAGCCCATTTTTTATTTAGGTTTTTTAGCCCATAGATTTTGTTGTAATTGTTTGTCACCAAAGTCCCAAAAGTACCAGCCTTTGGAACTTTGGTTTTCCTAGATATGGCTACTATATTATGATCAGTACATTTGATGGATTTGGATGCTGCTTTAGAGCAGATTTCTACAGCATTAGTAAAGATGAGATCAATACAGTGGCTGATTTCATTCCTGTGCTGTTTGTAAATAACCTGGTAGGTTGACTGATAACCTGAACCAGGTTGCAGGCACTGGTTACAGTTTGAAGCTTTTTCTTGAGTGGGCAGCTTGAAAGCCAGTCAATATTTAGGTCACCCAGAAAACATACCTCTGTTGATATCACATACATTATCAAGTATTTCACACATATTATCCAAATACTTACTGTTAGCACTTGGTGGTCTAAAGCATCTTCCCACAACAACGGGCTTTAGGTGAGGCAGGTGAACCTGTAGCCATTTTACTTCAACAGCATTTGCCATGAGATCATCTCTAAGCTTTACAGGAATATGACTCTGAACATAAATGGCAACACATCCATCATTGGCATTCCTGTCTCTTCTGAAGATGTTGAAACAATGTATTGCTAACACTATATCATCAAAGGTATTATCTAAGTGAGTTTCAGAGATAGTCAGTATATGAATGTTATCTGTTACTAGCAAGTTATCGATTTAATGAACCCTGTTTTTTTAGGCTACATATGTTAATATGGGCTATTTTTGCACTTTCTGGGATTATTGTTTGTTTTTATTGCTTTATTGGGCTTATCAGAGATAAACATGACATTGATATTTATGTTTGAGCTGATAGTGCAGGGTGAGCTGCACACAGTGGACTTCCTACTAGGGCAAACAGCCTCAGTGCTAAAAGTATAACTCAGGGTCACAGGCGCATGATTACTGTATACAACAGCTGTAGGATTGTTTGCAATTACTTTTCCTAAATGGGTGTGCATTTATTGTGACAAAATTCCAATTGAAATGCAAAAAAATATATTGCATTATCATTTTCATAATTTAGTATGCATAATGTCTGACAATTTGAAAAAGAAACAGCAAAGTGTGTTTGACATTTCATTTCCATGGTACTATCCAGTACAACAGTGACACATTTAAAAATCTAATGTAAATGCTTAAATGACAAATAAAGTATCATGTTTGCCATTTCATTTCCTTGTTGTGATAGCATGAATTGTGACAAAAAGAAAAATAATTCTCAATTGGCAACTGACAATGCTTTTCCATACTCTGTGTGGTTTAAGACTGTCAAAATTCAAATGATCAATCAAATTCGATAAATCAATCGCAATGCTTCATTTTGCTATTTCGTTTCCTCATTTGCGTTATCGTTTTCGACCTATGTTGATTGTCAATCAAACACTGTGGGCGGGGTTTCGGTAGCTGAGGCGGAAGAGAGGTTGCATGTGCCAAAGATTATGGATATACTGACAAGATAGATGTCTCTTCCAATGGGAGTCGTTGTCCACAAAGCGGCACGGCGGGCTGTCTAGCGCCTGCCTATCCTTTCTTTGGATTGGTGGATAGGATACATCTCAATATTGTAATACTTTTTTTAAATATTCGATGACAGTTGTTGACGTCAACCGCCTGTATGAATATGCATAGCCATCTCGCATAGCCATCTCGAGACAACTCCGATATAGCCAGTGTTTTTTCTCAAAGTTGCCGGGATGTCACATGTCCTACTTATATCAGTAATCTCTTATATCTCACAACAACTTAAGCATGATGAAACTTTTATTAGATCAAATAAACCTCATGTAGCAAATAAGCCATTCATTTTTTGTTGACCAAATTTGACACTCTCATTGACCTCTTACAAAAACTCCTCGCTTGGTGAGCGAATCAATGGAAAAACCTGCCACCTGCTGGAGGGAGGCAGATTGACCGTAGGACCGTGAGATGGTGGAAGCAGAAGTGTCGTTTGATGCTGAAAGGGCGTCGAGTACAGTTAGCGAGGAAGATCAGTGGACAACAGTGAAGTCCAAGAATGGAACAAAAAGGGCTCAAATTGTTGCGGAAAATTAGTCTGATGAATCATTCCTTGTTGGAGTAAGTTGTTTATTTGGGAAACCCTTTTGATGTCACGAGGATGGTAGCTGTGGGGCGGCAGGTAGCTTAGTGGGTAAGAGCGTTGTGCCAGTAACCGAAAGGTCGCTGGTTCTAATCCCCGAGCCAACTAGGTGAAAAATCTGTCAAAGTGCCCTTGAGCAAGGCACTTAACCCTAATTGCTCCTGTAAGTCGCTCTGGATAAGAGCGTCTGCTAAATGACTAAAATGTAAAAGAAGGCATTGGGAAAAGTGGATGCAGTCAAAGTAACCAGGAGTGGTATGGTGTTGATATCGTGTGTATCTAAAGAACAAAAGGAGCGAGAATATCGACGCATGAAGTGAACAGCTTTGATTTTTGGAGCAGGACACCGGTAAAAGGTGTTATTTCTGGCGTCCTGTTGGACATTGATAATAAATATCTTAGGCTAAACATTCCAGGCATAGTTAATGCACGTCGCTTGACCCATATGGGGAATGGGGAAAAGGAGCAAAGTTGATCTGTATTATTGATGTTTGATAAGTAATTACCACCCAATGTAAAGTTGGGATACATATAAGATACACCGTAAGAGCGTTCGTGGAAAACCTGATGCAATGCAAGAAGTGCAAAAAGTTTGGCCATGTGTCAAGTGTTTGCAGACAGAAGGAATATGTCATTGAAGAGTCTGTGAATGCAAAATGTTGCAACTGTGGTGGGGATAATATTTCCGAATTCCCTGAGTGCCCTGTTAGGGTGAAAGAGGTTGAGGTGTCAAGGATCAGGGCTGTACAGCAAATCTCCTATGTGGAGGCGGTGAAGAGCGTTGAAGGGGCAGATATGGCGGTGGATGCACCACAACCATTTGCAAATGTTATACTTTAACCAAGCGATCTGGATACACTTATTGTGAAAAAGGTGGATTTTGTAGCATTTATAGCCACAGTTATTAATTGTACTGCTCAAGTGTCCAAGAAGTCCAAGAAGCTGGACATCATTATATCTGCAGCCGAGAAGTTTTTGGGCCTCTAAGACTTAACGGCAGAAGCACTACAAGGACTACTGTCCCCAGGAAATGTTCCGCCATCACAGAATCCTTCTGAGCCTGTGTAGGGACCTGATTAAAACAAAAAAGCAGGCTGATTTAGTTTAATTAACATTTTGTTACTGATAGTTTGTATATTTATTTTTATTTTTTGGTAGGCTGGACAATAGAACGAGTCAAAATTCACCCAAGGCTGAAAAACAGCAATAGAACATTGGCTAAGCTGGAACACTAGCGCGAGTCCATAGCAAATTAATTGAATCGAACGCTTGCAGAGCCTATTTTGACTGGAATTATGCTTAGAATTCCATTTAGCCTAAATGGCACACTTTTAAAAAAAAATCACTTTTCATATTACCACTACAATCTGTTCTTAGGATGAAACTGGAAGAAAAAAAATTGTGTAGAATGTAAACATCTGCACCTCAATGGTATCAACTGTGTCTGCGTAATGAGGAAGTAGGGAAAAAATGAAAACTTCAGACTATTTCTGGTCTAGTGATCGATGACAACCGAACTCGCTGCCCAGACTTACATAATTACAAAGAGGAGATTCATCTCCCAAATATCACTATTTCTAAAACAAGCCATAGAATGTTGGTTGCAATTTCAATTTAATCCTCCAGAAACGACAGAACAGATAATGCAACAAATATTGTGGTTAAACTGAAATATACTAATTGATTAAAAAATGTTATTTTTTGAAAAAATGTCTTAAAAAGGTATAATCTTCGTAAATAATATCATAGGTAGGACTGGTGGAGTTATGTCGCACATGCAGCTACCCAAAATTACAACCAAATAATTGCAGCATTACCGCAAAAATGGAAGAGGAAAGTGGAAGGGGGAAAAAGTAAGGAAGTTGTCTGTCGGCCCTGCATTAAAGAACATAATTGGTTAAAGAAAATTGTGATAAATAAAAAAGTATACCAGTTTAATTTAAGGACCAAAGGATTGACAGCCATCCCATTTGATTGCAAAATAGTTGGGAAGAGATTTTTTGACGTACCGATTTCATGGCATAGTGTTTATGAACTGATACGCAAAACGACACCGTAAGAATTCCGGCTCTCACAGACCTGTTAGTTTTTCTTTAAGAAGCCCTCCTGTTCTCTACTCATTACCTTTATTAACTGCACCTGTTTGAACTCATTACCTGTATAAAAGACACCTGTCCACACACTCAATCAAACAGACTCCAACCTCTCCAAAATGGCCAAGACCAGAGAGCTGTGTAAGGACATCGGGGATACAATTGTAGACCTGCACAAGGCTGGGATGGGCTACAGGACAATAGGCAAGCAGCTTGGTGAGAAGGCAACAACTGTTGGCGCAATTATTAGAAAATGGAAGAAGTTCAAGATGGGGGCTCCATGCAAGGTCTCACCTCATGGGGCATCAATGATCATGAGGAAGGTGAGGGATCAGCCCAGAACTACACGGCAGGACCTGGTCAATGACCTGAAGAGAGCTGGGACCACAATCTCAAAGAAAACCATTAGTAACACACTACGCCGTCATGGATTAAAATCCTGTAGCGCACGCAAGGTTCCATTGCTCAAGCCAGCGCATGTCCAGGCCTGTCTGAAGTTTGCCAATGACCATCTGGATGATCCAGAGGAGGAATGGGAGAAGGTCATGTGGTCTGATGAGACAAAAATATAGCTTTTTGGTCTAAACTCCACTCGCCGTGTTTGGAGGAAGAAGAAGGATGAGTACAACCCCAAGAACACCATCCCAACCGTGAAGCATGGAGGTGGAAACATCATTCTTTGGGTATACTTTTCTGCAAAGGGGACAGGACGACTGCACCGTATTGAGGGGAGGATGGATGGGGCCATGTATTGTGAGATCTTGGCCAACAACCTCCTTCCCTCAGTAAGAGCATTGAAGATGGGTCGTGGCTGGGTCTTCCAGCATGACAACGACCTGAAACACACAGCCAGGGCAACTAAGGAGTGGCTCCGTAAGAAGCATCTCAAGGTCCTGGAGTGGCCTAGTCAGTCTCCAGACCTGAACCCAATAGAAAATCTTTGGAGGGAGCTGATAGTCCGTATTGCCCAGCGACAGCCCCGAAACCTGAAGGATCTGGAGAAGGTCTGTATGGAGGAGTGGGCCAAAATCCCTGCTGCAGTGTGTGCAAACCTGGTCAAGACCTACAGAAAATGTATGATCTCTGTAATTGCAAACGAAGGTTTCTGTACCAAATATTAAGTTCTGCTTTTCTGATGTATCAAATACTTATGTCATGCAATAAAATGCAAATCAATTACTTAAAAATCATACAATGTGATTTTCTGGATTCCATCTCTCACAGTTGAAGTGTACCTATGATAAAAATTACAGACCTCTACATGCTTTGTAAGTAGGAAAACCTGCAAAATCGGCAGTGTATCAAATACTTGTTCTCCCCACTGTATATGTATGTATGTATTTATTTGTGTATATATATTTATGCGAGAGAAAAAAACCTATGGGGGATTGGAAGTGATGCAGACAATTACATTGATGGAAGTTACAATCTATCTGCAATATTAAAGCTGATCTACCCCCAAGAAAAAAAAGGGGGAAAATTAGGAGATTCTCCTGATTAAAATTGTGTCCGACTTGAAAAAATCCAAATATACACACTGAGAGATATTTGGCCAAATAGACCGACATGCTTCTCCATAGGAAAACAATGAGCGGAGTTCAGGGTTCCAATAGCAAAAGGTATTTTGGGGCTAGCATTTGATGACAACCGAGCTCGCTGCCCAGACTTACATAATTACAAAGAGGAGATTCTCTTGATTAAAATGGTGCCCGACTTGAAAAAAATCTAAATATACACATTGCGAGATATTTTGCGAAATAGACAGACATAGCTATATTTCCCCTATAGAAAACAATGGGACGACCTCAGAGTTCCATGAGTAATTTTTTGTTGTTGTTGACGTTTTAACTACCAGCGTGGGCAGGTCTCATTGCCAACAATAGCGAAGCAGGCATTGTGAAGTAGAACAATGAATGGGTTGGGAATAAAACATTCGGAAGGCGAGTTGGTGCCACGGTGCTCAATAGAACTAATAGGAGCTGGCAGGGTGAAAAAAGCCCTAAAATAAGGCCTGTTTTGTCGTGATTACTTCAAAACTACGACAAGCAGCTGGGACATATGGTAAAAATTTGAAACTGGGCTCCACGGCGGATGCAATTAACTAGTTTTTATCCTAAAAAAACGTTGTTAAAAATGTAATGTGTCCAGACTATTTTTGGATCGTTATTAACAACCTCTACAGTAGGTGGCGGAATGCACATATAATTGTTGCAAAAGCCATTATAACAAAAGAAGAAGAAGAAGGACAGATTTTCAGCGGAGTTGGCATTTCGCTTCCTCTTTATATCGATGTGGCGTGTGTTTACAACAGCCAGTGTCAAACACCACAGAAGAAGAACAGCCAGTGTGGGCGAGGAGTTCACGGGAGGGGACTATAAAGCTCAGTGGAGGGGACACTGGGAGCTACGAGTAGCTATAATGCACGGCCCCATGTTGCAAGGATCTGTACACAATTCCTGGAAACTGAAAATGTCTGTTTTTCCGTGGCCTGCATACTCGTCAGCCATGTCACCCATTGAGCATGTTTGGGATGCTCTGGATCGACATGTATGACAGCGTGTTGCAGTTCCTGCCAATATCCAGCAACTTCGCACAGCCATTGAAGAGTGGGATATCATTCCAAAGGCCACAATCAACAGCCTGATCAACTCTATGCAAAGGAGATGTCGCGCTGCATGAGGCAAATGCCCTCAAAATTGTCAAAGACTCCAGCCACCCTAGTCATAGACTGTTCTCTCTGCTACCGCACGGCAAGCGGTACCGGAGTGCCAAGTCTATGTCCAAAATAATTCTCAACAGCTTCTACCCCCAAGCCATAAGACTCCTGAACAGCTAATCATGGCTACCCGGACTATTTGCACTGCCCCCCCACCCCCACTCCCCACCCCATCTTTTTACGCTGCTGCTACTCTGTTAATTATTTATGCATAGTCACTTTAACTCTACCCACATGTACATATTACTTCAACTACCTCAACTAGCCGGTGCCCCCGCACATTGACTCTGCACCGGTACCCCCCTGTATATATAGCCTCCCTACTGTTATTTTATTTTACTTTTGCTCTTTTTTTCTCAACACTTTTTTGTTGTTGTTTTATTTGACTTTTTTATTAAAAATAAACGCACTGTTGGTTAAGGGCTGTAAGTAAGCATTTCACTGTAATGTCTGCACCTGTTGTATTTGGCGCATGTGGCCAATAAAATGTGATTTGATTTGATTTGAAATGGTCACACGCTGACTGGTTTTCTGATCCACGCACCTACCTTTTTTTTTTTAAGGTATCGGTGACCAACCGACGCATCTCTGTATTCTCAGTCATCTGTAGCTCAGTAAAATCTTTTGAAATTGTTGTGTTTATACTTTTGTTCAGTGTATTTTAGCTCAGTTACCCCAGACCTGACAGTGTGCCTTTCAACTAATCTATTTTGTGTTCAAACCCTCAGGAAACTATGATGTGATTGCTGTAAACGGGCACCCTCAGCAGCTCTTCCAGCAGATGCTGCTGACCAAGCTGCCCACCATCAGACAAGTAAGGATGCTCTCCCATAGGAAGCAAGGGCTGAAGGGGCACCAATGGTCTGCACTTTGATACTTCCCTTCATGGACTAAATAGCAATGGATTTGTACAATTGGTTAGTCTAGCTCAGTGTTCCTATTTCTTGCCTAATGGGCAACAGTGTGAACATTGTCATCCCTACCTGTGCTATAACACCTCATTGAACTACTCAATAAGACAACACTTGGGTAAATTGATTGAATGATTTATGACAACATGCATTAAACCAGAACATAGTTATTGTGAACAATAAATAACAGTAGGATATGTGAATTTAATTGTGACTAGTGCACTTATCATCAGTTATACATTGATAATCTGTGTTTTAGGTTTCCATCCATGCTAACATTTAAGGCATCATTTGTGCTCTTTTTTTCACAGGCGGTTCTGGCTGATGACCTGTCTCCATAGCTGATAGAAACCGGGACGGCATATCATCCCCAATGATACAACTAATATTTTCTAACTGTAATGATGAAGAAGAGGAGGGCAGATTTATCCATTGCTTTAAGTCTTCAGTCAAAATTACATTTACATTTTACATTTACATCATTTAGCAGACGCTCTTATCCAGAGCGACTTACAAATTGGTGCATTCACCTTATAGCCAGTGGGATAACCACTTTACAATGTATTTTTTATTTTTATTTTATTTTTTTATTTTTTTGGGGGGGGGGGGGGGGGGGGGGGTAAGGGGGGATAGAAGGATTACTTTATCCTATCCCAGGTATTCCTTAAAGAGGTGGGGTTTCAAGTGTCTCCGGAAGGTGGTGAGTGACTCCGCTGTCCTGGCGTTGTGAGGGAGCTTGTTCCACCATTGGGGTGCCAGAGCAGCGAATAATTTTGACTGGCAGGGAGCCCAGCCAACAGCGAGTTGCAGTAATCCAGACGGGAGATGACAAGTGCCTGGATTAGGACCTGTGCCGCTTCCTGTGTAAGGCAGGGTCGTACTCTCCGAATGTTGTAGAGCATGAACCTACAGGATCGTGTCACCGCCTTGATGTTAGCGGAGAACGACAGGGTGTTGTCCAGGGTCACGCCAAGGCTCTTCGCTCTCTGGGAGGAGGACACAACGGAGTTGTCAACCGTGATGGTGAGATCATGGAAAGGGCAGTCCTTCCCCGGGAGGAAGAGCAGCTCCGTCTTGCCAAGGTTCAGCTTGAGGTGGTGATCCGTCATCCACAATGATATGTCTGCCAGACATGCAGAGATGCGATTCGCCACCTGGTTATCAGAAGGGGGAAAGGAGAAGATTAGTTGTGTGTCGTCTGCGTAGCAATGATAGGAGAGGCCATGTGAGGATATGACAGAGCCAAGTGACTTGGTGTATAGCGAGAATAGGAGAGGGCCTAGACCTGAGCCCTGGGGGACACCAGTGGTGAGAGCACCTGGTGCGGAGACAGCTTCTCGCCACGCCACTTGGTAGGAGCAACCGGTCAGGTAGGACGCAATCCAAGAGTGAGCCGCGCCGGAGATGCCCAGCTCGGAGAGGGTGGAGAGGAGGATCTGATGGTTCAGAGTATCAAAGGCAGCAGACAGGTCTAGAAGGACAAGAGCAGAGGAGAGAGAGTTAGCTTTAGCAGTGCGGAGAGCCTCCGTGACACAGAGAAGAGCAGTCTCAGTTGAATGACCAGTCTTGAAACCTGACTGGTTTGGATCAAGAAGGTCATTCTGAGAGAGATAGCAAGAGAGTTGGCTAAAGACGGCACGCTTAAGAGTTTTGGAGAGAAAAGAAAGAAGGGATACTGGTCTGTAGTTGTTGACATCAGAGGGATCGAGTGTTGGTTTTTTGAGAAGGGGTGCAACTCGCTCTCTTGAAGACGGAAGGGACATAGCCAGCGGTCAAGGATGAGTTGATGAGCGAGGTGAGGTAAGGGAGAAGGTCACCGGAGATGGTCTGGAGAAGAGAGGAGGGGATAGGGTCAAGCGGGCAGGTTGTTCGGCGGCCGGCCGTCACAAGTCGCAAGATTTTATCTGGAGAGAGAGGGGAGAAAGAAGTCAAAGCATAGGGTAGGGCAGTGTGAGCAGGACCAGCAGTGTCATTTGACTTAACAAACGAGGATCGATGTCGTCAACCTTCTTTTCAAAATGGTTGATGAAGTCATCCACAGAGAGGGAGGAGGGGGGAGGGGGAGGAGGATTCAGCAGGGAGGAGAAGGTGGCAAAGAGCTTCTTAGGGTTAGAGGCAGATGCTTGGAATTTAGAGTGGTAGAAAGTGGCTTTAGCAGCAGAAACAGATGAAGAAAATGTAGAGAGGAGGGAGTGAAAAGATGCCAGGTCCGCAGGGAGTCTAGTTTTCCTCCATTTCCGCTCGGCTGCCCGGAGCCCTGTTTTGTGAGCTCGCAATGAGTCATCAAGCCACGGAGCTGGAGGGGAGGACCGAGCCGGCCGGGAGGATAGGGGACATAGAGAGTCAAAGGATGCAGAAAGGGAGGAGAGGAGGGTTGAGGAGGCAGAATCAGGAGATTGGAGGGAGAAGGATTGAGCAGAGGGAAGAGATGATAGGATGGAAGAGGAGAGAGTAGCGGGAGAGAGAGAGCGAAGGTTGCGATGGCGCATTACCATCTGAGTAGGGGCAGAGTGAGTAGTGTTGGAGGAGAGCGAGAGAGAAAAGGATACAAAGTAGTGGTCAGAGACATGGAGTGGAGTTGCAGTGAGATTAGTAGAAGAACAGCATCTAGTAAAGATGAGGTCAAGCGTATTGCCTGCCTTGTGAGTAGGGGGGGACGGTGAGAGGGTGAGGTCAAAAGAGGAGAGGAGTGGAAAGAAGGAGGCAGAGAGAAATTAGTCAAAGGTAGACGTAGGGAGGTTGAAGTCACCCAGAACTGTGTGGGGTGAGCCATCCTTAGGAAAGGAACTTATCAAGGCGTCAAGCTCATTGATGAACTCTCCAAGGGAACCTGGAGGGCGATAAATGACAAGGATGTTAAGCTTGAATGGGCTAGTGACTGTGACAGCATGGAATTCAAATGAGGAGATAGACAGATGGGTCAGGGGAAAAAGAGAGAATGTCCACTTGGGAGAGATGAGGATTCCTGTGCCACCACCCCGCTGACCAGATGCTCTCGGGGTATGCGAGAACACATGGTCAGACGAGGAGAGAGTAGTAGGAGTAGCAGTGTTTTCAGTGGTAATCCATGTTTCCGTCAGCGCCAAGAAGTCGAGGGATTGGAGGGTAGCATAGGCTGAGATGAACTCTGCCTTGTTGGCAGCAGAACGGCAGTTCCAGAGGCTGCCCGAGACCTGGAACTCCACGTGGGTGGTGCGTGCAGGGACCACCAGGTTAGAGAGGCAGCAGCCACGCGGTGTGAGGCGTTTGTATAGCCTGTGCGGAGAGGAGAGAACAGGGATAGACAGAGGCATAGTTGACATTACAGTGCCACTTTGTTACCACTAGTCATATATTCAATAAGCTGTTCTGCTAAATGAACAATATAGAAATATTCTTGCTCTATAATGAGGTTCTGCCAATCATACCAAGGAAACCTACAGTAGTTGAACACCGTGTAGATAGTAACCTTTTCGTTGAACATCAGTGATTCTAAGAACAAGAATAACCTGTAGGACAATGTCTCTATCACAGGTCACCAAAGGTACAGTAAGGTATGTCCTTAATAAAATAATTTGTGTGATGGTTAATTGTGCATGCCTCATTTTCCAGTCGACATGGAACAACTTAATATGCAAAATAGTTATACCTGTGGCTTGCAAAACCGACTCAGTGCCCTTGTTACTGTCCTCCCTGAGATTTGAAGGTTGGACAGTTCGATCCCTGGCCGAGTCATACCAAAGACTGTAAAAATGGGACCTGATGTGTCTGCTTGGCACTCAAGATAGAGATAGATTGGGGGTACGGCCCTGCGATAGACTAGCGTCCTGTCCAGGGGATGTAGTTGTACACCAAGCTGCCTCACACTACAGAAACAGGAGATGGACTCCTGCTCCTATGAGCTGTTGTGGCTCGCACAAGCCAAGGCTCGTGCAAAGCTACGCTCTTTCTTACTTTGGCTTGCAGCTTTAACAATATTGAGTCAATGAACAGCTTTAATGCTCAATAAAATATGGTGTCACAGTTCTGAAGGGGCTGAGCAGGCAGTTGGGCTTCCTATCTCTTGTGGGGATACCATATGACAACCAGCAGTTTTTGTAAATACTGTCCCACCAAGGACTAACTCAGACTAATGGCCAAAGGAGTCCTTCTTGCTCTCACACACCGTCACTGTGTCAATATATATTTCTGTTAGACCAGAATGATTTTAGTAGGTTATGTCTCATCTACTCGTCTCTTAAAATGTGTTGACTTGCCTCTCACCACAGCTAGCTAGCTAACATGTCAAACCTTTGTAGAAAAGTATTTTCTTACAAAAATAAATGTTGTAGCCTTCAAATCAGACAACAGGAACTGTTTAAGAATCTGCCTCTCTGGTACTGTCCTCTGCGTTCATATTTTTGTTCAGTATAGATAGCTAGCTACATATACTAGTCATCATTGCTAATTGCTTGCAGCAAGCACCATGCCCGGTCTGTCTCCCCATGTGTCCTCCCGCGAACTCCTTGCTCACTGACTGTCCTAGCCAGCAAGGCAAATATTATCAGTATATAGTACAGCTTCGCCTCTTCCTCTCTGGTCCAGAAATACTTTACGAAATACCAGTATTTATGTCTGAGCATAGATAGCAAGCCCAGGCAACCTCTTCTGCCTCACGTTACCAAAACCCCGCCCACCGTGTTTGAGTGACACATCTAACACATAGAAAATGAAAACGCAATGAGGAAAATAAGACTAAATGAAGCGTTGCAATTAATTTCTCGAATTTGATTTATACTAATTTTGACAGTCTTAAACCACACATTTCAATTGAGAATTCATTTTATTTTTGTCACAATTCATCCTGTCCCAACCTAGGTTGAAGATGGGAATTTGACACACATGTCAGGGGTTTAAGAGTAATGGGATAGGTGAGAGTAGGGGGTAATGGTAGGGTGTAGGGAAAGACTAATATGTCACCATTCTGTCCAGGAACTTGGAGTGTATCTGCATGTCCTCCTCCCACACCAGACGCCTCTTCTCAAACGTATCATCCCTCAGCTCTGACACACATACACACAAACATGTAAATAGGGTAACATTCCTAATAGTGTGTGTCTCTGTACTTGTATTTACCTGTGTGTATTTGGAGCAGCAGGAGCCTCATGTTGACGGGAGAGCCCACCTGCACTCGGCTGGCCAGGTGCCTAAACAGGAACAGGAAATGACATCACACAGGAAGAAAGATGGCTGGAGCAGTGGTGTCCTGTTTGTCCCAGGTTCCCCTGGTGTTAGCTGGGTTACTGTAAAAGCGCTTTGTGACAACTGCTGATATATCAAAAAAAGAAGGCCATATATAATTTGGATTGATTGTAGAAGTGACGTCCACTTACCCGTCAGATAGGAAGTAGCAGTGCCAACACTGCCAAGTGGCTGGGATGTCCTCCACTAAGTCCACCGTCCTCTCCACCACCTCCACTCCCACCGTCTGCACCCTAGCTCCCTCTGACACCAGTTTGACCCATTGGCCAACCAGACTCTTCGCGCATTTGGGTGGAAGTGTCTGGGAACGAGATTAAATCCTTTCTATGGGGAAATGATGACCGTGTGTGTCTGTATGCTCATCCATTCCTGTGTGTGTTACCTGTAGGAAGTGGTTTTGCTGCTCCATGTCTATGGATGTTCTTCTCTACTGAACATGTGTAGGATGTGAGGGATTGTAAGGGACTGCAATTCTGTATCCAGCTTCTCTATGGAGAATGAATGAAGATACAAAGTCAATTTAGTTAATCACACATTACACACTATCCCTCTCTAGAAATATGTAATTATATTCTAGTATAATGTATGATAATTACCCTACGAGGTCCGGAGCCTGCTAGTTTTCTGTCCTACCTGATAATTAATTGCCCTCACCTGGTATCCCAGGTCTAAATCAGTCCCTGATTAGAGGGGAACAATTAAAAAAGGCAGTGGAACTGGCTTCGAGGTCCAGAGTGTAGTTTGAGGGCTCTAGTATATATACTGAACCAAAATACAGTGCCGTGAAAAAGTGTTAGCCTATTTTCATATTTTCTCCACTTTTGCATATTTTTTGTACTGAATGTTATCAGATCTTCAACCAAAACCTAATATTAGATAAAGGGAACCTGAGTGAATTAATAACACAACAATTACATACTTATTTCATTTATTTCATAAACAAAGTTATGCAACACCCAATACCCCTGTGTGAAAAAGTAATTGTCCCCTTACACTCAATAACTGGTTGTGCCACCTTTCGCTGCAATGACTACAACCAAACACTTCCTGTAGTTGTTGATCAGTCTCTCACGTTGCTGTGGAGGAATTTTGGCCCACTCTTCCATGCAGAACTGCTGTAACTCAGCGACATTTGTAGGTTTTCAAGTATAAACTGCCCGTTTCAAGTCCTGCCACAACGTCTCAATTGGGATTAGGTCTGGACTTTGACTAGGCCATTCCAAAACGTTCAATGTTTAGCTTTTTAGCCATTTTCACGTAGACTTGATTGTTTGTTTTTGATCATTGTCTTGCTGCATGACCCAGCTGCACTTCAGCTTCAGCTCACAGACGGATGGCCTGACATTCTCCTGTAGAATTCTCTGATACAGAGCGGAATTCATGGTTCCTTTTTTTATGGCAAGTCGTCTTTGAAATTGTTGCATTTATATTTTTGTTCAGTGCACAAAGCCATACCATGCAAGTCAGGAGTGTTGTGCCTGCCTATATGTGTAGTGTCACTGTCAACTTCAATATCACCCAGTGTTGCAGGTGTAGTGGTGGCCATACTAAGTATACTCACCTATACTCACTAATTACCAATGAGAATGATTGAACGATCCATCTTAATTCCTTTCATCTCTGCCATTATTAGGTGGTGGAAATGACCACCTATAGCTAGTTACCTACACCATATAGAAAATTGTTGATAATTAATTCACCTGATGGCAGAGAGAGGGTGATGGTCAATACTTGGTATAAGCCACGTTAGCTTGGGCTGGATGGTCTTGAAGCATCCTTGTAGTGTACACACACACAAGTTTGGTATGATAGCTAGCTTTAGCTTATAGCTCGATGGCTTTTCATAAAAGCTCCCTGTCTTGTCTGTCAGTAAAGCCACCAAGTATTGAAGGAAGGCAGCTAGCTAGCTAACGTTACTTGTTGGTAGCCCTTATTATAACTAACCTGGCGAAAGCTAGCTAGAGCAATGGTCAGGTAACATTTTAGTCACGTAGCAGACACGCATATCCAGAGTGACTTACAGTGGTGAGTGCATACATTTTCATACTGGTCTCCCATGGGAATTGAACCCACAACAGTGGCATTGCAAGCTCCATGCTCTACCAACTGAATGTGTCAGTGTTGTATTGGATAGTACCATGGAAATGGAGTATTACACAATTTGCTATTTATTTTTCAAATTGGCAAGCATTACGCAGAGTCAATCATGAAAATGATAGTGCAATATCTTTTTTTGCATTTCAATTAGAATTCACAAACAATGCAAACACATTTAGGAAAAGGAATTGCAAACATGATATTGATTTATCATTTGACCATTTACATTTCCAATTGAGTTTCGGTAGCTAAATGCTTCTATCGAGAGAGGCTAGAGAGGCTCAGAGATATAGGATCAGTCATGATGTAACATGATGTCTCATATGCAGAGACTGTAAAACAGATTGGTGGAACTACTAGGTGGACTGATGGAGCTACCATGGCTGCTCCCGTAGTAATTGGACCTACTGTCAGAACTGGTGCTTCTACTGGTTTCAAGGCATGTTCAGAAATCTTGCTCCCATAAATGTGCTGTGCCAAAGGACACTTTGATAGTATATTAAATGGACTTCATAGCTTTCATTGGAAAGGTTATCAACACGACTCGGATTGTGGAAAGCAGAAATGCTAGGTTGAAGATTATTGTGGAATGGCAACAGAGTTATTAACAGATGTTACTGTTGACATGATTTTTAAAATGCTGAATAATCCTAAAGATGGATTAGCAACAAAGATTTTATAACTAAACCAAGATAGACCATAGCCTGTCGTTTCCAATGGGAACAAATTAGTCATAGTGGGCAGAACAAGCAAGGAGGTGGGCAGAGCCAAGCACGAGCTAGCGAGAACCGTTTTTAGTTTTTATTTATTCGCACCAAATAAAAGAAGTGAAAGACAAAACAGTACAGTACAGATAAAAAACTGGTAAAAATAGTGTGCAGGTGAGGTTGGAAGCCCAAAAGGGCTTATATGAAAACCACACCACAAATATAAGTACAACAAACTTTGTTCAATCAGTTAAACAAAGCATATCAATTATAATTGTACACGATATACTCAGTATACAAGAAAAACCATGTTTGATTAGGTGTGTGTGCATGTGAGTGTGACAGTTAGGCTACATGGAGGAGATTATTGGGTAGTTTGGTTGATCAGGCTGACCCCCTGTCTTCGCTTGAAGTTATTGAGGTGATGATAAGGTTTTCGCAATGTGAAGATAAGAATTTCAGAGTATGATACCTCTGTATCTGACAGAGAATAGACTATGTGAGGTGCGGCAGTGGGGAGGGCGAAGGTTATCACAGTGTCTTGTCTTATATACACTACAGGTCAAAAGTTTTAGAACACCTACTCATTCAAGTGTTTTTCTTTATTTTTACTATTTTCTACATTGTAGAATAATAGTGAAGACATCAAAACTTTGAAATAACACATATGGAATCATGTAATAACCAAAAAAGTGTTAAACAAATACAAATATATTTTATATTTGAGATTCTTCAAATAGCCACCCTTTGTCTTGATGACAGCTTTGCAAACTCTTGGCATTCTTTCAACCAGCTTCATAAGGTAGTCACCTGGAATGCATTTCAATTAACAGGTGTGCCTTCTTAAAAGTTAATTGGTGGAATTTCTTTCCTTCTTAATGTGTTTTATTATGGCAAGTCCATATTATGGCAAGAGCAGCTCAAATAAGCAAAGGGAAACGACAGTCCATCATTACTTTAGTAATCCAAGGGATTTCCATCAGTTTTCAAACATTTATTTGACTGAGAGGAACCCACATTCACAAAAAAACGTATTAAATTCACATGAAATAACAATAAATTGAGATGGGATAGTTGTAGATGACTTTTTCTTATTCAACAGTTGATTGATGATTTTCAAAGTCGACTTTATATTATTTAAGGATTCTTGGAATTTGTCAGTAAAATATATTTTGGGGGATATCCGAAGTAACTGAGGATTTTTGAGACCAGTTGTAAACCAAGGTTTCCAGAACCCTTCTGCTACTCTCTTACCTGGTGTAACTAAGGGAAAGCAGTGGTAAAATACAGAATTGAAAGATGTGAGAAAAGTCTGGTAAGCAGACTCCACATCGGCCTGATTATAAAAGAAATCCCATGAAATATCATCAATCAACATCTTAAAGTGCTAACAATTATTTTTGTTAAATATTCTACATTGAATGCTATTAATCATTCCGATCTGTTCATTTCCAGCTGCAAAGAGAAGTGGAAAATTGGAAAGTCGTCAGAAATGTCAGTATAAAGTATATCTGTATTAGCCACATTATTCAAAGAATTTGTAAAAAAAAATATTAGCAATAAGGGTGGCAGATGAACTGGCGCGTTCTAGCATGCATCTGCATATTTCCGTTAAGGAACCCCTACTCTGTGGAGTGCGCGTGTGCAATAACTCAATTCGCCTTTGCACTCCTTCTAAACAACGCGATTTTTTAAAACTTTTGCAAACTGTAAAGTCTACAAAACATAGTCCACTCTGTTCATAACATATTCTAGTTTTGGGAACAGAAAACTGTATTAAGATCAAATGTTTCATCGATGAGAAAATGTGCAGAATGTCGGCCCAAACCTCGTTCTATCTTCTCCCACTGCCGGCCATTGGGCTTCCTCTCACGACCATATTTGGTCGTGAGTGGAAACGCTAAGCGGATGCTTCACATTTATACATCCGGTGAAATATCTGTCTCATTGTTCTACACCCGATTAGACAACAATCGGGTGCGTTCTATCTTTGATAGCATGAACAAAAGAAGCTCCGCCTACTTCTCTCATTCCAGGAAGTATATTGCCGCGGTCTCTCTCCGTCAAATCATGAACTGCAAATCAAAAATCCCTCTGCTATCAATACTACAGCTATGAATACGAATGGCTATAAAGTATCACGCAATTTAAAGATCATTCAACGGTGGCTAGCTTTAGTTTAACGCAGGTTTTATAGTATGTCTAGGTAGCTAGCTAGCTTGTTAGTCCATGTGGTACCATCGTAAACGGCTAACTTTAGCTAGCTAGCTAGTAGGTAGTTGACAGGTTCAACCATGATGTTTACGGTTTAGCATGCTATTTTTAGATAGCACAAATCTACATAAGGTAGGCTTTTGTGCTGGGTCAGAATTGTGAGCTGTGCCATTATTTTCCTTCATCGAGGTTTTGTTGTCACAAAAACAACATAATTACATCATCAAACAGATATTTCAAAGATGGACTTGTCCCATATGCTGCAAGACCTACAACTAGGTATGGCTCCTGAAGAGGGACATTCCCCAGCAGGACCTGATGCGCTGCTCTCCCGTCCAGTGGCTGAGGTCCTGCTTCATGTCCAGGAGAAACTCAAGGCACCAGGGCTCACCACAGAACAGAGTGAAGCGATCCTTCATATTGTGGAGCAACTATTCAGACTGGGGGACAGACACTGGCTCTTCTCTGAGTGTTGCAGCAATCAGAGCACAGACATGACAAGGGAGTATGTAGACTTTGTGAGCTCCCTGACACTGTATGCTGCTTTGCCATTGTGTGAGAATGACAGTGGTGCATTACCAGAGAGTTCCTATGAGGCCATCCCTGCCAGAGCCCGTGCCGTGAGTTCAGTAGTCTTAGCCCTGGTACAAAGACATGGGAATGGAGGAGAGGCTGTTTCCAGCCACTGCCAAGCCACCTCCTGGGTCTTCCTCACAGGTCCACTTGCCCCCATCTTGTGTGTGTTTGCGGTGACCCATATGCAAGAGCAGGCATGGACCAGTAAGGCCTCTAGAACAGCTGCATCTGACCTCCTGGCCTCAGTGGTCCAGGCAGGGGACTGGGAGACCACCTCACAGCTTCTGTGTGGGAAGAACAACACCGAGCGCCAACCAGGAGTCCTTGGCTCCATCTTGGAAATCCTGCAGGCGGATTTAAAAAGGTGAGTTCCGTCAAAATAGCTTACTAGTAAATAGTGCAAATTGAAATGATTAAGAACATTTCAAACACTTGAATCTCTGCGTTGTTGACCATATTTCATCAACATTCCCGACATCAAAACTGAACATCATCTGGATTATTTTTTCATTCCGTGCATCATGCTGTGAATATTCTAAATGTGTCGTTTATGATGTCTTGCAGGGACAGCTGGAAGCGAAACCAGGCCACTAAGCATGTATTTGCCTGGATCCTCATGCAGGTGGGCCGGCCGTGGCTGACAGACTATCTGGAGAAGGTTTTCCCCCCTTCACTGCTGATGTCAGATGATTACTGCACTGACAACCAAGTGCTGGGAGTGCGCTGCCTGAATCACATTGTCCTCAATGTGGTGAGATGTACTTTATCTCTCAGAATTCTTAGATAATGACATCATCTACAGTAATGCGTTGTAAAAGTATGTGTGGTTTGTGTATCTGTTCAATGAACGTCTCCCCCTTTCAGCCTGCTGCCGATCTCTGTCATTACAACAGGGCCCAGGTGCTCTACCATGCCCTCTTCAACCACCTCTACACGTCTGAGCCTCAGCTTATTGAGGTAATGCTGTGGCTTTCAATGGCATTAACAGCTTTTGTATATACAATGCACTGACAAACATCTCATAACAACACACTTTGTCTGTACGAGTTGAACTGGTGACCAAGTAGCCACATTCACATCATGGTATTCTATTGCTCCATATACTGTATCTCCCCCTCTGTGTCTCAGGTGGTCCTTCCATGCCTGATAGACCTTCTGCCTATGTTGGAGAAAGACCCTGCTTGCACTGGGCTCCCCAGGAAGCCTAACCGTTATGACGAGGTGCTGCGGCTGACCCTCATCCATATGGAGATGGAACATAAACTTGTACTTCGGAGTGTCTATGCCAAGTGTCTGGGACACTTAATTGAAAAGTGAGGTCTATCTCCTCTTGCTAACAATTGAATGGATTTTCACTACACTATTATTACGCTATATGAGTCTCGGTGAGGAATTGCATTTGTTGTGATCTCCTGGTTATCTGGTAAATGCCATTTTAAATGTAAGACATTTAGGAAATTAACTTTTGGATTGTGCTTTTCTTTTGTTAGGATGGGTATCGTCATTGTTCGCCATCTGAAACGATTGGAAAGAGTAATCATTGGGTATCTAGAGATCTCAGACGGTCCTGAAGAACAGACTAGACTGGCTATCCTGGATGCTTTAGAAAAGACCCTGCTCATCGCCTGGCCAAGGTTGTCATTACTCCCAGCAAATAAATTAGACTATAATCAAAATCCCATCTCTGTCTTTGTGGTCATGCTGAGTGTTTGTGTCCTCTGGACTTGCAGAATGGAGTGCCGTCTTTCCGCTCTGGTGCAGAGTCTGTTGAGGCTACTGTGTGACCTGTCCACAGAGTCCCTACCCCCAGCAGTGAGAGAGGAGCTTGTTACCAAGGCCACTCATTGCCTGCTGCTGCTGGACCACTGCACCCAGGGCAAGCTCAAGGTATGCATAAAAGAGTATCACTGTACCACGCAGGGTCTTCGGTCGGCTATTAACCTCCAAGTATATTACCTGTTGAATACAACTTGGCAATAATCAGAAAATGATTTAGGGCTCGATTCAATCTGTACTGCTGAAGAGCTGCGCTACTGTGCGATAGGTATTTAAAGGCAATAATTCAGTGCTAGCGGAGACCGCATTCACAGTAAACGCTACATACGTCAGCTCAATCGGAAATTACCTTTACATTTCAATCGAGCTAGAAAGACGATTTTCAGCGATACGGATTGATGCGAGCCCCTAGAGCAGCCATACTCAACAGATCTGGACCTAGAACGGGGTCAATACAGACCACGAGTCCATACAGACTTTTTCCAAATGTTGTTACGTTACAGCCTTACTATAAAATGGATTCAATTGTCCCCCCCCCCCCCCCCCCCATCAATCTACACACAATACCCCATAATGACGAAGCAAAAACCGTTATTTTTTATTTGCACATTTATAAATTTATAAATAACTGAAATATCACATTTACAAAAGTATTCAGACCCTTTACTCAGTATTTTGTTGAAGCACCTTTGGCAGCGATTATAGCCTCAAGTCTTCTTGGGTATGACGCTACAAGCTTGGCACACCTATATTTGGGGAGTTTCTTCTCTGCAGATCCTCTCAAGCTCACAGGTTGGATGGGGAGCGGCTCTGCACAGCTATTTTCAGGTCTCTCCACAGATGTTCTATCGGTTTCAAGTCCGGGCTCTGGCTGGGCCACTCAAGGACATTCAGAGACTTGTCCCGAAGCCACTCCTGCATTGTCTTGGCTGTGTGCTTAGGGTCGTTGTCCTGTTGGAAGGTGAACCTTCGCCCCCAGTCTGAGGTCCTGAGTGCTCTGGAACAGGTTTTCATCAAGGATCTCTCTGTACTTTGCTCCGTTCATCTTTCCCTCGATCCTGAATAGTCTCCCAGTCCCTGCCGCTGAAAAACATCCCCACAGCATGATGCTGCCACCACCATGTTTCACCGTAGGGATGGTGTCAGGTTTCCTCCAGACGTGACGCTTGTCAGGCCAAAGAGTTCAATCTTGGTTTCATCAGACCAGAGAATCTTGTTTCTCATGGACTGAGAGTCTTTGGGTGCCTTTTGGCAAACTCCAAACAGGCTGTCATGTGCATTTTACTGAGGAGTGGCTTCCATCTGGCCACTCTACCATAAATGCCTGATTGGGGAGTGCTGCAGAGATGGTTGTCATTCTGGAAGGTTCTCCCATCTCCATAGAGGAACTGGAGCTCTGTCAGAGTGACCATCAGGTTCTTGGTCACCTCCCTGACCACCGGGCGGCCAGCTCTAGGAAGAGTCTTGGTGGTTCCAAACTTCTTCCATTTAAGAATGATGGAAGCCACTGTGTTCTTGGAGACCTTCAATGCTGCAGAAATGGTACCCTTCCCAAGATCTGTGCCTCGATACAATCTTGTCTCGGAGCTCTACGGAAAATTCCTTCGACCTCATGGCTTGGTTTTTACTCTGATATGCACTGTCAACTGTGGGACCTTTTTATATAGACAGGTGTGTGCCTTTCCAAATCATGTCCAATCAATTGAGTTTACCACAGGTGGACTCAAATGAAGGATGATCAATTGAAACAGGATACACCAGACCTCAATTTCAAGTCTCATAGCAAAGGGTCTGCATACTTATGTAAATAAGGAATTTATGTTTTTTAATGTTTTTATGTAATACATTTGCAAAAATGTCTATGTAGATTGAGATTATTTGTTTTATTTAATCCATTTTAGAATAAGGCTGTAGCATAACAAAATGTGGAAAAAGTCAAGGGGGTCTGAATACTTTCCGAATGCACTGTGTGTGTGTGTGTAATTATTTTTATATATATATATATATATATATTACACACTACCGGTGAAAAGTTTTAGAACACCTACTCATTCAAGGGTTTTTCTTAATTTTTACTATTTTCTATATTGTAGAATAATAGTGAAGACATCAAAACTATGAAATAACACATATGGAATCATGTAGTAACCCAAAAAGTGTTAAACAAGTCTAAATATATTTTATATTTGAGATTCTTCAATTAGCCACCCTTTGCCTTGATGTTAGCTTTGCACACTCTTGGCATTCTCTCAACCAGCTTCACCTGGAATGCTTTTCCAACAATCCTGAAGGAGTTCCCACATATGCTGAGGACTTGTGGCTGCTTTTCCTTCACTCTGCGGTCCGACTCATCCCAAACCATCTCCATTTGGTTGAGGTCGGGGGATTGTGGAGGCCAGGTCATCTGATGCAGCACTCCATCACTCTCCTTCTTGGTAAAATAGCCCTTACACAGCCTGGAGGTGTGTTGGGTCATTGTCCTGTTGAAAAACAATTGATAGTCCCACTAAGACCAAACCAGATGGGATGGCGTATCGTTGCAGAATGCTGTGGTAGCCATGCTGGTTAAGTGTGCCTTGAATTCTAAATAAATCACAGACACTGTCACCAGCAAAGCACCCACACACCATAACACCACCTCCTCCATGCTTTACGGTGGGAAATACACATGCGGAGATGATTCGTTCACCCACACCGTGTCTCACAAAGACACAGCGGTTGGAACCAAAAATCTCAAATTTGGACTCCAGACAAAAGGACACATTTCCACCGTTCTAATGTCCATTGCTTGTGTTTCTTGGCCCAAGCAAGTCTCTTCTTCTTATTGGTGTCCTTTAGTAGTGGTTTCTTTGCAGCAATTCGACCATGAAGGCCTGATTTACGCAGTCCCCTCTGAACAGTTGATGTTGAGTTGTGTCTGTTACTTGAACTCTGTGAAGCATTTATTTGGGCTGCATTTCTGAGGCTGATAACTCGAATGAACTTATCCTATACAGCAGAGGTAACTCTGGGTCTTCCATTCCTGTGGCGGTCCTCACGAGAGCCAGTTTCATCATAGTGCTTGATGGTTTTTGCGACTGCACTTTTAGAAACTTTCTAAGTTCTTGAAATTTTCCGGATTGACCGATCTTCATGTCTTAAAGTAATGATGGACTGTTGTTTCTCTTTGCTTATTTGAGCTGTTCTTGCCATAATATGGACTTGGTCTTTTACCAAATAATAGGGCTATCTTCTGTATGCCCCCCTACCTTGTCACAACACAACTGATTGGCTCAAACGCATTAAGAGGGAAAGAAATTCCACAAATGAACTTTTAACAAGGCACACCTGTTAATTGAAATGCATTCCAGGTGACTACCTTATGAAGCTGGTTGAGAGAATGCCAAGAGTGTGCAAAGCTGTCAAGGCAAAGGGTGGCTATTTGAAGAATCTCAGATATAAAATATATTAGTATTTGTTTAACACTTTTTTGGTTACTACATGATTCCATATGTGTTATTTAATAGTTTTGATGTTGTCACTATTATTCTACAATGTAAAAAAATTGTTCCAATTAAGAAAAACCCTTGAATGAGTAGGTGTCCAAACTTTTGACTGGTAGTGTGTGTGTATGCATGTATGTGTATAAATATATACAGTGAGGGAAAAAGTATTTGATCCCCTGCTGATTTTGTACGTTTGCCCACTGACAAAGACATGATCAGTCTATAATTTTAATGGTAGGTTTATTTGAACAGTGAGAGACAGAATAACAACAAAAAAATCAAGAAAAACGCATGTCAAAAATGTTATACATTTATTTGCATTTTAAGACTGATAATTTCTTTGTCAGTGGGCAAACGTACAAAATCAGCAGGGGATCAAATACTTTTTTCCCCTCACTGTATATATATATACACACACATACAGTGGTTTGAAAAAGTGTTTGCCCCCTTCCTGATTTCTTATTTGTTTGCATGTTTGTCATACTTAAATGTTTTAGATCATCAAACAAATTTAAATATTAGTCAAAGATAACAAGTAAACACAAAATGCAGTTTTGAAATGAAGGTTGTTATTAAGGGAAAACAAAATCCAAACCTACATGGCCCTTTGTGAAAAAGTGTTTGACCCCCTCCGTTATAACACAACTCAACTGTGGTTTATCACACCTGAGATCAATTCCTCTAGCCACACCCAGTCTTGATTACTGCCACACCTGTTCTCAATCTAGGAATCACTTAAATAGGACCTGCCTGACAAAGTGAAGTAGACCACACCACTGTATATACACACGTGTGTGTGTGTTCACAGATTACGTGTTCACAGGCCTCAACCCCAAGGGGGCCCCCATTTTGATTTTGTTGAGTCATTCGGGTAACATTTGTAAAATGTGTGGAATTGCAGGAAATTTGCTTTAAAATGTATACATTTTCTCTGCCAACAAGACCTCTAACAGTTTGGGGTTAAATGTGTTGCAAGGTGGGGGTTTGTTAGTACACTGAAAAATGACTATCCTCACCTTTTCCGCCTAGGACTGGACCTTCTCAAATTGTACCCCTGCTCTAGAGTAACTAGTAATAAATGAATGTATTTCAAGTAAATCTGAGCTCAGAACTTCTGAGATAAAGGGGCAAGTTATTGCCACTTACACAGAACAAAAACATAAATGCAACTTGTAAAGTGTTGGTCCCATGTTTCATGAGCTGAAATAACCGATCCCAGAAATGTTCCATTCGCACAAAAAGCTTATTTCTCTCAAATGTTGTGGACTCATTTGTTTACATCCCTGTTAGTGAACATTTCTCCTTTGCCAAGATAATCCATCCACCTGACAGGTGTGGCATATCAAGAAACTGATTAAACAGCATGATCATTACATAGATGCACCTTGTGCTGGCGACAACAAAAGGCCTCTCTAAAAAGTGCAGTTTTGTTACACGTTTTTGAGGGAGCGTGCAATTGGCATGCTGACTGCAGTAATGTCCACCAGAGCTGTTACCAGAGAATTCAATGTTAATTTCTCTACCATAAGCCACCTCCAGCGTTGTTTTAGAAAATGTGGCAGTGTGTCCAACTGGTCTCACAACTGCAGACAACGTGTATGACGTTGTGTGGGCGAACGGTTTGCTGATGTCAACGTTGTGAACAGATTGCCTCATGGTGGGGTTATGGTATGGGCAGGCATAAGCTATGGACAACAAACACAATTGTATTTTATTGATGTAAATACCGTGACGAGATCCTGAGGCCCATTTCCGTGCCATTCATCCACTGCCATCACCTCATGTTTCAGCATGATAATGCACGGCCCCATGTCACAAGGATCTGTACACAATTCCTGGAAGCTGAAAATGTCCCAGTTCTTCCATAGCCTGCATACTCAGACATGTCACCCATTGAGCATGTTTGGGATGCTCTGGATCGATGTGTACCACAGCGTGTTCTAGTTCCTGCCAATATCCAGCAACTTCGCACAGCCATTGAAGAGTGGGTCAACATTCCACAGGCCACAATCAACAGCCTGGTCAACTCTATGCGAAGGAGATGTCATGTCATGCGGCAAATGGTGGTCACATCAGATACTGACTGGTTTTCTGAGACACGCCCCTACCCTTTTTTTAAAGGTATCTGTGACCAACAGATGAATCTATATTCCCAGTCATGTGAAATGCCTAGATTAGGGCCAAATGAATGTATTTAAATTGACTGATTATATGAACTGTAACTCAATCTTTGAAATTGTTGCGTTTATATTTTTGTTCGGTGTGTGAATGGTAACTATTTTGACTCTTTCTTCAGACGCTTCTGAAGGATGTCGACAGCAGCCACACCAGCACCTCTGTTCTGAGATGCATAGAGACAGTCACAATGGCCCAAAGATAACGAAGATATGGACATATTTACAGAGTTCATTCCTCCATTGGAAATGAAGCCCACATTCTCTATGGCTATCTGGAACAGTGATATGATCTAAATTAATGTGGTTAATTGAGCAGGACTGACAACCCTGAGCTCCCTTGGATCATCCTCTATGTAGTCTGGCAATGTGAGAGACTGACCAAGTGCTATTATACAGTACTGACATATTCCGTTCTGTATGTCATATGGATCCACTGTCTGTATTTGTTAATAAAACGTCAACACTGGTTAAGAGCTGGCTGGGGAGATTTGGTAAGTCGTTCTTTATCAAAGTTTTTTCAGCCAGGTCGAAGACATTACAATTCATAAGAGATTCCACTATTGTCAGGCTACTCAGCATTGTGAGATTTATTAATTTGAACAATAATGGGCAAAAGAGGAATCATAATAGGTGAAAAACTAAGACAGTAAGCAAATTGCAATCATGGGTCTAAATTAGCTAATTTCAAATTGGCCCAAGTCATACACCATGTAATCATTTATTGTTAACAGGGATCAAGCCCCATCTCATAAAATCTTCACCGGGAGTGATACATTGAGAAGTTGCTGGAAGTACAGTCCCGTTAGGCACAAGATTCTTTACAGCTCAAAGAACCTAAAGGCTTGATGCATTCCAGTAGTAGTAATCCTTCCAGACAACATAAGCAGGTTAACCTTCCAAACTAAGAAAGGCCTAGAGTCCATGTCAGAGGAAGACTATGTTGCCTTGCTTTTGGGGACAGGCTCAGTCTCCTGTTCATACTCGATCTCCACGTAGGCCCTTTTCTTCCTGAATGCAGTGCCTTTGAGGGGCATCTTTCCTTTTGACTTCCCTTTGGAGCCTGAGGCCTCAGTCTCCTCTTCCATGTCTTCTTCAGACTCGTCCTCTTCTTCACTGGATTCTTCCTGTTCATCGCTGCCTGCCTTCAGATTGTCCATGTCCTTCCAAAGGAGACATGTTTAGTCTTGGAATAGCATAACAAGCAATATCATACCCTATATTAGTCAAAATGTGAGTGATCATGATTTTATTTATTTATTAAGTTACCTCAAAGTCACTGAGATCGCTCTCATCCATTTCACCCTCAGCGACAAATTCTTTCTTTCCAACATCCTGCAAACACATTCACTTGATTAAAATACATCAGAT
Organism: Coregonus lavaretus; assembly: GCF_964263955.1. Taxonomy (NCBI): domain Eukaryota; kingdom Metazoa; phylum Chordata; class Actinopteri; order Salmoniformes; family Salmonidae; genus Coregonus; species Coregonus lavaretus. The sequence continues at coordinate 46,341,735 of NC_140001.1, read as the reverse complement.
GGCCTGCCACTTGGGTTTCATTTTAGCAATAGTGTCATTATGATCAGCGCTAATGTCCCGCACCAGACCCTGCCCAATAAATAAGAGGCATCTTATTGGTTGTGCTGAAAGGATCACTTGCAGTCCAAGGACCTGGGCCCAGATTCACAAAACACTTATGCAAAAACTTAAGCTTAAGTTCATAAGATAGTTCATAAGTGCAATTCCTCAACAATATCTTAAGATTGAGAAGTTCTTAAAATCATTCAAATATCTTCTTACGAATTTCTTAACCAGCTTAAGATGTTTGTTGCTAGTCAACCGATTTAGCTTGCAATGACAATCATGTTAGCATATTTCATACTGAGATTACTGTTCTGTTAAAATAATCAATACGGAAACTTTCAGATGAAGTTTGAGTGAATTAAAGATGTTCAATTGCTTTCATGAGCTTTTTCTCTCACTGCCCTGAGTTTAAGACAAGGGTTTAGCTATCTTGGAATTAAGAACATTTCCAAGAACAAATCCAATAACTTTATTTTCAAGAATCTAATTTCTTAACTTTTTGCTTAAGGAGAAACATAAGAAATAGCAACTTTGCTTAACTTTCTTTATAAGTCTATAGTTAAGGAACAAATGGCAGTTAAGACATTTCTCCTTAAGGTTTTGTGAATATGGGCCCTGCTCAGTCGTCACCTCGTCATCCTCCTCCTCCTCCTCCTCCGAGTCAGTCTCACTCTCCTCATCCTGGTGCTCCAGTGCCTTATCAAAGGCATGGATGGGGAAGTTGTAGATGTCGCCATACTGAAAGAAATAGAACATGAATATAAATACTCAATCTCCTGTTATGTACATACCATATTTGTCTCATGCAGTTTTACCTTGTCTGAAAGTATTCTTCAGGTTGTGACAAATTGTGGAGTGATTGACACTACATAATCATGTATTTACCGTTCCTTGTTTCAGTCTCTCCAGCAGTTCTTTCTCTATTGCGTTATCAAGCTGTGCAGCAATCAGGGCCTTTTCCTGTAAAACAAGAGAATATGGATCTCATGCTTAGATCACGACATCAGATTTTTGTAAGTCATACCCTTTGACAGGAACTCCTGAGTCGCCAATGCCTTATGGTCTATTAGCCAACACTCCTTGGAGCAGAACAGTTGAATGCCAGGGCCAAACACTACTGAACTGTTTTCAACCAAGTACTTACCTCTTTCCTTTTCTCTCTTGCCTCCACCTTTCTGCTAAGGGGAACCAGTTTCCTCCTGAAAGAACAGAAAAGACCATCATACATTTACTCACTAGGATATTTACAGTTCATTTCACACAACATTCAGATCATTGGAATAAAATAAAATAACCAGAAATTCCATAACAAAAAAAACAGACAATTTGATTTACTATACATGTTTAAGGATACCTAACTCATTTTCGCAGTTTAGGATTGTGTGAAAGGGTTGGATGCTTACTGTCGTTTGAGTGTGAGCTTGCGGATACGGATGAGGTACTGTGTGATCTTGGTGAAGCGCTGTTTACATTTGTGTCTGATGAAACGGGGCCAATAGATCAAGTTCTGGTCAATCTGTTCCAGAGCCTTCTCATAGTTCTTACTAAGTTTCACCTAGGAGACAAAGTTGAAGTTGAAGAAAATACATCTAATAGAAACCAATGTCTATTAACAGACAGTTCTTTAGTTCTACTGTCACTTACCTTCTCCCACATTCGGGCAGGGAAGGCTGCCCTCTCAATAACCTTCATATATAAGAAACATTGACCTAAGAAAAGAATCAGCAGACATTAAACCTCAATTTGCATGGTGGCAGCAGCAAGTTCTTCAAAAGCATGTATTGTAATCTCAATACCCTTATCAACTAAAAACAAGTACTGCATTGGTGTAGCTACATATTTCTGATACTTATTTCACAGGAGACAACTTACCTTTCTCCTCTCTTATAGTTGCATACTGACTGTTTGCTAGTGGGCAGGATGACCTATTACAAAGTCCAGTTATATTGTATTCATTCCGGCAGAAGTTCTGAACCTTTGTCCTGTTAAAAGACCAACAGAAACAGTTTTGTAAGTTTACCACCAATGACCTTTTCTTGATAGCTACAACAAATGAGCTGGAGTTAAAAGCTCTGAATGCGTTCCACATCCACACACTTGTGAAAAGATGAAACCTCAAAAACAGTGGGTAACTTACTTGACTTTGAAGGAACAGAATGCTCTGTTTCCTATGACATCCCAGATAACCTAGAAATGAAATGTGTTAGATTAGTTAACTGGTCACTTTTCTCCAAAACCATCTGCCAAATATCTAGCTAGGGGCAATACCACAGTAACAGTGATGCTTAGACTCAGAATTTTCACTTTAAAATGCACATGTGCCGTTTGTGCCGTCATTCTGTTACCAAGCTTAGCATCTGTCCTGTTCTTCAAGTAAATATATTTTTGCAAAATGTTCAGTGGACATTTTTCACAGTATTCCTTGTGTATACAGTTGTATGGTTTGTTTAACTTTGCAATTATTGGTTTTTGTTAGACATACATTTTAAAGGGAAAATTCTGAGTCTCAGCATCACACCATTAACCTGGAATTGCCCCAGCTAGCAACTTTTGCCTGTTTGCTATGTATATGGGCAGAATACACATTGATCAAGCTAGCTGGCAAACCAATCAACCAGCGGACATTTTATGTATTATTGCTAATCATTGAAAGGTTGGAGCATCTATGTGAATGCATAATCACAAGTCAATATTGTAGGTACAGGAGTAAAAGTAGCTAGCTAGCGCGTGGCGTCGACACAATCGTGTCTCGGACATTAGCTAGCTAGTATCTCTTCACTTACATCGTCGTGCTGCATTTTTAGCTCCTCACACGAGTGTTGTGAATTCTCCGATTGTTTAAATTTTTTATTTTAAACTCCAAATAGTACAACTTTAACGGCAAGGCGTAGTTAGGTTTTATCTCAGTACAGCCACATGGAACTAGAGGAAACGGACGTTATTCTTGTTCTTTAAACTAGTATTGGCGGATCGCAAATGTGAGGTGCATACACCGCCACCTACTGTACTGGAGTGTGAGGCCATTCACGGGGTGGTGGGCCGAAGCCTTAAAACGCGATCGATCTCCGTCAATGGAGGAGCTGATTTTTTGTGTGACATTAAAATATTAGGACTATAAAATATGTTGGCACCTTATTATTGCAATTTATGTTTTATAAAAAGTATATTTCAACACTCGGCCGCTCAGCCAAATTTGCCGAACTACTAAACTTGGAACCAATCAGAACTCCCGTACCAACCCCTCATGATGAAGGCAGCCAATGGCCTGCTTCTATCTACGACGTAAACACAGCCTCTTGTGAAAACGCGAGCTGCTGTCTAATGAAGAGGAACAGATAAAGCTAGCTAGCTAGCTCGCAGAATGAAATAAGATACATATTCGTTTTCGAGTGCACTAGAAATATGTCGCATTCAATACGAATTGTCTTGATTATATGACGACGTAACTCCGTTGACAATTTAGCCAATTTATGAAAAGCTAGCCAATGTTAGACTAGCCTAGCCAGCTACTTTAAATGTCAATTTGCGTTTCATTAGCTATCTCTGTCAGTAAATTCAATTGTTGAATCATGTTTTGGCATGATTAGTTATTTCTCATTTCAAGTAACTAGCTGCAGGCATAAATAAATATTCAATCATATATTTTGCATAGAAACCCAAATAAAAGCATGTATGAAAAAAAATGCATTCACTAACTGTAAAATGTCTGCTAAATGACTCAAATGTAAAAATGTAAATGTAGATAGACAGATGTGTAATGAATGCTAGAATGGAGGTTTAAAAACGACATATGCATATTAGCATATGGCATAGCCTAAACATATAGCATTACTTGTGCTCAGCAATAAGATAACCAGTTTGATTTCAAAATCAGATGAGTTCTCAAATAGCAGCTGCCCAATACCAAGGTGGGCATGCATAATGTTGGCTGCATTGGAATATAAGATGGAGAATGATAAAGAGCCTGTAGGATTATATAAAAAGCAGTTGGGAAATGAATGTTTGAGTTTCAAATACTAAATGTTCAGTGAATGTGAGTATATTTAGGTGGTTTAAATGATTAACTTACTAACCTTTAAAGAAAATCTTGCCAATCCATTCATTATTCTGCTATGACTGAGTGTGAGACTTGTTTCATACATATAAATTACATACAAACAAAGAACACCATGAAATAGTGTTTCACCATTTATTGAGTAAGACAAATAGAAAAGGTGTCAGGCAGAATTTGAAGTATCTAAATATAGTGTAACCTACAAATCAATGTATATCAAGTGCATTGGAGGGCACAATCTTACAATGTTGCAGTCCAGAAATGAGAGCTTTACCATCTATGCAAAAAGCCTGGGCCTCTGATGGAGACTGTAGAACTGTCATCAACAAATGTTTCTCTCTAGGAGCATGTGTGTGCCCAGGCCCAAAAGGCATATCAAAAGGATCCCACCCTGGTCACCAATGTAGCTGACCGATGTAGAGCGAGACATTTACATTATATTTACATTTTAGTCATTTAGCAGACGCTCTTATCCAGAGTGACTTAAAGGAGGAACTAAGGTTAAGTGCCTTGCTCAATGGCACATCAGCAGATTTTTCTAATAGTCAGCGCTGGGATTCGAACCAGCAACCTTTCGGTTACTGGCCCAACACTCTTAACCGCTAGGATATCTGCCGCCCTGACAAGACTGTGTAAGACAAAAACCCACAAAGAAAAGACAACAGGCAAATGTATATCATCAAGTTTTCTCATTGATGAAACATTTGATCTCAATACAGTTTTTGGTTCCCAAATCTAGAATTTGTCTGTAGACCCTGCCACATACGTCTCGTGTCTGAGCCGTTGAATTGTGACTCCACTTTGTCTCTATACTGATGTTTTGCCAGTTTAATTGCCTTGCGGAGTGAGTAGCTACACTGTTTGTATTCTGCCATATTCCCAGTCACCTTGCCATGGTTAAATGCGGTAGTTCGCGCTTTCAGTTTTGCGTGAATGCTGCCATCTATCCACGGTTTCTGGTTAGGGTAGGTTTTAATAGTCACAGTGGGCACAACATCACCTCTACACTTCCTGATAAACTCAGTCACCGTTTCAGTGTATTCATCTAAATTATTTTCGCAAGCTACCCGGAAAATATCCCAGTCCGCGTGATCAAAACAATCTTGAAGCGTGGATTCCGATTGGTCAGACCAGCGTTGAATAGTCCTTAGCACGGGTACTTCCTGTTTGAGTTTCTGCCTATAGGAAGGGAGGAGCAAAATGAAGTCGTGGTCAGATTTGCCGAAAGGAGGGCGGGGGAGGGCCTTATAACCATCCCGGAAGTTCGAATAGCAATGGTCGAGGATTTTAGCAGCCCGAGTACAACAGTCGATATGTGGATAGAACTTCGGCAGCCTAGTCCTCAAATTTGCTTTGTTAAAATCCCCAGCTACAATAAATGCAGCCTCAGGATATGTGGTTTCCAGTTTGCATAAAGTCCAGTGAAGTTCTTTGAGGGCCGTCGTGGTATCGGCTTGAGGGGGATATACACGGCCGGACTATAACCAAAGAAAATTCTCTTGGGAGATAATACGGTCAGCATTTGATTGTGAGGTATTCTAGGTTGGGTGAACAAAAGGACTTGAGTTCCTGTATGTTACTACAATTACACCATGAGTCGTTAATCATGAAACACACACCTCTGCCCTTCTGCTTCCCGGAGATATATTTATTTATTTCTGCGCGATGAACTGAGAACCCATCTGGCTGGACCGATTTCGACAGAATATCCCCAGAGAGCCATGTTTCCGTGAAACAAAGTATGTTACAGGCCCTGATGTATCTCTGGAAATAAATACTTGCCCTGAGCTCGTCGACCTTGTTATCCAAAGACTGAACATTAGCGAGTAGTATACTTCGAAGCGGTGGGTGGTGTGCGCGCTTCCTAAGTCGAACCAGCAGGCCGCTCCGAGTGCCTCTCCTCCGCCGGCGATGTTTTGGGTCAGCCGCTGGAATCAGTTCAATTGCCCTGGGGAGAGCAAACAAAGGATCTGCTTCTGGAAAGTCGTATTCCTGGTCGTAATGCTGGTGAGTTACCGCCGCTCTGATATCCAATAGTTTTTTCCAGCTGTATGTAATGATACAAAAACACTTTCTGAGCTAATAATGTAAAAAATAATACATAAAAAAACAAAATACCGCAAAGTTTCCTAAGAGCTAGTGGCGAGGCCGCCATCTTCGTCGGCGCCAAGTATATAGGATCTTGCTAGCTCGTGCTTGGCTCTGCCCACCTCCTGGCTTGTTCTGCCCACTATGACTAATTTGTTCCCATTGGAAACGACAGACTGTTTAGTTATAAAAATCTTTGGTACTACTCTGATCCTGGCAACCTCTTTTTTGTAATCACGCTACGGCAAATGTAGGATTAACACAGCCACAAAGTCATAATTATTTTATATTTTAGTCATTTAGCAGATGCTCTTATCCAGAGCGACTTACAGTTAGTGAGTGCATATATTTTCATACTGGCCCCCGTGGGAAACGAACCCACAACCCTGGCGCTGCAAGTGCCATGCTCTACCAACTGAGCTACAGGGGACACTAATTATGGCTAAACCCCGCCAATTTGTCTTCTTAAAATCTGATTTGAAACCTAACCCTAACCTTAACCACACTGCTAACCTAATGCATAACCCTGACTTTAAATTAAGACCAAAAAGCTCATTTTTGTAGCCAATTTTGACTTTGTGGCTGTAGAAACTTGACTTTGGACTTGAACGCACCATATAGGCTAGGTCGAAAATATACAGGTAAAGACAACGTAATAATTCCATGCTGGAGCGTTAGAAAATAAACACATTCATTGGACCAGCAATGCAAGCAAAAATGAGTGAAAGTGAATGTTAGCAGTACAGAAAGCTTGCCATCAAAGTGGAAAATTATGCCTCCCGAGTGGCGCAGCGGTCTAAGGCACTGCATCGCAGTGTTAGAGGCGTCACTACAAGTCTGGGTTCGATCCCGGGCTGTATCGCAGCCGGCCACGACTGGGAGACCCGTGAGGCGGTGCACAATTGGCCCAGCATCAGGTTAGGGGAGGGTTTGGCCGGCTGGGATGTCCTTGTGCTCTAGCGACTCCTTGTGACGGCCGGGCGCATGCACGCTGACTTTGGTCGCCAACTGTACGGTGTTTCCTCTGACACATTGGTGCGGCTGGTTTCCAGGTTAAGCAAGCAGTGTGTCAAGAAGCAGTGCGGCTTGGCGGGGTCGTGTTTCGGAGGATGCATGGCTCTCGACCTTCACCTCTCCTGAGTCTGTACGGGAGTTGCAGCGATGGGACAAGACTGTAACTACCAATAGGATATCATGGAAAAGGGGTAAAAAGTGGAAAATTAACACAATCGTAGTGAATTTCAGCTAACTAGTCAGCAAACACATAGCATAACTGTTTTACTGTCATTCTATTCAATTAAACGTTTTTCAAATGATCTACAGCCACTTTATTGCTTGATGTCCCGACCGCTGATCACGTTTTAAAAGGTAATCCTGTAGAATTAGCAACGGCGCTGGTCCAATGTATTTGTTTATTTTTTTGAATGTTTCGCGTGGAATTATTACGTTGTCTTAAACTGTATATTTTCGACCTAGCATATAGGCCTACATCATTGGTTGGGATTGGGTCGTGGCAGGGGTTCAGGTGGGTCGTAGGTTGACATTTTTTGGCATACAAATAATTGCATAATAGAGTGTCAGTCAACCCCTTAAAACTGACCAGAGCGGACCAGAGCTTAAGATCTTTATAAAGTTAGATGTTCTGAAGCAGAGGGTTTTTATTTTATACTTATTATTTGGTCCATGTTTTTTCACCGCTCTTCTCTAGTGGGTTGCAACTCAGACACTTCATTTTAGTGGTTCACAAAGCCAAACGTTTGGGAACCCCAAAAACTCAAATAAATGCCTTCTGCTGCATCCACGTGAAATTAATTGCATTTACCCTTTAACTAAACCTGCATCTGTGTTAGAGATTAGATGCTCACACCTACTGTAATGGTCCGGGCCTAAACCACATGAAAACAACACTAGACACTATGGAACACAAAGCTTTTACTAGCTTATCCTGGAATATACAAGGTCTGAGGTCATCTGCCTTTGGCCTAAAGAGCAGGAACCCAGACTTCATCAAAGAAATTGGAAATATAGACATTGTCATCCTACAAGAAACATGGTATAGAGGAGACGGACCCACTGGTTGCCCTCTAGGTTACAGAGCGCTGGTAGTCCCATCCACCAAACTACCAAGGTGTGAAACAGGGAAGAGACTCAGGGGGTATGCTAATTTTGTATAGAGCAGACCTAACCCACTCTATTAAATTAGTCAAAACAGGAACATTTTACATCTGGCTAGAAATTAATAAAGAAATTAACTCAACAGAGAAAAATGTCCTCATGTGTGCTACCTATATCCCCCCAATAGAATCCCCATACTTTAACGATGACAGCTTCTCCATCCTAGAGGGGGAGATCAACCATTTCCAGGCCCAGGGACATGTACTAGTCTGTGGCGACCTAAATGCCAGAACCTGACGCTCTCAGCACACAGGGGGACAAACACCTACCTGGAGGTGACAGTATTCCCTCCCAAATATGCCCCCCTAGACACAACTATGACAAAACAACCAACTAAAATGGGTCACAACTCTTGCAGCTCTGTCGCATGCTGGGTCTTTACATAGTCAATGGTAGGCTTCGAGGAGACTCCTATGGTAGGTACACCTACAGCTCATCCCTTGGCAGTAGTACTGTAGATTAGTTTATCACTGACCTCAACACAGTCTCTCAGAGCGTTCACAGTCAGCCCACTAACACCCCTATCAAATCACAGCAAAATCACAGTCTACCTGAACAGAGCAATACTCAACCATGAGGCATCAAAGCCAAAGGAACTGCACAATATTAAGAAATGCTATAGATGGAAGGAAAGTAGTGGACAAAACATTTCACTGTAATAGTGAAGGTGTAAACTTGGCAGTAGAAATCCTAAACAGTATATTTGACCTTTCAGCTTCCCTATCAAATCAAAAAAATGTCAAGCAGACAACCTAAGAAAATTAACAGCAATGACAAATGGTTTGATGAAGAATGCAAAAATCGAAGAACGTAATTGAGAAACCTATCCAACCAAAAACATAGAGACCCAAAAAACATGAATCTACGCCTTTACTATGGTGAATCGCTAAAACAATACAGAAATACACTACGGAAAAAGAAGGAACAGCACGTCAGAAATCAGCTCAATGTAATTGAAAAATCCATAGAATCTAACCACTTCTGGGAAAATTGAAACACACTAAACAAACAACAACATGAAGAGTTATCTATCCAAAACGGAGAAACCACTTCTCTAATCTTTTTGGCTCTATAACAAAGAACAAACAGCAAAAACATATACATGATCAATAACAAATCTTAGAATCAGCTATTAAAGACTACCAGAACCCACTGGATTCTCCAATTACATTGAATGAACAACAGGACAAAATACAAACCCTCCAACCCAAAAATGCCTGTGGTGTTGATGAAATGAAATTATAAAATATACAGACCACAAATTCCAATTGGCTATACTTAAACTCTTTAACCTCTATGGGACGGTTGAGCTAACGTGCACTAATGTGATTAGTATGACTGTTGTAAGTAACAGCAAACTTTCCAGGACATAGACATGTCTTATATGGCAGAAAGCTTAAATTATGTTTAATCTAACTGCACTGTCCAATTTACAGTAGCTATTACATTGAAAAAATACCATACTATTGTTTGAGGAGAGTGAACAACAACAAAAAACTTATCACAGCAACTGGTTTGATACATTCACCTCTGAAGGTAAATAATGTACTTACATTCAGTAATCTTGCTCTAATTTGTCATCCTAAGGGTCCCAGAGATAAAATGTAGCATAGCTTTGTTTGATAAAATCAATGTTTATATTCAAATGTAGGAACTGGGTTCTACAGTTCGAACCCCTGCCTCTGGTTCCACACCCACCCCGCCCGGCCATCTAGATGTGTGAAAGTTAGTGTATAAGCTAATGATCCATCATATATGACATTCCTGGGAGTGTGTAAACTTACATTTTGTATTACCATACAATTTTCATTTTGTATTAGCATATAATTTTTGTATGTTCTCTATAGTTATGTACTTGAAAATGTATCAATTGACCAATTCGGCACATTTGGGCAGATCTGATACAAAATTTTAGGCGAAAATTGAAAAAAAATTCATCTGCATTATCATTAACAGCAGACGTGTACATTTCCTCAGTGAAAACAATGACCTAAGCAAATGTCAAATTGGCTTTTTTCCCAAATGGCGCAGTGGTCTAAGGCTCTGCATCTCAGTGCTAGAGGCGTCACTATAGACCCTGGTTCAATTCCAGGCTGTATCACAATCCGGCCGTGATTGGGAGTCCCATACAGCGGCGCACAATTGGCCCAGAGTCATCCGGGGTAGGCCGTCATTGTAAATAAGAATTTGTTCTTAACTGAATTGCCTAGTTAAATAAAGGTGAAAATATATTGATAAAAAAATGACTATGTATTCACTCTGCACACCCTAATTGGCAAAGTCTTCTCATGCGTTGTTGACTTCAAAAATCTTTTGACTCAATTTGGAATGAGGGTCTTCTAAACAAATTGATGGAAAGTGGTGTTGGGGGGAAAACATTCAACATTATAAATCCATGTACACAAACAACACAATTAAAATTTGCAAAAAACACACACATTTCTTTCCACAGGGCCGTGGGGTGAGACAGGGATGCAGCTTAAGCCCCACCCTCTTCAACATATATATCAACGAATTGGCAAGGGCATTAGAACAGTCTGCAGCACCCGGCCAAAAATAATGGTGTTCCAAAAAAGGTCCAGTTGCCAGGACCACAAATTCAAATACCATCTAGACACCGTTGCCCTAGAGCACACAAAAAACGATACATACCTCGGCCTAAACATCAGCGCCACAGGTAACTTCCACAAAGCTGTGTACAATCTGAGAGACAAGGCAAGAAGGGCCTTCTATGCCATCAAAAGGAACATAAAATGTGACATACCAATTAGGATCTGGCTACAAATACTTGAATCACTTATAGAACCCATTGCCTTTTATGGTTGTGAGGTCTGGGGTCCGCTCACCAACCAAGAATTCTCAAAATGGGACAAACACCAAATTGACGTCTTGCTCCCAGATAAGCTAAACACCTTCTTCGCCCGCTTTGAGGATAACACAGTGCCACCGACGCGGTGCAATCGCTATCCCATCTGGACGTCAGAATGCTGTTCATTGACTATAGCTCAGCCTTCAACACCACAGTACCCTCCAAGCTCATTATTAAGCTCGGGGCCCTGGGTCTGAACCCCGCTCTGTGCAACTGGGTCCTGGACTTTCTGACGGGCCGCCCCAGGTGGTGAAGGTAGGAAACAACACCTCCACTTCGCTGATCCTCATCACAGGGGTCCCACAAGGGTGCGTGCTCAGCCCCCTCCTGTACTCCCTGTTCACCCATGATTGCGTGGCCACGCACTCCTCCAACTCAATCATCAAGTTTGCAGACGACACAAATTTCCGCTTGGCCCCTAAAACCCTCAGGAACTTTTATAGATGCACAATTGAGAGCATCCTTTCGGGCTGTATCACCACCTGGTACGGCAACTGCACTGCCAGAGGGTGGTGCGGTCTGCCCAACACATCACCGGTGGCACACTGCCTGCCCTCCAGGACACCTACAGCACCCGATGTCACAGGAAGGCCAAAAATATCATCAAGGTCATCAACCACCCAAGCCACGGCCTGTTCACCCCACTATCATCCAGAAGGTGAGGTCAGTACAGGTGCATCAAAGCTGGGACCGAGAGACTGAAAAACAGCTTCCATCTCAAGGCCATCAGACTGTTAAATAGCCATCACTAGCCGGCTACCACCCAGTTACTCAACCCTGCACCTTAGAGGCTGCTGCCCTATATACATAGACATGGAATCACTGGCCACTTTAATAATGGAACACAAGTCACTTTAAAAATGTTTACACACTGCTTTACTCATCTCATATGTGTATACTGTATTCTATTCTACTGTATTTTTGTCAATGCCACTCCAACATTGCTCCTCCTAATAATTTGTGTATGTGTATTGTTGTGAATTATTAGATACTATTGCGCTGTTGGAGTTAGGAACACAAGCATTTCGCTACACCAACGATAACATCTACCAAATATGAGTATGTGACCAATACAATTTGGCAATGTACACATATGTTCCCCATGCCAATAACTCCCCTTGTATTGAATTACTTAACAAATAAATGGAAACCCCGGTTCATGATCAGACGGTTGAGGTGCATTGCGTAACAATGAGGTCACACCTGTCACAGACAAACCATGCTGCTCCCAATCATCACATGAATGAACCAAAGGATCAATGTTTGTAAATGTTCCAAAAGTATTAGAGGAATGCTCATAGTTTTTTAGAAACGGGTTTGGAAACAAAGTCCAACTTTTCTTGTATAATTGCATTCAACGAACAGTAAAAAACATATAATCTAAATTACTCAACATGAAAAAAACTAAAATGTTTGTGAATTTCCTATAAAGTACAGCAAACCATCAGTATTTCATGTTATAATATATTCACAACTGATGCATTCTGGGACAGGTCCATTGGCTAGCTACCAGAGAGGAAGAGGCGAAGCGAGAGCGATAATTGGGCCTGAAATCTGTTTTCTCCAGCAGGTGCCGTTTTGTCGTTTCTTTTTCGCTCACCAAGCCAGGAGTTTTTGTATGGAGGTCAATGAGAGTGTCTAATTTGGTTAACAAAAAATGTAATGGCCTATTTTCTATGTGTGTCTTATTTGATCGAATATATGTTTCGTATTGATTTGGTTGTTTAGAGTGTACTGATATATCTAGGACACGTGACATCCCGGCAACTTTGAGAAAAAACATTTTATATCGGAGTTGTGCCTGGTCGTCACTAGTCACCACAGCCACAAAGTCATACACCTCGCCAGCTAAAGCTAACTCTCTCTCCTCTGCTCTTGTCCTTCTAGACCTGTCTGCTGCCTTTGATACTGTGAACCATCAGATCCTCCTCTCCACCCTCTCCGAGCTGGGCATCTCCGGCGCGGCTCACTCTTGGATTGCGTCCTACCTGACCGGTCGCTCCTACCAAGTGGCGTGGCGAGAAGCTGTCTCCGCACCACGTGCTCTCACCACTGGTGTCCCCCAGGGCTCAGTTCTAGGCCCTCTCCTATTCTCGCTATACACCAAGTCACTTGGCTCTGTCATATCCTCACATGGCCTCTCCTATCATTACTACGCTGACGATACACAACTAATCTTCTCCTTTCCCCCTTCTGATAACCAGGTGGCGAATCGCATCTCTGCATGTCTGGCAGACATATCAGTATGGATGACGGATCACCACCTCAAGCTGAACCTTGGCAAGACGGAGCTGCTCTTCCTCCCGGGGAAGGACTGCCCGTTCCATGATCTCGCCATCACGGTTGACAACTCCGTTGTGTCCTCCTCCCAGAGTGCGAAGAGCCTTGGCGTGACCCTGGACAATACCCTGTCGTTCTCCGCTAACATCAAGGCGGTGACCCGATCCTGCAGGTTCATGCTCTACAACATTCGGAGAGTACGACCCTGCCTTACACAGGAAGCGGCACAGGTCCTAATCCAGGCACTTGTCATCTCCCGTCTGGATTACTGCAACTCGCTGTTGGCTGGGCTCCCTGCCTGTGCCATTAAACCCCTACAACTCATCCAGAATGCCGCAGCCCGTCTGGTGTTCAACCTTCCCAAGTTCTCTCACGTCACCCCGCTCCTCCGCACACTCCACTGGCTTCCAGTTGAAGCTCGCATCTGTTACAAGACCATGGTGCTTGCCTATGGAGCTGTGAGGGGAACGTCACCTCCGTACCTTCAGGCTCTGATCAGTCCCTACACCCAAACGAGGGCATTGCGTTCATCCACCTCTGGCCTGCTGGCTCCCCTTCCTCTGCGGAAGCATAGTTCCCGCTCAGCCCAGTCAAAACTGTTCGCTGCTCTGGCACCCCAATGGTGGAACAAGCTCCCTCACGACGCCAGGACAGCGGAGTCACTCACCACCTTCCGGAGACATTTGAAACCCCACCTCTTTAAGGAATACCTGGGATAGGATAAAGTAATCCTTCTACCCCCCCCCCCCCCCGCCCTTAAAAAATAAATAAAATAAATAATAATAATTGTAAAGTGGTTATCCCACTGGTTATAGGGTGAATGCACCAATTTGTAAGTCGCTCTGGATAAGAGAGTCTGCTAAATGACGTAAATGTAAATGTATTTCCACAATGTATCTTCATAAAATGTGATTTTAAACTTAACCCTAACCTTTTTTTGTTTGTATTATCTTTTACCAGATCTAATGTGTTATATTCTCCCACATTTATTTCACATTTCCACAAATTTCATAGTGTTTCCTTTCAAATGGTATCAAGAATATGCATATCCTTGCTTCAGGTCCTGAGATACAGGCAGTTACATTTGGGTCATTTTAGGCGAAAATTGAAAAAAAGGGTCCAAACCTTAAGAGGTTAACATTATCCTCAGCTCTGGCATCTTCCCCAATATTTAGATCCAAGAACTGATCACCCCAATCCACAAAGATGTGGACAAATTTGACCCCAATAACTACCATGGGATGTGCAACCTTGGGAAAATCGTCTGCATTATCATTAACAGCAGACTTGTACATTTCCTCAGTGAAAACAATGACCTAAGCAAATGTCAAATTGGCTTTTTCCCAAATTACCATAGAACAGACTCCTGAGTGGCGCAGTGGTCTAAGGCTCTGCATCTCAGTGCTAGAGGCGTCACTATAGACCCTGGTTCAATTCCAGGCTGTATCACAATCCGGCCGTGATTGGGAGTCCCATACGGCGGTGCACAATTGGCCCAGAGTCATCCACGGTAGGCTGTCATTGTAAATAAGAATTTGTTCTTAACTGAATTGCCTAGTTAAATAACGGTGAAAATATAGAGGTAAAAAAATGACTATGTATTCACTCTGCACACTCTAATTGGCAAAGTCTTCTCATGCGTTGTTGACTTCAAAAATCTTTTGACTCAATTTGGAATGAGGGTCTTCTAAACAAATTGATGGAAAGTGGTGTTGGGGGAAAAACATTCAACATTATAAATCCATGTACACAAACAACACAGTTAAAATGTGCAAAAAACACACACATTTCTTTCCACAGGGCCGTGGGGTGAGACAGGGATGCAGCTTAAGCCCCACCCTCTTCAACATATATATCAACGAATTGGCAAGGGCATTAGAACAGTCTGCAGCACCCGGCCAAAAATAATGGTGTTCCAAAAAAGGTCCAGTTGCCAGGACCACAAATTCAAATACCATCTAGACACCGTTGCCCTAGAGCACACAAAAAACGATACATACCTCGGCCTAAACATCAGCGCCACAGGTAACTTCTACAAAGCTGTGTACAATCTGAGAGACAAGGCAAGAAGGGCCTTCTATGCCATCAAAAGGAACATAAAATGTGACATACCAATTAGGATCTGGCTACAAATACTTGAATCACTTATAGAACCCATTGCCTTTTATGGTTGTGAGGTCTGGGGTCCGCTCACCAACCAAGAATTCTCAAAATGGGACAAACACCAAATTGACGTCTTGCTCCCAGATAAGCTAAACACCTTCTTCGCCCGCTTTGAGGATAACACAGTGCCACCGACGCGGTGCAATCGCTATCCCATCTGGACGTCAGAATGCTGTTCATTGACTATAGCTCAGCCTTCAACACCATAGTACCCTCCAAGCTCATTATTAAGCTCGGGGCCCTGGGTCTGAACCCCGCTCTGTGCAACTGGGTCCTGGACTTTCTGACGGGCCACCCCAGGTGGTGAAGGTAGGAAACAACACCTCCACTTCGCTGATCCTCATCACAGGGGTCCCACAAGGGTGCGTGCTCAGCCCCCTCCTGTACTCCCTGTTCACCCATGATTGCGTGGCCACGCACTCCTCCAACTCAATCATCAAGTTTGCAGACGACACACATTTCCGCTTGGCCCCTAAAACCCTCAGGAACTTTTATAGATGCACAATTGAGAGCATCCTTTTGGGCTGTATCACCACCTGGTACGGCAACTGCACTGCCAGAGGGTGGTGCGGTCTGCCCAACACATCACCGGTGGCACACTGCCTGCCCTCCAGGACACCTACAGCACCCGATGTCACAGGAAGGCCAAAAATATCATCAAGGTCATCAACCACCCAAGCCACGGCCTGTTCACCCCACTATCATCCAGAAGGTGAGGTCAGTACAGGTGCATCAAAGCTGGGACCGAGAGACTGAAAAACAGCTTCTATCTCAAGGCCATCAGACTGTTAAATAGCCATCACTAGCCGGCTACCACCCAGTTACTCAACCCTGCACCTTAGAGGCTGCTGCCCTATATACATAGACATGGAATCACTGGCCACTTTAATAATGGAACACAAGTCACTTTAAAAATGTTTACACACTGCTTTACTCATCTCATATGTGTATACTGTATTCTATTCTACTGTATTTTTGTCAATGCCACTCCAACATTGCTCCTCCTAATAATTTGTGTATGTGTATTGTTGTGAATTATTAGATACTATTGCGCTGTTGGAGTTAGGAACACAAGCATTTCGCTACACCAACGATAACATCTACCAAATATGAGTATGTGACCAATACAATTTGGCAATGTACACATATGTTCCCCATGCCAATAACTCCCCTTGTATTGAATTACTTAACAAATAAATGGAAACCCCAGTTCATGATCAGACGGTTGAGGTGCATTGCGTAACAATGAGGTCACACCTGTCACAGACAAACCATGCCGCTCCCAATCATCACATGAATGAACCAAAGGATCAATGTTTGTAAATGTTCTAAAAGTATTAGAGGAATGCTCATAGTTTTTTAGAAACGGGTTTGGAAACAAAGTCCAACTTTTCTTGTATAATTGCATTCAACGAACAGTAAAAAACATATAATCTAAATTACTCAACATGAAAAAAACTAAAATGTTTGTGAATTTCCTATAAAGTACAGCAAACCATCAGTATTTCATGTTATAATATATTCACAACTGATGCATTCTGGGACAGGTCCATTGGCTAGCTACCAGAGAGGAAGAGGCGAAGCGAGAGCGATAATTGGGCCTGAAATCTGTTTTCTCCAGCAGGTGCCGTTTTGTCGTTTCTTTTTCGCTCACCAAGCCAGGAGTTTTTGTATGGAGGTCAATGAGAGTGTCTAATTTGGTTAACAAAAAATGTAATGGCCTATTTTCTATGTGTGTCTTATTTGATCGAATATATGTTTCGTATTGATTTGGTTGTTTAGAGTGTACTGATATATCTAGGACACGTGACATCCCGGCAACTTTGAGAAAAAACATTTTATATCGGAGTTGTGCCTGGTCGTCACTAGTCACCACAGCCACAAAGTCATACACCTCGCCAGCTAAAGCTAACTCTCTCTCCTCTGCTCTTGTCCTTCTAGACCTGTCTGCTGCCTTTGATACTGTGAACCATCAGATCCTCCTCTCCACCCTCTCCGAGCTGGGCATCTCCGGCGCGGCTCACTCTTGGATTGCGTCCTACCTGACCGGTCGCTCCTACCAAGTGGCGTGGCGAGAAGCTGTCTCCGCACCACGTGCTCTCACCACTGGTGTCCCCCAGGGCTCAGTTCTAGGCCCTCTCCTATTCTCGCTATACACCAAGTCACTTGGCTCTGTCATATCCTCACATGGCCTCTCCTATCATTACTACGCTGACGATACACAACTAATCTTCTCCTTTCCCCCTTCTGATAACCAGGTGGCGAATCGCATCTCTGCATGTCTGGCAGACATATCAGTATGGATGACGGATCACCACCTCAAGCTGAACCTTGGCAAGACGGAGCTGCTCTTCCTCCCGGGGAAGGACTGCCCGTTCCATGATCTCGCCATCACGGTTGACAACTCTGTTGTGTCCTCCTCCCAGAGTGCGAAGAGCCTTGGCGTGACCCTGGACAATACCCTGTCGTTCTCCGCTAACATCAAGGCGGTGACCCGATCCTGCAGGTTCATGCTCTACAACATTCGGAGAGTACGACCCTGCCTTACACAGGAAGCGGCACAGGTCCTAATCCAGGCACTTGTCATCTCCCGTCTGGATTACTGCAACTCGCTGTTGGCTGGGCTCCCTGCCTGTGCCATTAAACCCCTACAACTCATCCAGAATGCCGCAGCCCGTCTGGTGTTCAACCTTCCCAAGTTCTCTCACGTCACCCCGCTCCTCCGCACACTCCACTGGCTTCCAGTTGAAGCTCGCATCTGTTACAAGACCATGGTGCTTGCCTATGGAGCTGTGAGGGGAACGTCACCTCCGTACCTTCAGGCTCTGATCAGTCCCTACACCCAAACGAGGGCATTGCGTTCATCCACCTCTGGCCTGCTGGCTCCCCTTCCTCTGCGGAAGCATAGTTCCCGCTCAGCCCAGTCAAAACTGTTCGCTGCTCTGGCACCCCAATGGTGGAACAAGCTCCCTCACGACGCCAGGACAGCGGAGTCACTCACCACCTTCCGGAGACATTTGAAACCCCACCTCTTTAAGGAATACCTGGGATAGGATAAAGTAATCCTTCTACCCCCCCCCCCCCCCCGCCCTTAAAAAATAAATAAAATAAATAATAATAATTGTAAAGTGGTTATCCCACTGGTTATAGGGTGAATGCACCAATTTGTAAGTCGCTCTGGATAAGAGAGTCTGCTAAATGACGTAAATGTAAATGTATTTCCACAATGTATCTTCATAAAATGTGATTTTAAACTTAACCCTAACCTTTTTTTGTTTGTATTATCTTTTACCAGATCTAATGTGTTATATTCTCCCACATTTATTTCACATTTCCACAAATTTCATAGTGTTTCCTTTCAAATGGTATCAAGAATATGCATATCCTTGCTTCAGGTCCTGAGATACAGGCAGTTACATTTGGGTCATTTTAGGCGAAAATTGAAAAAAAGGGTCCAAACCTTAAGAGGTTAACATTATCCTCAGCTCTGGCATCTTCCCCAATATTTAGATCCAAGAACTGATCACCCCAATCCACAAAGATGTGGACAAATTTGACCCCAATAACTACCATGGGATGTGCAACCTTGGGAAAATCGTCTGCATTATCATTAACAGCAGACTTGTACATTTCCTCAGTGAAAACAATGACCTAAGCAAATGTCAAATTGGCTTTTTCCCAAATTACCATAGAACAGACTCCTGAGTGGCGCAGTGGTCTAAGGCTCTGCATCTCAGTGCTAGAGGCGTCACTATAGACCCTGGTTCAATTCCAGGCTGTATCACAATCCGGCCGTGATTGGGAGTCCCATACGGCGGTGCACAATTGGCCCAGAGTCATCCACGGTAGGCCGTCATTGTAAATAAGAATTTGTTCTTAACTGAATTGCCTAGTTAAATAACGGTGAAAATATAGAGGTAAAAAAATGACTATGTATTCACTCTGCACACTCTAATTGGCAAAGTCTTCTCATGCGTTGTTGACTTCAAAAATCTTTTGACTCAATTTGGAATGAGGGTCTTCTAAACAAATTGATGGAAAGTGGTGTTGGGGGAAAAACATTCAACATTATAAATCCATGTACACAAACAACACAGTTAAAATGTGCAAAAAACACACACATTTCTTTCCACAGGGCCGTGGGGTGAGACAGGGATGCAGCTTAAGCCCCACCCTCTTCAACATATATATCAACGAATTGGCAAGGGCATTAGAACAGTCTGCAGCACCCGGCCAAAAATAATGGTGTTCCAAAAAAGGTCCAGTTGCCAGGACCACAAATTCAAATACCATCTAGACACCGTTGCCCTAGAGCACACAAAAAACGATACATACCTCGGCCTAAACATCAGCGCCACAGGTAACTTCCACAAAGCTGTGTACAATCTGAGAGACAAGGCAAGAAGGGCCTTCTATGCCATCAAAAGGAACATAAAATGTGACATACCAATTAGGATCTGGCTACAAATACTTGAATCACTTATAGAACCCATTGCCTTTTATGGTTGTGAGGTCTGGGGTCCGCTCACCAACCAAGAATTCTCAAAATGGGACAAACACCAAATTGACGTCTTGCTCCCAGATAAGCTAAACACCTTCTTCGCCCGCTTTGAGGATAACACAGTGCCACCGACGCGGTGCAATCGCTATCCCATCTGGACGTCAGAATGCTGTTCATTGACTATAGCTCAGCCTTCAACACCATAGTACCCTCCAAGCTCATTATTAAGCTCGGGGCCCTGGGTCTGAACCCCGCTCTGTGCAACTGGGTCCTGGACTTTCTGACGGGCCTCCCCAGGTGGTGAAGGTAGGAAACAACACCTCCACTTCGCTGATCCTCATCACAGGGGTCCCACAAGGGTGCGTGCTCAGCCCCCTCCTGTACTCCCTGTTCACCCATGATTGCGTGGCCACGCACTCCTCCAACTCAATCATCAAGTTTGCAGACGACACACATTTCCGCTTGGCCCCTAAAACCCTCAGGAACTTTTATAGATGCACAATTGAGAGCATCCTTTCGGGCTGTATCACCACCTGGTACGGCAACTGCACTGCCAGAGGGTGGTGCGGTCTGCCCAACACATCACCGGTGGCACACTGCCTGCCCTCCAGGACACCTACAGCACCCGATGTCACAGGAAGGCCAAAAATATCATCAAGGTCATCAACCACCCAAGCCACGGCCTGTTCACCCCGCTATCATCCAGAAGGTGAGGTCAGTACAGGTGCATCAAAGCTGGGACCGAGAGACTGAAAAACAGCTTCTATCTCAAGGCCATCAGACTGTTAAATAGCCATCACTAGCCGGCTACCACCCAGTTACTCAACCCTGCACCTTAGAGGCTGCTGCCCTATATACATAGACATGGAATCACTGGCCACTTTAATAATGGAACACAAGTCACTTTAAAAATGTTTACACACTGCTTTACTCATCTCATATGTGTATACTGTATTCTATTCTACTGTATTTTTGTCAATGCCACTCCAACATTGCTCCTCCTAATAATTTGTGTATGTGTATTGTTGTGAATTATTAGATACTATTGCGCTGTTGGAGTTAGGAACACAAGCATTTCGCTACACCAACGATAACATCTACCAAATATGAGTATGTGACCAATACAATTTGGCAATGTACACATATGTTCCCCATGCCAATAACTCTCCTTGTATTGAATTACTTAACAAATAAATGGAAACCCCGGTTCATGATCAGACGGTTGAGGTGCATTGCGTAACAATGAGGTCACACCTGTCACAGACAAACCATGCCGCTCCCGATCATCACATGAATGAACCGAAGGATCAATGTTTGTAAATGTTCCAAAAGTATTAGAGGAATGCTCATAGTTTTTTAGGAACGGGTTTGGAAACAAAGTCCAACTTTTCTTGTATAATTGCATTCAACGAACAGTAAAAAACATATAATCTAAATTACTCAACATGAAAAAAACTAAAATGTTTGTGAATTTCCTATAAAGTACAGCAAACCATCAGTATTTCATGTTATAATATATTCACAACTGATGCATTCTGGGACAGGACCATTGGCTAGCTACCAGAGAGGAAGAGGCAAAGCGAGAGCGATAACTGGGCCTGAAATCTGTTTTCTCCAGCAGGTGCCGTTTTGTCGTTTCTTTTTCGCTCACCAAGCCAGGAGTTTTTGTATGGAGGTCAATGAGAGTGTCTAATTTGGTTAACAAAAAATGTAATGGCCTATTTGCCACGTGTGTCTTATTTGATCGAATATATGTTTCGTATTGATTTGGTTGTTTAGAGTGTACTGATATATCTAGGACACGTGACATCCCGGCAACTTTGAGAAAAAACATTTTATATCGGAGTTGTGCCTGGTCGTCACTAGTCACCACAGCCACAAAGTCATACACCTCGCCTATTTCCACAATTTATCTTCTTAAAATGTGATTTTAAACTTAACCCTAACCTTAATCACACTTTTAACCTCATGCCTAACCCTACCCTAAAATAAAAAGCACATTTTAGTTTTCATGAATGTTGACTTTGTGGCTGTGGTAACTAGTGGGCACTGTTGTGGCTGTTGTCACGCGAGTATATGCTCTCTCATTGGCTAGAATGGTCCCACCTGATCTTGCCTCCTCCCGACTGCCTCCATTTTTAAAGACGTTTACTTTCATTGTTAGAGCGGCTACTAGAGTATCTGGTCAATAAAATGGATAATCTGTGTAGTTGTTCTGTCCCTTGACATCCAAATCGACCAATAGCCCCTCCTCCCTTGATCTGAAGGGGTTAGATATCTTTACATTCTAAGGCCTCATGCCATGGAACAAAGAGGTTTCTTATTTACTTGCTTTTATGCTGCGTTTATAACCAAGTGGGAAGGTGGTAATTACCAGTTGTGAAGTCGTAAATACCAATTGGATGGATGCATTCACATGCTCTGATCTGGTTGAGAAACGCAGATTGGCTAATGGCTAACAACCTAGTGTCAACCATAACTAAAAGTACAACTATCATGCTTGTAAAGAAATGATAGTGTTTAAAAAACATATGAATAGATTGCTTTTCATAAATAATGTTTTGTTGTTGTAATTTCCATAGTAGGTGACGTCAGAGGTCAGCATGTGGGAGAAGTCAGAGCTCAGGGATAGCAGACGAGTTCCAGTGGATTTTTCCGTTGTATGTGGTAAACACCACCTTCTCACTTTGTTATAAATGCAGCATTAGTACCTAAGAAAAATCAAGTGAGTCAAGACTAGGATCTGAAAAACAAGAAACATGATGTCCTTCCTCAGCCTTTTTTTTCACATTAACATTTACGTCATTTAGCAGACGCTCTTATCCAGAGCGACTTACAAAATGGTGCATTCAGCCTCACCTTACGACGGCACAAGTAAAGATGACAAGTGGCAGAACCGGATCTGAGGGCCTAGCTCCTAGACTATTGTTTCCGCTCATGATGTGCTAAAGTATTGATCAAGTAATCATCTAATAAATTATACAAGCTTGGACAATATCTTGCAGCTAAATACATAGAGATCCTATAATTCATATTCTATATGTAATTCTATGGCTAAGTATTTCTCAGAGTTAGCTTGACAAATGGATTGGCTAGTTAGTATTTGTGTTTTGCAACGCTCAATATTATGAGAGCTTTTCCATGGATCCCATTTGGACTATTACATCCTACTACACACACAATGGACAATCTTCCAGGGTTGTGTTAAAAGGAAACATAACATTCATATATAACATTTTAAAACATATGACATACTTATTTGTTTTAATATTCAGAATAGTCTTTAATTATAAAATGTCCTTACAGAATGATGTAACGTTAAAGTGTTTGTGCCAAATGACATATAATCTGTAACCATTTTCATTATTAAAAAATAATGCATTAGGTATATTAACTGAATGTAGAACACACAATGCCTTTAAGAACGCATTTGACCTCTATATTGATGTATAAACAGGACTTCACTACTGTCCCTTATCTATATCTAAAATCTCTTACATTTCAACTCAAAATATGTTAGTCCTATTTTCACATACAACCACTATGACTGAATATGTATGCACAAGCTCCATCCTTACATGCACACACATTGCTCCCAATCAAATAAGGCAAGCTCTTTGTGGATCAATACAAATCAGCCATTAATTAAAAAATAAAATATATAAAAAATAACTGACAACTGATTTATTTAGAAATTTGACCCATTAAATGTTGTACAACACTGGCACCTTTAGTTGGCACTCACTTAGCATTAACAGTCAATTGGTTTCTGTAATGCATGGTACAAAAACAACAAAATAAATGTCACAATTTACACAAGCTAATAACCTTGAAAATAACAAACTTACATGCAACTCACATCAACTTACATTTAGCTATATACATGAAAACACAAGTCTGCTTTTCAGAAGTGGAACTGACATTACACACAGTACCAGCAGAACAGTAATGTAAAATGTTAAATGCCTTGATGCCTCCCACAACCATTGGCAGCATATGATGATTTCCACACCTTGGAAATCATGAAGGGGCCATCAAGGATCTTGCATTTTGACCAAAGTATATCCAGGTGCACATGGTTCAGAGAACTGTTGCCCACCTTCAAGATGTCTTATCAATAATACTACATTGAGGTTAGCAGGAGCTCATCTTTGTGCACAAGAGTGACTGTAGTAGCGCTAAGTAATCCTGCAGCAGCATCAGAAGAGCTGCTTAGGACAACAGTGACATAGGCTTCAGTAACACAAGGTGAACAATTTAAACATATGTTAACAATCTAACAATTCTCACCTAAAAGAACCATGACATGGTTCTTTTAGGTGAGAATTGGTTAAAATTCAAAATGCTGCAAGCAGGGCTCTAAGGTATGCAATGAAATATTTTGCTGTGCGACCTGGAGTTTTAATTTGGGAGCACTGTGCGAAAAAATAATAATCCAATATATATATATATATTTTTTATAATTGCTGTAATGATAAAGCATCACTGTACCATTGTTTCCAGAGTGAAGATTAGTTAGTGTCATGCTTGCACCATTAATACAGCGAAAACTGCTTGTTTCTAACCCAAACAGTTAAAAAGATCTGACCCATATGCAATGTTTTTTTTCTTCCTGCATTTTACAATCATAAACCATGTCGCACATGGTGTCTGGCCCAATTGAACAGAGTGTAAATGTTCAGACATGCCGAATTCTGCAGAGGTCTCCCTTCTTTTAGAAACAAAGTGGACTTGAAACAAAGTACACTAAAAGCTTTCGCATTGGAAACAGTGACACAGGAAATGACAAGTTCCACATTCACAGCCTGTGAAGGAATTGTCCATTTTGAATGGAAATGTATGTTGTTTCAAAGAAAGCGTCAGAACATTTGCCAAGGTCTGTGACTCAATGATTTTCTCAATGCCTATGCCCTAAGACGTTTTTACTAAATCGTAGACGTAGATGTGAAAGTCGTCATCAAATTTGATGAAATACACAGAGGGTTTGGCTTCAACCTGATGGATAACCATGCCAGTCCTTTTGCCGCCATCCTCTTTGGCATATTCCACTTGTTTACCAACAAGGCTATCCACCACTTCCCCAGGCTCTCTCTCCGCTGGGGGCGAGTCATCTGCAGAAGCAAAGAAAGCTTTAGTGAGATAATTGGTTGACTACTTCTACGTAGTATGATTGTATCTACAGTAATACAACTTAGAATGACATGTTTTTAAAAAAGAGAGAGAGATAGAGACATTAAACAATGAGCACGGTTACATGCGCACAATATTGCGAGAAGAAGGATTTCCCTAATAATCCTGTTTACATGGACACATCTGAAATCAGGCTAATGATGGGACTTTCTTTAAGTGCAGAAAATTGCCTAACAAAATAGACATTCTACCACAGTGACCATGTTATTTTTGCGAAGACTATTTGATTCTGAGTTTGGACATATAACGTTTGTATGGAGAAACTATTTATAAGATGCATACTTTCAGTTTTTCTGAACTCACTTCACTCGCGCTACCCGGTGCTAGCACATGTGCAGATCAAATACACTGCTGGAACGCCGATTAAGCTGTTTACATGTCCTAATAATTCAAAAGATGGCTCAGAAAACCAGGTGTTTTAATCGGCGTATGCCGACTTCCATTTTGACCTTATGCTGAGTAAGGTATTTACATGTCTACTGCATAATCTGTCTACTGCCATAATCTGTTTAATATCAAACTATTACTGTGCATGTAAACATACTCAATGTCTACAGTTTGAACACTAATGATCATTTCTGATGGACTCTCACTTGAATCAGGCATTATCCGGAGATCCCCCTCTTTGTAGTCATCCAAGAGCTGGTACATGTACAAAACAGGGTCCTTTTCGTAAGTGATGTAGAACCATGTGTTCATAATGGGAGCCCGTGCTAGCACCATGCCCCTCCACTCCTCCTTTGGTCCTTCATCTTGCTCAAACATGTGCTCCACTGCTTTGCCTATCATGGTTTCTGCTAGCTGGGAATCGCTGACACGAGCTGGAGCTGCAATACAGAGAGCACTTTCAAATGGATAGTAATTATGGCTATTTAAAGATACATTTACTAATCTGTGATATAAGGTATGCATGATCAAACACACATCAACCGCATGAGTACATTGGTTATAACATACTCATACCAAACAGACATAAGTGTAATATGCTTTTTATGGCAGAGCAAGGCCGACTTTTGTCATGTCTTCACAACACCTACCAACTCGGTCTGGTAAAACCTCCAGGCCTTGCACCCGCTCATCTTTGTGAAGCTCAAGTCCATAGATACAGTCAAATCCATCATACTTGATTAGGTAGAGAGAGGGGTTTACAGGGACTTGGTCAAGAACTGTTCCTTTCCACTGGGAAACCTTGGAGTCTTCCTTCCACTGGTGCGTTATCCTGCAGCCCACTATGTTTCGTCTGGGTTGGGCAATAGGCTTGCTTGGACCAACATTATTCTTCTGCTTCCTATAGAGATCCCAATTTGAGAGGCAGAGACAGCAATATGTAAATGAATGTCAAATCAATGTAGTATCTGTTTGTAAGCCAACCTGCTTTTGGTCTTATGCTGTGTCTACACAATGAGAGAACTTACTTGTGGGAATTTTTTTTCTTCATCATATTTGCAGATACCCCAGTATTCCCTAAAATGACAAACAAACATGTGCATGAAATCTCTCCAATCAGCATTTATTACTGTATTACATACTTATATCTTTAAAATTACAGCCATATGGTGTAGTAGGCTATATGTTATACGTAACGTTCCGGTTGCCTTCATGTACACAAAGCGGGAGGAGTGCGTCTCACCCCCATCAGCTCTGGGGCGCTGGCCTGGCGTCTTCCCAAATGGGGTCTTCATTGATATACATGTAGGTGAGCAGCCAGGCTGCCAGACTAGGGTGACAATGTCTCTACTAGGGAATCAGAAGAAAGCGGGACAGCATGCAGGTAGTGGCCCCAGGTGGGAGGATCACTCCCCTCCAGTGCAGGAACACTTAATGTGGCACTTCAGACTGTTGAAAAATGAGCAGCATTATGCATTATGATGAAGAATGACTTTGGGGTAGAAAATGTCATAACTAGCAAGTATCTCATCCGCAAATGTAACTGATATGAACCCAATCAGTCATGCTGACTCATGTGTGCTATAGACCTGTCCTTCAGCAATTATACAATCATATAGCAGCAGTAGCTGTTTAAAAACAATGGCAGAACAGTATATACTTTTTTTGTTGCAGAGTGATTTAGTCTTACACACCAAAGGAAACCAGTTATATGTTCAATGAGTCATAATTACAGTACAGAGACCAAGTAGGCCTACCCACACAGTTTGGTCAATCGGACTCTCTTTAGTATTAGTGGTCCATAGAAAAAGTAGGTCCATCTTGGATCACTTTGTCACAATTCTACAACGTTAGGTGTAATAGAATAATGTATACTTATGAAAATAGACAACATAGGCTGTCTTTCCTTAAAATGTATAAACAATAGGGATTTACACCCCCCCCCCCCACCAAAAAAAGAAAAAAAGAATCCAGATAACAAATTACTTTTTAGTAGACTAGGATTAGACCCGCCCCCTTCAGACATGTTTTTTCAAACATGATTTACCTACAGGTAACATTGAAATAACGTTTCTGTCTCATTGCCTCGAACTAACTGTTGTATACTTTTATTTAACAGAAATGGCAAGCAATTCAAGCTAAGTAAAACTACTCAAGAATCTCTGGAGTGACCCAAGAATGTATAGGATTGTCATTTTGTTTACAATGAATAAATGACGTTGCATACATGTACATCCTAAAGCACCGATTCGCTTGATTGTCAAATAGGCGGATTGACTGGATTTTAACTGAGCAGGTATGGTACCTCAATGTCAGCCATGTTGCACCCGTATACACAAACCCCGCATCAAAAGCGGCGCAAGCGAACAAAGGAGGGGAAGGTATGGGTCTGTCTGACATGCATTTGAAATGCAAACAACAAACCAGGTTTATACACAATTGCTCATGCACATGCATACTTCCTAATGAACTAGTGTAGTGGTCGTCTGAGTCCATGCATTTAATTACCAATCGAGTGATTAGTTTGAAGGTTGCTTACCCGATGAATTGTAACTCTAAATTGATCCCCTCTTGCTTTTCCTCTGGCACCGTTTGCATTCAACCCAAATGCTATGGCCGAGTCCCGCCTATCCCGCTTTCTACCAAATAGTGATCTGGAAATATGCATGGGGGACGCGGGAAGCTCGGTCTTCCTGCCAAATAGTGGGTTCTTCGACGGCAAACTGCGCATGCGTGGACATTACAACAGCATTGATGAAAGCCTACACATATTTGAAAACGTCTGTATTTCTGTTTAATACAAGCAACTTGTGATTGGCTACCACTTGCAACCTTTGTGATGAAAATGAAATATGAATACCGGCACATGAATATAAACAAGTAAACAGTTGTTATTACTAATTGTAGGACCTATATGAAAAAATACTACAGTTTACTATAGAATAAGTACCACATCACTTACTATAGAATTATGTAGTAAACTGTAGTATACTATACTACACACTGTAGTATACCTCAATCATGTGTAGTACTTACTAAAGTATTTTGTAGTATACTGTAGAATACTATAGTAAATACTACAGTTTTATCTGGGAAAAACACTGTAGTACTACTACAGTAATGTCCACAAAAACACTACAGTCCGCAAAAACACTACAATTAAACTATAGTAAATATTACAGTATTGAATTTGCATGTACCCTGCCCATTCCCCTCCCCCATATTACAATTTGTGCCACCCATAAGTGAGAAACCTATATGCCAAGTACAGATCATATATTGTGTTCCCTACAGTTATGAAAATAAAATGGTGTATCTTGACTTGACAAGAATAAGATGTATGTTAGGAGAAGTACAGTTTTATCATAAGGAGATAAATACTTGGAATATGCTGGAGGTCAAAGAGAGAGAAAGAGGAAGAGGGTGACCTTCAATCGGTTAAAAACGGCAAAAAAGGGAGATGATTCATTAAAGAAGAATGGTAGAAAGTGTAAGCAGAGTGAGCTGTATGCCAGATCGAAGACAGGAGTAGAAATGGAAGGTAGTGAGGGCGAAGTATTGGAGGGGTTAGGTTTGGTGAAGTTCTCGGAGCCTGAGGCTTGCACCGAGGGACTGGATAAATACACTGCTCAAAAAAAAAAAGGGGACACTTAAACAACACAATGTAACTCCAAGTCAATTTCACACTTCTGTGAAATCAAACTGTCCACTTAGGAAGCAACACTGATTGAGAATACATTTCACATGCTGTTGTGCAAATGGAATAGACAACAGGTGGAAATTATAGGCAATTAGCAAGACATCCCCAATAAAGGACTGGTTTTGCAGGTGGTGACCACAGACCACTTCTCAGTTCCTATGCTTCCTGGCTGATGTTTTGGTCACTTTTGAATGCTGGCGGTGCTTTCACTCTAGTGGTAGCATGAGATGGAGTCTACAACCCACACAAGTGGCTCAGTTAGTGCAGCTCATCCAGGATGGCACATCAATGCGAGCTGTGACAAGAAGGTTTGCTGTGTCTGTCAGGGTAGTGTCCAGAGCATGGAGGCGCTACCAGGAGACAGGCCAGTACATCAGGAGACGTGGAGGAGGCCGTGGGAGGACTGCTACCTCCGCCTTTGTGCAAGGAGGAGCAGGAGGAGCACTGCCAGAGCCCTGCAAAATGACCTCCAGCAGGCCACAAATGTGCATGTGTCTGCTCAAACGGTCAGAAACAGACTCCATGAGGGTGGTATGAGGGCCCGATGTCCACAGGTGGGGGTTGTGCTTACAGCCCAACACTGTGCAGGACGTTTGGCATTTGCCAGAGAACACCAAGATTGGCAAATTCGCCACTGGCGCCCTGTGCTCTTCACAGATGAAAGCAGGTTCACACTGAGCACATGTGACAGACGTGACAGAGTCTGGAGACGCCGTGGAGAACGTTCTGCTGCCTGCAACATCCTCCAGCATGACTGGTTTGGCGGTGGGTCAGTCATGGTGTGGGGTGGCATTTCTTTGGGGGGCCGCACAGCCCTCCATGTGCTCGCCAGAGGTAGCCTGACTGCCATTAGGTACCGAGATGAGATCCTCAGACCCCTTGTGAGACCATATGCTGGTGCGGTTGGCCCTGGGTTCCTCCTAATGCAAGACAATGCTAGACCTCATGTGGCTGGAGTGTGTCAGCAGTTCCTGCAAGTGGAAGGCATTGATGCTATGGACTGGCCCGCCCGTTCCCCAGATCTGAATCCAATTGAGCACATCTGGGACATCATGTCTCGCTCCATCCACCAACGCCACGTTGCACCACAGACTGTCCAGGAGTTGGCGGATGCTTTAGTCCAGGTCTGGGAGGAGATCCCTCAGGAGACCATCCGCCACCTCATCAGGAGCATGCCCAGGCGTTGTAGGGAGGTCATACAGGCACATGGAGGCCACACACACTACTGAGCCTCATTTTGACTTGTTTTAAGGACATTACATCAAAGTTGGATCAGCCTGTAGTGTGGTTTTCCACTTTAATTTTGAGGGTGACGCCAAATCCAGACCTCCATGGGTTGATAAATTTGATTTCATTGATAATTTGTGTGTGATTTTGTTGTCAGCACATTCAACTATGTAAATAAAAAAGTATTTAATACGATTATTTCATTCATTCAGATCTAGGATGTGTTATTTTAGTGTTCCCTTTATTTTTTTAGCAGTGTAGATATACATACATACACATACATATACACATACAAACATATAAATACATATACATACATATATATACATATCCT
This sequence comes from Coregonus lavaretus, assembly GCF_964263955.1. NCBI lineage: Eukaryota > Metazoa > Chordata > Actinopteri > Salmoniformes > Salmonidae > Coregonus > Coregonus lavaretus. The sequence goes on along the minus strand of NC_140001.1, from coordinate 46,310,722 downwards.
TTAAAAAAATATATTTCCCTTTATTACTTTCCAACCCCACCACCCCTTCCCTAATTGGAGTAAACTAGTGAACAACAATGCTTAGGCCTCTACTTCCAGCTTATACATACTATATACATTTTATGGACACAGTCAATTTTACAATAATTCTATTTTATAACTTCCTCTACCCTCAACCGCTCCGATCATTTTCATGATGTCCATCCGGTTTGCTTTTGTATGCCATATCTTTCTAACTGTGCTCTTTCACAAAAGCTCTCAACCTATAACCTATATACTTATTATGGACACAGTATGCTTTACAAATGAAATAAAATCAAATCAAATGTTATTTGCCTCATGCGCCGAATACAACAGGTGTAGACATTACCGTGAAATGCTTACTTACCAACAATGCATTAATTTTTTTATAAAAAAGTAAAATAAAACAACAACAACAAAAGTGTTGAGAAAAAAAGAGCAGAAGTAAAATAAAAAACAGTAGGGAGGCTATATACAGGGGGGTACCGGTGCAGAGTCAATGTGCGGGGGCACCGGCTAGTTGAGGTAGTTGAGGTAATATGTACATGTGGGTAGAGTTAAAGTGACTATGCATAAATAATTAACAGAGTAGCAGCAGCGTAAAAAGATGGGGTGGGGGTGGGGGGGCAGTGCAAATAGTCCGGGTAGCCATGATTAGCTGTTCAGGAGTCTTATGGCTTAGGGTTAGAAGCTGTTGAGAAGCCTTTTGAACCTAGACTTGGCGCTCCAGCACCGCTTTCTGTGCGGTAGCAGAGAGAACAGTCTATGATTAGGGTGGCTGGGGTCCTTGACAATTTTGAGGGCCTTCCACTGACACCGCCTGGTATAGAGGTCCTGGATGGCAGGAAGCTTGGTCCCAGTGATGTACTGGGCCGTACGCACTACCCTCTGTAGTGCCTTGCGGTCGGAGGCCGAGCAGTTGCCATACCAGGCAGTGATGCAACCAGTCAGGATACTCTCGATGGTGCAGCTGTATAACTTTTTGAGGATCTGAGGACCCATGCCAAATCTTTTCAGTCTCCTGAGGGGGAATAGGCTTTGTCGTGCCCTCTTCACGACTGTCTTGGTGTGTTTGGACCATGATAGTTCGTTGGTGATGTGGACACCAAGGAACTTGAAGCTCTCAACCTGTTCCACTACAGCCCCGTCGATGAGAATGGGGGCGTGCTCAGTCCTCTTTTTTTTCCTGTAGTCCACAATCATCTCCTTTGTCTTGGTCACGTTGAGGGAGAGGTTGTTATCCTGGCACCACACGGCCATGTCTCTGACCTCCTCCCTATAGGCTGTCTCATCGTTGTCGGTGATCAGGCCTACCACTTTTGTTTTCGTCGGCAAACTTAATGATGGTGTTGGAGTCGTGCCTGGCCATGCAGTCATGGGTGAACAGGCAGTACAGGAGGGGACTGAGCACGCACCCCTGAGGGGCCCCCGTGTTGACATTTTTTACATTTGAGTCATTTAGCAGACGCTCTTATCCAGAGCGACTTACAGTTAGTGAGTGCATACATTTTTATTATTCCCCCCCCCCGTGGGAATCGAACCCACAACCCTCGCGTTGCAAACACCATGCTCTACCAACTGAGCTACATCCCTGCCGGCCATTCCCTCCCCTACCCTGGACGACGCTGGGCCAATTGTGCGCAGCCCCATGGGTCTCCCGGTCGCGGCCGGCTACGACAGAGCCTGGATTCGAACCAGGATCTCTAGTGGCACAGCTAGCACTGCGATGCAGTGCCTTAGACCACTGCGCCACTCGCCCCCAGGAGGCCCCCGTGTTGTTACCTACCGTTACCACCTGGGGGCGGCCCGTCAGGAAGTCCAGGATTCAGTTGCAGAGGGAGGTGTTTAGTCCCAGGATCATTAGCTTAGTGATGAGCTTTGAGGGCACTATGGTGTTGAACGCTGAGCTGTAGTCAATGAATAGCATTCATTACGTAGGTGTTCCTCTTGTCCAGGTGGGAAAGGGCAGTGTGGAGTGCAATAGAGATTGCATCATCTGTGGATCTGTTGGGGCGGTATGCAAATTGGAGTGGGTCTAGGGTTTCTGGGATAATGGTGTTGATGTGAGCCATGACCAGCCTTTCAAAGCACTTCATGGCTACAGACGTCAGTGCTACGGGTCGGTAGTCATTTAGGCAGGTTATCTTAGTGTCCTTGGGCACGGGGACTATGGTGGTCTGCTTGAAACATGTTGGTATTACAGACTCAGTCAGGGACATGTTGAAAATGTCAGTGAAGACACTTGCCACTTGCTAGTTATCTTGTTGTTGTTAGTTGTTATTAGTCCCATCCTTCAACTCCATTCAACACCACCCATCTATCTCTTAACACCATCCATATTGGATTTCTATTTGCCATATATTTTTCAACTGTACTGTGATGTTTTACAAAAGTTCTGAACCCTTCTATTCTCATTGTTTCTACCGATTGTAAATTGAAAATAATTTTCTTTGCTAAAAGTATTATTATATTATTGATCGATTGACTATGACTTTTCAGATCACCCAGTAGTGCTATCTGCAGGGTTAGCTCCAGGTAAATATTGCAATCCTTTAGCCATTCCTGGACCTGTGTCCAAAAACAAGCTACAAATGGACAGTACCAAAACAAATGATCTAATGATTCTGTCTCTTCGCAGTAAAATCTGTAGAGCTGGGAAGGTTGTATCCCCCATATAAATAACATTCTATTGGTTGCAATAATAATTTTGTATAATAATTGAAGTTGAAAAATTCTAAGTTTTGAATCGGCCGTCGTTTTGCGTATCAGTTCATAAACACTGTGCCATGGAATCGGTACGTCAAAAATCTCTTCCCAACTATTTTGCAATCTATATGGCACGGCTGTCAATTTTCTGGTCCTCAAATGAAACTGGTATACTTTTTTATTTATCACAATTTTCTTAACCAATTACGGTCTTTAATGGAGGGCCGTCAGACAAATTCCTTACTTTTCCCCCCTCTTTCCTCTTCCATTTTTGCGGTAATGTTGCAATTATTTGGTTGTAATTTTGGGTAGAGCAGACATTTCCATATGTTTTTGTTAGCTGCATGTGCGACATAACTCCACCAGTCATACATATGATATCATTTATGAAGATTATACCTTTTTAAAACATTTTTCAAATTTTTATAAAAAAAAAAATCAATTAGTATATTTCAGTTTAACCACAATATTTCTGAAAGTGAGAGGTTGTAATCTGAATAAAGGGAAAAGGGCCATTCTTGAACATGGGTGAGACATTCTTACTAATTTGCTAGAGAACCAGTTCGGATTTAAGTATAACTTTTGAATGACTGAAGCCTTTAGTGAAAGGTCTAATGATTTAATATTTAATCATTTCTGCCCTCCGAATTCATATTCATTATATAAATAGGCCCGTTTAATTTTTTCTGGCTTGCCGTTCCAAATAAAATGGAATCTTTTTTTCTCATATAATTTATAAAACTGTTCGCTAGGTGTAGGCAAGACCATAAGCAAATAGGTAAACTGGGATATTACTAAAGAGTTAATCAGGGTGATTTTTCCACAAATAGAGAGGTATTTACCTTTCCATGGTAGCAAGATCTTATCTATTTTTGCTAACTTTCTATTACAATTTATTGGAGTGAGATCATGTATTTCTTTCGGGATATGTATACAGAGTATATCCACATCACCATCAGACCATTTTATTGGTAAACTATATGGTAATGTAAAAGTTGTATTTCTTTGTGATCCAATACATAATATAGTACATTTATCATAATTTGGTTGTAAACCAGAGAGGTTAGAAAAATGATCTAGATCATCTATGAGGCTGTGGAGGGATCCAAGTTGTGGATTTAAAAGAAAACATGAATCATCAGTGACACCTTTTTTTTTAAGCCCTGGATTTCTAATCCCCTGATATTATTGTTGGATCTGATTTTAATTGCTAATATTTCGATGGCCATAATAAATAGATATGCCGATAGTGGACAACCTTTTTTTGAACCTCTTGATAGTTTTAAACTTTCTGAGAAGTAGCCATTATTTACTATTTTACACCTAGGGTTACTATACATTATTTTAACCCATTTTATAAGAGATTCTCCAAAATGGAAATGTTCCAGACATTTATATATAAACTCCAGTCATACTTTATCAAAAGCCTTTTCAAAGTCAGCTATGAATAGCAGGCCTGGTTTCCCAGATTAATCATATTGTTCTATTGTTTCCAGTACTTGCCTTATATTATCTCCAACGTATCATCCATGTAAAAAACCTGTCTGATTAGAATGAATAATGTCCGACAACACCTTTTTAATTCTATGCGCTATACATTTTGCTAGAATTTTTGCATCACAACACTGAAGTGTAAGGGGCATCCAATTTTTTTAATGGACTGGATCTTTATATTTCCCACTTGTATCCTGTTTCAGTAATAATTAAATCAGACCTTCTTGTTGAGTGTCTGATAATCTACCATTTACATAGGAATGGTTAAAACACGTTAATAATGGTCCTCGCTGAGTATATCAAAAAAGGTTTGGTCAACTGGTATGCCATCCAGCCCTGGAGTTTTCCTGGACTTAAATGCTTAAATTGCATCAAGAAGTTCCTCCTCTGTAAATCATCTTCACATAAGTATTTCTGTGCGGCTGTTAATTTTACATTATTAATAGAAAAAGTACATACAATTAGCTTCGGTTAGAGGAGATGGAGGAGACTGAAAGGAAAACATATGCTTCAAGTACTTTGCTTCCTCTTTCAAACTATAAATTGGTGAATCATGGGTGAATCTGTCAATTGTAACCAGTTTCAGTAAATTATTTTTTGGTAGCATTTATCCCCATATTCCATCCAGTTTGCTTTATTATTATAATATATTACACTTGATCTTTCTTTAATAAATTCCTTCATTTATTTTTGTTTTTTCCTCTAACTTATTCTGAGCCTCTATGGTACAGTTTTTATTGCTATCTATCTGTTAGACCTTCTATTTACTTTGTTAGTATGGACTCTTTTGACCTAAATTGCTTTTGTTTTAGAGACGAGTACTGAATTGCATGGCCTCTAAAGGCACATTTAAAATTGTCCCATACTCTACCTACACTATCAGTCAAAAGTTTAGACACCTTTTCATTCAAGGGTTTTTCTTTATTTTTACAAATGTTTACATTGTAGAATAATAGTGAAGATATCAAAACTATGAAATAACACATATGGAATCATGTAGTAACCAAACAAGTGTTAAACAAGTCAAACACATTTTATATTTATTTACATTTTACATTTTAGTCATTTAGCAGACACTCTTACAGAAGATAGCCCTATTTGGTAAAAGACCAAGTCCATATTATGGCAAGAACAGCTCAAATAAGCAAAGAGAAACGACAGTCCATCATTACTTTAAGACATGAAGGTGAGTCAATACAGAAAGTTTCTTCAAGTGCAGTCGCAAAAACCATTGAGCACTATGATGAAACTAGCTCTCATGAGGACTGCCACAGGAATGGAAGACCCAGAGTTACCTCTGCTGTTAGATATTACTGCACAAGCATTTCGCTCCATTCGCAATAACATCTGCTAAACACGTGTATGTGAAAAATAACATTTGATTAGATTTTCAGAGGATAAGTTCTTCAGAGTTACCAGCCAGAAATTGCAGCCCAAATAAATGCTTCACAGAGTTCAAGTAACAGACACATCTCAACATCAACTGTTCATAAGGGACTGTGTGAATCAGGCCTTCATGGTCGAATTGCTGCAAAGAAACCACTACTAAAGAACACCAATAAGAAGAAGAAACCTGCTTGGGCCATGAAACACGAGCAATGGACTTTAGACCAGTGGAAATGTCTCCTTTGGTCTGGAGTCCAATTTGGAGATTTTGGGTTCAAACCGGCGTGTCTTTGTGAGACGCGTGTGAGTGAACGGATGATCTCTGCATGTGTATTTCCCACGTAAAGCATGGAGGAGGAGGTGTTATGGTGTGGGGGTGCTTTTCTGGTGACACTGTCTGTGATTTATTTAGAATTCAAAGCACACTTAACCAGAATGGCTACCACAGCATTCTGCAGCGATACGCCATCCCATCAAATGTGTTATTTTATAGTTTTCATGTCTTCACTATTATTCTACAATGTAAAAAATTGGACAAATAAAGAAAAACCCTTGAATGAGTAGGTGTGTCCAAACTTTTTACTGGTACTGTATGTTATGTCGGAAAAATTCAGTTGTAAATTCGTCTGTCCTAGTTAAAAACAGGTCATCTTCCAATAGGCTTTGATTACATTTTCAATATCCTCGCCCACGTGGAAATTCAGCAAGAGTAATGTATATGCCAATTATCTGATGGTCTGACTGCATTCTGTGCCCTATCAACACTTTTTAAAACTTTTGGTGCCAACGAGAATGACATAAGAAAGAAGTTAATTTTTGTTTTTATGAATTTTTACGATCACATTTTTACTTTGTGGCTGTGCTAGCTGATGGAAACCACTTCACACAGGTGAATCAGGGAAGGCAGAGGAAGCGAGACATCCCACTCCTCCTTCAATGGAAGTCAATGAAGTACCGTAATTTTCGGACTATAAGCTGCGCCTTTTTTCCCATTTTTCGACCCTGCGGCTTATATAACGGTGCGGCTAATCTATGGATTTTTACAGCTAACGGCCACTGGAAGACCTCCTAAATCTATGGATTTTACAGGTTACAGTCCACCAACTTTAACTCTATGGGCTCTATGACCGGTCCGCGCCCCCCACCTTTAAGCGGCGGGCTCCAGCAGGAAAAGCTGGAGGCCGGAAAAGAGTGAGACAGGTAGCGCGCAAAAGTAAAAGTGGAACCGAGAGTGGTACGAGAGACAGAACGAGAGCAAGACAGACAGACATTACGAGAGCGAGACAGTTTGTCTCTTTCCCGACAATCCCCTCTGTGCACGAACCCTTACATATGGTAATTAAACATTAAAACACCTGCGGCTTATAGTCCAGTGCGGCTTATATATGTACACATCATTCAATATCATTCAATTTAGCTGCTGCGGCTTATACTCCGGTGCGCCTTATAGTGCGGAAAATACGGTAAGTAGACCAGACCCAGTTGCTATCGCATTGGTGTCTATGGGAGAGCCACTAAGTAGACCGGAACTTTAAAAAAAATTCAATGGTCAACGGCCTGAGTAAACTATCTTCATTTATCCACCATCATTGGGTGAATGTCATGATGGGGAGCGGGCGCTTCACATCATCCACCTAGGGACAAAGCCTGTGACTTGCTTTGCTATCCTGAGCAGGGTGCCTTTGAAAGGAGTGATTCCTGGGGTGGCGTTAAGTGTTGAGGTGAAGCAAATGAAATTTAAGATTCCCTGTGTCTGTGACACCTGCTGTTTGGTGCAATGCAGACCAGTTGGTGAGCATGGTGAAACTGAGAAGACACTGTCTGTCCTTTTGAGTCTTTACCTGATAAAGTAATGTTAGGACATGTCAGTCATTACATTTTAGTCATTTAGCAGACACTCTTATCCAGAGCGACTTATAGTTAGTGAGGGAATACATTTTCATACTGGTCCCCCGTGGGAATCGAACCCACAACCCTGGCATTGCAAGCGCTGTGCTCTACCAACTGAGCTACACGGGACTACTAGTTATCAATTGAGAGCTTTCGTGCCAAACCCACTAAGGGGTTTCAGATGCCAAGCTTATGGTCATGTTGCAGCAGTGTGTAGGAGGGGAGATTCTGAGATGTGAGAAGTGTGCAGGAGGGCATGGGACAAAGGAATGTGTAATATTGGTGGAAAAAACTGTGTAAATTGTAGGGGATGTTGCTGGGGATCAGAAGTGCCCAGTGCGAGAGAGACAGGTTGAGGTTGCCAGGGTCAGAGTAGAACAGAAGTTGTCGTATGCTGAGGCAGTGAAGAGAATAGAGGATGATGGATCAAGGGTGAGTAGTAGGCCTAGGCCAATACAGAGTGATAGGAATGTGTGTTTCAATAAGGTTGGGGCTTCTTAGCATTCATTGCCATGGTTATCAACTGTAACGCAGAAATTGAATGTACATCAGAGAAAATAGATGTTGTAGTGGCAGCTGCAGAGAAGTACTTAGGTGTACGAGGTTTTACTGCAGAAGGGTTACAAGGTGTGTTGAACGAAAGAGTCCGGTCTCCCAGGCAGTAGGCCTGGTGTAGGATCAGTTAAGGTCAAGGTAGTGAAATGGGGAGATTAAAAAAAGTGTAGTATTGGTATATACAGTAGGTGTAGGGTTAGTTGGTGGTGCATTATTTTTCTTCCTTTTCTCCCTATCACAAAATGTAACGTGATCGACCACACACGACCGCCCAGTAGGTGGCCGCATGCACAAACAAAATGTGCGAACGCCACATAATACCAAAGAAGAAGAACGTCATGACGTAAAATCTGAATCTTTGTCGAAAAAACTCACAACAGTTTACTCTGTCCGGATAATAATCGTAGTTAGTCATAATCAACAAGACAACCCGGAAGAGACGGATATATCTAAGAATATTACACAGCATGGACTTCATGTAAATATCGTTATAGCAAGATGTGAAATGACCCAGGAGAAAATACCGACTGAGACCAACGACATCATGTTGGTCCGAAATATGAGAGATGGGACCCCTGTAAGTGAAATGAACGTTACCCACGTTTGGACCTCCTTCAAAATATTTAGCTAGCATCTGTAGTTAGCTAGTAACGCGTTAGGCACTGCTATATGCCGGATAACGTTGTTTAGTCCGTCATCTTTTGTTGCTACGGTATGCCAGTCGACGTTAGCATGTTATTAACAAGCTAACGTTACTAGTTAGTAAGTTAGCTTTCTAGCTAACGTTAGCTATCTCTTCTGATTTCGCAAGCTAATATCTCCCCCATTTTGACAGTCTCATTTTCACGAGGTTATTGTGTCCATTTAGCTACGTATTTTCACATGATTCAGAGTTAGAAAGCTTTGTAGCTAAACATTTTAAAACTCGTTACCAATTAAGTTTACTGTCCGTGCTCTTGAATTCCAATCTGATATGATTAGCTAGTCGAGGGTCGGGGTCATATGAACAGGGTGCACATGACAGTAAGTCAGTGGTTATAGCTACCAGGATAACATCCAGCTGGGTGCCCTAAAATGTCTTTATCAGACATAACATTGTAGTAACGTTAAACCAAAATGTTTGGTCTGCAGCTATGCATGTAGCTAACTAGCAAATTCCATTACTTACTTGGCTTATTTAACAGACAGACATTTTTAGACTGATAGGACAGCTGAAAATACAATATTTTTGGTTATGGAAAATATATTTCACACCGGTTTAGATGGTACAATGATTATATGCATTATACTTGCTTGTTTTGTCACATAAACACAAATTTGGTGAACTATTCGAATTTGAATAACCAGGAAATGGCGGAGCGATTTCTGCATATTGTATCTTTAAAAAGTATAAAATTATGTGTTTTTTTTGTTACTGGCCTACACACAATACCCCATAATGTCAAAGGGGAATTATGTTTTTCGAAAATTTGACAAATTAATCCAAAATTACAAGCTGAAATGTCTTGAGTAAGTATTCAAACCCTTTGTTATAGCAAGCCTAAATAAATTCAGGAGTAAAAAGTCACATAATACATTGCATGGACTCACTGTGTGCAATAATAGTGTTTAACATAATTGTTTTATATAATATAATAATAATATGCCATTTAGCAGACGCTTTTATCCAAAGCGACTTACAGTCGTACGTGCATACATATTTTTATTTTTTTGACTACCTCATCTCTGTACCCCACACATACAAATATTTCTACGGTCCCTCAGACGAGCAGTTAATTTCAAACACAGATTCAATCACAAAGACCAGGGAGGTTTTCCAATGCCTCGCAAAGACGGGCACCTATTGGTAAAAAAATAAGCAGTCACTACAAAGAGACATGCTTCCTTCCTAACTCAGTTGCCGGAGAGGAAGGAAACCGCTCAGGGACTTCACCATGAGGCCAATGGTGACTTTAAACAGTTACAGAGTTTAATGGCTGTGATAGGAGAAAACTGAGGATGGATCAACAACATTATAGTTACTCCACAATAGGGATTAACACCGGTAACCGGGATCCCGGGACTGTACCGGGACCACTCTTCACAATTCCTGAAAAAATGTAATGACAAGACCTGGGAAATTACAACATTTCCCCCCAATGTCGCACTAATGCAATTCCACAAAATACACAACATGCGCAGCAGCAGATTGGCCAAAAATAAAATAGCACATTATCCAAACAGGTTGTCGCATGGAAGCCTTTAGCCGCGCGTATTTACTTCACACAAAGTCGCAAAAAATTAAAAGCATACGCATTATTGACACTGCCGGACTGCACATGAGACCCGAATGCAGTTTAGAGTTCTCATCAGAACTGACAATTTGATCCTGGTCCGACCCAAGCCCGGTGAGCTGAAGCCCGAGCCCTGGTCCGACATCACAGAAATTAAATGAGCCTGAACATGAAAAAAGCCAGGTTTCTAGAAAACAGTAGGCTATATTGATTTAAATGTGTTGAGAACAACGCGGCAGAGGCAGGCAGCAGCGGCGTGAGGAGACGAGGGAACAGCCATTGGGCCTAGAAAAAGAACAGAGAGAGGAAAACTCACCTTAGTTATGATCAACTGAATGATGAAAATATTGAATAAAGTAGGCTAATGCAATTTAATTCTTGCTTATACTGAAACTCCCAAAGTCATATCCAACCATTAACGAATTTAAAGCAATAGTCGTGTGTGTGGTCACCTAGATTAAACATTTTAGCACCGTTTTGATTGGGACAGCGCCATCGCATTGCTTTGAGCCAAACGTGGGGGATTCGTCTAGATAAATCAATCAATGTCAGATTTTGTTTTCACTGAATCTCTGTTTAAATATTTGGTAACAATTAGACTGGGGAAATGTTAGCTAAATTGAGATGAGTGCTAATGTTTGCTCATATGTTAGCTGAGCAGAACATTTTGCTAGCATGTTATACAAGTCTGCTTGCTCTTCACTCGCGTAGTAACCTGTCCTACTCACGACCAAAAGCCTGACAATCAATCAATGTGATTTTGTTTCACTGAATCTCTGTCTGTATATTTGGTTAATTAATCTCTGGCTGGACAAGTGGAAGTGGTAGCTCATTTATTTGTTTCCTCATCTATCTACTAATCAGAAACATTTTAGCATGCAATAATGTAGCCTAAATCAAGCGTGTTATCGATTGACTCATGTAGTAGCCTTATAGAGAGCCGAGGCTATTTTATCACTGAATCCCACTGAAACCCAGAATTGCATGAAAATTCCTAACTTTATTCTGTAATCCATAGGTTACATTATCAAAGCACGTCTCGCCTATGCATGTCAAAATACCGCTATAACATTTCCCCCGCTTCTCTGCGCTGTCTCCTGTTGCTGCCCATATGAGAGCTTCGGTAGAGAATGTGTGATCAACAAACGGTATGAGAGTAGATATGGATTTTTTTTTTTTTACAGAGTTGGTCCCCGTTAAGATACCTTGATATTTAAACAATTTCCTCTCTTCATCTCCCTGTTATTCATAAGCTGATCTGTATAATCAACAACTCGATTTTGCCAAATAGGAGATATTCTGTCATTCGTAGGAGGTTATCTAGCAAGCTTAGCAATTTTGGTCATTTGACTTTTGTTTGACTGCCGTTTCAAAGTTTGTAGGATTTGAAAACGCTATAGCCTACTCAGGGTGAGCTCTGTGCATCCTGAGAACACTCTGTGTGAAGATAGCCTTGGCCTACTGCTTAATTGCGCTGAATTAATTGAGGAACATGATAACACTTGGAATTTATGAACGGCCTGTTTCGCAATTGTCGATAGAAGGTACTCTATCATTACTAAATATCAGTTTCACTTGCTATGAAATCTTTACATAGTGGCGCAGCCGGTAATGTGTCGCATCGACAATCTAATTTTGGGAGATCCCTGGCATATCTTGGTTTTAAATTCTTTAAATGGGCACTTCTGATTTTTGCGGTATTTCCCGGGACTCTCTGGCTAAATATGAAATGTTCCCGGTATTGAAACATGGTAGATTTTCGGGAAAATATTAATCCCTACTCCACAACACTAACCTAATTGACAGAGTGAAAATAAGGAAGCCTGTACACAATAGAAATATGCCAAAAATGCATCCTGTTTGCAACAAGGCACTAAATTAATACAGCAAAAACATTAGCAAAGCAATTCACTTTTTGTTTTGAATACAAAGTGTTATGTTTGGGGCAAACCCAATACAACACATTACTGAGTACCACTCTCCATATTTTCAAGCATTGTGGTGGATGCATCATGTTATGGGTATGCTTGTAAATGTTAAGAACTGTGGAGTTTTTCAACCTAAAATACAAGTCCAAATATACACTGGAGTTGCTTACCAAGAAGACAGTGAATCTTCCTGAGTTACAGTTTTGACTTAAATCTACTTGAGAATCTATGGCAAGACATGAAAATGGTTGTCTAGCAATGATCAACAACATATTTGACAGAGCTTGAAGAATTGTGAAAATAATAAATGGGCAAATGTTGCACAATCCAGGTGTGGAAAGCTCTTAGAGACTTAACCAGAAAGAGTCACAGCTGTAATCGCTGCCAACGGTACTTCTACAAAGTATTGACTCAGGGGTGTGAATAGTGCATTCGGAAAGTATTCAGACCCCTTCCCTTTTTCCACATTTGTTATGTTACAGCCTTATTCTAAAATGTATTAAATACAATTTTCCCTAATAAATTCAATTGATTGGACATGATCTGGATAAGGTCACACAGTTGACAGTGCATGTCAAGGAATTGTCCATAGAGTTCCGAAAAAAGATTGTGTCGAGGCACAGATCTGGGGAAGGGGACCAAAAAATGTCTGCAGCATTGAAGGTCCCCAAGAACACAGTGGCCTCCATCATTCTTAATTGGAAGAAGTTTGGAACCACCAAGACTCTTCCTAGAGTTGGCCGCCGGCCAAACTGAGCAATCGGGGGAGAAGGGCCTTGGTCAGGCAGGTGACCAAGAAACCCGATGGTCACTCTGACAGAGCTTCAGAGTTCCTCTGTGGAGATGGGAGAACCTTCCAGAAGGACAACCATCTCTGCAGCACTCCACCAATCAGGCATTTATTGTAGAGTGGCCAGACGGAAGCCACTCCTCATTAAAAGGCACATGACAGCCCGCTTGGAGTTTGCCAAAAGGCACCTAAATGACTCCCAGACCATGAGAAACAAGATTCTCTGGTTTGATGAAACCAAGATTGAACTCTTTGGCCTGAATTCCAAGCTGTAGGAAACCAGGCACCATCCCTACGGTGCAGCATGCTGGTGACAGCATCATGCTGTGGGGATGTTTTTCAGCGGCAGGGACTATGAGACTAGTCAGGATCGAGGAAAAGATTAACGTAGCAAAGTACAGAGAGATCCTTGATGAAAACCTGCTCCAGAGCGCTCAGGACTCCTCAGTGAATTTAATAAAAATAGTGAAACATTAAAAAAGTTATATTTTTTAGAGAGAACTATTCTACATCTATTCACTTCACCAAATAATTGATTAAAACACACTGTTTTACAATGAAGGTCTACAGTAGCCTTAACAGCACTCTGTAGGGTAACACCATGTTGTAGCCGGAGGACAGCTAGTTTCCGTCCTCCTCTGGGTACATTGACTTCAATACAAAACCTAGGAGGCTCATAGTTCTCACCCCCTTCCATTCAGGCTGGGCGATGCCGTATGTATCGAATTAATTCAAATTTTGTTAAAGAATAAAAGTTTTGTTGTTGTTCTTTTTCATGAACGTTTATGTCCGCTTGTTCTCATGTTGGATTTTTGGTCTTGTCTCCTTCACTCCTCTGTGCTGTGTACACCTTCCCATTTACACCAGAGATCTGTATATAATGACGAGATGCACGTCTCCGCCCTAACAATGGGAGTCGTTGTCCCAAATGTGAGAAGGCAGGCGACAAGCTTAGGTCCAAAATAAGCCCATAGAAACGCATTGGCCTTATTTTTGAGAGCTTTTAGCGAGAGTGAAAACGCCTCTTCCTCTATGGATTACACACACACCAAGCCCTTCTCCCTGCCTCTCACGCCAACAAAGTTGAGAGATCACATCTTCCTCTTTGACCAGGGTTGCCATGTTTATCCCGCCAAATTGGGCTACTTTGAAAACTTGAAAACTATGTTGCGGGTGAAAATGTATTGGTTGCAGGTGTTTGGGCTACTTCTAAGTTGCACTGCGGCCGCCATGGCATTTCTCTTAAAAAAACATATATTTCACTGTGAACTGCTGCTGCTGACTGTCAGGCAGTGAGGCAGGCTGTTGCTGAGTGAGTGGTGGGGAGGGCCGGAAGGGGGGGGGGGGGGGGGGGTGTTGAGAGAGCACCGTCACGTGAGTGAGAGGAGACAAAGCAGCACACGCGCTCGTCAACTTTTGACCAATTGTAGGTAGACTATTTAACTTGTCATTATGCGCAAGTGGAAATTTGAAATGGAAATTATGGAACTCCCACGCGTGCTTCTGTTATGGAGAAAAGTCCTCAATTAATACATTTCCATCAAGTAGCCTATTAATTTATATGCCATTGTAGGCTGCCATTTTGATACAGTTAATATGTTGAAATGACTATATCACTGGAGTCGTTGCAAATCAATTTGTGCCACTTGTGTAGCCTACCTGGAGCTGGCAAACAGATTTAATAAATATCAATAAAGTGTATTGTTGTAGCCTTGTGTTATAATGCAATTATTAATGGCCACATTTAGTTAATCAAATGGGAAGTTATCAAAGCTGTATCACAATTGCCGATAAGTGGTTAGAACACATTAGATTGACGGTAACAGTCAGATTAGGCTACAGGTAAAAAAATATGAATAATAATAATCACTAGCTGTTGACAAGCATATTCAGTTCATGTACATATTATTAAGATTTAATTCAGTGATTGAAATTACAATCCCATCCTCAGTAGCCTATTCCAGCAGGCTATTGGGAAACACAAGCACTTTTTACCTCAATCGCTAAACTATTCATGTTGAATAAATTGGTCTGTTAATTTGAACTAAGCAAGCTGCTAAATCGTTCAGATGACATCTTGCCTACATTTAGCTTAGGCTACTGTAGACTGAAGACGGAGGCCTATCAGGGGCTATAGGCTACCTGCATCTACAGTTGAAGTCGGAAGTTTACATACACCTTAGCCAAATACATTTAAACTCAGTTTTTCACAATTCCTGACATTTAATCCTAGTAAAAAGTCCCTGTCTTAGGTCAGTTAGGATCACCACTTTATTCGCTTATCTTTCTTTCATCACATTCCCAGTGGGTCAGAAGTTTACATACACTCAATTAGTATTTGGTAGCATTGCCTTTAAACTTGGGTCAAACGTTTCGGGTAGCCTTCCACAAGCTTTCCACAATAAGTTGGGTGAATTTTGGCCCATTCCTCCTGACAGAGCTGGTGTAACTGAGTCAGGTTTGTAGGCCTCCTTGCTCGCACACGCCTTTTCAGTTCTGCCCACAAATGTTCTATAGGATTGAGGTCAGGGCTTTGTGATGGCCACTCCAATACATTGACTTTGTTGTCCTTAAGCCATTTTGCCACAACTTTGGAAGTATGCTTGGGGTCATTGTCCATTTGGAAGACCCATTTGTGACCAAGCTTTAACTTCCTGACTGATGTCTTGAGATGTTGCTTCAATATATCCACATAATTTTCCTTCCTCATGATGCCATCTATTTTGTGAAGTGCACCAGTCCCTCCTGCAGCAAAGCACCCCCACAGCATGATGCTGCCACCCCCGTGCTTCATGATTGGGATGGTGTTGTTCGGCTTGCAAGCAGCCCCCTTTTTCCTCCAAACATAACGATGGTCATTATGTTCAAACAGTTCTATTTTTGTTTCATCAGACCAGAGGACATTTCTCCAAAAAGTACGATCTTTGTCCCCATGTGCAGTTGCAAACCGTAGTCTGGCTTTTTTGTGGTGGTTTTGGAGCAGTGGCTTCTTCCTTGCTGAGCGGCCTTTCAGGTTATGTCGATATAGGACTCGTTTACTGTGGATATAGATACTTTTGTACCTGTTTCCTCCAGCATCTTCACAAGGTCCTTTGCTGTTGTTCTGGGATTGATTTGCACTTTTCGCACCAAAGTATGTTCATCTCTAGGAGACAGAACGCATCTCCTTCCTGAGCGGTATGACAGCTGCGTGGTCCCATGGTATTTATACTTGCATACTATTGTTTGTACAGATGAACGTGGTACCTTCAGGCGTTTGGAAATTGCTCCCTAGGATGAACCAGACTTGTGGAGGTCTACAATCTTTTTTCTGAGGTCTTGGCTGATTCCTTTTGATTTTCCCATGATTTCAAGCAAAGAGGCACTGAGTTTGAAGGTAGGCCTTGAAATACATCCTCAGGTACACCTCCAATTGACTAACATGATGTCAATTAGCCTATCAGAAGCTTCTAAAGCCATGACATCATTTTCTGTAATTTTCCAAGCTGTTTAAAGGCCCAGTCAACTTAATGTATGTAAACTTCTGACCCACTGGAATTGTGATACAGTGAATTATAAGTAAAATAATCTGTCTGTAAACAATTGTTGGAAAAATTAATTGTGTCATGCACAAAGTAGATGTCCTAACCGACTTGCCCAAACTATAGTTTGTTAAGAAGAAATGTGTGAAGTGGTTGAAAAACAAGTTTTAAAGACTCCAACCTAAGTGTATGTAAACTTCCGACTTCAACTGTATCTAAGCAAACCATGGCAAAGTTGAAGTACAATCATAAACCCAGATTTTAGTTTGTAGCCTATGCCTATTGAAATGACAAGTCAATCTCGCAAATGGGCCATTTCTAACTGTTTGTTGTCTTAATATCTGGCACATAATAATGGCACAATGGCCAGAAAATAGCCTAACATTCTTTTATAAAAAGTTAATCAGTGTTTCTTTCTCTGAGATTTCGAGATCCTCTGTCCATATTTACATTTACATTTACGTCATATTTCATCACTCAAACTCTCCTGTCAGATTTATCTATAGTTATGCTCATGCGCAAAAGGGATTTATTTAAAATTATAAACCGGTTTCGAGCCCTGAATGCTGATTGGTTGGCTGAAAGCTGTGGTATATCAGACTATATACCATGGGTATGACAAAATCGCTTTTCTTTTTTTTTAGCAATAAGGCACCCTAGGGGTTTGTGGTATATGGCCAATATACAGTACCACGTCTAACAGCTGTATCCAGGCACTCCGCGTTGCGTCATGCTTAAGAACAGCCCTTAGCTGTGGTATATTGGCCATATACCATACCTCTTCGTGCCTTATTGCTTAATCATAGCAGTCAAACAAGTTAAATCGAAATCCATTGATGGAAAATGATCTGGCGAGTTTAATAAGGGCGAATTATCTTTTCTCTTGCGACATTCAAATTAGTTTATTACGTCATGTCATAGTTTGCAAGAATTATTCCTTTGATGAAAACCGCATTTTTCTTCTAACGTAGTTATGTCGATATTCCTTAATTGGCTCAAATTGTTTATTGAATAAATGTGGCAACTCTTGCTGTGAAAGAAATAAAATTGGGCTAGTTTTCATGCCTTTTGGGTCGGTTCTGAGTGGTCATTGGTCTAGGAATTTTAGCTAGACCTGGCAACCCTGTCTCTGACAAGCGTTTTCAACTTTCCATTTGAGTTTTGGTCCAATGGAATTGGTCGTATGGACACCAAAACACATTGAGACATTATTTTACTGTAATAGAGGAGAAGTTAACTTTTCTAACTATACCCTTTTTATGTCTCAACTACTCAAATTGCACGCAGAGCAGACTGTAAAACGAGAGTATCAATGAACAATGCTCAGTTTGATGCGTGCGGCATTGGGCTACCACGTACCGCTAGCAGCATTTTAACCAATGACTGTTATACTAGCTGTGTTTTATAAATGTGCAATAAGCATAAAACACAATTATATAAGGAATTGGCTACTCATTCTCATTCTGAGAAATAAGGTAGGCCACTTGATTTCAACATCTGAACAAAGTGGATAGGCTAACATGCTTTTCAAGCAGTTGGAGACAGACAGAAGGGTGTGTTCATAACAATTCAACTGTTCAACCTTGTTAGCTAGCAAATGGATCCAAATTGGCTAAACTTGAAATATAAAGATTAGCTGGCTAATTTCTTTAATTTTTTAAATACATTTTAGCAGACGCTCTTATCCAGAGCGACTTACATGAGCAATTAGGGTTAAGTGCCTTGCTCAAGGGCACATCGACAGATTTTTCACCTAGTCGGCTCGGGGATTAGAACTAGCGACCTTTCGGTTACTGGCACAACGCTCTTAACCACTAAGCTACCTGACTCGTTACTGGTACCCCCTGTATATAGCCTCATTATTATTATTATTATTATTATTATTATTATTTTGGTAATTTGTAAATATTTTCTTAACTCTTATTTTTCTCAAAACTGCATTGTTGGTTAAGGGCTTGTAAGTAAGAATTTCACGGTAAGGTAATATGTACGTGTAGGTAGGGGTAAAGTGACTGCATAGGTAATAAACAGCGAGTAGCAGCAGCGTAAAAAAAGGGGCGGTCAATGCAAATAGTCCAGGTGGCCATTTGATTAATTGTTCAGCACTCTTATGGCTTGGGAGTAGAAGCTGTTAAGGAGCCTTTTGGACCTAGACTTGGCGCTCTAGTACTGCTTGCCGTGCGGTAGCAGAGAGAACAGTCTATGACTTGGGTCACTGGAGTCTTTGACAATTTTTTGGGCCTTCCTCTGACACCGACCTAGTATATACAGTGGGGAGAACAAGTATTTGATACACTGCCGAATTTGCAGGTTTTCCTACTTACAAAGCATGTAGAGGTCTGTAATTTTTATCATAGGTACACTTCAACTGTGAGGGACGGAATCTAAAACAAAAATCCAGAAAATCACATTGTATGATTTTTAAGTAATTAACTTGCATTTTATTGCATGACATAAGTATTTGATACATCAGAAAAGCAGAACTTAATATTTGGTACAGAAACCTTTGTTTGCAATTACAGAGATCAAACATTTCCTGTAGGTCTTGACCAGGTTTGCACACACTGCAGCAGGGATTTTGGCCCACTCCTCCATACAGACCTTCTCCAGATCCTTCAGGTTTCGGGGCTGTCGCTGGGCAATACGGACTTTCAGCTCCCTCCAAAGATTTTCTATTGGGTTCAGGTCTGGAGACTGGCTAGGCCACTCCAGGACCTTGAGATGCTTCTTACGGAGCCACTCCTTAGTTGCCCTGGCTGTGTGTTTCGGGTCGTTGTCATGCTGGAAGACCCAGCCACGACCCATCTTCAATGCTCTTACTGAGGGAAGGAGGTTGTTGGCCAAGATCTCGCGATACATGGCCCCATCCATCCTCCCCTTAATACGGTGCAGTCGTCCTGTCCCCTTTGCAAAAAAGCATCCCCAAAGAATGATGTTTCCACCTCCATGCTTCACGGTTGGGATGGTGTTCTTGGGGTTGTACTCATCCTTCTTCTTCCTCCAAACACGTCGAGTGGAGTTTAGACCAAAAAGCTCTATTTTTGTCTCATCAGACCACATGACCTTCTCCCATTCCTCCTCTGGATCATCCAGATGGTCATTGTCAAACTTCAGACGGGCCTGGACATGCGCTGGCTTGAGCAGGGGGACCTTGCGTGCGCTGCAGGATTTTAATCCATGACGGCGTAGTGTGTTACTAATGGTTTTCTTTGAGACTGTGGTCCCAGCTCTCTATACTTGTTCTCCCCACTGTAGGTCCTGGATGGCAGGAAGCTTGGCCCCAGTGATGTACTGGGCCTTACTCACTACCCTCTGCCTTGCGGTCGGATGCCGAGCAGTTGCCATACCAGACGGTGATGCAACCGGTCAGGATGATCTCGATGGTGCAGCTGTAGAACTTTTTGAGGATCTGGGGTCCCATGCCAAATCTTTTCAGTCTCCTGAGGGGAAAAAGGCATCGTCGTGCCCTCTTCACGACTTTCTTGGTGTGTTTGGACCATGATAGTTTGTTGGTGATGTGGACACCAAGGAACTTGAAACTCTCGACCCGCTCCACAACAGCCCCGTCGATGTGAATGGGGGTGTGTTCGGCCCTACTTTTCCTGTAGTCCACGATCTCCTTTGTCTTGCTCACATTGAGGGGGAGGTTGTTGTCCTGGCACCACACTGCCAGGTCTCTGACCTCCTCCCTATAGGCTGTCTCATTCTTGTCGGTGATCAGGTCTTAATGATGGTGTTGGAGTCGTGCTTGGCCACGCAGTCGTGGGTGAACAGGGAGTAAGCACGCACCCCCCCCGTGCTGAGGATCAGCGTGGCAGATGTGTTGTTGCCTACCCTTACCACCTGGGGGCGGCCCGTCAGGAAGTCCAGGATCCAGTTGCAGAGGGAGGTGTTTAGTCCCAGGGTCCTTAGCTTAGTGATGAGCTTGGTGGGCACTATGTTGTTGAACGCTGAGCTGTAGTCAATGAACAGCATTCTCACATAGGTGTTCCTTTTGTCCAGGTGGGAAAGGGCAGTGTGGAGTGCGATTGAGATTGCGTCATCTGTGGCTCTGTTGGGGCGGTATGTGAATTGCCCAGCTTTACCTTCCATAGACTTACACTGTAATCATGACAACACCCGGAGGACATCCTCCAACCTATCAGAGCTCTTGCAGCATGAACTGACATGTCCACCCAATCAAAGGATCAGAGAATGAATCTAATACTGAAAGCATAAGCTACAGCTAGCTATCACTGCAGTGCATAAAATGTGGTGAGTAGTTGACTCAAAGAGAAAGTCAATAGTTTTCATTTCCTTCATTTCTTCAAAAATGAAAGCGAAGCAAGAGAGAGAGAGAGTTGGCTATATTTAGTCTTTTTTTCACTTTCACTTACCTAGCTAGTTTAGCCTACTCAAACAGAGAGGGATCTTATGTTAGCTTGCTGTCTATGGCTATCCAACACGGGAACTCTTCCAAGTCAAAAGTTTTCGCTTTGTCATTATGTGGTATTGTGTGTAGATTGCTGAGGATTTGTATTTATTTAATCAATTTTAGAATAAGGCTGTAACGTAACAAAATGTGGAAGAAGTCAAGGGGTCTGAATACTTTCCGAATGCACTGTAGGCCTAAGTAAGTTACGATATTCAGACTGAACAGGATGCGCTCTTAGGCTTACAGCTCAATGGTGGTTATACAAGGCTATACTAAGCCTACTAATGATAATGACATTACTTATTATTTTAATGATAATCATAATAGTAATAATAACAATAAGAACGAAATCAAGAAAGAGGGTTATTATTCTTATAAATATAATTCTTCGGACAATTTGGAGCAGTGTAAACAACACTAAATGAATTAACAATAATACCAGAGAGGCGGTTCTAATTTTAAAAACATTTAAAGCCTTTATTACAGCATAGCAAAGCTTAAAAACAGCCCCATTTTGAAATAGTTTATCCGACATGTTGTGGTTGTGTGAGGCTTGGTGCTCATGGAATCAGTAGGCTATTATACAAACACAAAAGCAGGATCTGTCTTATTTCTGTCTATAAATGGATGATTTATAAAGCCAGGCACATTTAACAGTTAGGCTATTGATTTATAGACCTAATTAAGGTGGAGTTTCCTCTCTCCTCACTTTTCTTAGACAATAAGGCAAGGGCTGTTTTCTCGTCTCCTCATTCTGCTGCTGCCTCCGCGGCATTGTTGTCAACAGCAATATGCTGGTTAACTTTGCTATAATGCACATAGCAACATGGTCAAGGAAAAGTTTCCAACATGACGTGAATGCAGCAATAATCCCCCTACTGTAGCATTCTCCCCACTTTTACATATTTTAAAGTTGAAAACAACAAGGAAGGGTGTATGAAGTTCTTGCTCAATGTTGTTATTTCAGAAATTGTTATTACAGATTAGACTACTGGTATTTTTCACCGTGGACTGTCCTAAACAGTCTCTGTCACTATCTTCCCATTGCAGCACACCGGCCGTGCCAAGGTGTCCCATGCAGTTGTGGTCATCTTTCTAGAGTTCTTTGCTTGGGGACTGCTTACAACACCAATGCTGACTGTAAGTAAACACACCAGACACACACGTTTTAAGTTTGATGTTTTGTTAGTCGTTTTATCACAGGAGACAGTTGTATTACTCATCCCTGCGTTCTTTACCAAAAGGTTGGCTGTATGGCTTTAAAGTCAAGTAGATCACATCATTACAGTCTTTTTGTTTACAAAGCCCTGCTCCATAAGCTTCCGACTTACCTAACATCACTGTTAAGATTTAAAATGACAAGTTATCAAACCTGTTCACAGAGTTGGTTAACTTTGGAGACTCCTTTGGTGTCTACAGAGTTAGGTAAATCGGCCTTTAATTTCCTTGCACCCTATGTTTGGAATAATCTCCAAAAGACGTTTCTATTGGATGCTTTGAAGTACCTAGGACAATTCAGACAGAGGATTTTTATAATGAAGAATGTAATTGTTTTAATTGATTGTGTTTTGTATCTTAATATGTATTTAATGCGTATATTGTCTGCATTTATGTTTATCTATACTTGCCTGTTGTATGTGCTTGTTTCTGTATTGTGTAGGGTTTAATCTCAATATGACTTCTCTGTTCAAATAAAGGTAAATCAATGTACAGGATACACATGGTATACAGTGCATTCTGAAAGTATTCAGACCCCTTCACTTTTTCACGTTACAGCCTTATTCTAAAATTGATTTAAGTTGTTTTTCCCCTCAATCTACACACACTACCCCATAATGATGAAGCAAAAACAGGTTTTGAGAAAGTTTTGCTAATTTATATATATATTTTTTACTGAAATACTACATTTACATAAGTACTCAGACCCTTTGCTCAGTACTTTGTTGAAGCACCTTTGGCAGTGATTACAGCCCCAAGTCTTCTTGGGTATGACGCTACAAGCTTGGCACACCTGTATTTGGGGAGTTTCTCCCATTCTTCTCTGCAGATCCTCTCAAGCGCTGTCAGGTTGGATGGGGAACGTTGCTGCACAGCTATTTTCAGGTCTCTCCAGAGATGTTCGATCAAGTTCAAGTCTGGGCTCTGGCAGGGCCACTCAAGGACATTCAGAGACTTGTCCCGAAGCCACTCCTGCGTTGTCTTGGCTGTGTGCTGTTGTTGTCCTGTTGGAAGGTGAACCTTTGCCCCAGTCTGAGGTCCTGAGCGCTCTGGAGCAGGTTTTCATCAAGGATCTCTCAGTACTTTGCTCCGTTCATCTTTACCTCGATCCTGACTAGTCTCCCAGTCCCTGCCGCTGAAAAACATCCCCACAGCATGATGCTGCCACCACCGTGCTTCACCATAGGGATGGTGCCAGGTTTCCTCCAGACATGACGCTTGGCATTCAGTCCAAGGAGTTCAATCTCTCATCAGACCAGAGAATCTTGTTTCTCGTGGTCTGAGAGTCTTTAGGTGCCTTTTGGCAAACTCCAAGCAGGCTGTCATGTGCCTTTTACTGAGGAGTGGCTTCCGTCTGGCCACTCTATCATAAAGGCCTGATTGGTGGATTGCTGCAGAGATGGTTGTCCTTCTGGAAGGTTCACCCATCTCCACAGAGGAACTCTGGAGCTCTGTCAGAGTGACCATCGGGTTCTTGGTCACCTCCCTGACCAAGGCCCTTCTCCCCCGATTGCTCAGTTTGGCCGGGCGGCCAGCTCTAGGAAGAGTCTTGGTGGTTCCAAACTTCTTCCATTTAAGAATGATGGAAGCCAATGTGTTCTTGGGGACCTTCAATGCTGCAGACATATTTTGGTACCCTTCCCCAGATCTGTACCTTGACACAATGCTGTCTCGGAGCTCTATGGAAAATTCCTTCGACCTCATGGCTTGGTTTTTGCTCTGACATGCACTGTCAACTGTGGGACATTATATCGACAGGTGTGTGTGTGTGCCTTTCCAAATCATGTCCAATCAATTGAATTTACCACAGGTGGACTCCAATCAAGTTGTAGAAACATCTCAAGGATGATCAATGGAAACAGGATGCACCTGAGCTCAATTTCGAGTCTCATAGCAAAGGGTCTGAAGACTTACGGAAATATGGTATTTCTGTTCTTTATTTGTAATAAATGTGCAACATTTTCTAAAAACCTGTTCTCGCTTCGTCATTATGGGGTATGGTGTGTAGATTTTTATTTAATCAATTTTAGAATAAGGCTGTAACGTAACAGTGGAAAAAGTGAAGGGGTCTGAATACTTTCCAAATGCACTATATATATGGTCATTTTTAGATATACAGTGTAATGATGTAGGTGTTGACTCATAACCCGCAGTCCCGGGCGGGTGGGTTTAGGGTCATGAAATATGATCGGGTTAAATAAAGAGAAAACCATACATAAAAAAATCCATAAATGTATCGTTCTTGTGCAATTTATATCTATAGGCTACATTGAGGTTTTTCTTTCATTATTTTAAGGCTATCTGGCATTAGTGCGTAAGCCTAAGCTTTAGGGCCTTACTTTACGTGCGCCAAATAGCCTACACTCCAATCGTCAAACGCGTTTGAGAACTGGCAGAAAAAGTTCATGTTGATCCACTGAGGCAAAAAGGACAGTGTCTGCGTTTAATTCAATAAGAGAAAAGCTGCGAAATGGAGAGTTGAAAATAAAGAGAAGGGATGGCTAGAAAAGTAATGGTTGGGAAACATTGGGTTAAGTTGATGGCAGTGCCGTCTATGTTATGTGTGATTGTGAGGCGCTATACAAATTCGACAGTCACAAGACGGAGACTTCAAATAGGCCTATGGCATGTCAAGGGAACTGTAGCCTACTGTTCAGATGGGTTGAATGGAAACTGATATCCGGACACTGACTGTAGGTCTGTAACCTCTCACAGTCTTAATATTAACTCCTGCAGAATTAAGCATTTCTTGCAGTAGAATGATAGGCTACACAAAATGTAGGCTACATTTTGATTCTAGAACAGGAGTGGAGAAATAAGATTTTTTTTTCTCCAGCATCTTATGCGAATGCACAGTTAGGGACTGCTTTATCAGCATCATAAAAGCTGATAATATTTCAACCACATAAAATATGCATCCAAGACGAACCAATATTTTATCAAACATGTTTGGTCGTTTTCACAGCTTCTTATTTCCTTCCAACCGGTCAAACTGTAATTTGGACGGGGGTGAAATCCAAAGTTGTGCTATATATTCATTTGCTATGTCATATTACATTTGTAAAGATAAATATTGATACATTACTAGCTCAAACACTTTTGAATCTGCAAAATATTGTGATTTCAGATCAAAAGTGGGGGGGACAAAAAGCAAACATTGCCCCCTTACCTGATAGTGGGGTGGTAGATGCCAAGTTTCCCTTATGGCTTGGCTCAGGTGCCTGCATACACCATAGACATACATGTACATCATTTACACACACACACACACACACACACACACACACACACATACAGAGCGAGAGAAGTCAGCTCAGAGAGGCCCAGCTCATGAGCTCCATCAACAGCAGATTGTAATTTAGAATGGAAAATGAATGTTTATGCAACAAATGTTAGCGCATCGTACCGCACAGAATCGCATCGATTCGTACCTCTAATCAAACCGATTTGCACCGAATCGTTTCAAACTAAAACATATCTGAGCTCATGGATGTAGATACGTATCAAATCGTGTTTAAAGGGAAAGATGTAAATGGCTCATTTAGAATAGAATAAACATTTTAGCATAAGTATAATACAGGAAGGCACAATTTATAATACAATATTTGTACATGTATCAGGAAAGGGTGGATTGGGGGGCAAGTGTTTAAATTGTGCAGTATTAGCAATAGTAAATAAGTCTGGTAACAGCTATTGTGAAGTGTGTGTGTGTGTGTGTGTGTGTGTGTGTGTGTGTGTGTGCAAAAGTGCGGAGAGTCTGATGGCTTGTAAATAGAAACTGTCTCTAGCCTGTTGGTATCAGTCCTTATGTTCCGATACCGTTTGCCCGACGGTAAGGGAGTGAACAGTTCGTGGCAGGGTGTGTGGGGTCTTTGATGATGCTGTGAAACTTCCTCAGGCACCGTTTCAAGTGTCCTGGATGGGTGGGAACACGGCCCCAGTGATGTACTAGGGTTGGGCGGTATCCAGAATTTCATATCGTCATGCCATCCTTCTCTCATCCCGGGATTTATGGTATTACCGGTTTAGTACACAAGGGGGTGCCAAAAGACACAAAGCCCATTGGGCATCTATTACCAGAATGCTAATAACATTAGCACAAGTAATAGCGAATCTTCATGGAAGCTGCTAGCTAAATATGCTAACGAGCTCAAACATATATTTTTTTGCAAAGGCAGGCACTCCAGCTCATAATGTTATACATACAGTGCATTCGGAAAGTATTCAGACCCCTTCACTTTTTCCACATTTTGTTACATTACAGCCTTATTCAAAAAAAATTAAAAAACGTATCAATCTACACACAATACCCCATAATGGCAAAGCGAAAACAGGTTTTTAGAAAATGTTGCACATTTATAACAAATAAAGAACAGAAATACCTTATTTACATAAGTATTCAGACCCTTTGCTATGAGACTCGAAATTGACCTCGGGTGCATCCTGTTTCCATTCATCATCCTTGAGATGTTTCTACAACTTGATTGGAGTCCACCTGTGGCAAATTCAATTGATTGGACATGATTTGGAAAGGCACACACCTGTCTATATAAGGTCCCACATTTGACAGTGCATGTCAGAGCAAAAACCAAGCCATGAGGTCAAAGGGATTGTCCGTAGAGCTCCGAGACAGGATTGTGTCGAGGCACAGGTCTGTCGAAGGGTAACAAAAAATGTCTGAAGCATTGAAGGTCCTCAAGAACACAGTGGCTTCCATCATTCTAAAATGGAAGAAGTTTGGAACCACCAAGACTCTTCCTAGAGCTGGCCGCCCGGCCAAACTGAGCAATCGGGGAGAAGGGTCTTGGTCAGGAAGGTGACCAAGAACCCAATTGTCACTCTGACAGAGCTCCAGAGTTCCTTTGTGGAGATGGGAGAACCTTCCAGAAGTTGCTACAAATATTAAAATGTATAGAAAAATGTGTAATAAATAGTTTCACCGGTATTGATGGTATTGAAAAACCATCCCGTGGCTCTTTCCAAATACCTCGGTATACGTTATATACTGTATACCACCCAAGCCTAGTCTTCACCACCCGCTGGCGGTCGTGGGCGGAGCAATTCCGGTACCAGGCTGCGATGCAACTGGTCAGGATGCCGGGCGGAATGCCGAATTTCTTCAGCCGCCTTAGGAAGTAAAGGTGCTGTTGCGCCCTCTTGACAAGAGTGGTGGTGTTGTTGGGCCATGTCAAGTCCTCGGTGATGTGGACGCTAACTGTTGACTCTGCTGCAGTCCCGTTGATGTGGATTGGGGCATGTTTCTCAACTCCTTTGTTTTGCTGACGTTGAGTGAGAGGTTGTTGTCCTGGCATCACAATGCCAGTTCACTTACCTCCTCCCTATAGGCTGACTCATCGTTGCTGGTTATCAGGGCTACAACCGTGGTGTCGTCAGCAAACTTGATGGAGTTGGTGTTGTGCAAAGCCACACAGTCGTGGGTGAACAGGGAGTACAGCAGCGGGCTGAGGACACACCCTTGGGTGGCCCACGTGTTAAGAGTCCGTGTGGAGGAGTTTCTGTTGCCATTCCTCACAACCTGTGGTCTGCCCATCAGGAAGTCCAGGATCCAGTTGCAGAGGGTAGTGTCCTGACCCAGGGCTCTGAGCTTAGAGAGAACAATAGTGTTGAATGCTGAACTGTAGTCAATGAACAGCATTATCACATAGGTGTTCCTCTTGTCCAGATGTGTTAGGGCCGTATGAATAATGGTGGTAATGGCATCTCCGTGGATCTGTTGGAGCGATAGGCATATTGGAGTGGGTCCAGTGTGCCTGGCATGCTGGCCTTGATGTGGGTCATGACCAGCCTCTCGAAGCACTTCATGATGACCAGGGTGAGTGCAATGGGGCGATAGTCATTTGCGCATGTCACCTTGTTGTTCTTGGGCACTGGGATGATGGTGGTCTCCTTGAAGCAAGTGGGGGGACTACAGCCTGGGACAAGGACAGGTTGAAGATGTCCGAGAAGACGCCCACCAGCTGGTCAGCGCACACTCTGAGGACGCGGCCAGGGATTTGAGTATTCACTCTTGAGTTTTTTCACGTCCGACTCGGAGAGTGAAAGCATTGCTCAGTATTGTCTGCCTCAAAGCGAGCATAGATTGTGTTAATCTTGTCTAAGAGGGAGGCTTCGGTGGGCACCACACAGCTGGATTTGCCTTTGTGGTCCGTGATAGCCAGTAGTCCTTGCCACATGCGTTGCGACCCCAAGTTGTTGGGGTTCTCTCTACTGACATTGAATGCTGCAGTATGGGCTCTCAGCATGGTACGGATTTCTATATTCATCCAGGGTTGTTGGTTGGGGTATGTCCGGATTGTTATTGTAAGTACATTTCATAATGAAACCTGTGACTGACGATGTATATTCCTCAATATGGATGGGTGAGTCCTGGGTGGATAAATCTTTGAACATATTCCAATTAGTATTCTTAAACAGTCCTACAGCATTGAGTCTGCCTCTGTCCAGCACTTCACTATTCTCTGTGTTGGTGGCTCCCTCTTGAGTTGCTGCTTGTAAGCGGGGAGTAGGAACAGAGACGTGATCTGATTGGCCGAAGTGGGGGCGGGGGACGGCTTTGTATGCGTCATGGATGTTTGTGTACACATGGTCCAGCACGTTGTTTCCTCTCGTGGGTCCGGATACGTGTTGGTGATACTTTGGAAGAATTTGTTTTAAACTTGCTTTGTTAAAATCTCCCGCGACAATAGACTTCTTCTGGGTGAGAGGATTCTTGTTGGCTAATGTTCTTGTACAGTTCGCTGAGTGCCGCCTTGATGTTTGCTTGTGGCGGTATGTACACAGCTGTGGTAATAACGCACGCCAATTCCCTCTGCATATAGTGGGGTCCGAATTTTAGCATCAAAAACCCCAGGTAGGGTGAACAGGAGCTTGAGATGTTTTTAACTTTGGTACACCAGGAAGTGTTGACGAGGAAGCATACGCCTCCCCCTACTCTTACCAGAAGCCGCCGTTCGATCCATACGGAAAATGGAAAAGTCGTCTGGTTGAATAGCAGAGTCAAGTGAATTGTCCATACGCCTTGTCGCTGTAAAAACCAAGACACAACATTCCCTGATGTCCCTCTGCGATTGAAGCCTTGCTCTGAGTTCACAATGTTCATTTTCCAGCGATTGGACATTAGCCATCAGGATGCTAGAAAGAGGAGGCCATGTAGCCTGTCTTTTCAGCCTAGCTTGGGGTCCCCCTTTCATTACTGTTCTTCGTCGCCGGCGTTGCCTTCTGTCGTCTCGGCCAGGAGCAACAGGTAAGTCCGCTGTGCGGAAACAAAGGAGCGAATGTAGTATCCCAGATCTGGGAGGCTGAGAGATAACTGTGTAGCTTCCGATTCATGATCCAGAAGTGTTTGTCGGTTGTAAGAAATGATTGCACAAACATTCTGAGCAAACAAAGTCATAATGAACGCAAAAATACCAATAAAAAAGCAAGTCGAGCAGGACGCGGCAAGACGTGCGCCCTCCTCAGTGCCCCAAAGGGCAAAGGTCATGAATGAATGACGGCATTATCTGTAGTGACTTTGCAAATGACCTAACAAGGGTATTTGTATTGTCTCCTTCTGCTGTCCTCCAGGTTCTTCATGAAACGTTTCCCCAGCACACATTTCTTATGAATGGTCTGATTCAAGGTGTTAAGGTAAGAGGCATTTCCATTTGGGTTGCTTTTAAGATTCAATGTTTCATTTTCTTCAAATGAGGAACTTTTATCTCAAAGTTGCGATGAGAGGATATTTGGTCACTATGCTCACCTTCTCATTTCAGACAGCCTTGTTCTTTTAGTTAATGTTTCTGGATAATTGTTTAGTTGATCTAGCTTTTGGGTGTAGGTGAGAGGTGCAGGGGAAACTCATACGTTTGTCAAGTTTCTACTAGGCATTGTCTTTTCACCTATCTGGTTTGTTCAGATCAGCATTAGTCAATGGTGACGAGCAGCGTATTACTGCATTGTAATATAACATCTTGTCATGTGTGACATACAGATGGTTGTCAGTCAGAATCACAGAGGATTGAGCTTGCCTGATAACCCAGGTCTGCCCAAGGCTTGGTCATGACCGTCTTTGTGCTACATTCACTACCCACAGCAAGACTCCCTAATGTTACTATACTTCAGCTAGCTATGTCAAGGTCTTAGTGTGTTTAGGTGAGCAATTTTAACATTGATAATGTATCTCTTTCACACCTACTTTGAGTTGTGTGAAACGCCTGCCCATAGAGGTCTTGTGCTTATTGATGCATTTTTGGCGTAGCATTGTGATTACATTTTGCCTGTGTTGTGTGTAGGGGTTGCTGTCATTCCTGAGTGCCCCTCTGATAGGTGCCTTATCAGATGTTTGGGGCAGGAAGTCCTTCCTGCTGGTTACAGTGTTCTTCACCTGTGCCCCAATCCCCCTAATGAGGATAAGCCCATGGTAAGAGGCACTGGTAGACATAGCACCCTTTGTGCTCAGTCACATGCTTCTCATGTGAGTGATCTCTACAGCGCACTCTGTGGCTTCTGACTGCGAACCTGCTGGGAACATGGGTTGTATGTGGGCAATGGGAAAATCTCAATTGCATACTCCTCGCGTCCTCTCTCTTTGCCTCCTCCTCAAAACCTATTGGATGAGAAAGCCATAGGTCCCTCCCCTCTGATCTTCTCCTCCAATGGGTTTTGAGAAGGAGGCAAGGAGAGAGGACGTGAGGAGTAGGCAATTGAGATTCTCTCTGTGTTTTCTGCTGATGCTTACCTCCTCTCACTGAGAGAAATGTATGTCTGCTGCTGAATTAAAACACAACTTTGTTTTCAAGATACATTTCTCAGTGTTGAATATTTGTGACATTTCCCCTGTTTTGAGTAAGAATTTTACTTTTGAATGTTTCTCTGCAGGTGGTATTTTGCCATGATATCAGTCTCGGGCATCTTCGCTGTGACTTTCTCTGTAATCTTTGCGTATGTAGCAGACATCACTGAAGAACATGAAAGAAGCACAGCATATGGACTGGTAATGGCTCTTGTCTGTCTTAACGTCTTATCCCCCACCACCCTTATGACTTAGATGTTAAAGATGATCAAATCAATTAAAACACAAATGTTGAGGATGTTCCACCTTCTCCTTCTGCTTCAGGTGTCCGCAACGTTTGCCGCCAGTTTGGTCACTAGTCCAGCCATTGGCGCCTACCTTTCTGCAAATTACGGCGACAGTTTGGTGGTGCTAGTGGCCACTATCATCGCCGTGGTGGATATCGCCTTTGTCCTGTTGGTCGTGCCAGAATCTCTCCCAGACAAAATGAGACTGACGTCCTGGGGGTCGCCTATCTCTTGGGAGCAAGCCGACCCCTTTGCTGTGAGTGACATTGACATAACCTTACCCAAATTAAATAAGCTGTTAGGCTAAAGCCTGATTTATACCTTAGTACATATGCAACGCAAGAAAGCAATTAGCTCCGCAAAATGGCGATCTTGCAGAGTAAAAAATTGCAGGGCTGCATATGTCTGCATATTATGGCTACGCAGGATCGTGATTTTGCATTCTTGCGTACGGTGGTAGGGTACAAATTAGCCTTAAGTCTTACAGCTGTTCAATATGTTTAGAATTTCACTGTGATACTCAATGTTGACCACTTGGTTTCTCTTCCTGACATGTCATTCGTCCACAGTCTCTTAGGCGAGTGGGAAAGGACCCGACAGTGCTGCTCATATGTGTCACAGTGTTCCTGTCCTACTTGCCAGAGGCAGGCCAGTACTCCAGCTTCTTCCTCTACCTGCGACAGGTGAGACTGGTTATAAGTCAGTTATAACAGGTTATAAGTATGCCTTTGTTTCTTTCTGATCATGGGAAGTCTTAAGTCATTCTAGCATTGTTATCAATCTTTATGTAATGTTATCTGACCAGTGTTGGCAACAGTTTTGCAGTGAGATTCGCTATTGGCTCCTTGATTTGTCACTAGAAGTCGCTAGATGATGTTTTGCCGTCACAGCACCAATTTGGCTTGCTGCGGTCCCTGATGTAGTGTTTTCGCCCCCTCTGTCGCCGCACATCCCCTCCCCTTGTGCTTCTCAGCCTATGTGTGCGCCGTTGCTGTGACTTCTGTTGCACAGACAGCTTCTCCCAGTCTCATTTGCGGCATAATTTAGTGGGAAAAGTTGCTGTCAAAACCATAGAAGGCCTCTGTGTCAAAACTTCCCAAAGGCAGCCTGAAAAGTAGCTGAATTTGTCGCTAGAATCAATAAAAGTCGCTGGAGGGGTCTGAAAACTCGCTTAGTATAACGACAGTCACAAAATTGGCAACACTGCATCTGCCTTGTCTAAATTAATTTGATATTTTGAGGGTGACGTGTATACTACACTTTTATCTACACTGTGTAATATGAGATGCACTGTGCTTTGTGTTCCTTTTCAGGTTATTGAATTTTCACCTGCAGCAATTGCTGCTTTTATAGCAATGGTCGGGATCCTCTCTATTATCGCTCAGGTATTGTGTTGCCGTATTAGTATTTATTCTATTCATCAACTGTGAAAAGTGTCACTATTTACAATGTTCCACGTCACTATTTACCTCCGCAAACTATTAAAAGAAGATCATGAAGAATATAATATTTTGGATTTACTGTAATAATTGTTCTCTTCCCTTTTCTTTTAACAGACATTGCTCTTAACCTATTTTATGAGAACTATCGGGAATAAAAACACAG
Source organism: Coregonus lavaretus (assembly GCF_964263955.1). NCBI lineage: Eukaryota > Metazoa > Chordata > Actinopteri > Salmoniformes > Salmonidae > Coregonus > Coregonus lavaretus. The sequence goes on along the minus strand of NC_140001.1, from coordinate 46,277,840 downwards.
TGTTACTTGGACTGGGGTTTCAGTTGTTCCAGCTAGCCTGGTATGGCTTTGGATCAGAACCATGGTAAGTTTGAGTTTGATCCACAGCCAAAATGATATCTCATACGTGCTAGAATTCATAGAGTTGGTCTTTTAGTCTTTAGTGTTGTCCAGCTGTCCAAGTGTTGGCACCGCGTGGGTGTTGAGGGGATTTGTCCATTGTCCGTGTGAAATAGCTCTAACCCCACTGTGGGACCTCCTGTCTTTCAGGATGATGTGGGCCGCGGGTACAGTCGCAGCCATGTCCAGTATCACCTTCCCTGCAGTCAGTGCTTTGGTGTCCCGGATAGCAGCCCCTGATCAGCAAGGTAAGACAACACCGGTCTCCTCTCTGTGGCTCTCCCTTCTCCCCTCCACACGTCGCCCTTACACGCAGCTGCAGAGGTCACTGCCACTGACCAACTAAAGAGCAACAGCTGACATGTGACAACTGATTCATGCTTTGGGCCATGTAATCTCTATCTTGCTCTTCCTTTCACCATAATAGGCAGGAATCATTATGCTTTTTATACCCTTTCTACCTGAGGTGTCTGAAAGGAGGTGAATTGTGAGTTTTTCTGTGCCGTCAGAGTAAAATCTGTCTTTGGTACGTTTACAGGTTGTGTCCAGGGAATGATTACGGGTATCAGAGGCCTATGCAATGGGCTGGGTCCAGCTCTGTACGGCTTCATATTCTTCCTGTTCAACGTGGAGCTGAACGAGCTTGACCCTGTGACAGGAAGAAACAAAAGCACACCTCAGGTGCCCAGCGAGGTACAGAGCCCAGAATACGCTTACATCTTTAATGTCATGGCTGTGTAACTCTGATGAGATCATATGAGTGCACCTGTGTTCGTGTGGTGGTGAATGGGATAGTCAGTTTGCTGTAGGCCCAAAGAGCACACAAAAAACCTTCTGTTGGCTAAGTTTTTTATTTTCCATGTAGTCTTTTTCCCCATTTGTATAGAGTTGGATTAGTAAAACAAAAAAAGTTCTCTGTAAGAGAAGCTTCTTCTACTTTTTGATGATGGTTAAAATAATAATGATCAAAGTAACACCTATCATCAATACATACAGTGCATTCCGAAAATATTCAGACCCCTTCCCTTTTTCCACATTTTGTTACGTAAAAGCCTTATTCTAAAATGGATAAAATAAAAATCTACATACAATACCCCATAATGACAAAGCGAAAACAGGTTTTTAGAAAATGTTGCAAATGTATTACAAGTATTCAGACCCTTTGCTATGAGACTCGAAATTGAGCTGAGGTGCATCCTGTTTCTATTGATCATCCTTGAGATGATTCTACAACTTGATTGGAGTCCACCTGTGGCAAATTCAATTGATTGGACATGATTTAGAAAGGCACACACTTGTCTATATAAGGTCCCACAGTTGACAGTGCGTGTCAGAGCAAAAACCAAGCCATGAGGTCGAAGGAATTGTCCATAGAGCTCCGAGACAGGACTGTGTCGAGGCACAGAACTGGGGAAGGGTACCAAAAAATGTCTGCAGCTTTGAAGGTCCCCAAGAACACAGTGGCCTCCATCATTCTTAAATGGAAGAAGTTTGAAACCACCAAGACTCTTCCTAGAGCTGGCCGCCCAGCCAAACTGAGCAATCGTGGGAGAAGGGCCTTGGTCAGGGAGGTGACCAAGAATCCGATGGTCACTCTGACAGAGCTCCAGAGTTTCTCTGTGGAGATGGAAGAACCTTCCAGAAGGACAACCATCTCTGCAGCACTCCACCAATCAGACCTTTATGGTAGAGTGGCCAGACGGAAGCCACTCCTCAGTAAAAGGCACAGCCCGCTTGGAGTTTGCCAAAAGGCTCTTAAAGGACTCTCAGATCATGAGAAACAAGATCCTCTGGTATGATGAAACCAAGATGGAACTCTTTGGCCTGAATGCCAAGCGTCACGTCTGGAGGAAACCTGGCACCATCCCTACGGTGAAGTATGGTGGTAGCAGCATCATGCTGTGGGGATGTTTTTCAGCGGCAGGGACTGGGAGACTAGTCAGGATCAAGGGAAAGATGAATGGAGCAAAGTACAGAGAGATCCTTGATGAGGACCTGCTCCAGAGAGCTAAGGACCTCAGACTGGGGCGAAGGTTAACCATCCAACAGGACAACGATCCTAAGCACACAGCCAAGACAACGCAGGAGTGGCTTCAGGACAATTCTCTGAATGTCCTTGAGTTGCCCGGACTTGAACCCGATCGAACATCTCTGGAGAGACCTGAAAATAGCTGTGCAGCGACGCTCCCCATCCAACCTGACAGAGCTTGAGAGGATCTGCAGAGAAGAATGGGAGGAACTCCCCAAATACAGATGTGCCAAGCTTGTAGTATCATACCCAAGAAGACTCGAGGCTGTAATCACTGCCAAAGGTGCTTCAACAAAGTACTGAGTAAAGGGTCTGAATACATTTTACATTTATTACATTTAAGTCATTTAGCAGACGCTCTTATCCAGAGCGACTTACAAATTATGTAAAACGGATACATTTTTTATATTTGATACATTTGCGCACAGAAAATAACCTGCTTTTGCTTTGCCATTATGGGCTATTGTATGTAGATTGATGAGGGGAAAAACAATTTAATTCATTTTAGAATACGGCTATAATGTAACAAAGGCTATAATGTAACAAAATGTGGAAAAAGTCAAGTGGTCTGAATACAAGCTGTGCACCCAATGACTACTGTATTCATTTAGGGAACATTTCTTGTGAACTTTCTTTCAGAAACCGACCATCCCCGGGCCGCCCTTCCTGTTCGGAGCCTGTTTAGTGTTGCTGGCTCTCCTTGTGGCCATCTTCATCCCTGAGCACCACAGTATAGCGGTGAAGACCTGCACGGGCACGCGCAAAACCAGCACCAGCAACAACCTGAGTTTAAACCCCCTGCCTGCCAGCGACGAGGATATCGAGCCCCTCCTGCAGGACAGTAGCATGTGACTGTCTGAGAGGGACTCCAACATGAGCGCCCCCTAATGGCTCCCTCAGCACACTCAGCCGTAGTGGAGAGACCAACGTCAACCAGCAGCAGCCGGCATGGAGCCATTCAGGGTATATCCTTCAACCACATTGAACACACACTTCTGTTTCTATGATTAGGGAACGGTCTTTTGTCCAGCGAGATGGTTTTATCATTTACTGTGATTTTACAATGCGACAAGGACAGAATGACTTCTTAATGCACCGGGTTGAGTGACAAGGTGTGTTTTGGTGTCAAACATTGGCCTAGACAGTGTTTGTGGAGTTGAAGAGATAGCAAGCTCTGCTAGTTTCTCATATGCTTAAAGTAAATCTTCCCCCTCCTATTAATGGGTTAAAAGGCCAATTGATGCTCACTCCAGCTTTATGTTAATAATATGTTGACCTGTATCTCAAAGTTACTGTGCAATCTAGATTGTAAACGGATTGGTGTATAGTTAGGTAAATACACCAAATTACCAAAAGTATGTGGACACCTGCTCTTAGAACATCTCATTCCAAAATCATTGGCATTAATATGGAGTTGGTCCCCCCTTTGTTGCAATAACAGCCTCCACTCTTCTGGGAAGACTTTCCATTAGATGTTGGAACATTGCTGCGGGGATTTGCTTCCATTCAGCCACAAGAGCATAAGTGAGGTCGGGCACTGATTCATCCCAAAGGTGTTCCAATTCATCCCAAAGGTGTTCAATGGAGTTGAGGTCAGGGCTCTGTGCAGGCCAGTCAAGTTCTTCCACACCGATCTCGACAAACCATTTCTGTATGGACCTCGCTTTGTGCACGGTGGCATTGTCATGCTGAAACAGGAAAGGGCCTTCCCCAAACTGTTGCCACAAAGTTGGAAGCACAGAATTGTCTAGAATGTCATTGTATGCAGTAGCGTTAAGATTTCCCTTCACTGAAACTAAGGGGCCTGGCCCGAACCATGAAAAACAGCACCAGACCATTATTCCTCCTCCGCCAAACTTGACAGTTGGCACTATGAATTCGTCCGTCTGACTGCAATATGGTGAAGCGTGATTCACCGCTCCAGAGAACGCAGGCGTTGAGCATTACACCACTCCAGCCAACGCTTGGCAATGCGCATGGTGATCTTTAGGCTTGTGTGCGGCTGCTCGGCCATGGAAACCCATTTCATGTAAATCTCGACGAACAGTTATTGTGCTTCTAGAAGCAGTTTGGAACTCGGTAGTGAGTGTTGCAACTGAGGACAGACGATTTTTACGCGCTTCAGCAGTCGGCGGTCCCGTTCTGTGAGCTTGTGTGGCCTACCACTTCGCGGCTGAGCCGTTGTTGCTCCTAGACGTTTCCAATTCACAATAACAGCACTTACAGTTGAACGGGGCAGCTCTAGCAGGGCAAACATTTTATTTACTGACTTGTTGGAAAGGTGGTACCTAAGTCACTGAGCTCTTTAGTAAGGCCATTCTACAGCCAATGTTTGTCTATGGAGATTGCATGGCGGTGTGCTTGATTTTATACACCTATCAGCAACGGGTATGGCTGAAATAGACGAATCCACTAATTTTAAGGGGTGTCCACATACTCTAGTATATACAGTGTATGTACCTTAATGGTGACACAATTTATTATTAGAAAAATGCTGTGCCATATATTATTTTTCTTTTGCCTTTTTGCCACGTCATGTATTGTCGAATCAGCCGAGTGAGACTTGACTTGGACTTGAATGTTACAGAATGCTGAAATAGTTGCTGAAAGAGTTGAACCATGACATTCCAAATATGCCTATCCACCCTACAAATCCCAATCTGAGTATATTGTCAGCTACCTCAAATGTTTACCTCTTCATAAAATGTCAATTTAAGAGAAATCTAGGCCCTCTGATTTGGTATAGCTGCTCATAACCTTTAAAAACAAAATCATCACTTTTACAGCAACTGTTACCTTTCACATCTGAGTGTTAGTTCTTGTGTTGTATAAAGGTCTGGTGGGATTGTGGCTATCAGTGAAGTATTAATGGATTAACTTAACACCCACAGTACAGTTGTACTTTAACATTTTAATTGCCAATCCTGAATTGAAATTAAAACCGTGATAATGGCATATTGTGGTACTTTAAAAATGTATTTTCAGAGTACAGTTGTGTGGCCTCATAACTATTGCAACTAGTTGGGAAGTGCTTTTTTGTGGTATGATACAGGTAACTGTCAAAATAAAGGAAACACTTGAGTAAATGAGGGTTCTGGCGGCTCTGTTATGGTGCATTTTACTGGCATGGTTTAGTTCCACTCAACCCCTTAGAGGACAAGGTAAACACCAATAAATACACAGACATTCTGAGTGATCACCTTCAACCTATGGTGAATCCTTTCTATCTTGATGGAAGTGGTCTCTTCCAGGATGACAATGCCCCCATCCACAGGGCACGAGTGGTCACTGAATGGTTTGCTGAGCATGAAAACGATTTAAACCATATGCCATGGCTGTCTGTCAACAGATCTCAACCCAATTGAACACTTATGGGAGATTCTGGAGCGTCGCCTGAGACCGTGTTTTCCATCACCAACGAAACACCAAATGATGGAATTTCTCATGGAAGAATGGTGTCGCTCCCTCCAATATAGTTCCAGACACTTGTAGAATGTATTTTATGCCAAGGAGCACTGAAGCTGTTCTGGCGGCTCGTGGTGAGCCAATGCCCTGTTAAGACACTTTGGTGTTTCCTTAATTTTAGCAGTTACCTGTATCTATTATGATCCCAGACTGAATTGATACCAAGATGTGGCTCTGTCAGATCTTAAGATTGTTATTGGTTAGATTTTTTAAAAATGTTGCTTTCTCAAAGATAATTGGTGTAAAAACACAATACAACCTATATTTTTGCATACAATCATAACTAACCTGTAACAGTAGAATTTAGTGTTACATTTTCCCTGTATTGTATGGTATTGTGTACTGTATTCATTTTGCCAGCAGGTTTGAATCTAACTTATGACATACAGTGAGGGGGAAAAAAGTATTTGATCCCCTGCTGATTTTGTACGTTTGCCAACTGACAGACATGATCAGTCTAATTTTAATGGCAGGTTTATTTGAACTGATCATTTCTTTGTCAGTGGGCAAACGTACAAAATCAGCAGGGGATCAAATACTTTTTTCCCTCACTGTATCTCTACAAACCAGTTGATGAAACAGTATGAATCTGTTCAATAACTTATGTAAGACCCAAGTCTTTTGGACTTTCATAATGCAGCACTTTGTATATTTTAAGAACAAGGTTAATATATTTAGCCATTGTTATTGCTAAACAAAACGATTCCCTTATGCAGTTAAAATATACTTCTTTCTAAATGAACGATTGTCATTTACTCAACATGCAGTGTAAGTTATGCATTCATTTTCTGAGTACTGCATCTTAATTTCAATGAAAACGTGTGCCTAAAATATATATATATATATACATGTTAATATACTGAACAAAAATATAAGCACAACATGCAACAATTTCAAAGATTTTACTGAGTTACAGTTCATATAAGGAAATCAGTCAATTGAAATAAATAAATTTGGCCCTAATCTATGGATTTTACCTGACGGGGTACAGCCATGGGTGGGCCTTGGAGGGGATAGGCCCACCCATTTGACAGCCAGGCCAACCCAATGGGAGCAAGGCCCAGGCAATCAGAATGGGTTTTTCCCCACAAAAGGGTTTTATTACAGACAGAAATACTTCTCAGCACCACTCAGCAGCATGCTCACTAACAAGGATGTAAAACAAATTTGTGCACAATTTGAGAGAAGTGCGCTTTTTGTGCGTATGGAACATTTCTGGGATGTTTTATTTCAGCTCATGAAACATGGGACCAAGACTTTACATGTTGCGTTTATATTTTTGCTCGGTGTATTTTGAGCAGTTGTTACTGGTCTTTTTTAAAATAATGTTGAATGATTTCTTCATGGGTTGTGCATTTGTAATAGCTTTGTTTTATCTTAAATCATAATTCTGAATAATATCTACAATAATAATAATAAAGAAATGTATAGCAATTGTTGGATGTCTGCATTACATAATCTACACTAGTATGCATGGATTTTATAATCCACTAATTATGACCATTATGTGGGTATTATGTGAAAAGTATTCCTCATATTTGCTCTTGATATCAGAGTGCAGACAAATGATGAAACTTTTTAAAAGTGTTTAATCATACAGCATTGTCTATAACAAATCATACAAACTGCTCTCTTGCAAAACACTCAGCATCCCAGACACTCATTCAGTAAACTTATTGACAAATCATTATTTATTTGAGAAAAAAGTTAGAAACAAATAACCCTACCTACATTCAGGCCTTTCACTATTGCACTGCCACAAGTGTTTGGTCACATCAGAACAAATGTACTATATTACAACCTCTTTATGGTCTCCCATAACATGTGAGAGACCTTTTCGTAAATATTGAAGCTAGTGCTAGCCCAATCTGCACTAATCATACACTTACCAAATGTATATTAATATGGTAATGTAATTTACGATCTCTTTACAAGCCTTATTGATCATGGATTAAAAAGTGGGGGACCATGCAAAATGCAAACAAAAAATGCAAGGTCCCCAAAAGGCATTTGATGCATCAAGTAAAAACACAATTTACAACAATACAGCATACTATATTGCAAAATAAAAAAATTATATTGCACTCCAACATAGACTAGTAATCATGGCACAACATTAACCCATCCATAATCTTTATACTTGAACTGTTCAAGTAGCATATTACCAGGTGCAATTACTGGGAGAGTTCCAGGCCGACTTCATTGCAGACATTGCATTGCATCAACCAATGGTTGTGTGCTATGTCATCGACTGCGTCGGCATCAGATTGCTATATCATATGATGGAGTTAGCTTATATGTTAAAACTGTGGTGTAGACAAATTTGTTGGTGGGTGGGCCTGCAGAAATTTGGGTGGGCCAATTCTATAATATTTAGTAATAATTTTTTGGGGTGGGATTTTACACATTTTGCCATAGGGCAAAGAGAAGAATTTTGGGGGGTATGGGATGGACCGCGGTAATTATTTGCTAGGATAATAATTGCTTGTCAATAAATTAAATGTAATACAATGGCAATCTGGGTTGTATGTTGAGATCCTGCGCATGAACTGCCAACATTGTTACGCATATTAATTGATAATGATGGAAAATAAGATATGCAGGATATTTGAATAAATATATATATTTTTATAGTTATATATACAGTGGGGGAAAAAAGTATTTAGTCAGCCACCAATTGTGCAAGTTCTCCCACTTAAAAAGATGAGAGGCCTGTAATTTTCATCATAGGTACACGTCAACTATGACAGACAAAATGAGAAAAACAATTCCAGAAAATCACATTGTAGGATTTTTAATGAATTTATTTGCAAATTATGGTGGAAAATAAGTATTTGGTCACCTACAAACAAGCAAGATTTCTGGCTCTCACAGACCTGTAACTTCTTCTTTAAGAAGCTTGTCTGTCCTCCACTCGTTACCTGTATTAATGGCACCTGTTTGAACTTGTTATCAGTATAAAAGACACCTGTCCACAACCTCAAACAGTCACACTCCAAACTCCACTATGGCCAAGACCAAAGAGCTGTCAAAGGACACCAGAAACAAAATTGTAGACCTGCACCAGGCTGGGAAGACTGAATCTGCAATAGGTAAGCAGCTTGGTTTGAAGAAATCAACTGTGGGAGCAATTATTAGGAAATGGAAGACATACAAGACCACTGATAATCTCCCTCGATCTGGGGCTCCACGCAAGATCTCACCCCGTGGGGTCAAAATGATCACAAGAACGGTGAGCAAAAATCCCAGAACCACACGGGGGGACCTAGTGAATGACCTGCAGAGAGCTGGGACCAAAGTAACAAAGCCTACCATCAGTAACACACTACGCAGCCAGGGACTCAAATCCTGCAGTACGAGACGTGTCCCCCTGCTTAAGCCAGTGCATGTCCAGGCCCGTCTGAAGTTTGCTAGAGTGCATTTGGATGATCCAGAAGAGGATTGGGAGAATGTCATATGGTCAGATGAAACCAAAATAGAACTTTTTGGTAAAAACTCAACTCGTCGTGTTTGGAGGACAAAGAATGCTGAGTTGCATCCAAAGAACACCATACCTACTGTGAAGCATGAGGGTGGAAACATCATGCTTTGGGGCTGTTTTTCTGCAAAGGGACCAGGACGACTGATCCGTGTAAAGGAAAGAATGAATGGGGCCATGTATCGTGAGATTTTGAGTGAAAACCTCCTTCCATCAGCAAGGGCATTGAAGATGAAACGTGGCTGGGTCTTTCAGCATGACAATGATCCCAAACACACCGCCCGGGCAACGAAGGAGTGGCTTTGTAAGAAGCATTTCAAGGTCCTGGAGTGGCCTAGCCAGTCTCCAGATCTCAACCCCATGGAAAATCTTTGGAGGGAGTTGAAAGTCTGTGTTGCCCAGCGACAGCCCCAAAACATCACTGCTCTAGAGGAGATCTGCATGGAGGAATGGGCCAAAATACCAGCAACAGTGTGTGAAAACCTTGTGAAGACTTACAGAAAACGTTTGACCTGTGTCATTGCCAACAAAGGGTATATAACAAAGTATTGAGAAACTTTTGTTATTGACCAAATACTTATTTTCCACCATAATTTGCAAATAAATTCATAAAGAATCCTACAATGTGATTTTCTGGATTTTTTTTCCTCATTTTGTCTGTCATGTTTGACGTGTACCTATGATGAAAATTACAGGCCTCTCTCATCTTTTTAAGTGGGAGAACTTGCACAATTGGTGGCTGACTAAATACTTTTTTTCCCCACTGTAGATGGGAGGTGTTGGATGGGACTAATAACAACTAACAACAAATAATAACAAGATAACTAATAATGTTTGTGTGTATGTATGTGTGTATGTATGTGTGTGTGTGTGTGTATATATATATATATATATATATATATATATATATATATATATATATATATATATAACATGGGGGATTGGAAGTGATGCAGACAACTACATTGATGGAAGTTACAATCTATCTGCAATATTAAGCTGATCTCCTGAAGCTAATTTCCTGCAATTCTACACATTTTGCCATGGGGCAAAGATAAACATTTGGAATTTTATAGCTAATAAAAGCTAAAATATAGGTGGTTGACTGTGACAAAGGCACTGGATTATGAGCTGTCTTGTTTGCTAAATGAACAAATGAAATAGACAGTGGCATAGAAGCACAATGATATACGCTTAATTGCAGTCATATTCGTGCCTTATTGGGGGTGTGGCTTCAGTTTGTTATTTTTGGCAACCCATCCCATGAGAGTGAATGTCATTCCAGTTCATCTCTTCTGTTATATTTACTCAAATCTGACTAACCCAATGCACTGCTTGCTATGAATTCTATCTGATGGTGTTTGCATGTTTAGGTAAATAATATCCCGCTTGGAACACTGACAAGTAAAGATCATTACATGCCTATGCCCCTTTGTTAAACATCTATCCAGATGTTATGAGTTTTTGCATGCATCTGCAGTGTAGTCAGCCTGGAACTCGGCTGTTGACAAGTGTTCAGAGGCAGTGCAGCATGGTTGTCCGTTTTCTTCTGGTCATCTGAATCTCCATTACAGACAGCATGAGAATGACACTTTGGTGGTGTATGTTGGGGCAGTTTCTGGAGAGAAATCATACATTTACTTATCAAACTCTACATTTATAGGCTACACAATAATACAGTATTAGACATATGAATGCCTTGAGTGGCCCTTCTGTAGCTCAGTTGGTAGAGCATGGCGCTTGCAACGCAAGGGTTGTGGGTTCGATTCCCACGGGGGGCCATTATGAAAAATTTATGCACTCACTAATTGTAAGTCGTTCTGGATAAGAGTGTCTGCTATAATGACTAAAATGTCAATTAAAAAAAAATAAAAGTAAAGAAATGGTCTGCGGTGGATGGATCTAATGTCTTGCTAAGTGATTACTAGCTTGTCCAACAGCGAAACAACCCACATATGAAAAGCCATCTCTTACCTCTATCCTTCACCGTGTCAATGTATGTCTGCATAAATTCTTTGTGATGGTCTTGCCTTGTTTCCAATATCTCATCATCCCCCTCCATTATCTCATCAACCGTGTTGTCATATAGCTTAATGAATCTGAAAAGAAAAAGGCATATCACATTTTTTATTGAATATTTATCATCTGGGCCCAGTTTTTTTAATACAGATCAAAATTATCCTGTGTTGTCTCAATCCGGTTCCCCCATTTGATTTTGTTCCCCCTTCATTAGACCAAATGTCATGAGATCATATAACATGATCTTTGTTGTAGTATATGATGTGATATGTTACAGATTTGATTCCGTTTTGCATTTATTCAACTGTTGGAAAAAATGAGGAGGGACCACATCTGAAGGGAGAACTGAATTTAATGCAGGATCATTTTGATCTGGATTAAATGTTTTGAAATACTGGGCCCAGGAGATAGACAGTGTGGGGAATTATTCTGGAGACTGAATAGAAGGTAATAAATGAACTTCGAGAGGTACACTACATGACCAAAAGTATATGTACACCTGCTTGTCGAACATCTCATTCCAAAATCATGGGCATTAATATGGAGTTGGTCCCCCCCTTTGCTGCTATAACAGCCTCCACTCTTCTGGGAAGGCTTTCCACTAGATGTTGGAACATTGTTGCGGGGACTTGCTTCCAGTCAGCCACAAGAGTATTAGTGAGGTCGTGCACAGATGTTGGGGCGATTAGGCCTGGCTCGCAGTCGGTGTTCCAAATAATCCCATAGGTGTTCGATGGGGTTGAGGTCAGGGCTCTGTGCAGGCCAGTCAAGTTCTTCCACACCGATCTCGACAAACCATTTCTGTATGGACCTCACTTTGTGCATGGGGGCATTGTCATGCTAAAACAGGAAAGGGCCTTACCCAAACTGTTGCCACAAAGTTGGAAGCACAGAATTGTCTAGAATTTAATTGTATGCTGTAGCGTTAAGATTTCCCTTCACTGGAACTAAGGGACCTAGACCGAACCATGAAGAACAGCCCCAGACCATTATTCCTCCTCCACCAAACTTTACAGTTGGCACTATGCATTGGGGCAGGTAGCGTTCTCCTGGTATCCGCCAAACCCAGATTCGTCTGTCGGACTGCCAGATGGTGAAGCGTGATACATCACTCAAGAGAACACGTTTCCACTGCTCCAGAGTTCAATGGTGGTGAGCATTACACCACTCCAGCCACCGCTTGGCATTGCGCATGGTGATCTTAGGCTTGTGTGCAGCTGCTCGGCCATGGAAACCCATTTCATGAAGCTCCCGACGAACAGTTATTGTGCTGACATTGCTTTCAGAGGCAGTTTGGAACTCAGTAGTGAGTGTTGCAACCGAGGACAGACGATTCTTACACGCTACGCTACTCAGCACTCGGCAGTCCCGTTCTGTGAGCTTGTGTGGCCTGCAACTTCGCGGCTGAGCCGTTGTTGCTCCTAGATGTTTCCACTTCACAGTAACAGCCCTTACAGTTGACCGGGGCAGCTCTAGTAGGGACAAAAATTGACTAACTGACTTTTGGAAAGGTGGCATCCTATGACGGTGCCACGTTGGAAGTCACTGAGCTCTTCAGTACGGGCCATTCTACTGCCAATGTTTGTCTATGGAGATTGCATGGCTGTGTGCTCGATTTTATACACTTGTCAGCAACGGGTGTGGCAGATATAGCCGAATCTACTAATTTTAAGGGGTGTCCACATACCTTTGTATATATAGTGTATATGTGACCACCAGGCATAGTTATACAGAGGTATTATGATACTATACACGCTGTCATCTCGTCAGACTTACTTGATGGCAGGATTGTCTTTAAGCCCTGAAGGCCAGCAGATCAATGTGTCTCCACTAACAACAATCATCTTGAGTGTAGTGATATTTACCAAACACTTTGGCAAATACGACATGTTATTCTTATGAACAAACAAGGATTCCAATTCTTCCAACCTGAAACGGACACAGGAGATATTGGGAATAGTTAAAGAAGCGGTGGCCAACCCTCCTCCTAGAGAGCTACAAGGTACAGGCTTTTACCTCAACCCAACACACATCTAATTCAGGGGTGTATTCACTAGGAACTAAACAGAAGAAAATGAGACAAAACGGGGAGGGTCCTATGTGAATTTGTCCAAAAATAAACTAGTTTTCCTTGCAGAACATTTTCCGTTGCAAAATGTTTTGCTACGGTGTGCACTAGCAAATACACCCCAGCTAATCAAGATCCTGATGAGCAGCTGCTTTCAGCTGAGTTGGAGAAAAAGCCTGCACACCCAGTAGCTCTCCAGGCAGAAGGTTGCCCCCACCCAGAGTTGAAGCATGTATTACTTAATTATCACAATTTTAATATAATTTACAATATGAAACCTTTATCATTAGATGATCATGATGATAATCAACAATGATGGTAATGTGTGAGTGATGAATGATGAAATGGTAATCTGTTATAGCATTAAGGCTATGCTTCACATACCTGTCCATATCCTCAGGCAAATCCGTCAACATGTTGATACTCATGTCCAACAATTGTAGGCTTGTCATACGAAGAGCACAGATGGGTATGCTGGCAAAATTGTTTTCTGCTATATCCAGATGTGTGACCTTCTTGAGATTGCTTAACTGAAACAAAGACTCCGATTTATTCTCTGCTTACATAGAAGAGAAGAAGCAAGAAAGAAAAAAAACATCCCTACAGTTAGGGCCTGATAAAACATTATCACAGAATGAGACCTTTTGCCTTTTTGTTTAGCTTTCGCACGGTTGTGGTTCGCCATTGTTGCTTGTTAATGTACAGTATACACACAGTGTACAAAACATTAAGAACACCTTCCTAATATCGAGTTGCACCCCCCTCAGAACAGCCTCAATTAATCGTGCATGGACTTTAAGGTGTCAAAATCGTCCAGCAGGGATGCTGGCCCATGTTGACTCCAATGCTTCCCCCAGTTGTGTCAAGTTGGCTGGATGTCCTTTGGGTGGTGGACCATTCTTGATACACACGGGAAAGTGTTGAGCTTGAAAAACCCAGCAGCGTTGCACTTTTTGTCACAAACCGGTGCGCCTGGCACCTACCAGCATACCCCGTTCAAAGGCACTCAAATATTTTGTCTTGCCCATTCACCCTCTGAATGGCACACATACACAATCCATGTCTCAATTGTCTCAAGGCTTAAAAATCCTTCTTTAACCGGTCTCCTTCCCTTCATCTACACTGATTGAAGTGGATTTAACAAGTGACATCAATAAGGGATAATAGCATTCACCTAGTCAGTCTATGTCATTGAAAGAGTGTTCTTAATGTTTTGTACACTCACTGGAAATACCTGGTTCTAATACTGCCAAAATAATGGAAACACTTGAGTAAATGAGGGATACAAAGTATATTGAAAGCAGGTGCTTCCACATAGGTGTGGTTCCTGAGTCAATTAAGCAATTAACATCCCATCATGCTTAGGGTCATATATACAAATACTGGACAGGGCATTATTTTGGCCATTATTTTGGCTACCATGGCTATGCCCCCATAGGATGACAATGCCACCATCTACAGGGCACGAGTGGTCACGATGGTTTGATGAGCATGAAAATGATGTAAACCATATGCCATGGCCGTCTCAGTCACCAGATCTCAACACAATTGAACACTTATGGGAGATTCTGGAGAGGCGCCTGGGACAGCATTTTCCACCACCATCAACAAAACAACAAATTACGGAATTTCTCGAGGAAGAATGGGGTCGCATCCCTCCAATAGAGTTCAAGACATTTGTAGAATATTTGCCAAGGTGCAAATTGGAAGGACGCTATAAACACCCAGCTATTGTCAGAGGTCAGCGGAACAACAATAATACAGCAAGGCTGCTATTCAGAGGATTGTTGCTCTCCAACATAACTGGCGGCCGTGCAGTTGGTTGGTGTATATACAGTGCATTCGGAAAGTATTCAGACCTCTTGACTTTTTCCACATTTTGTTACGTTACAGCCTTATTCTAAAATGGATGAAATAGTTTTTTTTCCCCCATCATCAATCTACACACGATACCCCATAATGACAAAGCGAAAACAGAAATAGCTTAGAGATTCAAAATTGAGCTCAGGCGCATCCTTCAGATGTTTCTACAACTTGATTTGAGTCCACCTGTGGTAAATTCAATTGATTGGAAATGATCTAGAAAGGCACACACCTGTCTATATAAGGTCCCACTGTTGACAATGAATGTCAGAGCAAAAACCAAGCCATGAGGTCGACGGAATTGTCCGTAGAGCTCCGAGACAGGATTGTGTCGAGGCACAGATCTGAGGAAGGGTACCAAAGAATGTCTGCAGCATTGAAGGTCTCCAACAACACAGTGGCCTCCATCCTTCTTAAATGGAAGAAGTTTGGAACCACCAAGTCTCTTCCTAGATCTGGCCACCCGGCCAAACAGAGAATGGGGGAGAAGGGCCTTGGTCAGGGAGGTGACCAAGAACCCGATGGGCACTCTGACAGAGCTCCAGAGTAACTCTGTGGAGACGGGAGAACCTTACAGAAACACAACCATCTCTGCAGAACTCCACTAATCAGGCCTTTATGGTAGAGTGGCCAGACGGAAGCCACTCCTCAGTAAAAGGCACATGACAGCCCGCTTGGAGTTTGCCGAAAGGCACCTAAAGACTCTCAGACCATGAGAAACAAGATTCTCTGGTCTGATGAAACCAAGATTGAACTATTTGGCCTGAATACCAAGCGTCATGTCTGGAGGAAACCTGGCACCATCCCTACGGTGAAGCATGGTGGTGGCAGCATCATGCTGTGGGGATGTTTTTCAGTGGCAGGGACTGGGAGACTAGTCAGGATCGAGGGAAAGATGAACGGAGCAAAGTACATAGAGATCCTTGATGAAAACCTGCTCCAGAGCACTCAGGACCTCAAACTGGGGCGAAGGTTCACCTTCCAACAGGACAACGACCCTAAGCACACAGCCAAGGCAACGCAGGAGTGGCTTCGGGACAAGTCTCTGAATGTCCTTGAGTGGCCCAGCCAGAGCCCGGACTTGAACCCGATCTAACATCTCTGGAGAGACCTGAAAATCACTGTGCAGCGACGCTCCCCATCCAACCTGACAGAGCTTGAGAGGATCTGCAGAGAAGAATGGGAGAAACTCCTGAAATACAGGTGTGTCAAGCTTGTAGTGTCATACCCAAGAAGACTTGAGGCTGTAATCGCTGCCAAAGGTGCTTCAACAAAGTACTGAGTAAAGGGTCTGGATACTTATGTAAATGGAATATTTCAGTTGTTTTTTAATACATTTGCAAAAATTTATAAAAACCAGTTTTTGCTTTGTCATTATGGGGTATTGTGTGTAGATTTATGAGAGAAAATAACAATTTAATCCATTTTAGAATAAGACTTTAATGTAACAAAATGTGGAAAAAGTCAAGGGGTCTGAATACTTTCCGAATGCACTGTAAATGCGCATATTCACAACAACCTGAGCCCGTTGCAGACTCACAATGATGGGTCTTTCCTTAAAAAATACAGGCTCCCACGAGAGGAGATACTCAGACTGCTCTACCTTGTGTTGCCCTCAATCAGCCAACCAACATTGCCTGAATGCTGCAACCTGGACTTAGGGGTAGACGTAACATAGTAAACGAAAATCCGGGACACTAATTAGTATGATATGTTACGTTTGTATGTATTACTTTGTGGATGTCCATCATCCATTTCGTATGATATGTTACAAATTACAATTAGTATGATATGTTACAAATTGCAATTCATACAATATGTTCAAAATATGCAATAAATATGATATGTTGTGAATTCCAATTTGTTGTAGCTAATGTTTGCTAGGTGGCTAATGCTAACATTAGCTAGGTGGCAAACGTTAGCTAGGCTAGGGGTTAGGTTAAAGGGTTAGTGTTCATTTTGGATTTTCGTTTACTATGTTTCGTATAGTCTTTGAGACCAGAGGAGTATCGTACACATCAGGTTTGAGGAATTAGTGAGGTAACTTTGGTCAACTCTGACTTCAACTCGGGATAACCAGTCATACGAATGTGGCTCACCTTTTAGTCAGGTACATTTCTATGGCAACGAATCCTTCAGATCTAACCTGCTCCGGGGCAGGCTAACTCAAGGCTAATTCCATTTATCCTGAATGAAGTGTTTGAGCTACGAGTTGAAGACCAATGAAATCAGAATCCCTCCCTCTTGCAAAGATCGTGTCATCATCCCCTTCATTTGAGGAAGACAACTGATTAAATATTTTATTATTCAAATGTTTTTGTGTGTAAATACCTATCACATTATTTAGTATTGACAGAATGCATTTGAAACTTCACGCACAGTAAACCTTTGTGTGACAAAATCAAATTATTTTCTTTAAAGGATAGAGGCTGACACCCAAGACACCCAAGACCCACTCCAATTTGCATAACACCCCAACAGATTCATAAATGACGCATTCTCAATTGCTCTCCACACTGCCCTCACCCACCTAGATAAGAGGAGTATGTGAGAATGCTGTTCATTGACTACAGCTTAGCGTTCAACACCATTGTCCCCTCCAAGCTCGTCACCAAGCTTAAGACTCTGGGCCTGAACACCTCCCTCCGCAACTGGATCCTATACTTCCTGACGGGCCGAGCCCAGGTGGTGAGGGTAGGGAACATCACCTCCGCCACGCTGACCCTCAACACAAGGGCCCCACAGGGGTGTGTGCTTAGTCCCCTCCTGTACTCCCTGTTTACCCACAACTGCGTGGCCACACACGACTCCAACACCATCATCAAGTTTGCTGACGACACGACGGTGGTAGGCCTGATCACCAGCGACGAGTCAGCCTACAGGGAGGAGGTCCTCTGTAGCTCAGCTGGTAGAGCACGGTGCTTGTAACGCCGTGCTCTACCACGGCGCTTGTAACGGCGCTTGTAACGCCAAGGTAGTGGGTTCGATCCCCGGGACCACCCATACACAAAAAAAAAATTATGCACGCATTACTGTAAGTCGCTTTGGATAAAAGCGTCTGCTAAATGGCATATTATTTATTATTTATTTATTTATTTATTTAGGTCAGAGACCTGGCAGTGTGGTGCCAGAACAACAACCTCTCCCTCAACGTCAGTAAGAACAAGGAGCTCATCGTGGACTACAGGAAAGGGGGGGGGGCGAGCACGCCCTCATCCACATCAACAGGGCCGCAGTGGAGCAGGTCGAGCGCTTCAAGTTCCTTGGTTTTCAAATCACCAAAGACTTAAAATTGTCCAAACACGTGCACAGTCGTGAAGAAGGCGCGACAGCACCTCTTACCCCTCTGGAGGTTGAAAAGGTTTGGCATGGGTCTTCAAATCCTCAAAAGGTTCTACAGCTGTACCATTGAGAGCATTTTGACTGGCTGCATCACTGCCTGGTATGGCAATAGCATCGCCCTCGATCACATGGCGCTACAGAGGTTCGTGCGTACAGTCCAGTACATCACTGGGTCCGAGCTCCCTGCCATCCAGGACCTCTATATCAGGCGGTGTAGTAGGAAGGCCCGGAAAATTATTAAAGACTCCAACCACCCAAGCCATAGTCTATTCTCTCTGCTTCTGCACGGAAAGCGATACCGGTGCATCAAGTCTTGCACCAACAGGCTCTTGAACAGCTTCTATCCCCAAGCAATAAGAATGATAAATAGCTAACAAAATAGCTACACGGACTATCTGAATTAACCTTGTACCCTTATTGACATTTTATTTTTGCACTGCACTCTCACAGGGCCCTACAGTGTGTAAAATAAAAGGTCACACACACATTCACTCCATCTGCTCACTCACACATAATATGCACACTCATTTATACTGACTCTACACATACGCACACCCACTCAGATACAAGCTGCTGCTACTCTGTGTATCCTATATCCTGTTGCCTAGTCACCTTACCCCGATACATGCTGGCACTAAGACCACACTCAACAAGGCCATAAGCAAACAAGAAAATGGTCATCCAGAAGCTGCGCTCCTAGTGGCCGGGGACTTTAATGCAGGCAAACTTAAATCTGTTTACCTAATTTCTACCAGAGCAACCAAAGGAAAAAAAACTCTAGACCACCTTTACTCCACACACAGAGACGCATACAAAGCTCTCCATCGCCCTCCATCTGGCAAATCTGACAATAATTATATCCTAATTATAATAGTATAAAAGTAATCCTTCTACACTCTTAAAGGGAGTGGTCCTAATCTCAGTTTGTTACCTGTATAAAAGACACCTGTCCACAGAAGCAATCAATCAATCAGATTCCAAACTCTCCACCATGGCCAAGACCAAAGAGCTCTCCAAGGATGACAGGGACAGGATTGTAGACCTACACAAGGCTGGAATGGGCTACAAGACCATCGCCAAGCAGCTTGGTGAGAAGGTGACAACAGTTGGTGTGATTTTTCACAAATGGAAGAAACAAAAAATAACTGTCAATCTCCCTCGGCCTGGGGCTCCATGCAAGATCTCACCTCGTGGAGTTGCAATGATCATGAGAACGGTGAGGAATCGGCCCAGAACTACACGGGAGGATCTTGTCAATGATCTCAAGGCAGCTGGGACCATAGTCACCAAGAAAACAATTGGTAACACACTACGCCGTGAAGGACTGAAATCCTGCAGTGCCTGCAAGGTCCCCCTGCTCAAGAAAGCACATATACAGGGCTGTCTGAAGTTTGCCAATGAACATCTGAATGATTCAGAGGAGAACTGGGTGAAAGTGTTGTGGTCAGATGAGACCAAAATGGAGCTCTTTGGCATCAACTCAACTTGCCGTGTTTGGAGGAGGAGGAATGCTGCCTATGACCCCAAGAACACCATCCCCACTGTCAAACATGGAGGTGGAAACATTATTCTTTGGGGGTGTTTTTCTGCTAAGGGGACAGGACAACTTCACCGCATCAAAGGGACGATGGACGGAGCCATGTAACGTCAAATCTTGGGTGAGAACCTCCTTCCCTCAGCCAGGGCATTGAAAATGGGTCGTGGATGGGTATTCCAGCATGACAATGACCCAAAACACACGGCCAAGGCAACAAAGGAGTGGCTCAAGAAGAAGCACATTAAGGTCCTGGAGTGGCCTAGCCAGTCTCCAGACCTTAATCCCATAGAAAATCTGTGGAGGGGGCTGAAGGTTCGAGTTGCCAAACGTCAGCCTCGAAACCTTAATGACTTGGAGAAGATCTGCAAAGAGGAGTGGAACAAAATCCCTCCTGAGATGTGTGCAAACCTGCTGGCCAACTACAAGAAACGTCTGACCTCTGTGATTGCCAACAAGGGTTTTGCCACCAAGTACTAAGTAATGTTTTGCAGAGGGGTCAAATA
Organism: Coregonus lavaretus; assembly: GCF_964263955.1. Taxonomy (NCBI): domain Eukaryota; kingdom Metazoa; phylum Chordata; class Actinopteri; order Salmoniformes; family Salmonidae; genus Coregonus; species Coregonus lavaretus. The sequence continues at coordinate 46,257,437 of NC_140001.1, read as the reverse complement.
CTTATTTCCTTCATTAAAATGCAAATCAATTTATAACATTTTTGACATGCGTTTTTCTGGATTATTTTGTTGTTATTCTGTCTCTCACTGTTCAAATAAACCTACCATTAAAATGATAGACTCATCATGTCTTTGTCAGTGGGCAAACGTACAAAATCAGCAGGGGATCAAATACTTTTTTCCCTCAATGTATATACTAGAAGGTGTCAGAGGAAGCCCCAAAAAATTATCAAGGACTCCAGACACCCAAGTCATAGACTGTTCTCTCTGCTACCGCACGGCAAGCGGTACCGGAGCGCCAAGTCTAGGACCAAAAGGCTCCTTTACAGCTTCTACCCCCAAGCCATAAGACTGCTGAACAGTTAATCAAATGGCCACCCCTTTGTTTTTACACTGCTGCTACTTGCTGTTTATTATTTATAAATTACCTCGACTAATCTGTAGCCCCGCACATTGACTCGGTACCGGTACCCCCTGTATATAGTGTGATGTCACGAGAGGCTGTGTCCTGGAGGGACGTTACATCCCCCTGAGATGGCTGCAAACCCAGACAGCTATGGCTCCATCTGCTGGTATGGTCGGGAACTCCACCCCTCTATGGCCAATCTTCCCACGCAGCTGAAACAAATCAGGAGCTGATGGGCTGAAGGTTTTGGAAGGGAAGAGACACACTGAGGGGGAGTGTGTGGGTGGTGAAGAAACACAGTCTCCAACCTGGGCTCTCTGGAGGACAAGAGTGCTGCACGTCCACTTCCATGAGGAATATAAGGATTTGGAGATACTTACCTTTGGGAAATACTCACCTTTGGATATATTCGCCTGTGGAAATACGGGAGAGACATTTGGAAGGACTTTTTGCTGGGTTGGCCACTAGCTGGAACGTGGACTACAGTAAGGCTGGGGAAAAGTTATCTGAGCGAGTGAGAATTATGATTTTGGATGTGGAAGAGACATCCCTGAACTGTTAACCCTTAAAGAGCCACAAGAGAACAGAATTTTGTTATATTTTCGTTAATTTCCCAAGACCTTTAATAAAATCCTTGTTTTGTTTGCACCTTGTCTCCTTGCACTACTTGAGCAATCCCGCTGAAAGCTGTGTAGCCTCTCGTGACGTCACAGGTGGTGGAGAATACGGGCACGCTCAAGCGTTAATAGTGCATGTCAGAGGAGGATACCGAAGGTTTGATCACCCAGTTTTCCAAGTTGGCCGTAGGCACCCCGCCGACTGAAATGGAGGACATATTGAAAGCCCTTGTTGCTGGCCAGCAAGCCCAGATGCAAGCAAACGTGGCTCTCTTGGAGGAGCAAAAGAAAGCCAACCTTCTGAAGGCAGAGGAATTGCAGTTGCAGAGACAGATGGTTGTCCAAAATACCCGCCCAATAAAGGCAAGTGACTTTATATCTAAGATGGGAGCTACCGATGACATTGAGGCATACCTGCATGCATTTGAGGCCACGGCCACTAGGGAAGCCTGGCCCAAGCAACAGTGGGTTGGTCTGTTAGCCCCCTTCCTAACCGGGGAATCGCTGAATGCTGTCCGGGACCTGGGCCCTGACCAGGTTACTGACTATGATGCCCTGAAGTCTGAGATCCTCAGCAGATATGGACTCACAAAGTTTGGTATGGCCCAGCGCTTTCACAGCTGGACCTTCCAACCAGACCAACCTCCTCGGGCGCAGATGCATGAACTTGTCCGAATCGCAAGGAAATGGCTGGATCCGCAGAGGAATACAGCAGCGGCGGTGGTGGAGGCCGTTGTGGTGGATCGTTACCTACGCGCCCTGCCTTATGAGGCAAAACGGTTCATCAGTCAACAGGCCTTGACCACGGCTGATCTGACCGTGGAAGCTGTGGAAAAGTACCAGGCCACAGCGGAGATGCTGAATGCTTCCCGAAAAGACCCCAGGAGTGCGCCCCCACCACAAATGGGAAGAACCCGTCCAAAGGACCCCAAGGTCTCGAACCCAGCCACGTCAGGACTTATCCCGGCTCCAGGGGGAGCCAGAAACCAGGCGGGTCCAAGAAGAGTACACCAGGAGGGGGAAACTCGACAGTGTTACCGGTGTGGGGAGATGGGACATATCTCCTGGCAGTGTGGGAAACCAGCCGATGAACCTATGCCCACTGCGGAGTCCTCCAGCTCAGCACCCACACACCGTTTTGCCTCGCTCTTGGGAGTCGTAGATGGCGGCCCAGATCGACCCCCCACCTGCCCGGTAACTGTGAATCACCATGATGTGGAGGCCTTACTAGATTCTGGTAGCCGGGCCACCCTGGTGCGTAAGGATTTGGTGGGCCCAACGTGTCTGACCCCGGGGAAAGTCCTCCCAGTTTCCTGTGTCCATGGAGACACCAGAGAATACCCCATTACTGAACTTACAATGACCAGCACACGGGGAACCATACACACGACGGCGGGGGTGGTTGATTCCCTCCCCGTCCCTGTCCTAATTGGACGAGACTGCCCAGCCTTTTACCCACTCTGGAGAGAGTCTCAGGAGAGGATAACCCGAGTACCTCGGAAACGGAGAGGCAAGACTCATCCTGGGAAGGCTCCGGTGCAATCCTCCGAATTACTCACTCCCGCCCGGGCTCTGATAGGGATGGCAGGTGCCCAGACCGACACAGAGACTGGTCCGGATACGGGAGAAGAGAACGCAGCCCAGGAAAGTGCTCCGTTCTCCAGTGAAGAAGACGTCCCAGGCACCCAAGAGCTTCCCCCTCTCACAGGCCAGTATGGTACGGCTCAATTACAAGATCCTACTCTTGCAAATGCCTTAAGAAATGTGCAGGTATTAGAAGGTGTAGTGTTAGGTGATAAGACAAACCCTACTTACCCCCATTTCGCAGTAAACCGGGGGTTAGTATATCAGATAGTCAAGAAAAATGATGAAGTGCATGAACAGCTCCTCGTGCCACAGCCCTATCGGGCCACAGTACTCAACCTAGCACACACACACCCGCTAGGGGCCCACTTGGGGGTAGAGAAGACTAAGGAAAGAATCATGCAACGTTTCTTTTGGCCAGGAGTACACAAAGAGATAGAGAACTACTGCCGTAGTTGCCCTGAGTGTCAGCAGGTTGCGCCAAAGCCCACATATAGAAACCCGCTCATTCCCTTGCCCATTATCGAAACTCCTTTTGAGAGGATTGGATTAGACATAGTCGGGCCCTTACCGAAAAGTTCCAGGGGACATCAATACATTCTGGTCATTCTGGACTATGCATCCCGGTACCCGGAGGCCATTCCGCTGAGGAAGGCTACATCCAGACAAATCGCCAAGGAGCTGTTCCTTCTCTCAACTAGTCTGGGAATCCCAAAAGAGATATTGACGGACCAAGGGACTCCATTCATGTCCAGGGTGATGAAAGAACTCTGTGCTTTACTGAAAATCAAACAGCTGAGAACCTCGGTCTACCACCCCCAGACAGATGGCCTAGTCGAACGTTTTAACAAAACACTAAAATCCATGCTGCGGAAAGCGGTAGGGGAAGATGGGCGCAACTGGGATCAGCTGTTACCATACATATTATTTGCGGTGAGAGAGGTCCCTCAGTCTTCTACTGGTTTTTCACCCTTTGAGCTCTTGCTTTCCTACAGACCCAGAGGACTGCTCGACATCGCCAAGGAGGCCTGGGAGGAGCAGCCATGCCAACAGCGGACACTGATCGACCATGTCGGGGCTATGAGGGAGAGAATGAAGGCCATCTATCCCATGATGCGGGAACACCTGGAGGCCAGTCAGCGGCAACAGCAAGCCTCCTACAACAGATCTGCTCAACCCAGGGAGTTTAAGCCGGGGGACAGAGTGCTGGTCCTGGTGCCAACCGTTGAGTGTAAATTCCTGGCAACCTGGCAAGGACCATATGAGGTCATTGAACGCATGGGAGAAGTAAACTACAAGGTGAGGCAACCAGATAAAAGAAAAACTGAGCAGATTTATCATGTTAACCTTTTAAAGAAGTGGCACGCCAGAGAGGCGATGTTCAGCTGTCTACCCCCCACAGAGACCAAGGAACCGGCGCGAGAAGAGGTTCAGCTGGGTCCAAATCTGTCCCCACATCAACGACAGATGGCCCTGGAACTCGTGGAGCAGAACCAGGATGTCTTCTCCTCCCTTCCCGGTCACACAGAGGTGGTCCAACATGAGATCCGCACCATGCCTGGCCGAACGGTAAACCAGCGCCCGTACCGCGTGCCAGAGGCTCGTAAAGTGGCTATACAGAAGGAGGTAAGGAAGATGCTGGAGTTGGGAGTAATCGAAGAGTCCCACAGTGCCTGGGCAAGTCCCATCGTACTAGTTCCCAAGCCAGACGGTTCAGTACGATTTTGTAATGACTATCGAAAGTTGAATGAAGTGTCTGAATTTGATGCATACCCAATGCCTCGTGTCGATGATTTAATAGACTCCTTGGGGCATGCTCGTTTCCTAACCACTCTTGATCTCACAAAAGGCTACTGGCAGGTGCCCCTGACCCCGGCGTCCAAGGAGAAGACAGCCTTTGCCACCCCGGAGGGGCTCTACCAGTATACCCGACTTCCGTTTGGTCTCCACGGGGCACCTGCCACCTTCCAACGCCTGATGGATCGAGTCCTTGCGCCCCACAAGAGGTACGCAGCGGCTTATTTGGATGATGTTGTTATACAAAGTCCGGATTGGGCCAGCCACATACCCCGGGTACAAGCGTTGCTGGATTCGCTCAGGGAAGCAGGGCTCACGGCAAACCCGAAGAAGTGCAAGCTGGCCTTCAGTGAGACAAACTACCTGGGGTACACCATTGGGCGGGGGTTGGTCAAACCACAGGAAGCCAAACTGCGGGCCATACAGGACTGGCCGCAGCCCATCACCAAGAAGCAAGTAAGGTCATTTTTGGGCCTCGCTGGCTACTATAGACGCTTTATTGCAGATTTTGCTACCATAGCTGCACCGTTGACGGAGCTGACGACCAAACGCCACTCACGAATGGTGAAGTGGAACCCTGCGGCGGAGGCGGCTTTCCTCAACCTGAAGCGAGCACTCTGCTCCAGTCCGATCCTGGTGGCACCAGACTTCAAGAAGGAATTCATTGTCCAAGCGGATGCTTCGGAGGTGGGTCTGGGTGCTGTCCTCACCCAGGCACATGACGGTGAAGAACATCCCATTCTCTACCTAAGCAGAAAGTTACTTCCAAGAGAGAAGAACTATTCAACGGTGGAGAAAGAAGGTCTGGCTGTAGTCTGGGCCCTGGAGTCCCTTCGGTTCTATCTCCTGGGCCGACGTTTCATGGTGGTATCTGATCACGCCCCTCTGCATTGGATGGCCAAGAACAAGGAATCAAACAGTAGAGTAACCAGATGGTTTTTGAGCTTGCAACCGTTTAACTTTTCTGTTGTCCACAGGGCTGGCAAGCACCACGGCAATGCGGACGCCCTCTCCCGGCGTGATGCCTTCTTCGCTGCCTTTACCCCGACGAGGACGTCGGTCCCGAGGAGGGGGATGTGTGATGTCACGAGAGGCTGTGTCCTGGAGGGACGTTACATCCCCCTGAGATGGCTGCAAACCCAGACAGCTATGGCTCCATCTGCTGGTATGGTCGGGAACTCCACCCCTCTATGGCCAATCTTCCCACGCAGCTGAAACAAATCAGGAGCTGATGGGCTGAAGGTTTTGGAAGGGAAGAGACACACTGAGGGGGGAGTGTGTGGGTGGTGAAGAAACACAGTCTCCAACCTGGGCTCTCTGGAGGACAAGAGTGCTGCACGTCCACTTCCATGAGGAATATAAGGATTTGGAGATACTTACCTTTGGGAAATACTCACCTTTGGATATATTCGCCTGTGGAAATACGGGAGAGACATTTGGAAGGACTTTTTGCTGGGTTGGCCACTAGCTGGAACGTGGACTACAGTAAGGCTGGGGAAAAGTTATCTGAGCGAGTGAGAATTATGATTTTGGATGTGGAAGAGACATCCCTGAACTGTTAACCCTTAAAGAGCCACAAGAGAACAGAATTTTGTTATATTTTCGTTAATTTCCCAAGACCTTTAATAAAATCCTTGTTTTGTTTGCACCTTGTCTCCTTGCACTACTTGAGCAATCCCGCTGAAAGCTGTGTAGCCTCTCGTGACGTCACAATAGCCTCATTATTGTTATGTAATTTTCATGTGTTACTTTTGGATTTTATTTCATTTTCTTTACTTTAGTTTATTTAGTAAATATGTTCCTAACTCTATTTCTTGAACTGCATTGTTGGTTAAGGGCTTGTAAGTAAGCATTTCACGGCAAGGTCTACACCTGTTGTATTCATCGCATATGACAAATAAAATTTGATTTGATTTGACCTCCATCATGCCAGTATCCCTGCACATCGTAAATGTGGTTGGAACTGACCCTGTGTATAGTATGCTTACCTATTGTGTTCTTCATATTTGTTCTTATTTCTTGTGTTTTTTTTCTTCTAGTATTGCATTGTTATTGATTATTGCATTGTTGGGTTTTGAGTTTGCAAGAAAGGCATTTCACTGTACTGCATGTGACATTAAAAGGTAAAACTTGAAAAAAGGTGCTCGTATATTGATAAGCACACAAAAGACGGCATTAATGGTAAGTAATAAAATAAAGACGCCACTTCTAAAATCCTATTTCACACCATAGCCTGCTTGATCTGATTGATCTCTAGAGAAACTGTGCAATGTGCGCATTGAGCTCACAGAAAGAATAACTACCAACATTAAATTTGTTGTTTAAAAAAAAAGAAAAATAACCGACATTTCGGTTGATCGCTCAGCAATAGAGCTAAAGCACTGTAGAAAGAAGACGACAGATTCAAATCAATTTAACATTACATGACAAATGGTTTGATTATTTATTTTCATTCATAAAACTAATCTGTGAAATGTGGGCTATTAGTTGTGTGTGTGATTTCAGCACCAGGGAACTGGACAGCTCCCCCAACGAGATCATGTGAAAAAAACAATGCTCTTAGCTGTCACACTTACAGAATCACTCTACGTGCTTGTTTGGGAAACACTTAAAAATAAATAACTTGGGAAACACTGCATCTGGTACTATCATCGTAATGCTTAAGTTGTGTCACAACTGCGAAACCTGGCCCAGATCTGTCTACACTTCTAAGATATCCAGATCCAATGTGTGCCTGACTACTTCCGGAGGTGGGCAGGAAGATCTGATCACAATCAGATCACAATGTGTATTTTGATTGTCTACACCTGTCAAAAAATGTTGGTCACAATTGGAAACTGAACAAAATCAGGAAAATGGGCTCATGTTAGAACATGGTATAAAGGCGCTTTTGAAGATATCATACCACACAAGCCATATCACACAAATACCCCTTACCTCAAAAGGCAACTGTTCAAGATAATTTCCAGTTAGCTCCAATCTCTCCAAATTCTCACATTCACCAAGTTCTGGAGGAATACTGGACAGCCTATTGTAATTCACTTTCAGCACCCTCAACTTTGTTAATTGACCTGACAAAAAAACATAGGAAAGACATGTAATGGAATGAAGAAACAGCTATACTCTAAATCCCATTTCAATTGAATTCAAATTAGGGATGTTTAATGAGCTAATGTAACAAAGAAAGACTTCAACTTTCTTATTTTCAATTAGGAGGACATGCATGATAAATAATAATTACCTATTTCAACTGGCAGCTTGTCAATTCCGTTTTGGGGTATATCCAATACGCAGAGGTCCGGAAACTGCACAATCCACTCTGGTAGTTTGCAGATTTTAGTTCTTCGTATGTGCCATTCTCGAAGGTATGTCGTATCAAGAAGATTATCAGGAAGTTCCTGCATTGAAAGTAATACAACATGAAAACAACAAGTGTGTGGATACATACAGTGGTAGTGATTTTATCTGAAAACAATCATGATGAAAAAGAATGAGATGGTATGAGACAATTTACCGTCCATTTATCACCATCCAGCTCAAAAATGAATTTGATGTCCTCAAATATGGGGTTTGCATCTGTAGGATGAAACAGTCAGTTAAAGAGTGGAGCATGGCATTGAGAGAGAGCATAGTAACTATGGAACAAGTACTTATTCAGATAGATATACAGTGCTTTCAGAAACTATTCAGACCCCTTCCCTTTTCCCACATTGTTACGTTACAGCCTTATTTAAAAATGGGTTGAATAAATAAAAAATCCTCAATCTACACACAATAACCCATAATGACAAAGCGAAAACAGGTTTTTCGAAAATGTTGTAAATGTATTACAAATAAAAAACAGAAATACATAAGTAAATCAGACCCTTTGCTATGAGACTCGAAATTGAGCTCAGGTGCATCGTGTTTCCATTGATCATCCTTGAGATGTTTCTACAACTTGGAGTCCACCCGTGGTAAATTCAATTGATTGGACATGATTTGGAAAGGCACACACCTGTCTATATAAGGTCCCACAGTAGACAGTGCATGTCAGAGCAAAAACCAAGCCATAAGATCGAAGGAATTGTCCGTATAGCTCCGAGACAGGACTGTGTCGAGGCACAGATCTGGGGAAGGGTACCAAAAAATGTCTGCAGCATTGAAGGTCCCGAAGAACACAGTTGCCTCCATCATTCTTAAATGGAATTAGTTTGGAACCACCAATTCTCATCCTAGAGCTGGCCGCCCGGGCAAACTGAGCAATCGGGGGAGAAGGGCCTTGGTCAGGGAGGTGACCAAGAACCCGATGGTCACTCTGACAGAGCTCTAGAGTTCCTCTGTGGAGATGGGAGAACCTTCCAGAAGGACAACCATCTCTGCAGCACTGCACCAATCAGGCCTTTATGGTAGAGTGGCCAGACGGAAGCCACTCCTCAGTAAAAGGCACATGACAGCCTGCTTGGAGTTTGCCAAAAGGCACCTAACAACATTCTCTGGTCTGAGGAAACCAAGATTGAACTCTTTGGCCTGAATGCCAAGCGTCACGTCTGGAGGAAACCTGGCACCATCCCTACGGGTGAAGCATGGTGGTGGCAGCATCATGCTGTGGGGATGTTTTTTTTGCAGCAGGGACTGGGAGACTAGTCAGGATCGAGAGAAAGATTAACGGAGCAAAGTACAGAGAGATCCTTGATAAAAACTTGCTCCAGAGCGCTCAGGACCTCAGATTGGGCCGAAGGTTCACCTTCCAACAGGACAACGACCCTAAGCACACAACGCAGGAGTTGCTTCGGGACAAGTCTCTGAATGTCCTTGAGTGGCCCAGCCAGAGCCCAGACTTGAAACCGATTGAACATCTCTGGAGAGACCTGAAAATAGCTGTGCAGCGACGCTCCCCATCCAACCTGACAGAGCTTGAGAGGATCTGCAGAGAAGAATGGGAGAAACTCAAAATACACGTGCCAAGCTTGTAGCGTAATACCCAAGAAGACTCGAAAATGTAATCGCTGCCAAAGGTGCTTCAACAAAGTACTGAGTAAAGGGTCTGAATACTTATGTAAATAGGATATTTCAGTGTTTAATTTTTTTATAGATTTTCAAAATGTTCACGGGACATGTGGGATTGCTGTCCTAATGATTTCATTGTTTTAACAACAGATACCTAACAGTAAAGGATCTGGCTGAGCTTGCCTGTGTTTGGTACATCCTGGTGGGGCTGAATTTCATTCAGAGCGGTTCTCTCCAGGTAGTGTTGGAGCACTTCCACTTCGTTGGACTTCAATTTCTTGCATGCTATGCGATACTGCCATTGCTGATCGATCCTTGGGAAAAACATTTAAAGGTTTTTCTAGAAACATTGACAGTTGTGTAGTAGCTTATTTACAAAAGGCATGGTTCGCACAGATCATCACAGCAACATCAATTGTTGAAAATACATTGTCTGGATGAGAGCAATGAGGAAGACACTGGTGTTGGATGTAGTCATTATCACATAGCTCAGGTGAATCTAGTTTACCTGGGTACCAGTCTGTTTGTGCCATCATGCCACTCGTTGTCAGTCTTCTTGTCATACCAAATATTTTGCCGCTCAAAACAAGGAGTTGCATGATGGCACAAACAGACTGGTAATCTAGGTGACTTAAAGGAAAACTCCACCCTATATTTCGGTATTTGTTTCATTAGTACATTGTTGGTATAGTCCCAATATGTTTTGCATGTCAGAAATCACATTTTCAAGATATATAACTTACAGCAATACAGCCGGTATGATGCATTTTGAATCATATAATGCTGCGATTTGCATCATATGATGCACAATGCATCATACCAGCTGTATTTCTCTATTTTGAAAGTTATATATGTTAACTTGATTGCTGACATGCAAAAGAAAATTGGGACTATATTAACAATGGAATAATGATACAAATACCTAAAGATAGTTTTTGGGTTGAATTTTCCTTATGAGAATAATATGAGAATATATCTAGGATATGGTTCTCAAACCTCAGTTTTGATTAATAAACATACTTTGCCAGAGCGCTTTGCTGTACTCGTTCGCGTTCCTTCTTCTGCTTGTGTTTGTATTTTTTCACTCTGCCTTCCCAAATGTTTCTGAGCAGTGAAATGTCATAAACTGGTATATCAACCCTCCTGTCCGCCCTCATTTTGACTTCCCCTGTGGATAAATACAGAAACTGAGGGTAAGTGAAAACATTACAATTTACCCACAAACAAAGCCTCTATCCTATTGAGAAAATCTGTTATAAAATTATATTTAAAACAGGATTGGGTTTAGCTAACAGTTAAGCAGCAAGCATGGGGGTAAAGTTTAAATTTACCATGAAAAAAGGGCGATCCAAAAACTGTATCTAACCATTTGACCCATGAATCTCACAGTTGATTGTTGATTCTGTGTTGTGTGTTTTAAATGTGTCTGCCAATATGAAAGGCACTGTACAAGTTCAGATGTAGAGGTGTATATCTTTGTTTCCATATTGAAATTGTTACCAATTGACACTCCTTTTAATACCATAGCGCAGGATGTGCCTTTGAAAACCCCAAAATTGGTTTTGTGCCCTTTGTTTTTTATGTGTACATTAGATTTGAGTCAATTAACAGAAACTTTTATCAAGAGCGACTTGACTTGCATTTTCTAGAGCTTTGGAAGATAATCATACACCTCCCACCTATACTCGAAATTTGTTTAGACAAGTATTAGCATCGGAAGCACAGGCTTCCCCAAGCGAGATTAGAATAGCACAAACATGCTTTGACATGCTTAATTTTCAGTACGCTGAATAGGAAAAGTCTCTTTCTCCTCTAAACATTTTTTGATACAGATTATATTGATTAAAAAAAGGATCATGCTACATAAAGTACACAATAAGTGCTGAACAAAAAAAAAAAAGAAGGCTATATACATTACCTGTAAAAAGTTTGGACACCTACTCATTAAAGGGTTTTTCTTTATTTTTGCAATTTTTTACATTGTAGCAATTTTACATTTTAGTCATTTAGCAGACGCTCTTAACCAGAGCGACTTACAGTTAGTGAGTGCATACATTATTTTATTTTTTTCATACTGGCCCCCCATGGGAATGGACTCGGAAGCAGGGCGGCTTCCATAGCTCAGATGGGGTGAGCGTCGAGGCTCCGGGAGGTGTTGGGAACGCCGTCTCTCTCTCAACATGTCGTCAAGACGGATGGACGTGGTGATGAGGGTATCAAGGTCCATCTCGTCGTCCCGACATGCGAGTTCCGTCTTGATGTCCTCCCGTAAGCCTCTCCTGAAGGCCGTGCGCAGAGCATGGTCATTCCAGCCAGAAGACGAGCGTACTCGGACGCGGGCCCCTCTCTCTGTTGTAGATGGAGGAGACGCTCACCCCCGTCCTTTCCCTCTGTGGGATGATCAAACACCGCCATGAACCTAGCGAGGAAGGTGGGGTAGGGAAGTGCTACTGCCTCCTCTCCTTCCCAGACTGCCGTGGCCCAATCCAGTGCCTTTCCTTTAAGAAGCGAAATCACCAGCGCTATCCTGGCTTGGTCAGATGGATATGCCCCAGGCTGACGCGCCAGATAAAGGGAAACCTGTAGCAGGAAGCCGCTACATTTAGTAGTTTTACCGTCATAGCGCTCCGGTAGGGCGAGGGTTCCCGCAGGAGTGGGTGATAGCACGGGAACAGGTGGATTGGGGGCACTCGCGCTCCCCGAGGTGGAACCGGAGCGCCGGGCAGATTATGCAGAGTTTGGAGCACTTTCTGCATGGCGGCGTTCAACTGGGAAAGCTGTTGCTGGTCGAGGCACTCGGAAAAACACCTGCTGCATCCATTTTCATTTGGTGTGTAATTCTGTGACGCGTACTGAGTATACAAAGAGGCAGACGCAGGAATTAACAAGGTCAAGGTGTACTTAACAATGAGCAAGAGAAATAACAAAGATAGAGTAAACGACACGAAGCTAAACAATCACACACAACATCATCCAGAACAGTCCAGGGCTAAATAGGGGTGGTGATGAGATGATGAGGTGCAGGTGCGCTGGAGGTGATTAGGGTGCGTTGGGTTTCCATTCCGGTGTAGCCGAGATGGTGCACTCATACCGGTGGCTCAGTAGACCGGCGAATCAGAGTGCCGGAGGGGAGCAACAGGAGGAGACGTGACAGCCACCTTTCTAACAAGTCAGTTCGTCAAATTTCTGCCCTGCTAGAGCTTTGTCTTGATGACAGCTTTGCACACTCTTGGCATTCTTTCAACCAGCTTCATGAGGTAGTCACCTGGAATGCATTTCAATTAACAGGTGTGCCTTGTTAAAAGTTAATTTGTGGAATGTATTTATTTATTAATGCGTTTGAGACAATCAGTTGTGTTGTGACAAGGTGTGTGTGTGGGGGGGTCAGGTATACAGAAGATAGCCATATTTGGCAAAAGACCAAGTCCACGTTATGGCAAGAACAGCTCAAATAAGCAAAGAGAAACGACAGTCCATCATTACTTTAAGACATGACGGTCATTCAATACGGAACATTTAAAGAACTTTTAAAGTTTCTTCAAGTGCAGTCGCAAAAACCATCAAGTGCTATGATGAAAATGGCTCTCATGAGGACCACCACAGGAATGGAAGAACCAGAGTTACCTCTGCTGCAGAGGATAAATTCATTAGAGTTACCAGCCTCAGAAATTGCAGCCCAAATAAATGCTTCACAGAGTTCAAGTCACAGACAAATCTCAACATCAACTGTTCAGAGGGGACTGTGTGAATCAGGCCTTCATTGTCGAATTGCTGCAAAGAAACCACTACTAAAGGACACCAATAAGAAGAAGACACCTGCTTGGGCCAAGAAACACGACCAATGGACATTAGACCGGTGGAAATTTGTCCTTTGGTCTGGAGTCCAAATTGGAGATTTTTGGTTCCAACCGCAGTGACTTTGTGAGATGCGGTGTGGGTGAATGGATGATCTCCGGCATGTGTAGTTCCCACTGTAAAGCATGGAGGAGGAGGTGTTATGGTGTGGGGGTCCTTTGCTGGTGACACTGTCTGTGATTTATTTAGAAATCAAGGCACACTTATCCAGCATGGCTATCAAAGCATTCTACAGCGATACGCCATCCCATCTCTTTTGGGCTTAGTGGGACTATCATTTGTTTTTCAACAGGACAATGACCCAACACACCTCCAGGCTGTGTAAGGGTTCTTTTACCAAGAAGGAGAGTGATGGAGTGCTGCATCAGATGACCTGGCCTCCACAATCCCCCGACCTCAACCCAACTGAGATGGTTTTGGATGAGTCGGACGGCAGAGTGAAGGAAAAGCAGCCAACAAGTGCTAAGCATATTTTGGAAAAGCTTTTGGAAAAGCATTCCAGGTGAAGCTGGTTGAGAGAATGCCAAGAGTGTGCAACGCTGTCATCAAGGCAAAGGAAGGCTATTTGAAGAATCTCAAATATAAAATATATTTTGATTTGTTTAACACTTTTTTGGTTACTACTTGATTCCATATGTGTTATTTCATAGTTTTGATTATTCTACAATGTAGAAAATAGTAAAAAAGAAAGAAAAACCCTTGAATGAGTAGGTGTGTCCAAACTTTTGACTGGTAGTGTATATACACTGCTCAAAAAAATTAAGGGAACACTTAAACAACACAATGTAACTCCAAGTCAATCACACTTCTGTGAAATCAAACTGTCCACTTAGGAAGCAACACTGATTGACAATAAATTTCACATGCTGTTGTGCAAATGGAATAGACAACAGGTGGAAATTATAGGCAATTAGCAAGACACCCCCAATAAAGGACTGGTTTTGCAGGTGGTGACCACAGACCACTTCTCAGTTCCTATGCTTCCTGGCTGATGTTTTGGTCACTTTTGAATGCTGGCGGTGCTTTCACTCTAGTGGTAGCATGAGACAGAGTCTACAACCCACACAAGTGGCTCAGGTCGTGCAGCTCATCCAGGATGGCACATCAATGCGAGCTGTGGCAAGAAGGTTTGCTGTGTCTGTCAGCGTAGTGTCCAGAGCATGGAGGCGCTACCAGGAGACGTGGAGGAGGCCGTAGGAGGGCAACAACCCAGCAGCAGGACTGCTACCTCCGCCTTTGTGCAAGGAGGAGCAGGAGGAGCACTGCCAGAGCCCTGCAAAATGACTTCCAGCAGGCCACAAATGTGCATGTGTCTGCTCAAACGGTCAGAAACAGACTCCATGAGGGTGGTATGAGGGCCCGACGTCCACAGGTGGGGGTTGTGCTTACAGCCCAACACCGTGCAGGACGTTTGGCATTTGCCAGAGAACACCAAGATTGGCAAATTCGCCACTAGTGCCCTGTGCTCTTCACAGATGAAAGCAGGTTCACACTGAGCACATGTGACAGACGTGGAGAATGGAGACGCCGTGGAGAACGTTCTGCTGCCTGTAACATCCTCCAGCATGACCGGTTTGGCGGTGGGTCAGTCATGGTGTAGGGTGGCATTTCTTTGGGGGTCGGGAAAGCCCTCCATGTGCTCGCCAGAGGTAGCCTGACTGCCATTAGGTACCGAGATGAGATCCTCAGACCCCTTGTGAGACCATATACTGGTGCAGTTGGCCCTGGGTTCCTCCTAATGCAAGACAATGCTAGACCTCATGTGGCTGGAGTGTGTCAGCAGTTCCTGCAAGAGGAAGGCATTGATGCTATGGACTGGCCAGCCCGTTCCCCAGACCTGAATCCAATTGAGCACATCTGGGACATCATGTCTCGCTCCATCCACCAACGCCACGTTGCACCACAGACTGTCCAGGAGTTGGCGGATGCTTTTGTCCAGGTCTGGGAGGAGATCCCTCAGGAGACCATACGCCACCTCATCAGGAGCATGCCCAGGCGTTGTAGGGAGGTCATACAGGCACGTGGAGGCCACACACACTACTGAGCCTCATTTTGACTTGTTTTAAGGACATTACATCAATGTTGGATCAGCCTGTAGTGTGGTTTTCCACTTTAATTTTGAGTGTGACTCCAATTCCAGACCTCCATGGGTTGATAAATTTGATTTCCATTGATAATTTTTGTGTGATTTTGTTGTCAGCACATTCAACTATGTAAAGAAAAAAGTATTTAATAAGATTATTTCATTCATTCAGATCTAGGATGTGTTATTTTAGTGTTCCCTTTATTTTTTTGAGCAGTGTATATATACAGTGGGGAGAACAAGTATTTGATACACTGCCGATTTTGCAGATTTTCCTACTTACAAAGCATGTAGAGGTCTGTCATTTTCATCATAGGTACACTTCAACTGTGAGAGACGGAATCTAAAACAAAAATCCAGAAAATCACATTGTATGATTTTTAAGTAATTAATTTGCATTTTATTGCATTGCATAAGTATTTGATCACCTACCAACCAGTAAGAATTCCGGCTCTCACAGACCTGTTCGTTTTTCTTTAAGAAGCCCTCCTGTTCTCCACTCATTACCTGTATTAACTGCACCTGTTTGAACTCGTTACCTGTATAAAAGACACCTGTCCACACACTCAATCAAACAACCTCTCCACAATGGCCAAGACCAGAGAGCTGTGTAAGGACATCAGGGATAAAATTGTAGACCTGCACAAGGCTGGGATGGGCTACAGGACAATAGGCAAGCAGCTTGGTGAGAAGGCAACAACTGTTGGCGCAATTATTAGAAAATGGAAGAAGTTCAAGATGACGGTCAATCACCATCGGTCTGGGGCTCCATGCAAGGTCTCACCTTGTGGGGCATCAATGATCATGAGGAATGTGAGGGATCAGCCTAGAACTACATGGCAGGACCTGGTCAATGACCTGAAGAGAGCTGGGACCACAGTCTCAAAGAAAACCATTAGTAACACACTACGCCGTCATGGATTAAAATCCTGCAGCACACGCAAGGTCCCCCTGCTCAAGCCAGCGCATGTCCAGGCCCGTCTGAAGTTTGCCAATGACCATCTGGATGATCCAGAGGAGGAATGGGAGAAGGTCATGTGGTCTGATGAGACAAAAATAGAGCTTTTTGGTCTAAACTCCACTCGCCGTGTTTGGAGGAAGAAGAAGGATGAGTACAACCCCAAGAACACCATCCCAACCGTGAAGCATGGAGGTGGAAACATCATTCTTTGGGGATGCTTTTCTGCAAAGTGGACAGGACGACTGCACCGTATTGAGGGGAGGATGGATGGGGCCATGTATTGCGAGATCTTGGCCAACAACCTCCTTCCCTCAGTAAGAGCATTGAAGATGGGTCGTGGCTGGGTCTTCCAGCATGACAACGACCCGAAACACACAGCCACGGCAACTAAGGAGTGGCTCTGTAAGAAGCATCTCAAGGTCCTGGAGTGGCCTAGCCAGTCTCCAGACCTGAACCCAATAGAAAATCTTTGGAGGGAGCTGAAAGTCCGTATTGCCCAGCGACAGCCCCGAACCTGAAGGATCTGGAGAAGGTCTGTATGGAGGAGTGGGCCAAAATCCCTGCTGCAGTGTTTACAAACCTGGTCAAGACCTACAGGAAACGTATGATCTCTGTAATTGCAAACAAAGGTTTCTCTACCAAATTTTAAGTTCTGCTTTTCTGATATATATAAAATACTTATGTCATGCAATAAAATGCAAATTAATTACTTAAAAATCATACAATGTGATTTTCTGGATTTTTGTTTTAGATTCCGTCTCTCACAGTTGAAGTGTACCTATGATAAAATGTACAGACCTCTACATGCTTTGTAAGTAGGAAAACCTGCAAAATCGTCAGTGTATCAAATACTTGTTCTCCCCACTGTATATATATATGCTAAAGGTAACCATACTCTGTATGTGTGGCACATCAATCATCACCACAGCATTTTGATGAGAACAGTCACAGCAGTCGGCTTTGCTAAGCTCACCTCACGGTGTAATACCTCTGACCACACTGACACATTTGGTCTCTGACCACAGTCATACCACACTGAAACCTAGAAAACATGTGACGTGACTTTAACCTTGCTGAATAGTCTAGACTGAATAATCATTAATGGAGAAGTTCAGGATTTTACTTGATGTTAGATGGTTTTAAAGAAAAACAAAACATGGATGACATTTTCTCCTGGCCCATAGACTACAGCATGGTGAGGAACCAGAAAATCCTGAACTTCCACTTTAAAAGTCAGAAAATTATACAAGTATGTAAATTTGAATAACATTAAGATACCTTGTGGTTTTAGTAATGGTGGAATTATGGGGGGGGGGGGCTATGTTCGTTAAATTCTATTTGATATTTAGACTTAGGAACAGACTGCTGTGACTGACTATTGATATATAAAACAACTGAAGTCATGGTAACAAGCACTTGAACAGGATTGCATGCTTTTATAAATGTATGTCTTCATATATATTACTTTCAGCTCAAGAGTCTGAATGGTCCTTTATCAATCTCACATGGAAACATCTTGGTTTCGCTCTGCTTTTAGTTCCAAAACAGTTGTTTGCTGAAGTTTGTCTGTACCTTGCACTGCACAACACACAATTATTGCGTGAAAATAACCAGATTTTCCCCTAAGCTATAAATCGTATATGAAAACAATGAAGACATCCATAGGTACAATTAGTGATAAGACATTGCGTACACAAATACATTTTCTTACCTGTGTAAATTGACCGCTTCTGTGTTCTGTGTAACTTCAACTGCTTGTTTAGTTGTTTACAAAGTTGTTAGTTGTTAGTCATCTGTATTTTAGCCTGTCTGCCTCTCTGTGACCAAGCTGCTATTTTTACACTGGAGATTCCGTGGGTCACATGGAGGCACTCTCATGAGTACCAACAGTACAGCATGAGCCCTACCGTCTGTCACCTTACGGAATCTCTTATGGAAACTGTTCTACTAAACTGCTCTCATGTTTCAGTGGTTACGAAACTAAAAAGCTCTCATATTACAGTGGTTACAAGGGATCTATTGCAAGTTATAAACTGAGTGGTTCGAGCCCTGAATGCTGATTGGCTGACAGCCGTGGTATATCAGACCGTATATATCACAGGTATGACAAACTATGTATTTTTACAGCTCTAATTACGTTGGTTACCAGTTTATAATAGCAATAAGGCACCTCGACGGTTTGTGGTGTATGGCCAATATACCATGGCTAAGGGCTGTATTCAGGCACTCCACGATGCATTGTGAATAAGAACAGCACTTAGCCGTGGTATATTGGCCATATACCACACCCCCTCAGGCCTTATTGCTTAACTATACATTCTACATCAGTAAAGAAAACAGTTTGAATGTGTGTGTGTGTGCGCATGTGTGTGTGCAATAGGGCTATCTTCTGTATACCACTCCTACCTTGTCACAACACAACTGATTGGCTCAAACGCATTAAGAAGGAAATAAATTCCACAAATTAACTTTTAACAAGGCACACCTATTAATTGAAATGCATTACAGGTTACTACCTCATGAAGCTGGTTGAGAGAATGCCACTATTATTCTACAATGTAGAAAAGAGTAAAAAATTAAGAAAAACCCTGGAATGAGTAGGTGTGTCCAAACTTTTTACTGGTACTGTATATATATATATATATATATATATATATATATATATATATATATATATATATATTCGTAGCCATTTATTTACCACCACAAACCGATGATGGCACTAAGACCACACTCAACGAGAAAATGCCCATCCAGAAGCGGAGCTCCTACTGGCCGGGGACTTTAATGCAGGCAAACTTAAATCAGTATTACCTAATTTCTACCAGCATGTCACATGTGCAACCAGAGGAAGAAAAAAAACTCTAGATCACCTTTACTCCATTTACATTTACATTTTAGTCATTTAGCAGACGCTCTTATCCAGAGCGACTTACAGATAGTGAGTGCATACATTTTGTTTTTTCATAACTAGGATATTGTTGACACAAGAGTAACTTATGACAACAGTAGAACAGTTTTTTTTCTCTCTGGAGTAAGGTAAATCCAGCACATTCTGTGACTGATGACCTTGTACGATACAATGGGTTAGTGTTTATTCACAGTAGGCTACAGGTCTTAAGACGATTGACAGACTTTCTCTCCACTGTCTGGTGTTCTGGTCCTGAGCCTGTATTCACAGAGTCAGAGTAGCAGTGCTGATCTAGGATCTGCCTTTTAAATCATAAGGAATATAAAGAGGGACCTGATCCTAGATCAGCACTCCTCTACTCTGAGATGCTTTATGAATCGGGCCCTGGTGTTCTGGTCCTGTGTGTCCCCTCTCCTCTGATTGGCTCGTGTCCTAGTCCTCGTGTCCTGGCCTCTGAGTACGTGTCCTAGTAATCCGTCTGGGCCCGCGCGGCCTTGTGAATCTTACTCACATTGGCTACGGTGAGCGAGATCACACAGTTGGGAACAGCTGGTGCTCTCTGCATGGTTCAGTGTTGCTTGCCTCGAAGCGAGCATGGAAGAAACAAAAAAATCAGTAGAATAAAAAGCAATAAAATCACATGAATTAAGTATATAAAGGTACACTAAACATAAGTACAGATTAACCATGGAGAACACTAAACATGATGACAGACTAACCAGGTAAGTGAACTAGACAGAGGATAAAAGCTAAGACAACAGAGAATCCAGGTAAGCCTGTGTGAAGAGGTGTGTCTTTAGTGTGTACTTGAATATGTGTATGGATTGTGAGGTTCTGACATGGAGATGGAGGGAGTTCCAGAGTTGGAGGGCTGCACTGCTAAAAGCCCGGTCTCCCATGGAGCGAAGCCTGGTGCAATGGATGGTGAGGAGGCCAGTGTCAGAGGAGCGCAGTGAACAGGTGCGAGTGTAGGGGTGCAGGAGGTCAGTAAGGTAGGTGGGGGCCAGTCCATTGAGTGCTCTGTAGGTGAGCATGAGCAATTTGAAGATGATCATGTATTGAACTGGGAGCCAGTGGAGTTTGATTAGGGTGGGAGGGATGTGGTCCCATGTATAAGCGCAATCCCATTTTATAAGCGTCCGGATTAGTGTCCCATTCCTTGAAAGCGGCAGCTCTAGCCTTTAGCTCAGTGCGGATGTTGCCTGTAATCCATGGCTTCTGGTTGGGATATGGAATATGCTTGGAATATGGTTGGGATATGGCTTCTGGTTGGTCACTGGGGTCGACGTTGTTGTTGCACCTATTAATGAAGCCGGTGACTGATGTGGAAAATCCTCAATGTTATCAGATGGATCCCGGAACATATTCCAGTCTGTGTTAGAGAAACAGTCCTGTATCTTAGCATCCGCTTCATCGGACCACTTCCGTATTGAGCGCATCAAAGTGAGCTACTGTTTCATTGGAGTTGTTTGATTCATGTCAAAGGGTTAATAAAGCCATTTGGGCATACATTACACACACATAGCATGACACATTTACATTTTAGTCATTTAACAGACGCTCTTATCCAGAGCGACTTAGTTAGTGAGTGCATACATTTTTATTTGTTTATTATTTTTTCATACTGGCCCCCCATGGGAATCGAAACCACAGCCCTGGCGTTGCAAGCGCCATGCTCTACCAACTGAGCTACACGCGACACAAAGGCCTTATACCAAAGTAGCTACTAGTGGAATAATTAATGTACTATGTAACACACTACAGACAACATACATGCTATTTTTAGTGCAAACGTCCTTGCCTCTGCTAACTCCTCTTCCCTCCCTTACCTTTGACCCCAGATGGTGAAGGCCATCCAGGTGCTGCGGATCCACCTGCTAGAGCTGGAGAAGGTGAGCGACCTGTGTAAAGATTTCTGCAGCCGCTACATCGCCTGCCTCAAGACCAAGATGAACAGCGAGACCATGCTGAGTGGAGAGCCTGGCAGCCCCTACTCACCTGGACAGGGCTACTCTCCCACCAAGACCCAGGTACACACATCCGCAATACGTATAAACATTACCTACTACCGTACACTCTTGCTATACACCCACCACAGACACACCCTATGTAGCATATACACCTGATAGGATACAGTGGGGAAAAAAAGTATTTAGTCAGCCACCAACTGTGCACGTTCTCCCACTCAAAAAGACGAGAGAGGCCTGCCACCCTCATCATAGGTACACACAAAATCCAGAAAATCACATTGTAGGATCTTCAATGAATCCACTTGCAAATTATGGTGGAAAACAAGTATTTGGTCAATAACAAAAGTTTCTCAATACTTTGTTATATACCCTTTGTTGGCAATGACACAGGTCAAACGTTTTCTGTAAGTCTTCACAAGGTTTTCACACACTGTTGCTGGTATTTTGGCCCATTCCTCCATGCAGATCTCCTCTAGAGCAGTGATGTTTTGGGGCTGTCGCTGGGCAACACGGACTTTCAACTCCCTCCAAAGATGTTCTATGGGGTTGAGATCTGGAGACTGGCTAGGCCACTCCAGGACCTTGAAATGCTTCTTAGAACTTTTTGGTAAAAACTCAACTCGTCGTGTTTGGAGGACAAAGAATGCTGAGTTGCATCCAAAGAACACCATACCTACTGTGAAGCATGGGGGTGGAAACATCATGCTTTGGGACTGTTTTTCTGCAAAGGGACCAGGACGACTGATCCGTGTAAAGGAAAGAATGAATGGGGCCATGTATCGTGAGATTTTGAGTGAAAACCTCCTTCCATCAGCAAGGGCATTGAAGATGAAACGTGGCTGGGTCTTTCAGCATGACAATGATCCCAAACACACCGCCCAGGCAACGAAGGAGTGGCTTCGTATGAAGCATTTCAAGGTCCTGGAGTGGCCTAGCCAGTCTCCAGATCTCAACCCCATAGAAAATCTTTGGAGGGAGTTGAAAGTCTGTGTTGCCCAGCGACAGCCCCAAAACATCACTGCTCTAGAGGAGATCTGCATGGAGGAATGGGCCAAAATACCAGCAACAGTGTGTGAAAACCTTGAGAAGACTTACAGAAAACGTTTGACCTGTGTCATTGCCAACAAAGGGTATATAACAAAGTATTGAGAAACTTTTGTTATTGACCAAATACTTATTTTCCACCATAATTTGCAAATAAATTCATTAAAAATCCTACAATGTGATTTTCTGGATTTTTCTTTCTCATTTTGTCTGTCATAGTTGACGTGTACCTATGATGAAAATTACAGGCCTCTCTCATCTTTTTAAGTGGGAGAACTTGCACAATTGGTGGCTGACTAAATACTTTTTTCCCCCACTGTATATACTAGGCGGTGTCAGAGGAAGGCACAAAAAAGTGTCAAAGACTTCAGTCACCCAAGTCATAGACTGTTCTCTCTGCTACCGCACGGCAAGCAATACCGGAGCTCCAGGTCTAGGTCCAAAAGGCTCCTTAACAGCTTCTACCCCCAAGCCATAAGACTGCTGAACAATTAATCAAATGGCCACCCAGACTATTTACATTGACCCCTCCCCACCGTTTTTACACTGCCGGTACCCCTGCACATTGACTCGGTACCGGTACACAGCCTCGTTATTGTTATGTAATTTTCTTATGTTACTTTTTGATTTAATTTTTTTTACTTTAGTTTATTTAGTAAATATTTTCTTAACTCTATTTCTTGAACTGCATTGTTGGTTGAGGGCTTGTAAGTAAGCATTTCATGGTAAGTTCTACACCTGTTGTATTCAGCACATTTGACAAATGAAATTTGATTTGAAAAAAGTTAAGAATGGGGGCATAGCGCTTCACAGCTTCTACAGTCTTGTACATGAATCATTCCAAACAACATGGCAAGGTTTGAAACAGGAATGTTTTCACAGCACTGACACCAAAATGGTCATTTGCGGAGGGATAGGGGTCTACCAATAACGTTTTCATCTGAAGAACCCTTTTTGGAAGATGAGGGTTCTTTGTAAGACTAAGGGTTCTACCTGGAACTTTTTTCATCCTAAAGAACAATTTTTGGAAGAAAGGGTTCTTGGATGATTCTTTGGAAGACAAGATGGGTTATACATAGAACCATTTGAATCTGATCAAGCTTCTTTATTGTAATATATATAGCGTAGAATCCCGTATTATTGGCATATTCAACAGCATTTAAGAAATATATTACCTTCAACAGTGTTATCTTGTGATCAAGCCTTCAATGTTTTGTGATTATTGGTGTCGTAAAAATGTTAGCTAACGGGTTAGCAAGCAATTAGCAAGTTTGACATTTCATTGGAAATACTACTGTTATCAGCTTTTGATAAGCGGTTTAGCAAAAAAATACGTCCCGTATCATCGGCATACGGCCCCCAGTTATTGGCCACCTTACTATTTTGTTCAATTACAAGATATATCTGTTTAATTTTGTTGAAAAAAGAGACACCAACCACGTACCCGAAGTGTTTACTAGATAGTTGACTAGTTGGCTAGCCTTCCGGTAAAAAATAATGATTTGCCTGTCAACTTTTCATTGCGTAGCCCGGTGCGCCCTCCTGTGGACTCTTAAAAAATGGTTCTTCACCAACATATTCAGTGTTGTAACCAAATAAAATATGAGTATTAATAATTTACATCAAATACACTTTAATTTCAGTTATGTGAATTAACATAAACAATGAAAACACTGTTAGAGTTTGTGTTGCAGATGTGCACTTGGAAAGTAAAGGAAGAAATATACAAGATGGGTTCAATAAATATATATATTATATTTTAGACATTTTTTTTTTTAACAAATAAATAATTTCATATGAACACAAACAAAACAAACAATTACATCTCGACCTCCATCCCTATATTGTCACAAAAATCACAATAAAAATCCAGCTCCACCGCTACCTCTTGATCCCACTGCACACACCTGCAGTGGAACCAGTGCTGGCAGAAGTCACAGCACACCCATGGCACCTCGGATCTACACTCCTGAGAGGAGCTTGCAGGCGGATCACGCTCCCCGCAGCGAGCACAGCAGGTGGTGTCTTCTTTTATAAAAAATTAAATAATAATACAAATTGATTAATATGGTTTTGCAAAATGTAGAAGTTCTTCAACAACAATAGTAATTGATACAACTGAGAGAGCGAGAAAAACAGATTATGAAGTACCTGAGAGTGGTGCCATGGGTGGTGTGACAGATGTGACTGGTGTAGCTTTTCTCTTCCTTTTCTGTGCTGCAGTTTGAGAAAAAGTAGTGTTAGACAGAGCATGTTGCATGAAAACCCTTTTCAACTTTTTTACATCAATACCTCTGGAGGAAGCTGCAGAGGTTTTGGAGGAGGTGGAGATGACTTGAGGGCTGGTGCTATGTACTGTAGATATGTAAAGATATATATACACTGCTCAAAAAAATTAAGGGAACACTAAAATAACACATCCTAGAT
Source organism: Coregonus lavaretus (assembly GCF_964263955.1). Classification (NCBI taxonomy): domain Eukaryota; kingdom Metazoa; phylum Chordata; class Actinopteri; order Salmoniformes; family Salmonidae; genus Coregonus; species Coregonus lavaretus. The sequence continues at coordinate 46,232,793 of NC_140001.1, read as the reverse complement.
CTGAATGAATGAAATAATCTTATTAAATACTTTTTTCTTTACATAGTTGAATGTGCTGACAACAAAATCACACAAAAATTATCAATGGAAATCAAATTTGTCAACCCATGGAGGTCTGGATTTGGAGTCACACTCAAAATTAAAGTGGAAAACCACACTACAGGCTGATCCAACTTTGATGTAATGTCCTTAAAACAAGTCAAAATGAGGCTCAGTAGTGTGTGTGGCCTCCACGTGCCTGTATGACCTCCCTACAACGCCTAGGCATGCTCCTGATGAGGTGGCGGATGGTCTCCTGAGGGATCTCCTCCCAGACCTGGACTAAAGCATCCGCCAACTCCTGGACAGTCTGTGGTGCAATGTGGCGTTGGTGGATGGAGCGAGACATGATGTCCCAGATGTGCTCAATTGGATTCAGGTCTGGGGAACGGGCGGGCCAGTCCATAGCATCAATGCCTTCCTCTTGCAGGAACTGCTGACACACTCCAGCCACATGAGGTCTAGCACTGTCTTGCATTAGGAGGAACCCAGGGCCAACCGCACCAGCATATGGTCTCACAAGGGGTCTGAGGATCTCATCTCGGTACCTAATGGCAGTCAGGCTACCTCTGGCGAGCACATGGAGGGCTGTGCGGCCCCCCAAAGAAATGCCACCCCACACCATGACTGACCCACCGCCAAACCGGTCATGCTGGAGGATGTTGCAGGCAGCAGAACGTTCTCCACAGCGTCTCCAGACTCTGTCACGTCTGTCACGTGCTCAGTGTGAACCTGCTTTCATCTGTGAAGAGCACAGGGCGCCACGCCAGTGGCGAATTTGCCAATCTTGGTGTTCTCTGGCAAATGCCAAACGTCCTGCACGGTGTTGGGCTGTAAGCACAACCCCCACCTGTGGACGTCGGGCCCTCATACCACACTCATGGAGTCTGTTTCTGACCGTTTGAGCAGACACATGCATATTTGTGGCCTGCTGGAGGTCATTTTGCAGGGCTCTGGCAGTGCTCCTCCTGCTCCTCTTGCACAAAGGCAGAGGTAGCGGTCCTGCTGCTGGGTTGTTGCCCTCCTACGGCCTCCTCCACGTCTCCTGATGTACTGGCCTGTCTCCTGGTAGCGCCTCCATGCTCTGGACACTACGCTGACAGACACAGCAAACCTTCTTGCCACAGCTCGCATTGATGTGCCATCCTGGATGAGCTGCACTACCTGAGCCACTTGTGTGGGTTGTAGACTCTGTCTCATGCTACCACTAGAGTGAAAGCACCGCCAGCATTCAAAAGTGACCAAAACATCAGCCAGGAAGCATAGGAACTGAGAAGTGGTCTGTGGTCACCACCTGCAGAACCACTCCTTTATTGGGGGTGTCTTGCTAATTGCCTATAATTTCCACCTGTTGTCTATTCCATTTGCACAACAGCATGTGAAATTTATTGTCAATCAGTGTTGCTTCCTAAGTGGACAGTTTGATTTCACAGAAGTGTGATTGACTTGGAGTTACATTGTGTTGTTTAAGTGTTCCCTTTATTTTTTGAGCAGTGTATATTTTTTACATTGCTGTTTTATAAAGCAGATAACAAACAGTAATTTTTTCGTAATTTAACATGTGTTTACCTGTGGAGGTGGTGGTATTCTGTCACGATCGTCTAGTAGCGAAGTAGACCAAGGCGCAGCGTGTGAAAGAAACATGACTTTATTATATTAAAGTACTAACAAACCAAACAAAACACGACTCGTGAAGTCCAACGGTTAACACTGACCGTAAAGGAACAAAAACCCACAACACCCAAAGGAAAACATACAGATTAAATATGGCTCCCAATCAGAGACAACCAGCCGACAGCTGACACTCGTTGCCTCTGATTGGGAGTCATACAGGCAAACATAGAAACAGAACAACTAGAATACCCAACATAGAAAACGAACACATAGAATGCACACACCCTGGCTCAACATATAGAGTCCCCGAGCCAGGGTGTGACATATTCAAATTGCAGGGGACAGGGACACCAGACGAGGCCGCTATGGTGGTGTGACCAGGGGAGACGGAGGAGGCAGTTAGTCCAGAGGAGGCCGTGTTGGTGGTGACAGACATGGGGGGTGGTGTGCATTGGGGTGGTGGTGGACAAAACCGCCGACGATGGCTTGGAGGAGCTGGTGTTTGTAATGGTGGGGTTGAGGGGCCGACGATGGTGTGGCCGGGAGAGTAGGCATGTGGCCTTCTTCTGCAGCTGGGGACTCCGGCGGCTCCTACAGGTGTTGCACACTGGGAGGCACTGGCAGTGGTGATGCAGCTGTCAGGAGTGGTTCCAGCAGGGGGTCCAGCAGAGGCGATGGCGTCAATGGTCTCATCCATGGCAGCCCTCTCCTGTGCCATCTGTGTTCTGAGGGCTGCCCGACGCTCTTTCTCCTCTGCCTCGGCCCTCTCCTTCTCACCCCTCTCATGCCACTGGCGCGTGTATTCAAAAGGGAAGAGGCCACACTTCTTAAACCCTTCCACCACATAGCGCATGTCCTTACATCGCTGGTACGGGTAGCGGAATACTCTGGCAAATTCTTATTTGTTTACCATGTAGGAGTGGTCAAAATGGCTAAGGTCTCCAGCTACCTTGGAGAACTCAGCCTTTAAAGGGCCAAAGTATGCCACGTCCAGCGGCTGCAGGACATGGGTGCAGTGTGGTGGAAGACAAAGAAGTATAACCCCTTCCCTTAGTGCCACCGCGAGCACTTCCGGGTCCATGTGGCTCTTGTGCCCATCGAAGAGGAGAAGGAGAGGGCGCTCTTTCACTGCATGCTTAATGAAGTGCTGAAACCACTTCCTGAACAGGTCCCCGTCAATGTAGCCACTGCTTGACCGTCCATACAAGGCTTGGGGGGGGGCCTCCCAGTGTGTAGTGGCCACCGGGGAAACACTTGGGGTAGATGATAAACGGGGGGATGTCCTCCCCAGTTGCGTTGAAGCAGGCCAGCACTGTGATGTGCTCCTTGGTCCCCGGAACCTGCTGGTACACGTGTTTTGCGCCCCGGGGAGCCAGCACTTTGTGCCTGCTCTGGTCGCTACGAAACCCAGACTCATCGCAGTTATAGATTTGTCTGGGTTTCTCCCTAAACCCACTCTCCTCCAAGTGCTTCTCATAAGAAGTGAAGAAGGTGTCCATCGTCGGACGTGTGGCACACTCAGCTCTCCCCCTATCCAGGGTGTCCAGCCTCCTCATGCTTAGGTTCTTGTGCCTCTTTCTGAACATTTCCCACCACCTCTTCCCCAGTGGTGGGATTGTTTCCCCTGGGTGCCGAAACCTACAATAGAATAGAATATATAATTGTCCATCCAGGATGAAAATGTTTGTTTTGGCATCACCATACACATCCACATTTACATCACACACATTGAGAACAGTCAGTCCACCAATCTACATACGTAAACAAATAGAACACCAAATACCTGCGTATTTTGTCGTCGTATTTCATCAGCCTCTGTCTGGTGAAGGGGAACCCATGGCTGGCGCAGTAGATACAGTACTGCACCAGAGACTTTTCATCCTCTGGTGCAAGCAATGTGGGTGGTCCACTGTGACAACCATGGGTCACCCGGCCGCTCAGCATGTCCGCCAGGGTCTGCCGAGGTACACCATGCACCTTGGTAGATAAGAAAAGAAAACTGTTACTAGCAGAAAAAATTCACATACACATGGTAATCTCCTAAAAACAAAAGATGCCTAACCTCGGCAGCCTGGCGCATAGCCATCCCTGCCCCGCAGTCCTCCATGGCATGGAACATGTCCACCTCACTCCACTGCTTCCTCTTGACTTTCTCCATGCTGCAGTGGTAAATACATGTACCTAAATAACTTGGCATACTATACACATTTTAGAAAGATAACTCAATCTGAATATGTATAAACATTTACATTTCAAAGCTAAGGCATTGAAAGGTGATGAAAGTTTTCACAATAACTGAAAGTGTACCCACGTTTTTTAAAAATGTTATCTGTAATGACAATTAGTGTCCAAATTAGTGTAATATTGATGCATACATTGTACCATTTGACTAAATACTGCCTCTATGTAGCTGTTGTAAGATGAAACATAGCCAACAGTGATAGGTGTCAAAAAGTTCATGGTTCAAAGTTCCAAATACATTTTTGCAGATTGTGCAAAACGCCTCCGTCAGAGGACTCCAATTTTGATACGGTAAAGCTTGACAAGATGCAGCTGTTTTCGTGATATGTATTATCTAACACTTACAATTTCTTTCCTTTTTGCTTACTTAGCAGTTCTATCAACATTTAGCAACTAAGATAGCAACATTAGAAAATCCGTTAGCTATATTTCAGAGGTAAAAAGTTGGATATTAAATTAGGTGTGGTCTGTCGCGCAGTCGAATTTTACAATATGCAGCGTGTTCCACAAAATGTGTACATATAACTTTTTTGAAAACTCTCAAAACCTAACTTAACTTACATAAATTGCACTGACAATCAGTGGTCAGCTAGCTAAAAGGGTGTCGTTAGTCACAAAACTTACCGTTATTTTTCAGTCCATTTAAATGTTGAGCTCCAGGTGATTCAGTCCTCCAACCGCTAGAGAGTGTCCGATGTTTGGGGAAAATTAGCTATATATATTTTAATAGTGCCTGAGCATTAGTGTTTACCTCAGTAATTAAACTTTAACATCAGGAGTTTGAGTAATCTGATTTAAAAAGATAGGTGTGAGAATGTTTTAAACAGAATCTGGTATTTCCTTAATTATTTTACATATACAGTGTAGTGTATTAAGATTATGACTTTGATAAGGTTTTAAGTGGAACCTGAGAGGATGTATATTTAGAAGAAAGGGAACCGTTTTTAGGGTGACGCCCCATAGAAGACAGGGGATTGGACAGTAGAGGGAGCCACCCATATTTTGGGGAATATTATAAGTACTGGATGGAGACAAAGAAGAGCAGAGCAGACATTGTAATTTGGAGGACACTGCTCTCCGGGTGATCATGACATCTGTAAACTTATGCTGAAATCTTGTGATATGAATAAAACTTATGATCAAAGTTCAGTATAAGCGGACTCCTTTGTTTAACGGCAATAATTAGCAACATTGACTCGACACTACAAAATGGCGCCCGAACAGGGACCGGTCTGCGTCTCTCCTGTGTTCCATTCATGGGCGCCAAGCTGACTCTCGTTCCGAAGTCATGGCCAGATAAGGGTGAGTTTCCTCACCACTTTGGGCATTTGTTAGTTCGGAGGTTATTTGAGTGTGCGCTGGGGAGATGTACCATGTAAAGTACTTGTGTGTGCTGGTGTGGCTGTTATTGCTGTTGACTAGGGGTCTGTCATAACTATTCTAAATTTGGTTGCACTGGTGAACGGCGCAAATAGGGGGGAGTGTCTATAGAGATATTTTGCTTGAATAGGAATTCAAGAATAATCGATTGAGGGAATAAGGCCAAGGTATATGTATACAAATTAGGACATTGCGAATCTGGAAAGACCTCTAAACAAGGCGACCTCTATGGTGGGCCGAATATCCTGTAACATATTAGATGGAATGGGTGAGTCCTGGGGACTGGAGACTGTGGTATATACATTTTATTGCAAGTTACTGCTCATCTTATAGCTGACGAGGTATATGTTTGATGTGACCGCTCATAGAATATCCATAACTCGCGGCAGCATAAAGTTAGGGACAAAGGAACAGGAATTTTGGCGCAATGTAGGTTACATTGCTACATGCTACATGCCACATGTTACATACATGCTACATGCTACATGCTAACATGTGACCTTAGAGGGCCATCGAGATGGAATAAAGCCTCTTAAATTATGTTTGTGTGTGTAGAATTTAAGTTCTATGCTTTGTGTGCTCTGTTAAATGTTATTGTTTGGCTATGAGGAGAAAACGGAGATACAGCGGGACTGTTAACTTTCTGTTTGGCTTGAAAAGAGACAAAGAGAGCAGGGTGTTCTTAAGCTGTTTGAAGATGAAGGACAAAAACTGATTATCCCAGTTTACCTATTTGCTTATGGTCTTGCCTACGCCTAGCAAACAGTTTTTTAAATTATATGAGAAAAAAATATTCAATTTTATTTGGAACGGCAAGCCAGACAAAATTAAAAGAGCATATTTATATAATGAATATGAATTCGGAGGACAGAAATTATTAAATATTAAAGCATTAGACCTATCACTAAAATCTTCAGTCATCCAAAAGTTATACTTAAATCCGAACTGGTTCTCAAGCAAATTAGTAAGATTGTCTCACCCACTGTTCAAGAAAGGCCTTTTTCCCTTTATTCAGATTACAACCTCTCACTTTCAGTTATTTGAAAAGGAAATAATCTCCCAAATGTCACTATTTCTAAAACAAGCCATAGAAAGTTGGTTGCAATTTCAATTTAATCCTCCAGAAACGACAGAACAAATAATGCAACAAATATTGTGGTTAAATTCAAATATACTAATTGACAAAAAACCTTTATTTTTTGACAGAATGTTTAAAAAAGGTATAATCTTCGTAAATGGTATCATCGGTAGGACTGGTGGAGTTATGTCGCACATGCAGCTAACAAAAACATATGGAAATGTCTGCTCTACCCAAAATTACAACCAAATAATTGCAGCCTTACCGCAAAAGTGGAAGAGGAAAGTTGAAGGGGGAGAAAGTAAGGAACTTGTCTGTCGGCCTTGCATTAAAGAACATAATTGGTTAAGGAAAACTGTGATAAATAAAAAAGTATATCAGTTTCACTTAAGGACCAAAGGATTGACAGCAGTCCCATATAGATTGCAAAATAGTTGGGAAGAGATCTTTGACGTACCGATCCCATGGCATAGTGTTTATGAACTGACACGCAAAACGACACCGGATTCAAAAATTAGAATCTTTCAATTTAAATTATTATATAAAATTCTTGCTACCAATAGAATGTTATTTATATGGGGGATACAATCTTCCCAGCTCTGCAGATTTTGCTGTGAAGAGATAGAATCATTAGATCATTTGTTTTGGTTCTGTCCATTTGTAGCTTGTTTTTGGACACAGGTCCAGGAATGGCTAAAGGATTGCAATATTTACCTGGAACTAACCTTGCAGATAGCATTACTGGGTGATCTGAAAAGTCATAGTCAATCAATCAATAATATAATAATACTTTTAGCAAAAATGTTTATTTTTAATTCACAATCTGTAGAAGCAATGAGAATAGAAAGGTTCAGAACTTTTGTAAAACATCACAGTATGGTTGAAATATATATGGCAAATAGAAATCCTATATGGATGGTGTTAAGAGATAGATGGGAGGTATTGAATAGAGTTGAAGGATGGGACTAATAACAAATAACAACAAATAATAACAAAGATAGCTAATAATGTAAGCATACTGTGTCCATAATAAGTATATAGGTTGTATGTTGGGAGCTTTTGGGAAAGAGCACAGTTAGAAAGATATGGCATTTAGAAGCAAACCGGATGGACATCATGAAAATGATCGGAGAGGTTGAGAGTAGAAGAAGTTTAGGAGCAAAAAAAAAAAAAAAAAAAAAAAATATATATATATATATATATATAGATATAGAATTATTGTAAAATTAACTCTGTCTATAAGGTGTAGATAGTAAGTATAGACCGGAAGTAGAGGCCTGGGCGTTGTTGTTCACTAATTTACTCCAAGTAGGGAAAGGATGGTGGGGTTGAAAAGTAATAAAGGGGAATATATATATAAAAAATAAAAAAAACATGGGGGATTGGAAGTGATGCAGACAATTACATTGATAGAAGATACAATCTATCTGCAATATTAAGCTGATCCATCCCCCTAAAAAAAAAAAAAAAAAAAAAATATATATATATATATATATATTAATAAAAAAAAAAGTGCAGTATAAGCGGACTCCTTTGTTTAACGCCAATAATTAGCAACATTGACTCGACACTACAACAGTCCTGACATAGTTGATATCTTTGCCATGATTTCTGTCTTTTAAATGAGTATTTTCAGTGATTTTATTGAGCAGAGTCCGATAAGTATGAGTGAACCAGCAGTGTATTGTATGGTACACATAAAATTGGCCAGTTTTACCTAAGCTGTTTTCGAATACCCATTCTAACATACTGTATACTACATACTTAAAAAGTATATACTACATACTATCCTATTAGTTCATTTTAGTATACTGTATATGAACGGTATCGTTTCAGTTGAGCGTACTAGCGCTTTTCCCGTCTACCGGAAGTTGATGCTGTTGCTATGCAACCTCTTGCTAGCGTGTTAGCATAACAAATGACTGGCTAGACATTTTACGACTTCGGGTGTCTTTGCAAATTCAATCTGGAGTGCGCTCTGGGCGTTTCATAAATTCAGAGCATTGTCAGATTGTCCGTTCGTAAATTCAGCGCATTTCGCTCTCGGAGCGTACACTGGACGCTCTGGCCGAGGAGTAGGGTTGATCCGAGCATTCTGATCTCACAATGGCAGTCAAGCACACAAGCTAACTGGCTAACGTTGGCTAGTTTGTTTGCTACTTTCAGACACAAATGAGAGAACACCTCACAGACCATTTTACTCACACTAGCAGAGCTGGTTAAGCTGTTTTCATGTTATCCAGAGCGTTGGTGACTTACTGTGCTGCTGGCAATTATTTTTGCTGACGTTTACTCACACCTGCCATATTCAACCATCGTAAATTCGTCAGTTTTTCTGCGCTCTGGCACACTCAGACTAGAGTGCTCTGAAATCGGAGTAGATAGTCAGAACGAATTACCAATGACCATTGAGAAAGCACAATGTCTGTACCACTTAGCTAAGAATTACATATAGTTAATATACTGGAATGTTCGATGTATTAGTAGCCAACTAACATTAGTTAGCTAGCTAACATACCGGTACATACTGCTGTAATGATATGCTGCGGTGTGTAAGGATAGCGTACCTAACAAATTGTCAGCCAACATAACGTGTAATGTAACTTATTTTTAAAGTCATTACTTTATTACATTGATCAACATTTGTCATAATTAGTTAAAGCAATGAAATTGTATCCGCTCTCGTCGAACTTCGCCTGCATACTTTCCGCCATTTTCTTGAAATCTGAAAACGTTGTGAAGCAACGCCCATTTTCTGAAGAATTGTATTATGGGCCTTGAAAACACGGAAATAGTGTCCACTGCTTGTATACTTCCTATTTTGGCAAATTTAGTACAACATCCGGGAACTTTTGGCATACTAACTACAGTTGAAGTCGGAAGTTTACATACAGTTAGGTTGGAGTCATTTAAACTCATTTTCAACCACTCCACAAATTTCTTGTTAACAAACTATAGTTTTCGCAAGTCGGTTAGGACATCTACTTTGTGCATGACACAAGTAATTTTTCTGACAATTGTTTACAGACAGATTATTTCACTTATAATTCACTTTATCACAATTCCAGTGGGTCAGAAGTTTACAAACACTAAGTTGACTGTGCCTTTAAACAGCTTGGAAAATTCCAGAAAATTATGTCATGGCTTTAGAAGCTTCTGATAGGCTAATTCACATCATTTGAGTCAACTGGAGGTGTACCTGTGGATGTATTTCAAGGCCTACCTTCAAACTCAGTGCCTCTTTGCTTGACATCATGGAAAAATCAAAAGAAATCAGCCAAGACCTCAGACATTGTTTTGTAGACCTCCACTGGTTCATCCTTGGGAGCAATTTCCAAACGCCTGAAGGTACCACGTTCATCTGTTCAAACAATAGTATGCAAGTATAAACACCATGGGACCACGCAGCCGTCATACCGCTCAGGAAGGAGACGCGTTCTGTCTCCTAGAGATGAACGTACTTTGGTGCGAAAAGTGCAAATCAATCCCAGAACAACAACAAAGGACCTTGTGAAATGCTGGAGGAAACAGGTAAAAAGTATCTATATCCACAGTAAAACAAGTCCTATATCGACATAACCTGAAAGGCCGCTCAGCAAGGAAGAAGCCACTCCTCAAGACATCAGTCAGGAAGTTAAAGCTTGGTCGCAAATGGTTCTTCCAAATGGACAATGACCCCAAGCATACTTCCAAAGTTGTGGCAAAATGGCTTAAGGACAACAAAGTCAAGGTATTGGAGTGGCCATCACAAAGCCCTGACCTCAATCGTATAGAAGATTTGTGGGCAGAACTGAAAACGCATGTGCGAGCAAGGAGGCCTACAAACCTGACTCAGTTACACCAGCTCTGTCAGGAGGAATGGGCCAAAATTCACCCAACTTATTGTGGGAAGCTTGTGGAAGGCTACCCGAAACGTTTGACCCAAGTTAAACAATTTAAAGGCAATGCTACCAAATACTAATTGAGTGTATGTAAACTTCTGACCTACTGGGAATGTGATTAAAAAAATAAAAGCTGAAATAAATCATTATCTCTACTATTATTCTGACATTTCACATTCTTAAAATAAAGTGGTGATCCTAACTGACCTAAAACAGGGATTTTTTTTACTAGGATTAAATGTCAGGAATTGTGAAAAACTGAGTTTAAATGTATTTGGCAAAAGTGTATGTAAACTTCTGACTTTGACTTCCATACTATGACCAATAAACATACTACATACTCAATTTACATCACAAATAGTATGGTTAGTACGGTTAGTATGAGTATTCGAACACAGCTCTAGTGTTGATTTCTAGTGTTATAAAATAACCCTAGTGTTGGTGCTAATAACTAGAGTTTAGTGTGATTGTGTCATTTTTTACTCTGACAGTGTCCGAATAACCGTACTTCTGTTCTCAATACTAGGCATGCGAAAACTTAATGTTTTATAGTATGTGAAATGTCTAAAATGTAGTATGCTTTAAATACCAGGATGTCATACTAATTTTGGCTTTTCATCTAGTACAATTCGCTGCACACTATTGAGGAAGAGAATCGTCTTTCAGACCCATGTGTGTTTGACCACAGCTGATAATCACATAAGGTGACAAGTACCAAAATAAACGAATGGCTGAAATAAACGCAATTCAAATCCAAATCAAATAACATTTTATTTGTCACATGCGCTGAATACAACAGGTGTAGACTTTGAAATGCTTACTTACGAGCCCATTCCCAACAATGCAGAGTTAAAAAGTGCATAAAAATAGAAAATTGTAACAATAAATAACAATAACGAGGTTATATACAAGGAGTACTGGTATCAAGTGGAGGGGTACGAGGTGGTTGAGGTAATACAGTACCAGTCAAAAGTTTGGACACACCTACTAATGCAAGGGTTTTCTTTATTTTTACTATTTTCTACATTGTAGAATAATAGTGAAGACATCAAAACTATGAAATAACACATATGGAATCATGTAGTAACCAAAGAAGTGTTAAACAATTCGAAATATATTTTATATTTGAGATTCTTCAAATAGCCATCCTTTGCCTTGATGACAGCTTTGCACACTCTTGGCATTCTCTCAACCAGCTTCACCTGGAATGCTTTTCCAACAGTCTTGAAGGAGTTCCCACATATGCTGAGCACTTGTTGGCTGCTTTTCCTTCACTCTGCGGTCCAACTCATCCCAAACCATCTCAATTGGGTTAAGGTTCGGGGGATTGTGGAGGCCAGGTCATTCTTATTGGTGTCTTTTAGTAGTGGTTTCTTTGCAGCAATTCGACCATGAAGGCCTGATTCACACAGTCCCCTCTGAACAGTTGATGTCGAGATGTGTCTGTTACTTGAACTCTGTGAAGCCTTTATTTGGGCTGCAATTTCTAAGGCTGGTAACTCTAATGAACTTATCCTCTGCAGCAGAGGTAACTCTGGGTCTTCCATTCCTTTGGCGGTCCTCATGAGAGCCAGTTTCATCATAGCGCATGGTTTTCGCGACTGCACTTGAAGAAACTTTCAAAGTTCTTGAAATGTTCCGTATTGACTGACCTTCATGTTTTAAAGTAATGATGGACTGTCGTTTCTCTTTACTTATTTGAGCTGTTCTTGCCATAATATGGACTTAGTCTTTTACCAAATAGGGCTAATATAGATTTTCTATTTTCTATTGTGTTATTGACTGTACGTTTCTGTTTATTCCATATGTAACTCTGTGTTGTTGTTGTTTTTATCGCACTGCTTTGCTTTATCTTAGCCAGGTCGCAGTTGTAAATGAGAACTTGTTCTCAACTGGCTTACCTGGTTAAATAAAGGTGAACAAAAAAAATATAGAAAAACAAATGTCCAAACTTTTGACTGGTACTGTACATGTAGGTAGGGGTAAAGGTGACTGTCACACCCTGATCTGTTTCACCTGTCTTTGTGATTGTCTCCACCCCCCTCCAGGTGTCGCCCATCTTCCCCATTATCCCCAGTGTATTTATACCTGTGTTCTCTGTTTGTCTGTTGCCAGTTCGTTTTGTTTCGTCAAGCCTACCAGCGTTTTTTCCCCTTGCTCCTGTCTTTCTCAAGTTCCTGTTTTCTAGTTTTCCCGGTTTTGACTATTCTGCCTGCCCTGACCCTGAGCCTGCCTGCCGTTCTGTACCTTGTCACACCACCCTGGATTATTGACATCTGCCTGCCCTGACCCTGAGACTGCCTGCCGTTCTGTACCTTTTGGACTCTGATCTGGATTCTGACCTCTGCTTGCCCTTGACCAGTTGTATGCCTGCCCCCTATTTTTATAATAAACTTTTGTTTCTTCGACACTGTCTGCATCTGGGTCTTCTCCTGAAACGTGATAGTACGAACTGGCCATGACTGACCGAGCAGACTCGGACCAGCTCCGCAATGCCATCTCCTCCAAAGGAGCCATCATTGGAAGGCACGAGGAGTTGCTTCGTGGTCTCATGGAAGGGTTCCAGACATTGGCCGAATGCCATGACCGGGCGTTTAACACATTGCTGGAGCAATTCAGCAGGTTGTCTGTTAGGCAGCCTACCATGACGGTAACCTCCCAGCCCCTCAGTAACCCTGCTGTTAGCAGCGCAGCCTCCCCAGTTTCCAGAGAACCTCGCTTACCGCCCCTGGAACGCTTCGCTGGAGAGTCAGGAACCTGTCGGGCATTTCTCGCTCTGTGTTCTCTCATCATCGAGCTGCAGCCCTCCTCCTTCCCCTCGGACCGCTCTAAGATAGTGTACCTCATCATGTCCGGGAGGGCTCTCGCTGGGCTACGGCAGTGTGGGAACAACAGTTGGCTGAATGATTCAGTCTGGAGGAGTTCATATAGGAGGTAAAAAAGGTTTTCGATGCTCCATTGTCCGAGAGAGAGGCTGCCCGGAAGTTAGTTCATCTTCGGGCAAGAATCCCTCAGTGTGGCAGACTATGCAGTGGATTTCCGCACGTTGGCAGCTGAGTGTATCTGGAACCTGGAAGCGTGCGATACGTTCCTGCATGGAGTATCAGAGGAAGTAAAGGATGAGCTTGCAGCCCGGGAACTACCTACAGATCTCACTCGCTCATCGCCTTGACCATTCGGATCGATGGGCGACTACGGGAACGTAGGAAGGAGAGGAAGTCCGATTCCACCTCGTCTCCGAGGCTCCCGGAAGTCCCCGATGGCTCCGTTGCCGGAGAGTCTCCGAAGTCTGCCGATCCACCTCTTCCCGAGCCGATGCAACTAGGCAGAGCTAGGTGGTCTCCAGCCGACTGGCAATACAGGCTTCACACTAAAATGTGCCTGTATTGCGGGACTACTGGCCATTTTGTGTCCACCTGTCCACTAAAAGACCAAGCTCACCGGTAGGAGCGAGTACTCTGGTGGGCCATACAGATAACTTTTCCTCTCCCCTTACTCGCACCCCTTTTCATGTCATCTTGCTGTGGAGGAACCAGTCAAAATCTCTCCGGTACTCATTGACTCTGGGGCCGATGAGAGCTTTATGGACGATACCCTGGCGTCCGAGCTGGGCATCTCCACTCAGCCCCTCTCCATTCCCATGGACGGTAGAGCGCTGGACGGGCGCTCTATAGTCCGGGTCACCCACAATACCACCCCCATCAACCTACGAGTATCAGGGAACCACAGCGATCCAATTCCTGCTAATTAAGTCTCCTCAGGTTCCCGTGGTATTGGGATTCTCTTGGCTCCAGCGACACAACCCCTTTATTGACTGGTCTACTGGAGCCATCATGGGTTGGGGCCCGTTCTGCCACGCTCATTGCCTGAATTCAGCGCAGCCTGCCCAGGGACGTCTTCCTGGGGGCTCTGAAGTTGCCTCGGACCTCTCCGCCATTCCCATGGAGTACCAGGACCTCCAGGAGGTTATCAGTAAGGCCCGGGACATTTTGCTTCCGCTGCAACAACCCTACGACTGCGGAATCGACCTTCTCCCAGGCACCACTCTGCCCCAGGGATGAATGTACTCGCTGTCGGGTCCGGACACCAAGGCTATGGAGACCTACATTGAGGACTCCCTAGCTGCGGGGTTCATCCACCTGGACTGCCTTCAACACGGCCAATGGTCACTACGAGTATCTGGTCATGCCATTTAGCCTTACCAATGCTCTAGCTGTGTTCCAGGCCCTGGTTAATGATGTTCTCTGCGACATGTTCAACCAGTTCGTTTTCGTCTAACCGACATCCTCGTCTTCTCCCACTCCGCCCAAGAACATGTGCTCCACGTCCGACAGGTCCTCCAACGCCTCCTGGAGAACCAGCTTTTTGTGAAAGCGGAAAAATGTGAATTCCATCGCTCCACCATCCCCTTCCTGGGCTACATCATCGCAGCAGGGAGTGTACAGCTGGATCACTGGGAAGGTGAGAGCGGTGGTGGATTGGCCCCAGCCTATGTCCAGAGTGCAGCTGCAACGTTTCCTGTGATTCGCCAACTTTTATCGCCGCTTTATCCGGGGTTACAGCACCCTGGCCTCCCCCCTGTCTGCACTCACCTCTCCCACGGTTCCGTTCACAATGTCCCCGGCGCTGACCGGGCATTCCGGGGCCAGATAACTGGATTTTTGCCCCCTGTTTTTGTAATAAACTTTTGTTACTTCGACACTGTCTGCATCTGGGTCTTCTCCTGAAACGTGACAGTGAGTAGGCAATCAGGATAGATAAAGAGTAGGAACAGCATATGTGGAGAGTGTGAATGTGTGTGTGGAGTAAATATTAATGTGTGTGTGTACAGTGGGGGAAAAAAGTTTTTAGTCAGCCACCAATTGTGCAAGTTCTCCCACTTAAAAAGATGAGAGAGGCCTGTAATGTTCATCATAGGTACACATCAACTATGACAGACAAAATGAGAAAAATAAATCCAGAAAATCACATTGTAGGATTTTTAATGAATTTATTTGCAAATTATGGTGGAAAATAAGTATTTGGTCAATAACAAAAGTTTCTCAATACTTTGTTATATACCCTGTGTTGGCAATGACACAGGTCAAACGTTTTCTGTAAGTCTTCACAAGGTTTTCACACACTGTTGCTGGTATTTTGGCCCATTCCTCCATGCAGATCTCCTCTAGAGCAGTGATGTTTTGGGGCTGTCGCTGGGCAACACAGACTTTCAACTCCCTCCAAAGATTTTCTATGGGGTTGAGATCTGGAGACTGGCTAGGCTACTCCAGGACCTTGAAATGCTTCTTACGAAGCCACTCCTTTGTTGCCCGGGCGGTGTATTTGGGATCATTGTCATGCTGAAAGACCCAGCCACGTTTCATCTTCAATGCCCTTGCTGATGGAAGGAGGTTTTCACTAAAAATCTCACGATACATGGCCCCATTCATTCTTTCCTTTACACGGATCAGTCGTCCTGGTCCCTTTGCAGAAAAACAGCCCCAAAGCATGATGTTTCCACCCCCATGCTTCACAGTAGGTATGGTGTTCTTTGGATGCAACTCAGCATTCTTTGTCATCCAAACACGACGAGTTGAGTTTTTACCAAAAAGTTATATTTTGGTTTCATCTGACCATATGACATTCTCCCAATCCTCTTCTGGATCTTGCGTGGAGCCCCAGATCGAGGGAGATTATCAGTGGTCTTGTATGTCTTCCATTTCCTAATAATTGCTCCCACAGTTGATTTCTTCAAACCAAGCTGCTTACCTATTGCAGATTCAGTCTTCCCAGCCTGGTGCAGGTCTACAATTTTGTTTCTGGTGTCCTTTGACAGCTCTTTGGTCTTGGCCATAGTAGAGTTTGGAGTGTGACTGTTTGAGGTTGTGGACAGGTGTCTTGTATACTGATAACAAGTTCAAACAGGTGCCATTAATACAGGTAACGAGTGGAGGAGAGAGGAGCCTCTTAAAGAAGAAGTTACAGGTCTGTGAGAGCCAGAAATCTTGCTTGTTTGTAGGTGACCAAATACTTATTTTCCACCATAATTTGCAAATAAATTCATAAAATATCCTACAATGTGATTTTCTGGATTTCTTTTCCTCCATTTGTCTGTCATAGTTGACGTGTACCTATGATGAAAATTACAGGCCTCTCTCATCTTTTTAAGTGGGAGAACTTGCACAATTGGTGGCTGACTAAATACTTTTTTCCCCCACTGTATATACAGCTGTGGAAAAAATTAAGAGACCACTGCAAAATGATCAGTTTCTCTGGTTTTACTATTTATAGGTATGTGTTTGGGTAAAAATAACATTTTTGTTTTATTCTATAAACTACTGACAACATTTCTCCCAAATTCCAAATAAAAATATTCTCATTTAGAGCATTTATTTGAAGAATATGACAACTGGTCAAAATAACAAAAAAGATGCAGTGTTGTCAGACCTCGAATAATGCAAATAAAATAAGTTAATATTCATTTTTAAACAACACAATACTAATGTTTTAACTTAGGAGGAGTTCAGAAGTCAATATTTGGTGGAATAACCCTGATTTTCAATCACAGCTTTCATGCGTCTTGGCATGCTCTCCACCAGTCTTTTACATTGATGTTGGGGGATTTATGCCACTCCTGGAGCAAAAATTTAAGCAGCTCGGCTTTGTTTAATGGCTTGTGACCATCCATTTTCCTCTTGATCACATTCCAGAAGTTTTCAATGGGGTTCAGGTCTGGAGATTGGGCTGGCCATGACAGGGTCTTGATCTGGTGGTCCTCCATCTACACCTTGATTGACCTGGCTGTGTGGCATGGCGCATTGTCCTGCTGGAAAAACCAATCCTCAGAGTTGGGGAACAATGTCAGAGCAAAAGGAAGCACGTTTTCTTCAAGGACAACCTTGTACATGGCTTGATTCATGCGTCCTTCACAAAGACAAATCTGCCTGATTCCTGCCTTGCTGAAGCACCCCCCAGATCATCACCGATCCTACACAAAATTTCACAGTGGGTGCGAGACACTGTGGCTTGTAGGCCTCTCCAGGTTTCTGTCTAACCATTAGACGACCAGGTGTTGGGCAAAGCTGAAAATTGGACTCATCAGAGAAGATTACTTTACTCCAGTCCCCTACGGTCCAATCCTTATGGTCTTTTGCAAACCTCAGCCTGGCTCTTCTTTGCTTCTCATTGATGAAGGGCTTTTTTCTAGCTTTGCACGACTTCAGCCCTGCCCCTAGGAGCCTGTTTCAAACCGTCCTCGCCGTGCACTTCACCCCAGCTGCCGTTTGCCATTCTTTTTGTAGGTCACTTGATGTCATCCTACGGTTGTTGAGTGACATTCAAATGAGTTGGTGGTCATCCCGGTCAGTAGAGAGTCGTTTTCGCCCTCTGCCGGACTGTAGCTTTGTTGTCCCCAATGTCTGCTGCTTGACCTTGTTCTTATGAACCGCCGTCTTTGACATTTTAAGGATGGAAGCAACCTGACGCTCACTGTATTCTCTATTGCAGGTTGATTTTCTGAATGGTTTGTTTGATAACACTTCATTTTAAGGGGTCCTTATTACAGTGTAATTATATGTGTTTAGTGTTTTGTTTATACTCAGCTGCATCTGATTCAGTAACAACTGTCAAATGGTTGTCATCTCTCGTGGACAGATCTGCTGGGTGTCCGAGATTACAAAGGTTGGAGGCTCAATAGGCTCTAAATACCTACCCGTGAATGCACTTTTCAAAATCTCCCAAAAAATGTTTTACTAGCACTTGCCCTACCATCTGGGTTAACTTGGTTGAGTTTACAGAAACAGATCATATATAGGTCATCCTCACTGACTGGGGTCTGGCATACGGGTGTAATTTACTTATAATGAATGTGTACATAAACCATTATGACAACCTGGACCTCCTTGCCAACCAAGTGGGAGGATAAACACAATAGTACACCACAGAGTACATGTAATATCTACAGTGTCTAAGTACTATGTAAATACTAGGTGTTTAAAAACAAACCAACAGGAAACAGTATTTGTAAACAGGATTTAGCTAGTTAAAATGAAGTGTCTCTTGAGGGGTACACACTTGTAATTATTGTGTACCTACATAGTACATTACCTACATGTATAGGTTATCAATGAGAAATTACCATTTACAGTACCTATTTACTAATCATTACCAAGTGAAAATACATATAAACAGAAGATGAGCTTCTAGTTAACTTTATTGCAACATGTAAAACAACCTTACATTTCTTACAAAATAATAACGATTTGTATTGTTAGATTAATCATATGATTAAACAAAGATTTAGGCCTACTCAATAACATAAAATAACTATTTTAGTGGTGATTCAAATCTGCAGCCTATAGTATGGTGAGTAGCCTAGGTAGCTAGGTAATTCAGAGAAAACATAAATGTATTCTCCCGTTTTAACATTAGAAGTAACAATGGAAATAACAATGGAAACATCTGTGTCTTCATCTGTTTCTTTCTTGTAAACATTTTGCCCATCCTGGAGTCTGAGAACTTGTGGGAATCTGTGGTAACATTAGAGAAGAAGAATGCAACGTTAGCAAAGACAATTAGCCTACTAGCTAGCTATCATCAGACTCAGAGACAGTATAGCTAGAAGCCTTCCTCTAATACCTCTGCTATCATAATTTCTATAATTTAGGGTTTAGGCCTATAGCTATGCCTAGCTACGTAGTTGTGTTATTCAACTAGCATTATACTAATACTGGTGCTTAATAAGCTAGGTAGTGTGTACATTGAAAAGGACCTAGCCTCAGTGGTGGAAAAAGTACCCAATTGTCATACTTGAGTAAAAGTAAAAATACATTAATAGAAAATGACTCAAGTAAAAGTCACCTAGTAAAATACTACTTGAGTCTAAAATTATTTGGTTTTAAATATACTTAAGTATCAAAATTAAAAGTATAAATAATTTCAAACTCTTTATATATATACACCCTACCGTTCAAAAGTTTGGGTTCACTTAGAAATGTCCTTGTTTTCAAAAGAAAAGCAATTTTTCTGTCCATTAAAATAACATCAAATTGATCAGAAATACAGTGTGGACATTGTTAATGTTGTAAATGGCTATTGTAGCTGGAAACGGCTGATTTTTAATGGAATATCTACATACGCATACAGAGGCCCATTATCAGCAACCACCAGTCCTGTGTTCCAATGGCACGTTGTGTTTGCTAATTGATCATTATGCAATTATGTTAGCACAGCTGAAAACTGTTGAAGTTTGAGGTGTTCGGATCACAAAGAAGAACATTTGTGAGAGGAGTGCTTGATGCCATCTGTCAAGCATGGTGGAGGCAATGTGATGGTCTGGGGGTGCTTTGGTGGTGGTGGTAAAGTGGGAGATTTGTACAGGGTTAAAGGGATCTTGAAGAAGGAAGGCTATCACACCATTTTGTAACGCCATGCCATACCCTGTGGACGGCACTTGATTGGAGCCAATTTCCTCCTACAACAGGACAATGACCCAAAGCACAGCTCCAAACTATGCAATAACTATTTAGGGACGAAGCAGTCAGCTGGTATTCTGTCTATAATGGAGTGGCCAGCACAGTCACCGGATCTGAACCCTATTCAGCTGTTGTGGGAGCAGCTTGACCGTAAGAAGTGCCCATCAAGCCAATCCAACTTGTGGGAGGTGCTTCAGGAAGCATGGGGTGAAATCTCTTCAGATTACCTCAACAAATTGACAACTAGAATGCCAAAGGTCTGCAAGGCTGTAATTGCTGCAAATGGAGGATTCTTTGACGAAAGCTGTTTGAAGGACACAATTATTATTTCAATTAAAAATCATTATTTCTAACCTTGTCAATCCCTACATTTCCTATTCATTTTGCTATATTTCCTATTCAAACTCATTTCATATATGTTTTCATGGAAAACAAGGACATTTCTAAGTGACACCAAACTTTTGAACGGTAGTGTATTTTTTGTTGTACTTTTTACCCCCTTTTCTCCCCAATTTCATGATATCCAATTGGTAGTTACAGTCTTGTCCCATCGCTGCAACTCCCGTACGGACTCGGGAGAGGCGAAGGTCGAGAGCCATGCGTACTCCGAAACACGACCCTGCCAAGCCGCACTGCTTCTTGACACACTGCTCGTTTAACCCGGAAGTAAACGTTTCGGAGGAAACACTGTACAACTGACGACCGTGTCAGCGTGCATGCACCCGGCCCGCCACAGGAGTCGCTAGAGTGCAATGGGACAAGGACATCCCGGCTGTCCAAACCCTCCCCTAACCCAGACGACGCTGGGCCAATTGTGCGTCGCCTCATGGGTCTCCCGGTCGCGGCCGGCTGCGACACAGCCCGGGATTGAACCCAGATCTGTAGTGACGCCTCAAGCACTGCGATGCGATGTGCTAATCACAACAATAAAACTCACTCACAATAAAACAAATCCACCTTTTTAAAGCAACACTAGGCTAGCTAGCTGGTAAACACTAACTAGCTACCTATGCTAAATCATCCAGCACAATTTCTGTCTCCAAAAAGCAAAACAAATTGCATTGAAAAACCTACATTCTCTCTCCTGTGTGGACAATTTTGTCTCGTCTACAACACTTTGCTTTTTCTTCTTCTTCTATGGTATATTGGCACCAGTACCCCTTGCAAGTCTTCCAATGTAAACTCCTAAATTTCTGCCGCAGCCACAATAATGTCCAGTTTCTTTGACTTCTTTGACACTTAAGCCGAACAGTTTAGAACTGTGGCAATGAACGCCACAAAATCCACCTTTTTAAAGCACAGGGTATCTTTTGACTGGCAGCAAACATTTACTAGGCCTACAGGCTGTGGTGCATCCACTACCATATCTTCAGTAGAGTCACTTGTTTTCTCAACTCTTTCAAATCGCCTCCGCATAGTAGATTAGATTGACCGCTCAAACCTTTGCCACCTCAATCTCCTTCACCCTTACAGGGCACTCCAGGAACTCTGGATCATGATCCCAAACCGAGTTGGACTGCCAGATGGTGAAGCGTGATTTATCACTCCAGAGAACATGTTCCCACTGTTCCAGAGTCCAATGGCGGCCAGCTTTACACCACTCCAGCCGTCGCTTGGCATTGCATATGGTGATCTTAGGCTTGTGAGCGGCTGCTCGGCCATGGAAACCACATTTCATGAAGCTCCCGACGAACAGTTCTTGTGCTGACATTGCTTCCAGAGGCAGTTTGGAACTCAGTAGTGAGTGTTGCAACCGAGGACAGACGATTTTTAAGTGCTACGTGCTTCAGCGCTCGGCGGTCCCGTTCTGTGAGCTTGTGTGGCCTACCACTTCGCGGCTGAGCCGTTGTTGCTCCTCAATAACAGCACTTACAGTTGGCAGCTCTAGCATAACAGAAATTTGACGAACTGACTTGTTGGAAAGGTGGCTTCCTATGACGGTGCCACGTTGAAAGTCACTGAGCTCTTCAGTAAGGCCATTCTATTGCCAATGTTTGTCTATGGAGATTGCATGGCTGTGTGCTCGATTTTATACACCTGTCCGCAACGGGTGTGCTGAAATAGCCGAATCCACTAATTTGAAGGGGTGTCCACATACTTTTGTATATATAGTGTAGACTGACCAGGTGAATCCAGGTGAAAGCTATTATCCCTTATTGATGTCACTTGTTAAATCCCCTTGAAATTAGTGTAGATGAAGGGGAGGAGACAGGTTAAAGAAGGATTTTTAAGCCTTGAGACGTAAAAATAAATGGGTAAGACCATTTATTTTGTGCTTTTGAATGGGGTATGGTAGTAGTAGGTGCCAGGCGCACCGGTTTGTGTCAACAACTGCAACGCTGCTGAGTTTTCACGCTCAACAGTTTCCCATGTGTATCAACAATGGTCCACCACACAAAGGACATCCAGCCAACTTGGGCAAGCATCCCTGTGGAACGCCTTCCACATCTTGTAGAGGCCATGCCCTGACGAATTGAGGCTGTTCTGGGGGGGGTATTTTTGTTGTCTCCGCCTTATTGTAGGCTATATCAAGGTGGCGTATGAACTAATAGGTTATAGAGCAAACAACGCAATTATCACAACATACATTTTTACATTTTAGTAATTTAGCAGACACTCTTATCCAGAGCGACTTACAGTTAGTGAGTGCATACATTTTCATACTGGCCCTCCGTGGGAAACTAACCCACAACCCTGGCGTTGCAAGCGCCATGCTCTACCAACTGAGCTACAGGGGGACTCCATAGGTTGTAATTTGGTTTTTTACTGGCTTGGCTTCCCCAGTGATTTTACCCACACACCGCTACTGCAACCACTTCCGCAACCTTCCTTTTTCCTGCTTAAACACTTGGTTTCTTTCGCAGCTCTTATGTCTAGATTTTGCACACAACCTTTGTCTCAATCCCGGTTATTTGCACACTTTCATGTCAGTGTAAACACAAATTGAGGTCTTCCTTATTTAGAGCACGTTGCACAGATGGGCAGATCTTGACATGATGCCTTAATTCCTGTGATATATAGAGTGCCTTCAGAAAGTATTCAGACCCCTTTACCTTTTCCATATTTTGTTACGTTACAGCCTTATTCTAAAATTGATTTTTCCCTCATCAATCTACACACAATATCCCATAATGACAAAGCAAAAACAGGTTTTTAGAAAATGGTGTTAATTTATTAATAATAAAAACGTAAATATCACATTTACATAAGTATTCAGACCCTTTACTCAGTACTTTGCTACAAGCTTGGCACACCTGTATTTGGGGAGTTTCTCCCATTCTTCTCTACAGATGCTCTCAAGCTCTGTCAGGTTGGATGGGGAGCGTTGCTGCACAGCTATTTTCAGGACTCTCCAGAGATGTTCGATCGGGTTCAAGTCCGGGCTCTGGCTGGGCCACTCAAGGACATTCAGAGACTTGTCCCGAAGCAACTCCTGCGTTGTCATGGCTGTGTGCTTAGGGTCGTTGTCGTGTTGGAAGGTGAACCTTCGCCCCAGTCTGAGGTCCTGAGCGCTCTGGAGCAGGTTTTCATCAAGGATCTCTCTGAACTTTGCTCTGTTCATCTTTCCCTCGATCCTGACTAGTCTCCCAGTCCCTGCCGCTGAAAAACATCCCCACAGCATGATGCTGCTACCATCATGCTTCACCATAGGGATGGTGCCAGGTTTCCTCCAGATGTGACGCTTGGCATTCAGGCCAAAGAGCTCAATCTTGGTTTCATCAGACCAGAGAATCTTGTTTCTCATGGTCTGAGAGTCTTTAGGTGCCTTTTGGCAAACTCCAAGCGGGCTGTCATGTGCCTTTTACTGAGGAGTGGCTTCCGTCTGGCCACTCTACCATAAAGGCCTGATTGGTGGAGTGCTGCAGAGATGGTTGTCCTTCTAGAAGCTTCTCCCATCTCCACAGAGGAACACTAGAGCTCTGTCAGAGTGACCATCGGGTTCTTGGTCAGCCCCCTTACCAAGGCCCTTCTCCACCGATTGATCAGTTTGGCCGGGCGGCCAGCACTAGGAAGAGTCTTGGTGGTTCCAAACTTCTTCCATTTAAGAATGATGGAGGCCACTGTGTTCTTGGGGACATTCAAAGCTGCATAAATGTTTTGGTACCCTTCCCCAGATCTGTACCTAGACACAATCCTGTCTCTGCGCTCTACGGACAATTCCTTCGACCTCATGGCTTAGTTTTTGCTCTGACATGCACTGTCAACTGTGGGACCTTATATAGACAGGTGTGTGCTTTTCCAAATCATGTCCAATCAATTGAATTTACCACAGGTGGACTCCAATCAAGTTGTAGAAACATCTCAAGGATGCTCAATGTAAACAGGATGCACCTGAGCTCAACTTTGAGTCTCATAGCAAAGGGTCTGAATACTTATGTAAAAAATGTATCTGTTTTTTATTTTAATACATTTGCAAAGATTTCTAACAAACCTGTTTTTGCTTTGTCATTATAGGGTATTGTGTGTAGATTGCTAGGAAATAAATAATATTTAATCCATTTTAGAATAAGGCTGTAACGTAACAAAATGTCAAAAGTTTGGACACACCTACTCATTCAAGGGTTTTTCTTTATTTTTACATTGTAGAATAATAGTGAAAACATAAACTATGAAATAACACATATGGAATCATGTAGTAAACAAAAAAGTGTTAAACAGATCACAAAATATTTTAGATTTTAGATTCTTCAAATTGCCACCCTTTGCCTTGATGACAGCTTAGCACACTCTTGGCATTCTCTCAACCAGCTTCACCTGGAATGCTTTTCCAACAGTCTTGAAGGAGTTCACACATATGGTGAGTACTTGTTGGCTGCTTTTCCATCACTCTGCGGTCCGACTCATCCAAAACCATCTCAATTGGCCCCGTGTAGCTCTGTTGGTAGAGCATGGCGCTTGCAACGCCAGGGTTGTGGGTTCGTGTCCCACGGGGGGCCAGTATGAAAAAATGTATGCACTCACTAACTGTAAGTCGCTCTGGATAAGAGCGTCTGCTAAACAACTAAAATGTTTTTTTTAATGTAAATTGGGTTGAGGTCGGGTGATTGTGGAGGCCAGGTTATCTGATGCAGCACTCCATCACACTCCGTCTTGGTAAAATAGCCCTTACACAGCCTGGAGGTGTGTTGGGTCATTGTCCTGTTGAAAAACAAATGATAGTCCCACTAAGCCCAAACCAGATGGGATGGCGTATCGCTGCAGAATGCTGTGGTAGCCATGCTGGTTAAGTGTGCCATGAATTCTAAATAAATCACAGACAGACAGTGTCACCAGCAAAGCACCATAACACCTCCTCCTCCATGCTTTACGGTGGGAAATACACATGCGGAGATCATCTGGCATTTCTTGGCCCAAACAAGTCTCTTCTTCTTATTGGTGTCATTTAGTAGTGGTTTCTTTGCAGCAATTCGACCATGAAGGCCTGATTCATGAAGTCTCCTCTGAACAGTTGTTGTTGAGATGTGCCTGTTACTTGAACTCTGTGAAGCATTTATTTGGGCTGCAATTTCTAAGGCTGGTAACTCTAATGAACTTATCCTCTGCAGCAGAGGTAACTCTGGGTCTTCCTTTCCTGTGGTGTGTAAGGTTCTGTTTTTATTTTCTTAGTTCACCTTGTGTTCTTCAACGTAGCCGTCTTTCATTTTTGTTCATGGATTTCATCTGTGTTAGTTACTCACCTGGTCTCATCAGCTCCTTATTTAGTTCAGTTCTGTCTGTTTGTGCCTTGTGAGGTATTGTTCATTTTGACTACTAAGCCTTTTCCTAGCTTGTTTGTGAGAACCAGTTTTAGCCTTCAGTCCTAGTTTTGTTTCACCTGCCTGTTTGCCTACCTGTGTATGATCATTGCCTGCCTGTGACCACGATTCCTGCCTTCTGCGAAGGCGTAATAAACACCTGCCGTGCTCTGCGCGTGAATCTACACCCTTTTCTCCCTGAGTATTCATTACAACTACTTCTCAGATAGAGTTCAATGTGTCAAATCGGAGGGCCTGTTGTCTGGACCTCTGGCAGTCTCTATGGGGGTGCCACAGGGTTCAATTCTCGAGCCGACTCTATTCTCTGTGTATATCAATGATGTCGCTCTTGCTGCTGGTGACTCTAAGATCCACCTCTACGCAGACGACACCATTTTGTATACATCTGGCCCTTCATTGGACACTGTGTTAACAAACCTCCAAACGAGCTTCAATGCCATACAACACTCCTTCCGTGGCCTCCAACTGCTCTTAAACGCTAGTAAAACTAAATGCATGCTCTTCAATCGAACGCTGCTTGCACCTGCCCGCCCGACTAGAATCACTACTCTCGGCGGGTCTGATTTAGAATATGTGGACAACTACAAATACCTAAGTGTCTGGTTAGACCGTAAACTATCCTTCCAGACTCACATTAAGCATCTCCAATCCAAAGTTAAATCTAGAATCGGCTTCCTATTTCGCAACAAAGCCTCCTTCACTCATGCTGCTAAACATGCCCTCGTAAAACTGACTATCCTACCATTTACATTTTACATTTACGTCATTTAGCAGACGCTCTTATCCAGAGCGACTTACAAATTGACTTTGCGACTACCGATCCTTGACTTCGGCGATGTCATTTACAAAATAGCTTCCAACACTCTACTCAGCAAATTGGATGTAGTCTATCACAGCGCCATCCGTTTTGTCACCAAAGCCCCATATACTACCCACCATTGTGACCTGTACGCTCTCGTTGGCTGGCCCTCACTACATATTCGTCACCATAGCAACACCCACCCGTAGTATCCGTTCCAGCAGGTATATCTCACTGGTCATCCCCAAAGCCAACACCTCCTTTGGCCGCCATTCCTTCCAGTTCTCTGCTGCAAATGACTGGAACGAACTGCAAAAATCTCTGAAGCTGGAGTCACTTATCTCCCTCACTAACTTTAAGCATCAGTTATCAGAGCTGCTTACCGATCACTGCACCTGTACACAGCCCATCTGTAATTAGCCCACCCAACTACCTCATCCCCATATTGTTATTTACATTGTTATTTATTTTGCTCATTTGCACCCCAGTATCTCTATTTGCACATCATCTTCTGCACATATATTACTCCAGTGTTAATACTAAATTGTAATTATTTTGCACTATGGCCTATTTATTGCCTTACCTCCATAACTTTTGCACACACTGTATATAGATTTTCTATTGTGTTATTGACTGTACGTTTTGTTTATTCCATATGTAACTCTGTGTTGTTGTTGTTTTTAACGCACCGCTTTGCTTTATCTTGGCCAGGTCGCAGTTGTAAATGAGAACTTGTTCTCAACTGGCTTACCTGGTTAAATAAAGGTGAAATAAAAATAAAGAAAACATGGCGGTCCTCATGAGAGCCAGTTTTATCATAGCGCTTGATGGTTTTCGCGACTTGAAATGTTCCGTATTGACTGACCTTCATGTCTTAAAGTAATGATGGACTGTCGTTTCTCTTTGCTTATTTGAGCTGTCCTGGACTTTATCTTTTACCAAATCTTCTGTATACCACCCCTAACTTGTCACAACACAAACTATCTCCACCTTCATTTCATGATATTCTGTATAGAAAAAAGGAGCAATGGAATGTGAGTTCCTTTAAATGCAGCAGTATTATCATTTGAAATTATTTCAAATCGTGTTATGTTGAATTTGTAATCCATCAACAAGACATTTTCTAGCCTTCACAAAATATTTGTCTCTCGTGCTTTTGTTTTAAATGGAGGATGAGTCTGAAGTGTGTGAGTGTATGCTCTCTTCACTCTCAGTCCCAACTAATTATTTGAGAGTTAGAATATCTTTCAGATGCCTATATTATTATATATTATTATTACTTAGCGAGGTAATTATTGATTGATTACTCTTCCAAAATGTATCCAAAGTCAACAGAATCAGTATAAGGGAATGATAGTGTAAATATAGTATGTTAGCAAAGGCTCTTGCTGTACCCAAAATAGACCACATGACAACCCTTGTTTACCTATTTTTAAGACCCTTGGCGTACAGTGTGTCACACCCAGAGGAAATTAAATGTCAGACATGTGTTATCACATTTATCATCACAGCTACCCTCTCAAAAAAGGATTCGCTACACTGACCACCAGTGTTAATTGCCTCATGGCCAACATAGATCACTTTCTCTCTCCATACAATGTTCTCTGAGTCCCTTTCACTGAATGACCGAAGTAATTGTTGTCGTTGTTCTGCCTTGGACATGACCGGTGCAATACTATGGGAATGGTAGTGCATTACCAATTGTCTTCATCTTACACGTCATTCAGCATGTGAGTGGCGGCTTGATTGATGTGGTTGATTTATATGGCAGTGATTTATTTGAGCTTTTTAGACATTATAAACTTAAGTTAGAAGTTATTTTAGATTTCATAGCCTTGTTTATTCAAAAAAGTTTATAAGGCCAACGTTATGAGGGAAACTGTATCACATATCTGAGACAGGTTAAAGTTCACTATACAAAGTAAACAAAAAAGTTATATGGACAAACAGCAGAAATTATAATAGTACAATTCAATTAATGAATCAGATTTATTGTGAAATGTATCTATATTGTCTACATCAACCAGTCATGTCAAGATGGCATAGATGACTATATAAAACTTCTAGTTTTTAAGCAAAGATCAAGTAAATGCAATTCAATTTGAATCATTTATAGGGATATCAAAACATTTTCTGTGAGGCACATTTAAAAATGTTTAGGAAGAGTGTTGTCTTGCGCTCTTATTTTCAGAGAGATAAAACAAAGGAGTAGTGGCAATATAACGTTTTCAGAACAAATACTATCATCACTCATCTGCAGTCAGTTAACACACAAAAAACACTTGATACAAATTGTATCCTTAAACAGTGTCTTTATATTGCAAGTGCAACAGTTCCCCATTTACCGCAATGCCATCCAATCATTGAGGTTGTCACAAGGAGTTGTCAAGAAGTTTCTGGTCATAGATTAGAACCTGATACATTCATCAGTTTCCAAGTAACACAATCCACAGCTACCCAGCCTAGCTTTGCTGCTCTCTCCTCTCAGGCGCCACCGTCTTAAGATGTGGAGCGAGCCATTCAAATTGAATAAAAGTGGATGATATCAAATGACTGATGCTCTCTAGCCAGAACGAACAGAACAAGCCAATCCTTTTTTTGGTGCTGGTGTCATTGGGGTAGTGGTGGTCGGGGGGATGGGTAGAATAAGGCTAAGGTGGGAGGCCCCTAATGCAGAGCTAAGCACTACTACAGCCCTGCTATAGGTCGCCTCTACACAGAATGTCATCAGACGTAACAAAAGGAAATAACGTTATGTTTCCCCCTGCCTTCCAAACTCTTCTCAAAAAAGGCCAGATGACACGAAGATCTTATGTTGTCCGCTCTTAAATAAAGCTTAGCTGGGGGCGCGGGACAGGGGAGTCTTTCATCGGCACCACATCCACCACGACAGGACTATACAGTACATCCTGTGACATTGAGGCTCTTTGGGAGAAGAAGCTTCATACCCACAGAAGGTTGGTTTTAATAATCTATGCATGCTGTTCCACTTATTATTCCAGCTGGTTGGAACTCATTGTCTCATCACTCATACCTGACTACATTAGCTACTATATTTTGACAAATATATGTTCAAGATGAAAAATGTATTACTGTCAAGAATAAACATAATTGACATTGATTCTATGAGACATTGAGAAATGTGAGACATTGCGTAGCTTTTTCAAACCAGAATCAAATCTAACAGAATTTAATTGAGTCCATGGTAACTAATTAGATATTGTGTATTTTCTTCTAGGAAATGAATGTGGCTCTTATTCATGATAAGCTTTTTATAAAAGATCTCTGGGAACAAAAAATTGCTAAACACGACCAACGGACAGAAACTGAAGACATGAGGAAGAATAATAGTGCTCTCACCAAGTAAGTATTGTTGGACATTCTGGAGGGATACACTACTGTGCTATAAGAATACTGCACAGGATATGATGAAAGGGTACTCAAGGGAAACAAAGGTCTATTTATTTATCTTTTTGCAAAACTTTTTTTCGTCATATTTGGCATTAGGAATATATCCTGCTATGAGTAAGAAACGTCCTCAATTTAGGCTATATCACTTCGGATGCATGTGCTACATGTAACAGACCATGATTTCATTATGAGCAATATGTTTTCGCTAAGGGCATCTCAGGACAACTCACACTGGCAATCACATTCAAATACTTGTCCATTTGAATCTCTAATCACTAAAGCAAAAGCGTACTCTAATATCTCATGACCCCGTGGCTAGTCCATGTAATAATGTGTATATCCCTGAACTGAGAAGGACTGGAAAAACTTTAGGGAATCCGATACGATAATCAGAGAGTGTTGAGTGATATTAGGGGATGCCATATTCCATGCTTAGCTGTCCTACAATAGCCTGTGCTCCTTTAAGGTTAGAGGATTATCAGACACAGCAGTGTCACAGCAGTGTCACAGCAGCAACAAATGCAATAAGCCAAGTAGATGTGAGGAAGGTGGTAGAGCCATCCTCACAATACTGGGCACAAGAGCCTGGTGTCACAGATAATAAACCCATTGGAATTCCCGGAGGAATTGTAGGATACATTTTGCCTGGATGCCCGTCTGTTTCACCTCTCTTGCCAATGGAGTAGGCAAAAGCAGAAACAGATCTGTAACCAGGCTGGAAGAAATCCATTGTCCTAACAATACACATACTATTAAGTAGCCTAAAGCAATATTGGAAACGTATGGCTTATGGAATGTCTGACTTTTAAACAATTATAATACTTTGTGTTTACATAGGCTGCGAGACGAATGGCAACGAAGGCTTGAGAGTCGAACAAAACATCTGAAGAAATTAAATGACGAACTTCTGAGGAGGAGCAAACCTGCCAAACAGGCAGATGACACATAATGGAATGTTGCATTTGTCCCCTCTGTTCTCGTGAAGAGTGATGTGTTTTCTGATATCAATAAAAAACATGTTTTATCGTGGTCACTGTTTTGTCTCACACTGAGGGAAGATTCACTATTGACCATACATTTTAGTCCAGCAGTATCTATACTTAAATTTAAGGCTTACACATAGGCATAAGTGAACGACGTGTACACACTTGCAGTTAAAACGGGTCGAAGAGTGTTGGAAACTGACCCTAAGAGTTCCATTTTCTCAAGTGTATTCTATTATTACTGTAAAAGGACTACAGAAGTCAACTAAATAAATTGTGCCATTGAACAATGACACTATTGCTATGAATCTAGGCAGTTTTACTGAGATCATGTATAAAAAAAATATCAAAATAAATGTTTGGAACAGATTACGTTGGAAAATATGGCAAATGATTTTGTAAGTTGATTTATTTCATTTGGAACATTCTCAGTATCCCAAGCAGTCGGTGAAGGCGTGTAGGTATTTATCACTTTATAAACTATAGGCTAGTGGCTATGAGTAGATATTTTTAAATACTAAGGCCTAAGACACTTATGCTGATATATTTGTGATACCTCCTCAGGAGCAGCAGAAGCATCACCCAGCTGGGTGCTACACTGTTGTCTGTGGAGGATTAGGACATTCAGAGGAAGTATGGGGGAATGAATGTCCGAGATGGCAAGGTGCCCTGAAGAAGACCTCCTGGCCTGTCTGTCAGTTATAGGGACCACAATGGAAATAAGTCTCTGACTTTTGTGATATCCCTGTCATGTTTTTAAAATGTATGTACTGTGTATATGTGTTCTACATATTAACTGGCAAATAAAAATAGATCTATCTACCTCGCTCTCTTCCAATGAAATTGTCAGCCACTTGTTTGGGTAGACATTTTAGCCACTCTAAAATGTGCAGTTTTGTCACACAACACAATGCCACAGATGTCTCAAGTTTTGAGGGAGCGTGCAATTGGCATGCTGACTGCAGGAATGTCCACCAGAGCTGTTGCCAGAGAATTTAATGTTAACTTCTCTACCATAAGCCACCTCCAAAGTTGTTTTAGAGAATTTGGCAGTACGTCCAACTGGCCTCACAATCGCAGACCACGTGTAACCACGCCAGCCCAGGACTGCCACGTCCAGCTTCTTCACCAGCGGGATCGTCTGTAATAAAGCCCATTTGTGGGGAAAAACTCAGCCTATGCCCTCCCAGGCCCACCCGTGGCTGCACCCTTGCCCAGTCATGTGGGCCTATTGAATTTATTAAAATGTTCTGATCTCTTTATATGAACTGTAACTCAGTCAAATCTTTGAAATTGTTGAGTGTTGCGTTTCTATTTTTGTTCAGTGTAGTTAGAATAACTTGTCAGAGCACTACTACTGTGACATATTCACACAATGAATAGCCTAAAATATTGGAATATCTCAGCTGTTAGCTGTTACTGTACAGACCACTTGTCAGTCAGTAGAGTAGTCATAGGCAATTTTGCATACTGGTATTATTTTCCAAGACCAATGTTAGTTGTCCATCTTTCAACATCACTATATGGAAAATCAACAATTTGTCATGTACTAACATTTTCAATTACAAAATGGTCAACATAAAAGGTTTATAACACAAGGAGATAATTGAAATTAAGCACCACTTGAGGGTATAAGGCTCCCCAAACGCTCCGGACATGCAGCCGTTTGCACCCAACAGGTGGTCTGAAGGGCATTCATTATCATGTCATGTGTACTCTCTCTGGTAGGCAAAGGTCTGACTGACAGCAGTGGCACAATGTGTTTACTGCCCTGTCAAACTACAGACTGTATGTCACCATATCACACTCAAAATATTGATTCCTGGTGCCAGTGCTGAAAGATGTTGTCATGAGCGCAGAACATGATTCACTGCCACTCAGCAATAGCTCAGGTTCTCACCCTGTGTATCTTGTATAGTATGAGAGGCAAAGTCTAGACCCACAGTGATAATGAAAAGTCTCAACTCAACATAGCAAAATACTCCCATACTTAATGTGATGTGGTTTCAGTAGGTAAAATATTGAAGGCAAAGTCAGCGATGCACAAAGTGAACAGCTATATACGGCCAACTTATCGCGTCAGGGAGCTTAGTGGTTAAGAGTGTTGTGCCAGTAACCGAAAGGTCGCTGGTTCTAATCCCCGGGCCGACTAGGTGAAAAATCTGTCGATGTGCCTTTGAGCAAGGCACTTAACCCTAATTGTTCCTGTAAGTCGCTCTGGATAAGAGTGTCCGCTAAATGACTAAAATGTAAATGTAATATCGCTGAGTCTCAGTTTAAAGTAAGCTGTAACGGTTGGAGAGTTTGACCTCTATTAAAGAGTTGAAACCTTAAACATCACCACTCAAAGTACAATTTTATTTATACATCAATACACCACCAGGACCCAGGGCCATAGGCACGTGTTCCAAATGGGACATTATTTGTCTTTTTACCAAAACATAGTACTTGACTTCGGAATTGAGTACCAGCACCTCAAATTTTATTCTGCTTGAGTTCCTCCACCTCCTATAGAATAGTAGCTCAAAAGTATTGCTGCACCTAAATATAAACGTTACCGACACCCAAAATGAGTACCGGCACCTATTTCAGTCCAATCAAGCACTGGCCTAAACATGCATACACCATCAGATAGAATTCATAGCAAGCAGTAGGACGGGGGTGGGAAAGGGAATACAAATATAAACGCAACATGCAACAATTTCAACGATTTTACTGAGTTACAGTTCATATAAGAAAATCAGTCAATTTAAATAAATTCATTAGGCCCTAATCTATGGATTTCACATTACTGGGCAGATGTGCAGCCATGGGTGGGCCTGGGAGGGCATAGACCCACCCACTTGGAAGCCAGGCCCACCCACTGGGGAGCCAGGTCCAGCCAATCAGACAGAAATACACCCCCACCCCTAAAGACGATCCCACAGGTGAAGAAGCCGGATGTGGTCTGCGGTTGTGAGGCCGGTTGGACGTACTGCCAAATTCTCTAAAACGACATTGGAGGCAGCTTATGGTAGAGAAATGGCAACAGCTCTGGTGGACATTCCTGTAGTCAGCAGGCCAATTGCACGCTCCCTCAAAACTGGAGATATCTGTGGCATTGTGTTGTGTGACAAAACTGCACATTTTATAGTGGCCTTTTATTGTCCCCAGCACAAGGTGCACCTGTGTAATGATAATGCTGTTTAATCAGCTTCTTGATAATCCATCCACCTGACAGGTATGGCATATGTTGGCAAATGAGAAATGCTCACTAAATGCTCACTGTAAACACATTTGTGCACAACATTTTAGAGAAATAAACTTTTGGGTGTATGGAAAATTTCTGGGATTTATTTATTTCTGCTCATGAAACATGGGACCATCACTTTACATGTTGAGTTAATATTATATAATAAATGTTATTTTGCCTTTCAGGACAGTCAAGAACATCATACATTAAAAGTAGGCCTACATAAAATCTACTGCTGTACATAAAATCAATTTAATGTAGGCCTATGTAATGAAATTCAGCTATGGTTGATTATTTACCACTGGCACTGTTATTTATTTTTAAACACACCGTGTATAGAAGAGTTATTTGATATCAGTGATTACGCTACGAAGGGCCTCCAGTCCCCCTCTATATCAATCACTGATTGTACCGATCTAATCAAGGGCCTTAAAGACAGTTTCAGTACATTCACAGACAATTCTAAAGGTGATTTCAATAAAATCATTAAGCTTAAAGATGATTTGATGGCACATTTTTTTATCCACAACTGGGATGTTAGCTACCAGTTGCATCAAAGCTGGGACCGAGAGACTGAAAAACAGCTTCTATCTCCAGGCCATCACTGTTAAATAGTCACCACTAGCCGGCCTCCGCCCAGTATCCTGCCTTGAATTTAGACACTGTTACTAGCCGTACTCAACCCTGCACCTTAGAGACTTCTGCCCTATGTACATAGTCATTGAACACTGCAGATACAGTGCATTCGGAAAGTAATCAGACCCCTTCCCTTTTTACACATTTTGTTACATTACAGCCTTATTCTAAAATTGATTAAATACATTTTTATCTCATCAATCTATACACAATACCCCATAATGACGAAGCGAAAATAGGTTTTCAGAAATGTTTGCAAATGCTCCGGTACATCCTGTTTCCATTGATCATGCTTGAGATGTTTCTACAACTTGATTGGAGTCCACCTGTGGTAAATTCAAATGATTGGACATGATTTGGAAAGGCACACACCTGTCTATATAAGGTTCCACAGAGCAAAAACCAAGCCATGAGATCGAAGGAATTGTCCGTAGAGCTCCGTTAGAGGATTGTGTCGAGGCACAGATCTGTTTGGAATCTGATTGATTGATTACTTCTGTGGACAGGTGTCTTTTATACAGGTAACAAGCTGAGATTAGAAGCACTCCCTTTAAGAGTGTGCTCCTAATCTCAGCTCGTTACCTGTATAAAAGACACCTGGGAGCCAGAAATCTTTCTGATTGAGAGGGGGTCAAATACTTATTTCCCTCATTAAAATGCAAATCAATTTATAACATTTTTTACATGCGCTTTTCTTGATTTTTTTATTGTTATTCTGTCTCTCACTGTTCAAATAAACCTACCATTCAAATTATAGACTGATCATGTCTTTGTCAGTGGGCAAACTTACAAAATCAGCAGGGGATCAAATACTTTTTTCCCTCACTGTATATATATATATATATATATATATATATATATATATATATATATATATGAGGTTAGAGCATTGGAAATGCTTTTGGCGGTTGACATGCTTCTGTTTTGTGGGTGGCACTGTGTGCTGTTTTCGATGGATGGGTCCTGGCCTCTTGGGGGCCTAGGGATCCGGGGGGACGGGGGTGGTATGCCGATCACTGGGATGACGGCCCAACTTGGGCTGGGGAGGGGTTTTAGCGGGGGAATAGTGGAGAAGAATTGGAGTGTTACTTAGTAGCAATGCAAATATCATGGTACAGCTATATGGACACTCAATCACTATGGTATTTTCTATTGGTAAATTTACAAACATATATAATGACAAATAGATTTGAAACTTGTATCTCATTATGGTAAGTGGTGAAATAAGTATAGCCAGTTATAATTGTAATGGCTTAGCAGATAATAACAAAAGAAGAACAATATTTACATGGCTCAAAGAGAAAGGAATATAATATCTATTGTTTACAGGAAACTCATTCAACAATTCTAGATGAAGTTCCGAATGTGCAAATTGTCCAAACAGATCCGCAAGGTAGATGGATTATTTTAAATATGTTATTGGACCATAAACAGATATGGCTCATTAACCTTTACGGACCAAATAATGATGATCCACACTTCTTTGACAATATATATAATAAATAATCAACCCTGCAAGAAATACAAGACTCTATTATTATGGTGGGAGATTATAATACCGTTTTAAATAGCTCAATGGACCGTAAAGGAAATTACACTACAAACTATCACCCTCATGCTCTTAAGGAAATCGTGAATGTCATGGATACATTATAACTAGTAGACATATGGAGGCTTAAATATCCTGATCTTGACTTCTTTCTTATGTCATTCTCGTTGGCACCAAAAGTTTAAAAAGTGGACAGAATGCGGTCGGACCATCATATAATTGGCATATACATTACTCTTACTGAATTTCCACGTGGGTGAGGATATTGGAAATTTAATCAAAGCCTATTGGATGATAACTGGAATTTATAACTGATTTTTTCCGACATAATATAGGTACAGCAAATCCCCTTATTGTGTGGGACACTTTTAAATGTGCCTTTAGAGGCCATGCAATTCAGTACTCATCTCGAAAACAAAAGCAATTTAGGTCAAAAGAGCATCCTAACAAAGGAAATAGAAGGTCTAACAGAACAGATAGATAGCAATAAAAACTGTAACATAGAGGCTCAGAATATATTAGAAGAATTCTAGCAAAATGTATAGCGCATAGAATTAAAAAGATATTGTTATATTATATATTATATATTATATTCATTCTAATCAGACAGGTTTTTAACATGGACAATATCATTACATTACATTGGATACATTGGAGATAATATAAGGCAAGTACTGGAAACAATAGAACACTATGAAAAATCAGGGAAACCAGGCCTGCTATTCATAGCAGACTTTGAAAAGGCATTTGATAAAGTATGACTGGGGTTTATATATAAATGCCTGGAGCATTTCAATTTTGGAGAATCTCTTATAAAATGGGTTAAAATCATGTACAGTAACCCTAGGTGTAAAATAGTAAATAATGGCTATTTCTCTGAAAGTTTTAAACTATCGGCATATCTATTTATTATGGCTATCGAAATGTTAGCTATTAAAATCAGATCCAACAATAATATCAAAGGATTAGAAATCCAGGGCTTAAAAACAAAGGTGTCATTGTACGCTGATGATTCATGTTTTCTTTTAAATCCACAATTTGAATCCCCCCACAGCCTCATAGAGGATCTATATACATTTTCTAACATATCTGGATTACAATCAAATTATGATAAATATACTATATTACGTATTGGATCACAAAAAAATACAAATAAAATATAGTTTACAAATAAAATGGTCTGATGGTGATGTGGATATTCTCAGAATACATATCCCAAATGAAATAAATGAACTCTCTCCAATAAATCTTAATAGAAAGTTAGCAAAAATAGATAAGATCTTGCTATCATGGAAAGGTAAATACCTGTCAATTTGTGGAAAAATCATCCTGATTAAGGCTTTACTATTATACCAGTTTACCTATTTACTTATGGTCTTGCCTACGCCTAGCGAACAGTTTTTTAAATGATATGAGAAAAAAAGATTCCATTTTATTTGGAACGGCAAGCCAGACAAAATTAAACGCGCCTATTTATATAATGAATATGAAGTCGGAGGACAGAAATTATTAAATATTAAAGCATTAGACCTATCACTAACAGCCTCAGTCATACAAAAGTTATACTTAAATCCGAACTGCTTTTCTAGCAAATTAGCTCACCCAATGTTCAAGACTGGCCTTTTTTCCTTTATTCAGATTACAACCTCTCACTTTCAGTTATTTGAAAAGGAAATCATCTCCCAAATATCACTATTTCCAATACGAGCCATAAAAAGTTGGTTGCAATTTCAATTTAATCCTCCAGAAATGACAGAACAAATAATGCAACAAATATTGTTGTTAAACTCAAA
The DNA here is from genome assembly GCF_964263955.1 of Coregonus lavaretus. Lineage (NCBI taxonomy): Eukaryota > Metazoa > Chordata > Actinopteri > Salmoniformes > Salmonidae > Coregonus > Coregonus lavaretus. The sequence goes on along the minus strand of NC_140001.1, from coordinate 46,194,949 downwards.
TATACTAATTGATAAAAATGTTTTAAAAAAGGTATAATCTTCGTAAATGATATCATAGGAGTGGAGTTATGTCGCACATGCAGCTAACAAAAACATTTTGAAATGTCTGCTCTATCCACAATTACAACCAAATAATTGTAGCATTACCGCAAAAATGGAAGAGGAAAGTGGAAGGGGGAAAAAGTAAGGCACTTGTCTGTCGGCCCTGCATTAAAGAACATAATTGGTTAAAGAAAACTGTGATAAATAAAAAAGTATACCAGTTTCATTTAAGGACCAAAGGATTGACAGCCGTCCCATTTAGATTGCAAAACAGTTGGGAAGAGATTTTTGACATACAGATTCTATGGCATAGGGTTATGAACTCATACGCAAAATGACGCCGGATTCCAAACTTAGAATTTTTTTATTTAAATTATTATACAAAATTCTTGCTACCAATAGAATGTTATTTATATGGGGGATACAATCTTCCCAGCTCTGCAGATTTTGCTGCGAAGAGACAGAACATTTGTTTTGATGGTACTGTCCATTTGTAGCTTGTTTTTGGACACAGGTCCAGGAATGGCTAAAGGATTCAAGTATTTACCTGGAGCTAACCCTGCAGATAGCACTATTGGGTGATCTGAAAAGTCATAGTCAATCGATCAATAATATAATAATACTTTTAGCAAAAATGTTTATTTTCAATTTACAATCTGTAGAAACAATGAGAATAGAAGGGTACAGAACTTTTGTAAAACATCACAGAACAGTTAAAAAATATATGGCAAATAGAAATCCAATATGGATGGTGTTAAGAGATAGATGGGTGGTGTTGAATGGACTAATAACAACTAACAACAACTAATAACAACAAGATAACTAATGTAAAGCATACTGTGTCCATAATAAGTATATACAGTGAGGGAAAAAAGTATTTGATCCCCTGCTGATTTTGTACGTTTGCCCACTGACAAAGACATGATCAATCTATAATTGTAATGGTAGGATTATTTGAATTGTGAGATACAGAATAACAACAAAATAATCTAGAAAAACGCATGTCAAAAATGTAAAAAATTTATTTGCATTTTAATGAGGGAAATAAGTATTTGACCCTCTGTAAAACATGACTTAGTACTTGATGGCAAAAACCTTGTTGGCAATCACAGAGGTCAGACGTTTTTTGTAGTTGGCCACCAGGTTTGCACACATATCAGGAGGGATTTTGTTCCACTCCTCTTTGCAGATCTTCTCCAAGTCATTAAGGTTTCGAGGCTGACGTTTGGCAACTCGAACCTTCAGCTCCCTCCACAGATTTTCTATGGGATTAAGGTCTGGCTAGGCCACTCCAGGACCTTAATGTGCTTCTTCTTGAGCCACTCCTTTGTTGCCTTGGCCGTGTGTTTTGGGTCATTGTCATGCTGGAATACCCATCCACGACCCATTTTCAATGCCCTGGCTGAGGGAAGGAGGTTCTCACCCAAGATTTGACGGTACATGGCCCCGTCGATCTTCCCTTTTATGCGGTGAAGTTGTCCTGTCCCCTTAGCAGAAAAACACCCCCAAAGCATAATGTTTCCACCTCCATGTTTAACGGTGGGGATGGTTGTAACACTCTGGCTCCGGGATTTTTGTATTTGAGCCAGGGTGTATTGTGTTTTGTTGGGTTTTGGGTGATTTTCTATGTTTGCATTTCTGTCACGTTTATTTCTAGGTTTGGTCATTGACTCCCAATCGGAGGTAACGAGTGTCAGCTGTCGGCTCGTTATCTCTGATTGGGAGCCATATTTATACTGCATGTTTTCCTGTGGGCATTGTGGGTTATTGTTCCTGTTTAGTCTTTGTCACTATTGGACTTCACATTCGTCGCTTTGATTTGTTGTTTTGTCGTGCTTTAACTTAATAAAGTACCATGTTCGTTTCACACGCTGCGCCTTGGTCTCCTTCACTCCTCGACGACCGTGACAGAATAACCCACCAAAGAAAGACCAAGCAGCGTGTCCAGGAGCAGGGAGACTGGACATGGGAGGAGGCACCGGGCAAGGAGATAGAGAGGCTGGCGATGGCCCAGGTGGGCACATCGTGGTCCTGGGAGGACATGCTCGGAGGCAAGGGACCTTGGGGAAGGATCAAGGCCCTGGCGAGAGAGGAGCAACGGCGGCAGCAGGGCCATCGTCGGAGGGTCGTGTGTCAACCCCAGAAAATTTTTAGGGGGGGGCACACGGCATGGACGACGGGGCTGACGGAGGAGAAAAGGGGGAGTATCCAGGAGGCCACCAGGCCAGGGGTACACCGCCCTGTACGTCCTGTGCTGATGCCTCACACAGAGTGTGTGAGGGTAGGCATTCAGCCAGGACGGGTGGTGTCCGCTGTTCGCTCCAGGCCTCCTATCCGTCTCCACAGCCCGGTCCGGCCTGTTCCCGCCACCCGCACCAGGTCTACGGTGTGCGTCGCCAGCCCGGTCCGGCCTGTTCCTGCCACCCGCACCAAGACTACGGTGCGCGTCGCCAGCCCGACCCGGCCTGTTCCTGCCACCCGCACCAAGACTACGGTGCGCGTCGCCAGCCCGACCCGGCCTGTTCCTGCCACCCGCACCAAGTCTACGGTGCGCGTCGCCAGCCCGACCCGGCCTGTTCCTGCCACCCGCACCAAGACTACGGTGCGCGTCGCCAGCCCGACCCGGCCTGTTCCTGCCACCCGCACCAAGACTACGGTGCGCGTCGCCAGCCCGGTCCGGCCTGTTCCGGCCACCCGCACTAAGTCTACGGTGCGCCTCAGACGGCCAGAGTCTGCCGTCTGCCCAACGGGGCCTGAACTGCCCGTCTGCCTAAAGCCTGCAAAGCCGCCCGTCTGCCATGAGCCATCAGAGCCGTCCGCCAGACCAGAGCCGCTAGAGCCTTCCGCCAGACAGGATCAGCCAGAGCCTTCCGCCAGACAGGATCAGCCAGAGCCTTCTGCCAGACAGGATCAGCCAGAGCCTTCTGCCAGACAGGATCAGCCAGAGCCTTCCGCCAGACAGGATCAGCCAGAGCCTTCCGCCAGCCATGAGCAGCCAGATCCGTCGGCCAGCCATGAGCAGCCAGATCCGTCGGCCAGCCATGAGCAGCCAGATCCGTCGGCCAGCCATGAGCAGCCCGATCCGTCAGCCAGCCATGAGCAGCCAGATCCGTCAGCCAGCCATGAGCAGCCAGATCCTTCAGCCTGCCATGAGCCGTCCAGCCAGGATCCGCCAGAGCCAGCCAGCCAGGATCCGCCCCTTAGTCAGGTACTGTCCCTTAGCCCGGTGCTGCCCCTTAGCCCGGTGCTGCCCCTTAGCCCGGTGCTGCCCCTTATCCCGGTACTGTCCCTTAGTCCGGTGCTGCCCCTTAGTCCGGTGCTGCCCCTTAGTCCGGTGCCGCCCCTTAATCCAGTGGGGTTTAATTGGGGGGTGGTCATGTGGAGGAGGCTAGGGAAGCGGGTGGTGACTAAGGTGGGGTGGGGACCACGACCAGGGCCAGAACCGCCACCGTGGACAGACGCCCACCCAGACCCTCCCCGAGACTGTATGCTGGTGCGCCCGGAGTGCGCACCTTTAGGGGGGGGTACTGTAACACTCTGGCTCCGGGATTTTTGTATTTGAGCCAGGGTGTATTGTGTTTTGTTGGGTTTTGGGTGATTTTCTATGTTTGCATTTCTGTCACGTTTATTTCTAGGTTTGGTCATTGACTCCCAATCGGAGGTAACGAGTGTCAGCTGTCGGCTCGTTATCTCTGATTGGGAGCCATATTTATACTGCATGTTTTCCTGTGGGCATTGTGGGTTATTGTTCCTGTTTAGTCTTTGTCACTATTGGACTTCACATTCGTCGCTTTGATTTGTTGTTTTGTCGTGCTTTAACTTAATAAAGTACCATGTTCGTTTCACACGCTGCGCCTTGGTCTCCTTCACTCCTCGACGACCGTGACAATGGTGTTCTTGGGGTCATAGGCAGCATTCCTCCTCCTCCAAACACGGCGAGTTGAGTTGATGCCAAAGAGCTCGATTTTGGTCTCATCTGACCACAACACTTTCACCCAGTTCTCCTCTGAGTCATTCAGATGTTCATTGGCAATGTAGTATCTGAGGAATTGTGACTTTGCTAATGTTTTCAAGTGGAACCTGAGAGGATGGTTATTCAGTTTTAGAGGGAGCAGTTTTGTGGGGACACACCATAGAACAGAGGAAGTCTGTTGTGTGGAGACAGGTGATTGGTCTGTAGGGGAACACCCATATCAGATTACATAGAATATATACCACAGTTAGGACAGAGGAGAAGCAGAATAATCAGATTTGAGATGGGGCGATTATTCTCCGGGTATCTGCAGGTATCTGTAAATCGACGCTGTAACCCTTTGTTATGAATAAACCTTATGATGAAAATACAGCGTCAGCGGTTCTCCTTGTTATAACAGCATAATTAGCAACGTTTGCTCGACACAACAGCAAACTTCAGACAGGCATGTATATGTGCTTTCTTGAGCAGGGGGACCTTGCGGGCGCTGCAGGATTTCAGTCCTTCACGGCGTAGTGTGTTACCAATTGTTTTCTTGGTGACTATGGTCCCAGCTGCCTTGAAATCATTGACAAGATCCTCCCGTGTAGTTCTGGGCTGATTCCTCACCTTCTCGTGATCATTGCAACTCCACGAGGTGAGATTTTGCATGGAGCCCCAGGCCGAGGGAGATTGACAGTTCTTTTGTGTTTCTTCCATTTGCCAATAATCGCACCAACTGTTGTCACCTTCTCACCAAGCTGCTTGGCGATGGTCTTGTAGCCCATTCCAGCCTTGTGTAGGTCTACAATCTTGTCCCTGACATCCTTGGAGAGCTCTTTGGTCTTGGCCATGGTGGAGAGTTTGGAATCTGATTGATTGATTGCTTCTGTGGACAGGTGTCTTTTATACAGGTAACAAGCTGAGATTAGGAGCACTCCCTTTAAGAGTGTGCTCCTAATCTCAGCTCGTTACCTGTATAAAAGACACCTGGGAGCCAGAAATCTTTCTGATTGAGAGGGGGTCAAATACTTATTTCCCTCAATAAAACGTAAATCAATTTATGACATTTTTGACATGGGTTTTTCTGGATTTTTTTGTTGTTATTCTGTCTCTCACTGTTCAAATAAACCTACCATTAAAATTATAGACTGATAATTTCTTTGTCAGTGGGCAAACGTACAAAATCAGCAGGGGGATCAAGTACTTTTTTCCCTCACTGTAGGTTATAGGTTGAGAGCTTTTGTGAAAGAGCACAGTTAGAAAGGTTAGAAAGATATGGCATATAGAAGCAAACCGGATGGACATCATTGTCACTAGTTTACTCCAATTAGGGAAGGGGTGGTGGGGTTGGAAAGTAATAAAGGGAAATATATATTTTTTAAAGGATATATACAGTGGGGTGAACAAGTATTTGATACACTGCCGATTTTGCAGGTTTTCCTACTTACAAAGCATGTAGAGGTCTGTGATTTTCTGGTCTAAAATCCAGAAAATCACATTGTATGATTTTTAAGTAATTAATTTGCATTTTATTGCATGACATAAGTATTTGATCACCTACCAACCAGTAAGAATTCCAGCTCTCACAGATCTGTTAGTTTTTGTTTAAGAAGCCCTCCTGTTCTCCACTCATTACCTGTATTAACTTCACCTGTTTGAACTCGTTACCTGTATAAAAGACACCTGTCCACACACTCAATCAAACAGACTCCAACCTCTCCACAATGGCCAAGACCAGAGAGCTGTGTAAGGACATCAGGGATAAAATTGTAGACCTGCACAAGGCTGGGATGGGCTACAGGACAATAGGCAAGCAGCTTGGTGAGAAGGCAACAACTGTTGGCGCAATTATTAGAAAATGGAAGAAGTTCAAGATGACGGTCAATCACCCTCAGTCTGGGGCTCCATCCAAGATCTCACCTCGTGGGGCATCAATGATCATGAGGAAGGTGAGGGATCAGCCCAGAACTACATGGCAGGACCTGGTCAATGACCTGAAGAGAGCTGGGACCACAGTCTCAAAGAAAACCATTAGTAACACACTACGCCGTCATGGATTAAAATACTGCAGTGCACGCAAGGTCCCACTGCTCAAGCCAGCGCATGTCCAGGCCCGTCTGAAGTTTGCCAATGACCATCTGGATGATCCAGAGGAGGAATGGGAGAAGGTCATGTGGTCTGATGAGACAAAAATAGAGCTTTGGAGGAAGAAGAAGGATGAGTACAACCCCAAGAACACCATCCCAACCGTGAAGCATGGAGGTGGAAACATCATTCTTTGGGGATGCTTGTCTGCAAAGGGGACAGGACGACTGCACCGTATTGAGGGGAGGATGGATGTGGCCATGTGTCACGAGATCTTGGCCAACAACCTCCTTCCCTCAGTAAGAGCATTGAAGATGGGTCGTGGCTGGGTCTTCCAGCATGACAACGACCCGAAACACACAGCCAGGGCAACTAAGGAGTGGCTCCATAAGAAGCATCTCAAGGTGCTTGAGTGGCCTAGCCAGTCTCCAGACCTGAACCCAATAGAAAATCTTTGGAGGGAGCTGAAAGTCCGTATTGCCCAGCGACAGCCCCGAAACCTGAAGGATCTGGAGAAGGTCTGTATGGAGGAGTGGGCCCAAATCCCTGCTGCAGTGTGTGCAAACCTGGTCAAGACCTACAGGAAACGTATGATCTCTGTAATTGCAAACAAAGGTTTCTGTACCAAATATTAAGTTCTGCTTTTCTGATGTATCAAACACTTATGTCATGCAATAAAATGCAAATGAATTACTTAAAAATCATACAATGTGATTTTCTGGATTTTTGTTTTAGATTCCGTCTCTCACAGTTGAAGTGTACCTATGATAAAAATTACAGACCTCTACATGCTTTGTAAGTAGGAAAACCTGCAAAATCGGCAGTGTATCAAATACTTGTTCTCCCCACTGTATATATACATATATACACTGCTCAAAAAAATAAAGGGAACACTTAAACAACACATCCTAGATCTGAATGAATGAAATAATCTTATTAAATATTTTTTTCTTTACATAGTTGAATGTGCTGACAACAAAATCACACAAAAATTATCAATGGAAATCAAATGTATCAACCCATGGAGGTCTGGATTTGGAGTCACCCTCAAAATTAAAGTGGAAAACCACACTACAGGCTGATCCAACTTTGACGTAATGTCCTTAAAATAAGTCAAAATGAGGCTCAGTAGTGTGTGTGGCCTCCACGTGCCTGTATGACCTCCCTACAACGCCTGGGCATGCTCCTGATGAGGTGGCGGATGGTCTCCTGAGGGATCTCCTCCCAGACCTGGACTAAAGCATCCGCCAACTCCTGGACAGTCTGTGGTGCAACGTGGCGTTGGTGGATAGAGTGAGACATGATGTCCCAGATGTGCTCAATTGGATTCAGGTCTGGGGAACGGGCGGGCCAGTCCATAGCATCAATGCCTTCCTCTTGCAGGAACTGCTGACACACTCCAGCCACATGAGGTCTAGCATTGTCTTGCATTAGGAGGAACCCAGGGCCAACCGCACCAGCATATGGTCTCACAAGGGGTCTGAGGATCTCATCTCGGTACCTAATGGCAGTCAGGCTACCTCTGGCGAGCACATGGAGGGCTGTGCGGCCCCCCAAAGAAATGCCACCCCACACCATGACTGACCCACCGCCAAACCGGTCATGCTGGAGGATGTTGCAGGCAGCAGAACGTTCTCCATGGCGTCTCCAGACTCTGTCATGTCTGTCACATGTGCTCAGTGTGAACCTGCTTTCATCTGTGAAGAGCACAGGGCACCAGTGGCGAATTGGCCAATCTTGGTGTTCTCTGGCAAATGCCAAACGTCCTGCATGGTGTTGGGCTGTAAGCACAACCACTACCAGTGGACGTTGGGCCCTCATGCCACCCTCATGGAGTCTGTTTCTGACCGTTTGAGCAGACACATGCACATTTGTGGCCTGCTGGAGGTCATTTTGCAGGGCTCTGGCAGTGCTCCTCCTGCTCCTCCTTGCACAAAGGCGGAGGTAGCGGTCCTGCTGCTGGGTTGTTGCCCTCCTACGGCCTCCTCCACATCTCCTGATGTACTGGCCTGTCTCCTGGTAGCGCCTCCATGCTCTGGACACTACGCTGACAGACACAGCAAACCTTCTTGCCACAGCTCGCATTGATGTGCCATCCTGGATGAGCTGCACTACCTGAGCCACTTGTGTGGGTTGTAGACTCCGTCTCATGCTACCACTAGAGTGAAAGCACCGCCAGCATTCAAAAGTGACCAAAACATAATAATAATAATAATAATAATAATAATATAATATGCCATTTAGCAGACGCTTTTATCCAAAGCGACTTACAGTCATGCGTGCATACATTTTTGTGTATGGGTGGTCCCGGGGATCAAACCCACTACCTTGGCGTTACAAGCGCCGTGCTCTACCAGCTGAGCTACAGAGGACCACAGCCAGGGAGCATCAGCCAGGAAGCATAAGTGGTCTGTGGTCACCACCTGCAGAACCCCTTCTTTATTGGGGGTGTCTTGCTAATTGCCTATAATTTCCACCTGTTGTCTATTCCATTTGCACAACAGCATGTGAAATGTATTGTCAATCAGTGTGGCTTCCTAAGTGGACAGTTTGATTTCACAGAAGTGTGATTGACTTGGAGTTACATTGTGTTGTTTAAGTGTTCCCTTTATTTTTTTGAGCAGTGTATATATACAGCTCTGGGAAAAATTAAGAGACTACTGCAAAATTATCAGTTTCTCTGGTTTTACTATATATAGGCATGTGTTTGGGTTAAAATAACATTTTTGTTTTATTCTATAAACTACAGACAACATTTCTCCCAAATTCCAAATAAAAATATTGTCATTTAGAGCATTTATTTGAAGAAAATGACAACTGGTCAAAATAACTAAAAAGATGTAGTGTTGTCAGATCTCGAATAATGCAAATAAATCAATATTTGGTGTCATAACCCTGATTTTCAATCACAGCTTTCATGCGTCTTGGCATGCTCTCCACAAGTCTTTCTCATTGATGTTGGGTGACTTTATGCCACTCATGGCGCATAAATTCAAGCAGCTCAGCTTTGTTTGATGGCTTGTGACCATCCATCTTCCCCTTGATCACATTCCAGAAGTTTTCAATGGGGTTCAGGTCTGGAGATTGGGCTGGCCATGACAGGGTCTTGATCTGGTGGTCCTCCATCCACACCTTGATTGACCTGGCTGTGTGGCATGGCGCATTGTCCTGCTGGAAAAAACAATCATCAGAGTTGGGGAACAATGTCAGAGCAAAAGGAAGCAAGTTCTTCCTTGTACGTGGCTTGATTCATGCGTCCTTCACAAATCTGCCCGATTCCAGCCTTGCTGAAGCACCCCCAGATCATCTCCAATCCTCCACCAAATTTCACAGTGGGTGCGAGACGCTGTGGCTTGTAGGCCTCTCCAGGTCTCCATCTCACCATTAGACGACCAGGTGTTGGGCAATGCTGAAAAATGGACTCATCAGAGAAGATGACCTTACTCCAGTCCTCTACGGTCCAATCCTTATGGTCTTTTCCAAATGTCAGCCTGGCTCTTCTTTGCTTCTCATTGATGAAGGGCTTTTTTTCTGGCTTTGCATGACTTCAGCCCTGCCCCTAGGAGCCTGTTTGAACCGTCCTCGACGTGCACTTCACCCCAGCTGCCGTTTGCCATTATTTTTGTAGGTCACTTGATGTCATCCTACAGTTGTTGAGTGACATTCGAATGAGTTGGCGGTCATCCCGGTCAGTAGAGAGTTGTTTTCGCCCTCTGCCGGTCTGTAGCTTTGTTGTCCTCAATGTCTGCTGCTTGACCTTGTTCTTATGAACCGCCGTCTTTGAAATTTTAAGGATGAAAGCAACCTGACGCTCACTGTATCCCTCTGCCAGTAAAGCCAGAATTTAACCCTTCTTTTCCTCACTCAAAACTTTCCTTTTCAACTCTTTTGGTATGGTCAATAGTTATTTTTTAATTAATATTACTTTTGAGGTACTATTAGCACTGTTTTTACCATCCAGCTGGTCCTATTGCAAGAGGATAGTGATGACCAGAGCAGTGGTTTTTATACTTTTGCTCATTAAATAAGATTTGGTTCAGGTGAACACCTAATCAGTACCAAATTCAGTAGAATGAGGTGTGCCTGTGTTGGAATTCAACAGACACTGGAATGGCTGTCATACATGTAGAGATTCTGATTTAAGAAAAATGTGCAGTGGTCTCAATTTTTTCAACAGCTGTATATATATATATATATATATATATATATATATATATATATATATATATATACAGTGAGGGAAAAAAGTATTTGATCCCCTGCTGATTTTGTACGTTTGCCCACTGACAAAGAAATTATCAGTCTATAATTTTAATGGTAGATTTATTTGAACAGTGAGAGACAGAATAACAACAAAAAAATAGAGAAAAACGCACGTACAATTTTTTATAAATTGATTTGCATTTTAATGAGGGAAATAAGTATTTGACCCCCTCTCAATCAGAAAGATTTCTGGCTCCCAGGTGTCTTTTATACAGGTAACAAACTGAGATTAGGAGCACTCCCTTTAAGAGTGTGCTCCTAAAGGGAGTGCTCCTAATCTCAGTTTGTTACCTGTATAAAAGACACCTGTCCACAGAAGCAATCAATCAGATTCCAAACTCTCCACCATGGCCAAGACCAAAGAGCTCTCCAAGGATGTCAGGGCCAAGATTGTAGACCTACACAAGGCTGGAATGGGCTACAAGACCATCGCCAAGCAGCTTGGTGAGAAGGTGACAACAGTTGGTGTGATTATTCGCAAATGGAAGAAACACAAAATAACTGTCAATCTCCCTCGGCCTGGGGCTCCATGCAAGATCCCACCTCATGGAGTTGCAATGATCATAAGAACGGTGAACTACAGCCCAGAACTACACGGGAGGATCTTGTCAATGATCTCAAAGCAGCTGGGACCATAGTCACCAAGTAAACAATTGGTAACACATTACGCCGTGAAGGACTGAAATCCTGCAGCGCCTGCAAGGTCCCCCTGCTCAAGAAAGCACATATACAGGCCCGTCTGAAGTTTGCCAATGAACATCTGAATGATTCAGAGGAGAACTGGGTGAAAGTGTTGTGGTCAGATGAGACCAAAATGGAGCTCTTTGGCATCAACTCAACACGCCGTGTTTGGAGGAGGAGGAATGCTGCCTATGACCTCAAGAACACCATCCCCACCGTCAAACATGAAGGTGGAAACATTAAGCTTTGGGGGTGTTTTTCTGCTAAGGGGACAGGACAACTTCACCGCATCAAAGGGACAATGGACAGGGCCATGTACTGTCAAATCTTGGGTGAGAACCTCCTTCCCTCAGCAAGGGCATTGAAAATGGGCCGTGGATGGGTATTCCAGCATGACAATGACCCAAAACACATGGCCAAGGCAACAAAGGAGTGGCTCAAGAAGAAGCACATTAAGGTCCTGGAGTGGCCTAGCCAGTCTCCAGGCCTTAATCCCATAGAAAATCTGTGGTGGGAGCTGAAGGTTCGAGTTGCCAAACGTCAGCCTTGAAACCTTAATGACTTGGAGAAGATCTGCAAAGAGGAGTGGAACAAAATCCCTCCTGAGATGTGTGCAAACCTGGTGGCCAACTACAAGAAACGTCTGATCTCTGTGAATGCCAACAAGGGTTTTGCCACCAAGTACTAAGTCATGTTTTGCAAAGGGGTCAAATACTTATTTCCCTCATTAAAATGCAATCAATTTATAACATTTTTGACATGCGTTTTTCTGGATTATTTTGTTGTTATTCTGTCTCTCACTGTTCAAATGAACCTACCATTAAAATGATAGACTGATCATGTCTTTGTCAGTGGGCAAACATACAAAATCAGCAGGGGATCAAATACTTTTTTCCCTCACTGTATACACACACACATATGTATGTATGTATGTATGTCACGATCGTCATAAAGATTGGACCAAGGCGCAGCGTGATATGCGTACATCTTTTTAATAGTGTACTGGCAACACGATACAAAATACAAAACAACTAAACGAAACGTGAAGTCCTCGGTTAACAACACAAACCAACACGGAACAAGATCCCACAAAACACAAGTGCACAACAGGCTGCCTAAGTATGGTCCCCAATCAGAGACAACAAGCAACAGCTGATTCTCGTTGCCTCTGATTGAGAACCACCCCGGCCAACCTAGAAAACACATGAACTAGAAACTGAACATAGAACACAAAACATAGACCCTACACACCCTGGCTCAACATATAAGAGTCCCCAGAGCCACGGCGTGACAGTACCCCCCCCCCCCCCCAAAGGCGCGGACTGCGACCGCGCCAACATAAACCCAACAGGGGAGGGGCCGGGTGGGCATTCCGCCTCGGAGGCGGATCCGGCTCCAGGCGTGACCACCACCCTCTAACAACCCCCCCGTAGCGCACCTGGTCTGGTCCCGCTGGCTGGAGCTGGACTGGACATCGGTGGAGCGGATTGCTTAGGCTCCGGTGTGGAGCAGCTGACCGGTACCTGACCAGGCACCGGTGAAACAGGCACAGGCTGTGCCGGGCTGACGTCGCACAACACTGGCTTGGTGCGGGGAGCAGGAACGGGCCGGACCGGGCTGACGTCGCGCACCACTGGCTTGGTGCGGGGAGCAGGAACGGGCCGGACCGGGCTGACGACGCGCACAACAGGCTTGGTGCGGGGAGCAGGAACAGGCCGGGCCGGGCTGACGACGCGCACCACAGGCTTGGTGCGGGGCGCAGGAACAGGCCGGGCCGGGCTGGCGACGCGCACCATTGGCTTGGTGCGGGGAGCAGGAACAGGCCGGGCCGGGCTGGCGACGCGCACCATTGGCTTGGTGCGAGGGGCAGGAACAGGCCGGGCCGGGCTGGCGACGCGCACCATAGGCTTGGTGCGAGGGGCAGGAACAGGCCGGGCCGGGCTGGCGACGCGCACCATTGGCTTGGTGCGAGGGGCAGGAACAGGCCGGGCCGGGCTGGCGACTCGCACCAAAGGCTTGGTGCGGAGAGCAGGAACGGGCCGGACCGGGCTGACGACGCGCACCATTGGCTTGGTGCGAGGGGCAGGAACAGGCCGGGCTGACGACGCGCACCATTGGCTTGGTGCGAGGGGCAGGAACAGGCCGGGCCGGGCTGGTCGACGCGCACCATTGGCTTGGTGCGAGGGGCAGGAACAGGCCGGGCCGGGCTGGCGACGCGCACCACAGGCTTGGTGCGAGGGGCAGGAACAGGCCGGGCCGGGCTGGCGACGCGCATCACAGGCTTGGTGCGAGGGACAGGAATAGGCCGGACCGTACTGGGAACACACACCACTGGCCTTGTGTGGGGATCAGGAACGGGCCGGACCGGACTGGTAACACACCTCAGTACCTCTCGCCGTGCCTCTACACTCTCTTTCCCTCTTCTGACCAATGGCCCCCGTAACCTGGTGGCCTTCTCTCCTCGTCCACAAACTCTCCCTTTATCTGCCTCCAGCAGCCCCGTCGTCCATGCCGTGTGCCCCCCCAAAAAAATTTATTGGGGGTGCCTCTCGCCTGTCTGACGACAGCCCGGTTGGCGCGACTTCTCCTCTCCTGCCTGGGTCTCCCCCTTCATCGCCCTCCGGTAACGGACGGCCTCCTCCTCCGTGATCTGCCCCCAACCGTGGAGGACATCCACTAACGTTACCTCCGGCGTTTGCTCCTGGACACGCTGCTTGGTCCTGTATTGGTGGGATCTTCTGTCACGATCGTCATAAAGATTGGACCAAGGCGCAGCGTGATATGCGTACATCTTTTTAATAGTGTACTGGCAACACGATACAAAATACAAAACAACCAAACGAAACGTGAAGTCCTCGGTTAACAACACAAACCAACACAGAACAAGATCCCACAAAACACAAGTGCACAACAGGCTGCCTAAGTTTTTGCCCCAATCAGAGACAACAAGCAACAGCTGATTCTCGTTGCCTCTGATTGAGAACCACCCTGGCCAACCTAGAAAACACATGAACTAGAAACTGAACATAGAACACAAAACATAGACCCTACACACCCTGGCTCAACATATAAGAGTCCCCAGAGCCAGGGCGTGACAATGTGTGTGTGTATATATATATATATATATATATATATACATACATACACACACACACACACACACACACACACACACACACACATATATGTGTATATATACATATACACACATATATATATATACAGTGGGGGAAAAAAGTATTTAGTCAGCCACCAATTGTGCAAGTTCTCCCACTTAAAAAGATGAGAGAGGCCTGTAATTCTCATCATAGGTACACGTCAACTATGACAGACAAATTGAGAAAAAACATTCCAGAAAATCACATTGTAGGATCTTTTATGAATTTATTTGCAAATTATGGTGGAAAATAAGTATTATATATATATTATATATTATATTATATATATATTATATTTGCGTGAAGAAAAAAAAAACATATGGGGGATTGGAAGTGATGCAGACAATTACATTGATGGAAGTTACAATCTATCTGCAATATTAAAGCTGACCTACCCCCAAAAAATAAAAAAAATAAAAAGATTATAAACAAATAATAAATTAATAAAATAAAAAACATTTCTAAAAACCAGTTTTTGCTTTGTCATTATGGGGTATTGTGTGTTGATTGATGAGGGAAAAAACAATTTAATCAATTTTAGAATAATGCTGTAAAGTAACAAAATGAGGAAAAAGTTAAGGGGTCTAAATACTTTCCAAATGCACTGTATCTCTAGCTTAAACGGACGGATTTTGATGGGATTCTTTTTATTATGTTACTTAGATTGATGCCCTAGACTATTAAAGATAACCGATTACAAGCATACCCATAACATGATGCAGCCATGTTAACCATGGCAAGGTGACTGGGAATATGGTTGAATACAAAAAGTGTAGTTATTCCCTCCGTAAGGCAATCAAACAGGCAAAACGTCAGTACAGAGACAAAGTGGAGTCGCAATTCAACGGCTCAGACACGAGACGTATGTGGCAGGTTCTACAGACAATCACGGATTAAAAAGGGAAAACCAGCCACATTGCGACACTGATGTCTTGCTCCCAACAAGCTAAACACCTTCTTCGCCCGTTTTGAGGATAACAGTGCAACCGACATGGCCCGCTCCCAAGGACTGTGAGCTCTCATTCTCAATGGTCGACGTGAGTAAGACATTTAAGCGTGTTAACCCTCGCAAGGCTGCCGGCCCAGACGGCATCCCTAGTCGCGTCCTCAGAGCATGTGCAGACCAGCTGGCTGGGGCGTTTACGGACATATTCAATCTCTCCCTATCCCAGTCTGGTGTCCCCACTTGCTTCAAGATGTCCACCATTGTGCCATAACAAAGGGGTTGAATACTTATTGACTCAAGATATTTCATCCTATAGGCATAGGCATGTTATTTGATTGGGGCAGAGTCCCCAACATCAATGTACATTTGTCTGAGTTGGCACATATGAGAATGAACCCTGATATTCTAAAAGCAGTGCAACAATGTCGCCTTTTTCCTCTGGAGACAAGTGTGCCAAAAAGACATCAAGGTTTTATAGAATCTGAGTTACTTAGCTGTCCCACAGGCACACGGTATATTGGGCTTTCCTTGTGCAATGGTGAAAGCAGTGGCAACAGGCAGAACATCACTCCCTGTGTCCACCGACTTCTCCGCATGATCGTAGCGGGTGAAGTATGGTTGCAAAATGTTGACATGACACAGACAGATTATTTTTTTTTTTAATCACTATGGGGTTTGGGCCTGAAAAGCGAGCTTGCAACGGTGACCCCAGAACTGGCAATAAAACCAGGACATGATCACCCACATCGAAAGTGCGGTTTCAGACCTTTTGATCATACCAAACTTTCATTATCATTTGCGCCTTCTCCAGATTCTCACTGGCAAACCCACAGGTGCGGTGCAAACTGTATTGAAAAGTACTAACATGCTCCAACAGATTTTTTTTTGTGTTTAAGGTGTCACTCTGCAACAACCTCTATCTCAGCAAGCTCAAAGGACCTCTGACATGATATCCAAACACAATCTTATTCAGACTAAAGCCGAGAGATTCCTGAACAACCTCCCGCGCTGCAAACAGCACAAGAGGGACCCCTTCATTCCAGTCTTTATCAAACTCAAAGCAGTAAGCTCTCAACATACAACTCAAAGTCTGATGAAATCTCTCAAGAGCACCTTGAAACTCTGGGTGGCAGGCACTAGAGGGGCAATGGGTTATACCCAACTGTTGTAGCAGTTGCTGGAAGACCTTTGACATGACATTTTAACCTTGGTCTGATTGCACTACCCACAGAAGTCCAAACGTTAAAAATAATTTCACCAGGGCCTTAACAATACTGGGAGCCGTGATTTTCCTCAGTAGAATGGCCTCAGGGAAACGAATGGCAGCACACATGATGGTTAAGAGAAACTGGGTACCACTCTTGGCTTTGGGCAAAGGACCAACACAATCCACCAGAACCCTGCTGAAAGGTTCGTCAAAAGCAGGAATACGCTGCAAAGGTGCAACCAGTACAGCTTGGTTTGGTTTACCCGTCCGCTGGCATACATGACAGGATTTACAGTAAGACACAACATCCTGTTTCAGACAGTTTTCTGCTGATCTTTATCTTTGGGCACTGTAGAAAAGGACTGAAACCTTACAGTAGGATGGGACTTCTCTGGATTGCTTTTTGCGTTGGGATAAATACTGGATGCTTTGATTGTGAAGGTAGTTTTATGTGTCAACACAAACTCATCTGCAAGGACTGCAGCTTTCTCAAGAGTGAGATCATTGTGCTCATAAATGTAAGTAGCAACCCTTTCGTGAAGGCAATTATTTAACTGTTTGAGAAGTATGAGTGTCTTTGATCTCTTGAGAACCACACCACCGATCAAAAAGACAAGCTTGTTCCCTTGCAAACTCAATATGGCTTTGTGATTCTGTCTTTGGTAATTTACGGAACTGTTGTCTGTATGCGTCTGGGACCAACTCGTAAGCCCGAAGGATAGCAGCTTTAACAGTGTTATAATCTGAACTCTGGTCAAGAGATAAAGCAGCGTACAATTTGAGCATTTCCCACAAAAACACTCAAGCAGTGACCAAATGTCTCGCGGCCGTTTTAGGGATGTGGCACTCAAATCAACTGTTATTTGTACACATGCGCAGAATACAACAGGTGTAGACCTTACTGTGAAATGCTTACTTACAAGCCCTTAACCAACAATGCAGTTTTAAGAAAATAGAGTGAAGAAAATATTTACTAAATAAACTAAAGTTTAAAAAGTAACAATAAAATAAAATAAAATAACGAGGCTATATACAGGGGGTACCGGTACCGAGTCCAATGTGCGGGGGTACAGGTTAGTCGAAGTAATTGAGGTAATTTGTACATGTAGGTAGGGGTAAAGCGACTATGCATAGATAATAAACAGTGAGTAGCAGCAGTGTAAAAACAAAGGCCATTTGATTAATTGTTCAGCAGTCTTATGGCTTGGGGATAGAAGCTGTTAAGGAGCCTTTTGGACCTAGTCTTAGCGCTCCAGTACCGCTTGCCATGCGGTAGCAGAGAGAACAGTCTAACTTGGGTGACTGGAGTCTTTGACAATTTTCTGGGCCTTCCTCTGACACCGCCTATTATAGAGGTCCTGGATGGCAGGAAGCTTGGCCCCAGTGATGTACTGAGCCGTATGCACTACCCTATGTAGCGCCTGATGGTCAGATGCTGAGCAGTTGCCATACCAGGCGGTGATACAACCGGTCAGGATGCTCTCGATGGTGCAAATG
Source organism: Coregonus lavaretus (assembly GCF_964263955.1). NCBI lineage: Eukaryota > Metazoa > Chordata > Actinopteri > Salmoniformes > Salmonidae > Coregonus > Coregonus lavaretus. The sequence continues at coordinate 46,177,115 of NC_140001.1, read as the reverse complement.
TAGAACTTTGAGGATCTGAGGACCCATGCCAAATATTTTCAGACTCCTGAGGGTGAATAGGCATTGTCGTGCCCTCTTCACGACTGTCTTGGTGTGTTTGGACCATGATTGTTTGTTGGTGATGTGGACACCAAGGAACTTGAAGCTCTCGACCTGCTCCACTACAGCCCCATCGATGTGAATGGGGGCGTGTTCGGCCCTCCTTTTCCTGTAGTCCACGATCATCTCCTTTGTCTTCCTCACATTGAGGGAGAGGTTGTTGTCCTGGCACAACACTGCCAGGTCTCTAACCTCCTCCCTATAGGCTGGCTCATCGTTGTCGGTGATCAGGCCTACCACTGTTGTGTCGTCAGCAAACTTAATGATGGTGTTGGAGTCGTGCTTGGCCATGCAGTCGTGGGTGAACAGGGAGTACAGGAGGGGACTAAGCACGCACCACTGAGGGGCCCCCGTGTTCAGGATCAACGTGGCAGATGTGTTGTTGCCTACCCTCCTTTCGTTGAAAGGCGGTACAGGCCGGCTGTTCCGACCAAGATCACTGTTAAGACTACAGGATGGCCTGACTTGATTTGGAGTACTTCCAGATCTATCTCCCTTTGTCGCGCTTCATGCTCCATCTCTTTTAATTGAATGGCATGAGCACATTCTTCTTGTTCTAGCCTGGCTGCACATTCTCTTTCCCTTTCCTTGCGCTCGAGCTCCAATTTCTGTGGTTCCCATTTTGCCTTTAGTTCTACCTTTCGCAGTTGTACGTCTATGGGGTGTACTCTACCACCCGTAGGACCATATACATAATCCTCCCTCTCCGGAAGGATTTCCTCCTCCACCAAAGCAGTATTGACTAACTCTTTGATTCATGCTTTTGAGTCAGCATGTGCAAATTTGATATCAAAATGCTTTGCAATGATGAGCAGATTTGCCTTTGCACATTTATCTAGTATCGCCCATGTAGGGTTTTCCACAAATGCTTCCAACTTAAAGTCTGTGGATTTAATTTTATAAGCCTGTGTGTTTATGTAACTTTCAAAATGACTTAATAGTATAACCCCTCAGGGTGGATGTCAATGACAGAAACTCTACCACAAAAGTGTATTTTGAACGCTCAAATATCTGGGCACAGCAGAGCTTCCGAGTAGGTGATTAGAGCGATTACCATACTCATGGGAAACAATATCCCGGACAAGCCCCATTTTGTTACGTTCCCCAGCAAGAAAACCAAAAATTGTTGCTCAAACAGAAGGAGGAACTAACAAAGAGTCACTGACAACAACCAAAACCAAACACGTGGGGTTTTAGGAGGGGTTCTGAAAGACACTCATGAGGGAGTCCACTGAAGGTTGACTAGCAACAACAACTGGGACCTAAAAGACACCAACCTTGAGCACCCACTAAATTTACCCAAGAAGAGGCAAACAAAAGAAAAACCCAGACCAAACTTAAAGACAGGAAGCAAACAAAAAAGTGGTGCAAAACAAAAACAGGGAAGATCAGATAAAGGATTGTTTTTCTAGAAACCAAATAGAGAGCGCCAACTAAAGGTGTTAACCCTCCACATCTGTCAAGACAACTGGAGCACTGGGCCAGCCACTCTTAAAAATCAGCTGGGCCAGCCCAGGTGAAACAACTTTCCACTAACGAGATGACAAACCAGCACAGGTGTAACACATGCTGACTAACGAGGTGACACCAATCGGTGCCCCCCACGTGCTAACGTCCAACCTCGAAATATAAATGGAAAAACCAAAGCCTGTAACACAACCTAATCTCTGTAACCCACACATACAATTATCTGTAAGGTCCCTCAGTTGAGCAGTGAATTTCAAACACAAATTCAACCACAAAGACCAGGGAGGTTTTCCAATACCTCGCAAAGAAGGGCACCTATTGGTAAAAAAAGCAGACGTTGAATATCCCTTTGTGCATGGTGAAGTTTTAATTACCCTTTGGACGGTGTATCAATACACCCAGTCACTACAAAGATACAGGCGTCCTTCCTAACACCTTCCTAGTTACCGCTCAGGGTGAGGCCAATGGTGACTTTAAAAAAGTTACAGAGTTTATTGGCTGTGGTAGGAGAAAACTGAGGATGGATCAACAATATTGTAGTTACACAATACTAACCTAATTGACAGAGTGAAAAAATAATAAAATATATTCCAAAACATGTATCCGGTTTGCAACAATGCACTAAAGTAATACTGCAAAGAATGTGACAAAGCAATTAACTTTATTTCCTGAATACAAAGTGTTATGTTTGGGGCAAATCCAATACAACATATTACTGAGTACCACTCCATATTTTCAAGCATTCCATATTTGCATCATATGTTATGGGTATGCTTGTAATCGTTAAGGACTGAATAGTTTTTCAGGATAAAAATGAAACGGAATGGAGCTAAGCTCAGGCAAAATCCTAGAGGCAGTCCTGATCGGACTCATAAAATAAATATATTCTACCAATAAAAAGTTACAGCTGTTCGTTAGAGTTTAGAGTGACAAAAAGTTAGCTAACATCAGCTAACAGCTCTCTGTCTGATCATTGAGCAGCCCAAATAGAGCCGTTGCTAGGATAGTCAGATGCAGAGGAGCACATGTGGCAGCGTTATAAAGAGGGTGTAGAGAGTGACCACAATTACTAACCACAACCAAACAACTACTGACCACAACCACACAACTACTGACCATAACTAATGACCACAACTACTGAGCAAAACCACAACGACTGACCACACAACTACTGAACCACACAACTAATGACCACAACCACACAACTACTGACCACAACTACAAAACAACAACTACTGACCACAACTACAAAACTTCTGACCACAACTACTGAACACTAACAGTTTCGACTTGAGGTTATTGTTTGTTAGGGGTGCCTGGTAGGTCTAGCCTACCAGAAAAAATATTGATTTCTCCTTTTGTTGGGAGTTGGTCTCATCTGTCAGTGTCAAGTCTACACCAATACAAAAGCCAGTATAGGAATACACATTTACATATACCCTTAAAACATCGAAAGAAATAACTTCAAAACAATGTTTATTTTGCATTTGGTTGTATTACCAACATAAATGATCACACAATCAATATTAGTCACAAAATAAAAATAACTTAGGTTCCTCAGTAAATGTCCGTATCTCGGGCATTAAAAAAATGGTCAGGCCCGGTAAATGGTGAGTGAACCCAAGTGACATTAAAACAAGACAAGAACCATGCAGAATTCAGCACCAAACACACTCCTGGCCACGCAACAATACAAATAAACATTCACAATATACAGTGCCTTCGGAAAGTATTCATCCACGGAAGATGTTGTGCCTTCCATCTGGCCACTCTACCATTAAATGGAATACGTTTGGAACCACCAAGGCTCTTCCTAGAGTTCACCGCCCGGCCAAACTGAGCAATCGGGGGAGAAGGGCCTTGGTCAGGGAGGTGACCAAGAACCCGATGGTCACTCTCACAGAGCTCCAGAGTTCCTCTGTGGAGATGGGAGAACCTTCCAGAAGGACAACCATCTCTGCAGCACTCCACCGATCAGGCCTTTATGGTAGAGTGGCCAGATGGAAGCCACTCCTCAGTAAAAGGCACGACAGCCTGCTTGGAGTTTGCCAAAAGGCACCTAAAGGACTCTCAGACCACGAGAAACAATATTCTCTGGTCTGATGAAACCAAGATTGAACTCTTTGGCCTGAATGCCAAGCGTCACGTCTGGAGGAAACCTGGCACCATCCCTACGGTGAAGCATGGTGGTGGCAGCATCATGATGTGGGGATGATTTTCAGCGGCAGGGACTGGGAGACTAGTCAGGATCAAGGGAAAGAGGAACGGAGCAAAGTACAGAGAGGTCCTTGAGGAAAACCTGCTCCAGAGCGCTCAGGACCTCAGACTGGGGCAAAGGTTCACCTTCCAACAGGACAATGACCCAAGCACACAGCCAAGACAACGCAGGAGTGGCTTCGGGACAAGTCTCTGAATGTCCTTGAGTGGCCCAGCCAGAGCCTGGACTTGAACCTGATTGAACATCTCGGTTGTGACCTGAAAATAGTTGTGCAGTGATGCTTCCAATTCAGCCTGACAGAGCTTGAGAGGATCTGCAGAGAAGAATGGGAGAAACTCCCCAAATTCAGGTGTGTGAAGCTTGTAGCGTCATACCCAAGACGACTTGAGGCTGCCGAAGGTGCTTCAACATAGTACTGAGTAAAGGGTCTGTATCTTACGTAAATGTAATATTTCCGTTTTTTTTTTTTTTGGTGCAAAAAATTCTAAAAACCTGTTTTTGCTTTGTCATTATAGGGCATTGTGTGTAGATTGATGAGGTAAAAAAAAACAATTTTAGAAATTTTAGAATAAGGCTGTGACGTAACAAAATGTTGAAAAAGTCATGGGGTCTGAATAGTTTCCGAATGCACATATTACCTCAATTACCTCAACTACCTCGTACCCCTGCACATTGACTCGGTGCTCCTTGTATATCGCCTCGTAATTGTGTTATTTTATTTCATTCTATTACTATTTCCTTTTTAATTTAGCTTACTTATTTAATTTAGCTTACTTATTAACTCTGCATTTTTGAGAAAGGGCTCGTAAGTAAGTGTTTCACGGTGAAGTCTTCACCTGTTTTATTCGGCGCATGTGACAAATACAATTTTATTTTATTTAAATAATATTAGAAATGTATTTGTTTATTACTTTTAACTTTTTAAAACTGTTGTGCTAATGAGAATTTTTGCGTTGGTAGTTGTAGAAATTGAAATGCACAATATATGATCAAAAAACATAAGAATAAATATAGCTGCGAGCAGCAATGAACGGGGTTCACAGGATGACAAGAAAGGACACAAGATCAGTTGGATTACAAAGCAAGCACTCTCTCGTGTAGGAACTATTTTCCAGTGAAACCTTTACCATGTTTGTCTCTCAATACCACAAGGATGACGCAAGTGAAGTTTAGTCTAGTGCTGTAGGTCTTTGAATGCAGCAGGTAATCATTCTTAAAGTCATTACTTAATGTATTGAGTTTCTATACCAATTCTGGGGTCAATTTGACTAAAGTTATATGTTATGATCCATTAAATATTTTCAGCATTACTGTATTGTTGCGGTCATCTTTGAATTCTGGGACTTTATTTTCTTAAACTCATTAAAGATTAATTTGTTAAGTCTACGTACCAAATATGATTTGTGGTTTTAGAATTTTGTTCTTGACTTAGCTGTGTTGTGGTATTACATTTGGTATGGTACTGATTGTAATTTGCTAGTTAAAATACACTACGGGTAAGTGCGTACACCATTTGTTATGGCAATTGGGATCCGAGGTGAAAATAAGACACATTATAGTTCAATTCTTTTAGGATGTGAATATATTATGTATATATCTATAGTGCCACCAACTGGTCTGCTGCAGCCATCTAAGGACATATACATAAGGTTTACATTCCATCATCGGTTCAGTTGTTATTAGTGCTGAGCAATTAGTGCTTTTTGATATCTCACCATTGACGAGAGATTTGTACTACGGACAAAATTGGATGAAAGAAACCGCACACCAAGAAAGCTTACTATGTAGTGATATGTATACAGGGCCTCAGTTTTGTGCTCTTAGTGTTAAATTGACTAAAGAACAGGCTTTGTGGCATTTATTTAGTGACAGTGTGACACATGTTTCGGTAGCTAAGACAGATGATGTTGCCTGGGAGGATGTTGGTGTTTGGTTGAAGTCTGTCTTGCAGGTCACTGACTGGGAACTTAGAGCGGATGGGTCTACATTTTCCCCAGCACAGATACTCTGTGTGTTCCATTTTTCTGGGCTGCGCCTGTTCAACGAGGCGTGCATGGCTTAGATAGTGCAAAACCAACTAAACAGTTGGCTGGTCTCCCGGACTCTCTGTGGGCTAAAGATGTATGACATTGGGTGAATGAGGGGGGTTGAACCGCTTACTGTCACACCTAAGAGCACACACAGACCAAGCAGAGCTCAGTATCCCCTAAGTCAGAAAGGTGTGCTTTATTGGTAGAAAGAGGAGCAATTGTGCCTTGTCCAGACTCTCCCTGCATCGCCGGCTGTGTTTTCTGCTGCTTTGGTGCAAAATGTAGAGGGTTTCATACCTCCTGCTGGGAGTACGTTAATGCAGTATGTCGACAACCTGTTACTGTGTTCTGAAACCCAACAGGCATGCGAAGTCGACACCAGAGCTCTGTTAGTGTTCCTCGCTGAAAATGGCCACAAAGTTTCTAAGAAAAAGCTGCAGCTTGCATCTCAATCAGTTAAATATATGGGACATGACATTACACCAAATGGTAGGAAATTGGGTCTGGAGCGTGTGGCTGCAATTCTATCTGTACCACAGCCAGTTACAAAACAACACATGTTGACACACAGGAATGGCAGGCTATTGTAGAGCCTGGCTGCCAGACTATGCTGAAGTTGTACAGCCACTCTTTGATCTCATCCATGGCCACAAGATGGCGATGAATTACAAGATAAAGTGGACTCCTGAGGGTCTGGAGGTGCTTGACAAATTGAAACAACTGCTAACCTCTTTTCCTTGTTTAGGTTTGCCGGATCACTCTAAACCATTTAATCTGTTTGTTTGCGAGAAAAATGGTTTCATGTCATCTGTCCTCACTCAGGACCATGGTGGGAAGCAGCGGCCTGTTGCTTACTATTCTAAGAGGCAGTGTGGTAAGAGGATTGGTATGTTGCCTCAGAGCTGTAAAGGCTGCTACAGAGGCTGTGTTAGCCTGTGCTGACATTGTTACAATGTGCCCATTAACCATTCAAGTTCCTCATGCTGTTCATGCTCTCATCTCACAGGCACGGACCGCCCATCTCACTCCAGCACAGCTGCTACATTATCAGAATGTGCTGTAGACAATGTCTCATGTTACCCTGAAGCGCTGCACGGTTCTTAACCCTGCTACTCTTCTACCAACTGATGATGATGGCGAACCCCATGATTGTGCTGTCCTGGTAGACCAGGTCTGTAAGCCCCGCCCTGATTTATCTGATGTGCCTTTGATAATAGCTGAATTGGAACTGTTTTTGATGGCTCCGCCCAAAAATCACCTGAAGGCGAACCATTAGTGGCTTATGTAGTAACTACGGCTGCATCTACCCTTGAGAGTGCTAAATTACCATCACATCTGTCAGCTCAAGCTGCAGAATTGTTTGCTCTTACTAGAGCATGCATTTTGGCTATGGATAAAACTGTTACGATCTACACTGACAGCAGGTATGCATTTGGGGTTGTGCATGAGTTCGGTACACTCTGAAAGCAACGCGGGTTCCTCGTCTCATCTGGTAAGACAATTTCACATTCTAAATTGGTTGAAAACTTGTTGGAGGCTATTTTGTTGCCTACCTGTTTCTAAAAGAAATGCTGTTGCTGATATGGCTGCTAAGGCAGCCGCAACGTCAACTGTCTCCCCCACACTCCAGATGGTTTCACTTCCTGTCTCTGCTAAAAACATATTTTCTTTACAGGATGTTTCTGATCTGCAATCAGGTGCAGGATTTGACACACAGAGGAACATCTGACTGGGGCCAAATGGTCTTTCCGTTATATCCAGATCTATTTCCCCTATGTGGCTAAGTTGGCACATGGCCAAGACCATGTGTCAAAGGGGAGAGTTGTAGAAACTGTACATCATTTTTGTTTTGCTCCTGGATTTTCAGTTTTTGCGGAGCAATAGTGCGCTAAGTGTGTGATTTGTATGACTAACAATGCAGGCAGAGGATGGCTGAGACCGGATTGCCATTGCTAACAGTAATGCCTCTGGCTCTGATGTACACGCGTGGACGCGCGCATCGTACTACTGGTTTAGCACCTCATGAAATACTCACAGGAAGACCCATGAGAATGCTAAACACCCCGTTCCCACAGAATAGGCTGACACTGATGGGCTGCGAGGACCAAATGGTAAGTTACTGTGCTGCACTTAACAATGTTCTGAAGTCTATTTTCCCTAGGGTAAAAGTGGCTTTACCTGAACCAAAGGGAGGACCACTCCACAAACTTCAGCCAGGTGATTGGGTGATCATCAAGGACCTCCGCAATAAGACTTGGCACCAACAGCGCAGGACTGGTCCATTCCAGGTGCTCCTGATGACCCAGACAGCAATGAAGGTTGCAGAGAGGTCTATGTGGGTTCACGCCAGCCACTGCAGGAAGGTGCCCCACAACCCAGGGGACGATGTATCAGACGATGAATCATCGTAAGCGACCCCAGTGGCCATGGGAAGACCAGGACCGGACTCTATGCATCATGTCATACACTACAGTTGAGGAACAATGGGAAAGTAATTCTGCTTTGAAAGTTGATAAACTTCTAACCTCACTTTCGACAAAATGGCCCTTGAATGTTTTGGTAAACCTACTGGAGAGCTCTTCTTTGTCTACACCCATTCAGCATCGTTCACACCCTCTTAAACCTTAGCCCGCCCATTTCTTTAAGGATTCACATGTGAGGCCATGTACTAAACAACCAAAGATTTCAAGACTAATGGCTGGTTTATACAACGGGTGTATTGTAAATTCAATCTGGAGTGCCAGAGTGCACCCTGGGCGTTCGTAAACTCAGAGCGTTGTCAGATTATCTATTCGTAAATTCAGAGTGTTTGGCTCTCGGAGCGTTCACTGCGTACACTGGACGCTCTGGCGGAGGAGTAGGATTCTGTAGGCTCTGAACCTAACAGCAGTCAAGCTCCCAAGCTAACTAGCTGATGTTGGCTAGCTTGCTATCTACTTCCAGACACATGAGAGAACCGCTCACTCTGACCATTTTACTTGCCCTAGCAGAGCTGGTTAGGCTGTTTTTATGTTATCCAGAGCGTTGGTGACTGTAACTGTGCCGCTGGCAACAATTTAATTACGCTTTTTTGCAGACGTTTACTTACACCGGCCATATTCAACAGGTGTTGAGCGTAAATTCGTCAGTTATTCTGCGCTCTGGCACACTCAGACGAGAGTGCTCTGAAATCGGTGTAGATAGCCAGAGCAAATTTACCAGCTACATCTATCGACAGTTGTCGCAGTGACATCATGAACCTTCTATTGAAATGGTTACTTGCATAGTGGAGTCTTTTTGTTTAGACATGTAGCTAGCTAGCTAAACAATGAACCATAATACCAACTCATAACGTTACTACCCTGAATGAATCTGCAGGTAGCTAACCAACCAGGTTCAATGTTAGCTAGCTAACATTAGGCTATAACTAGCAATGCAAATGGCTCTGAGATACGAATAATATTACTACACAGATCATACACGTAACGTTAGCTAGCGAGCCAGCCAGCTAACGTTAGCTAGCTACCTAACAGTACGCTTTAACTTGAAATGAAAACTACTTTCTGACTAAATTAGAAATGTGTAATATCTGAAAATGTAGCTAGCTAGACTATCTTCCCCGTATACATGGATGGACGCTTCTCCCTCTCTGTCACAGATGCCATGGTTCCCCTTAGTTTGAAGATGTAATCTGGAGACAGGTGTTTTTTACACCTTTTCGACTCCCTCTGCATGTTTGCAATCAAAAGCCATCTCCTTAGCTATCATACTCTAATTCCACCGGGCCTTCCACTCAAAACTCAGTCCTCCAGAAAGTGTATATCTTAAAAAAAATAAAAGCCGCTTTAGAAAGGATTACCTACAAATTCTGACCAGCTCATGTTATAGACAGAAGCACATGGCTCATCTCTCGGCTTGTCCAGCCAATCCATTATCTCAGCCAATCCTGGCTAGCGGGAAGGTTCCTGTCTTTTTCCATGGCTAAACCAACTAAGCTCGTAATTTAACAATTGTATTCGTATTTACAGATGGCATACAAGTTTGTTATTAAGGCACATGAAAGTTCAAGTTCCAGAAGTCATCTATGCCAAAAAATGCATTTTGATTTTTAAAAAAGTTTACGTTCAAATGGCTCTCCTGTGAAGCAGTGACGCGCGACAAATGCCTAGTTTCCTGAAATGAGTCACATTTATCAATAACTCTACCATCTCTTAACTAACCCCTTTTCCCAAACTACACTGAACAAAAATATAAACGCAACATGCAAGAATTTCAAAGATTTTACTGAGTTACACTTCAAATAAGGAAATCAGTCAATTGAAATAAATTCATTAGGCCCTAATCTATGGATTTCACATGACTGGGAATACAGATACGCATCTGTTGGTCACAGATACCTTTAAAAAAAGGGTAGGGGTGTGGATCAGAAAACCAGTCAGTATCTGTTGTGACCACCATTTGCCTCATGCAACGCATTTCCTTTGCATAGAGTTGATCAGGCTGTTGATTGTAGCCTGTGGCATGTTGTCCCACTCCTCTTCAATGGCTGTGCTAAGTTGCTGGATATTGGCGAGTGCTGGAACACGCTGTCATACACGTCGATCCAGAGCATCCCAAACATACTCAATGGGTGACATGTCTGATGAGTATGCAGGCCATGGAAGAACTGGGACATTTTCAGCTTCCAGGAATTGTGTACAGATCATTGCGACATGGGGCCATGCATTATCATGCTGAAACATGAGGTGATGGCGGCAGATGAATGGCACAACAATGGGCCTCAGGATCTCTTCACGGTATCTCTGTACATTCAAATTGCCATCGATAAAATGCAATTGTGTTCGTTGTCCATAGCTTATGCCTGCCCATACCATAACCCCACAGCCACCATGGGGCACTCTGTTCACAATGTTGACATCAGCAAACCGCTCACCCACACAACGCCATACATGCTGTCTGCCATCTGCCCGGTACAGTTGAAACCAGGATTAATCTGTGAAAAGCACACTTCAGCGTACCAGTGGACATCGAAGGTGATCATTTGCCCACTGAAGTCGGTTATGACACTGGACTGCAGTCAGGTAAAGACCCTGGTGAGGACGACGAGCATGCGAATCAGCTTCCCTGAGACAGTTTCTGACAGTTTGTGCAGAAATTATTCAGTTGTGCAAACCCACAGTTTCATCAGCTGTTTGGGTGGCTGGTCACAGACGATCCCGCAGGTGAAGAAGCCGGATGTGGCGGTCCTGGGCTGGCATGGTTACACATGGTCTGCAGTTGTGAGGCCGGTTGGACGTACTGCCAAATTCTCTAAAACGACGTTGGTAGAGAAATGACAATTACATTCCTGGCAACAGCTCTTGTGGACATTCCTGCAGTCAGCATTCCAATTGCACGCTCCCTCAAAACTTGAGACATCTGTGGAATTGTGTTTTGTGACAAAACTGCACATTTTAGAGTCACCAATCCTTGCTAAACAACTCTTAACAATGACCCCTTGAGCTCTATTTACAAGGGGTCATGTTGCGAGTGCACGCCAATCAAAGTAGATCAGGTTTGCATGAGGTTACACAGTTCGTATTAAACACCATAAAAGGAAACTTCAATTAATAATAAACATAATAATAGGCCATTCAGCCTATAAAGACTACAACAATGGTCACTATCCTTTCCTTAGTCAAGATCACTTTCGGAGTCAAAATGCAAGCCGAGTGCAATTCTGTGCTGGGCACGGGAGATAAAGTGCGCCTACGATGTATTGTGTGATATCAGTTAAATGATCAATAACCTTACGGCCTAACTATAGTGCATGGGCGGAAAAGCTCAGGGCAAAATTGTATTTTTCCAGTTTAATTAACTACCTAAAAATGATAGGTTATTTACATTGACTGGAAATAGAGTGTTTATTGTCATATACACTGCTCAAAAAATAAAGGGAACACTAAAATAACACACCCTAGATCTGAATGAATGAAATAATCTCATTAAATACTTTTTTCTTTACATAGTTGAATGTGCTGACAACAAAATCACACAAAAATGATCAATGGAAATCCAATTTATCAACCCATGGAGGTCTGGATTTGGAGTCACCCTCAAAATTAAAGTGGAAAACCACACTACAGGCTGATCCAACTTTGATGTAATGTCCTTAAAACAAGTCAAAATGAGGCTCAGTAGTGTGTGTGGCCTCCACGTGCCTATATGACCTCCCTACAACGCCTGGGCATGCTCCTGATGAGGTGGCGGATGGTCTCCTGAGGGATCTCCTCCCAGACCTGGACTAAAGCGTCCGCCAACTCCTGGACAGTCTGTGGTGCAACGTGGCATTGGTGGATGGAGCGAGACATGATGTCCCAGATGTGCTCAATTGGATTCAGGTCTGGGGAACGGGGGGGCCAATCCATAGCATCAATGCCTTCCTCTTGCAGGAACTGCTGACACACTCCAGCCACATGAGGTCTAGCATTGTCTTGCATTAGGAGGAACCCAGGGCCAACCGCACCAGCATATGGTCTCACAAGGGGTCTGAGGATCTCATCTCGGTACCTAATGGCAGTCAGGCTACCTCTGGCGAGCACATGGAGGGCTGTGCGGCCCCCCAAAGAAATGCCACCCCACACCATGACTGACCCACTGCCAAACCGGTCATGCTGGAGGATGTTGCAGGCAGCAGAACGGTCTCCACGGCGTCTCCAGACTCTGTCACGTCTGTCACATGTGCTCAGTGTGAACCTGCTTTCATCTGTGAAGAGCACAGGGCGCCAGTGGCGAATTTGCCAATCTTGGTGTTCTCTGGCAAATGCCAAACATCCTGCACGGTGTTGGGCTGTAAGCACAACCCCCACCTGTGGACGTCGGGCCCTCATACCACCCTTATGGAGTCTGTTTCTGACCGTTTGAGCAGACACATGCACATTTGTGGCCTGCTGGAGGTCATTTTGCAGGGCTCTGGCAGTGCTCCTCCTGCTCCTCCTTGCACAAAGGCGGAGGTAGCAGTCCTGCTGCTGGGTTGTTGCCCTCCTACGTCCTCCTCCACGTCTCCTGATGTACTGGCCTGTCTCCTGGTAGCACCTCCATGCTCTGGACACTACGCTGACAGACACAGCAAACTTTCTTGCCACAGCTCGCATTGATGTGCCATCCTGGATGAGCTGCACTACCTGAGCCACTTGTGTGGGTTGTAGACTCCGTCTCATGCTACCACTAGAGTGAAAGCACCGTCAGCATTCAAAAGTGACCAAAACATCAGCCAGGAAGCATAGGAACTGAGAAGTGGTCTGTGGTCACCACATGCAAAACCACTCCTTTATTGGGGGTGTCTTGCTAATTGCCTATAATTTCCACCTGTTGTCTATTCCATTTGCACAACAGCATGTGACATTTATTGTCAATCAGTGTTGCTTCCTAAGTGGACAGTTTGATTTCACAGAAATGTGATTGACTAAGAGTTACATTGTGTTGTTTAAGTGTTCCCTTTATTTTTTTGAGCAGTGTATAATAAGAGGTCAGATTTTCTCCATGTAGGCCTACCCCTTATTATAAATAACGTAGACTCCCTTTATATTTTAAAACTCGAGTCTCAAGCTAGGCTATATGATAACACTGGTAATACAGTGAGGGAAAAAAGTATTTGATCCCCTGCTGATTTTGTACATTTTCCCACTGACAATGAAATGATCAGTCTATAATTTTAATGGTAGGTTTATTTGAGCAGTGAGAGACAGAATAACAACAAAAAAATCCAGAAAAACGCATGTCAAAAATGTTATAAATGCATTTGCATTTTAATGAGGGAAACAAGTATTTGACCCCCTCTCAATCAGAAAGATTTCTGGCTCCCAGGTGTCTTTTATACAGGTAACGACCTAATCTCAGCTTGTTACCTGTATAAAAGACACCTGTCCACAGAAGCAATCAATCAATCAGATTCCAAACTCTCCACCATGGCCAAGACCAAAGAGCTCTCCAAGGATGTCAGGGACAAGATTGTAGACCTACACAAGGCTGGAATGGGCTACAAGACCATCGCCAAGCAGCTTGGTGAGAAGGTGACAACAGTTGGTGTGATTATTCGCAAATGGAAGAAACACAAAAGAACTGTCAATCTCCCTTGGCCTGGGGCTCCACGCAAGATCTCACCTCGTGGAGTTGCAATGATCATGAGAACGGTGAGGAATCAGCCCAGAACTACACGGGAGGATCTTGTCAATGATCTCAAGGCAGCTGGGACCATAGTCACCACGAAAACAATTGGTAACACACTACGCCGTGAAGGACTGAAATCCTGCAGCGCCCGCAAGGTCCCCCTGCTCAAGAAAGCACATATACAGGCCCGTCTGAAGTTTGCCAATGAACATCTGAATGATTCAGAGGAGAACTGGGTGAAAGTGTTGTGGTCAGATGAGACCAAAATGGAGCTCTTTGGCATCAACTCAACTCGCCATGTTTGGAGGAGGAGGAATGCTGCCTATGACCCCAAGAACACCATCCCCTCCATCAAAACATTATGCTTTGGGGGTGTTTTTCTGCTAAGGGGACAGGACAACTTCACCGCATCAAAGGGACAATGGATGGGGCCATGTAACGTCAAATCTTGGGTGAGAACCTCCTTCCCTCAGCCAGGGCATTGAAAATGGGTCGTGGATGGGTATTCCAGCATGACAATGACCCAAAACACACGGCCAAGGCAACAAACGAGTGGCTCAAGAAGAAGCACATTAAGGTCCTCGAGTGGCCTAGCCAGTCTCCAGACCATAATCCTATAGAAAATCTGTGGAGGGAGCTGGTTTGAGTTGCAAACGTCAGGCTCGAAACCTTAATGACTTGGAGAAGATCTGCAAAGAGGAGTGGGACAAAGTCCCTCCTGAGATGTGTGCAAACCTGGTGGCCAACTACAAGAAACGTCTGACCTCTGTGATTGCCAACAAGGGTTTTGCCACAAAGTACTGTCATGTTTTGCAGAGTGGTCAAATACTTATTTCCCTCATTAAAATGCAAATCAATTTATAACATTTTTGACATGCTTTTTTCTTGATTTTTGTTGTTGTTATTCTGTCTCTCACTGTTCAAATAAACCTACCATTAAAATTATAGACAGATGTCTTTGTCAGTGGGCAAACGTACAAAATCAGCAGGGGATCAAATACCTTTTTCCCTCACTGTATCTGTTGTGAGCACCAGTACCAGAACTCTCTCCCCATTCTGGAATTCTCTGGGTTGAGTACCCCGATTGTAGACCCTACTCTGTGCTTCTTGGGTTTGGGTCACATGCTCTCTTACCACAACTTCTGCATCCGATCACCCATTTCAGCCATATAGTTGATGAGACTATGATGCAGGCTCAGTCTCCCAGGTCTCCTTTACAATGTCCAAGAGGCCCCGGGGTTGTTGTCCATAGAGGAGCTCAAACGGGGAGAATCCAGTGGATGCCTGGGGCACCTCCCTTATGGAAAAGAGCAAATATGTCAACAACTGGTCGCAGTTCCTTCCATCCTGGTCTACTACCTTACGGAGCATGCTCTTTAAGGTGTTATTAAACCTTTCAACAAGCCCATCTGTCTGAGGGTGGTACACAGAAGTGTGGATTTGTTTTACCTTCAGGAGCTTTCACAATTCCTGCATGATCCGGGACATGACGGGGGTCCCTTGGTCGGTGAAGATCTTCTTGGCTATTCCCATTCGGCTGAAGAACATCACAAGTTCTTTGGCAATACCTTTCGAGGTCATAGTTCTTAGGGGAATGGCCTCTGGGTAGAGGGTAGCATAGTCTAGAATCACCAGGATATATTGGTGCCCTTTAGCAGACTTTACCAGGGACCCCATCAGGTCCATTGCAATTCTCTTAAAGGAGACATCTATGATAGGAAGTGGGATTAGAGGATTTTTTAAGTGAGGTTTAGGTGCAGGGAGTTGGCATTCGGGACACGGCCGGCAAGAATCCTTCATGGCTCTTACCACTCCCGGCCAGTAGAAGCGCCCCCCAGGACTCTGTCCTTTGTCTTCTGGACCCCCAGGTGGGCTCCAAGGACATGTGAGTGGGCTAACTGCAATATGGTGGGGACATACCATTTTGGGACCAACAACAGTTCGTTAACTTTAGCATAATACAACAGCTGCCTCTTAACCACAACGCGAGGATATCTCAATTCACTCACCTGGCTCCTCACTTGGGTGAGATTGGGGTCCTCCAGCTGGGCCGTTCCAAACTGGCCTTTGTGGTTGAGACCGAGGGGCCTCTCCCCGAGATCATCCTCTGACAGCTCCCAGTCTGGGAATGGATTGAAGGGTCCTGCTGACCTCTCCTCTGATCCCGGCTCAGTGGAGGCCCCATGGGTTTCATCAACTGTTGGAGGGGTTATTGGGCTATGGCCTGTTTGGTTTTCCTTCGAGCCCCATGTGTTGTTTTTTCTTGACGGTTGCACCGGGCCTCCTGCTTCCCCAACAGTTTAGAAAAGAGAGGACAATCACAACCCACCAAAAGGGGTACCAGGAGGTTGGGGAATAGGCTTATTTGAAGTTGAGAGTTCCCTTGAGGGGTTGTAAGCTTCACCACTGCTGTGAGATATTCATTGGTGTCCCCGTGAATGCAGGACACGGCCACAGGATTCTCTGGGGTACGATTGTGCTCACCTACTAGCTGTGGCTGTATCAATGACACCATACTACCAGAGTCCAACAGGCCTTCCACATCTCTTCCATCTACTTTGGTTGGGATTGTGAGGGCTGGTGTCTCCTTTTGGGCCCAACAGGAGGTCATTAAGTGACAGGGCCTCCCCACAACTGGGTCCGTGGAGTGTGCAGTGAGCATGGGCTCATCTCTACTGGGGCAGTTCCAGGCCACGTGTCCCACCTCACCACACTCATAACACCTTCTTCGGTCGGGGTCTAGCCCGAACCTACATCGTCGGGGCGGCTTGTAACGGAAATTTTAATTGTATGTGTCCACATAACTGAGTATGTGAATAACCTTGTGAAACTGTGTGAAACTGTCCTATTATAATCTCCTGTTCTTGGAAGTATAATCCTGTGTTGTAAACCCACTTGCTCCTGTGTCCTTTTAAGAATAAAAAGGGAACTGAGGGTCCCGGCCAAGAACAGGAAACTATAAAGATATGTGCTTATCACCCAATGCTTCGGAATTCAGACTGTCTACACCTCACTGTGTAACTCTGTTATTCTCTCTGAGCTCAGAAATAAATACAATTGGTTTGACTTGACTCATTTTATATATCCACCACAATTTGGCACCCCAGATGGGACTGACGTATCGTTGACCTGCGGCTCTTGCGGCTCCGAGGGTAAACTGCCGGCAGAGGCTCACTGCGCTGTGAGTCTAGGGTAAATTCCTCCTTCTTAAACGAGGGAATGGAGAGACCTGCCTGATGTCCACGGGAGTTGCGGGTCAGCGATCGCTCAGTCGATGTTTTACTAAGCTGCTGAGTCATCATTCGAAGATTTTTTATGTGAATTAAATCACTTTGCGTTAAGTGGTAGAGAAAATGATAATTGAAATAAAAATAATTGTGCATTCCTAGATCGCTTTTCGCTAAGTGATAGATCACTTTGCGCTTAGTGATAGAGAGCATGCTCTACCGCATAGTGCGATGAGGGTGGACAGGTTAACCTCTTAAGGATCAGACCCTTCTTTTCACTTTCCGCCTAAAATGACATACCCAAATCTAACTGCCTGTAGCTCAGGACCTGAAGCAAGGATATGCATATTCTTGATACTATTTGAAAGGAAACACTTTGAAGTTTGTGGAGATGTGAAAATAATGTAGGAGAACATAACACAATAGATCTGGTAAAAGATCAAACAAAACAAAAAACATACAGTACCAGTCAAAGGTTTGGACACACCTACTCATTCAATGGTTTTTCTTTATTTTACTATTATTTACATTGTAGAATAATAGACATAAACTATGAAATAACACATATGGAATCATGTAGTAACCAAAAAAGTGTTAAACAAATCAAAATATATTTTATATTTGAGATTCTTCAAAGTAGCCACCATTTGCCTTGATGACAGCTTTGCACACTCTTGGCATTTTCTCAACCAGCTTCACCTGGAATGCTTTTCCAACAGTCTTGAGGGAGTTCCGACATATGCTGAGCACTTGTTGACTGCTTTTCCTTCACTCTGCGGCCCAACTCATCCCAAACCATCTCAATTGGGTTGAGGTCGGGGGATTGTGGAGGCCAGGTCATCTGATGCAGCACTCCATCACTCACCTTCTTGGTCAAATAGCTATTACACAGCCTGGAGGTGTGTTGGGTCATTGTCCTGTTGAAAAACAAATGATTGTTCCACTAAGCCCAAACCAGATGGGATGGCATATCGCTGCAGAATGCTGTGAAAGCCATGCTGGTTAAGTGTGCCTTGAATTCTAAATAAATCACAGGCAGTGTCACCAGCAAAGCACCCCCACACCATCACACTTTCTCCTCCATGCTTCACGGTGGGAACTACACATGCGGAGATCATCCGTTCACCTACACTGCGTCTCACATAGACACAGCGGTTGGAACCAAAAATCTCAAATTTGGACTCCAGACCAAAGGACAGATTTCCACCGGTCTAATGTCCATTGCTCATGTTTCTTGACCAAGCAAGTCTCTTCTTCTTATTGGTGTCCTTTAGTAGTGGTTTCTTTGCAGCAATTCGACCATGAAGGCCTGATTCACACAGTCTCCTCTGAACAGTTGATGTTGAGATGTGTCTGTTACTTGAACTCTGTGAAGCAGTAGGTGTGTGGTTCAGTAGTTGTGGTCAGTAGTTGTGTAGTTCAATAGTTGTGTAGTTTAATAGTTCTGTGGTCAGTAGTTGTGGTCAGTAATGGTCAGTAGTTGTGATGCGTGATCTGAAGGAGTCAGGCGCAGGAGGGTAAATCACAGTATACAGAGTTTATTCTGTAATCCAGCGTAACCAGTCCAGTGCGCAAAACAGGCACACTGGAACAAACATGCACACGGGGGAAAATACCCCGGCAATACAAAATAGTGAGTTCAACCGAGCTACTAATCCTCACAATGAACAATCACCCACAAGGACAAGGGGGCAGAGGGAACACTTAAACACATACTAATGATGGGAATATGAACCAGGTGTGTGTAATTGACAAGACAAGACAAATGGAATGATGAGATATGGAGCGGCAGTGGCTAGAAGGCCGGTGACGACGAACGCCGAAGCCTGCCCGAACAAGGAGGGGAGGCAGCTTTGTAGGAAGTAGTGACAGTAGTTTTGTTAAGTAGGTTTGTGGTTCAGTAGTTGTGGTCAGTAGATGTTTGGTTGTGGGCAGTAGGTTTGGTCTGTAGTTGTGATCAGTAGTTGTGTTGTTGTGGTAAGTAGATGTGGTCAGTAGATGTGTTCAGTAGTAGTGTTCAGTAGTGGTAAGTAGTCGTGGTCAGTAGTGGTCAGCAGTTGTTTTCTTGTGGTTCAGTAGTTGTGTGGGCAGTAGTTGTGTGGTTTCAGTCAGTATTTGTGGTCAGTAGTTGTGGTTAGAAGTGGTTAGTAGTTGTGGTAAGTAGTTATGTGGTTCAGTAGTTGTGGTCAGTAGATGTTTGGTTGTGGTCAGTAGGTTTGGTCTGTTGTTGTGGTAAGTAGATGTGGTCAGAAGTTGTGTGGTTGTGTTCAGTAGTTGTGTGGTTCACTAGTTGTGTGGTCAGTAGATATGGTCAGTAGTTTTGTGGTTGTGGTCAGTAGTTGTGATGAGTAGTTGTGGTCAGTAGTGTTCAGCAGTTTTTGTAAGTAGTTCTGTGGTTCATTAGTTGTGGTCAGTAATTATGGTAAGTAGTTGTTTTCAATAGTGGTCAGTAGATGTGGACAGTAGTTTTCTGGTTGTGGTCAGTAGTTGTGGTTTAGTAGTTGTGGTCAGTAGTTGTGTGGTTGTGTTCAGTAGTTGTGGTTCAGTAGATGTGGTCAGTAGTTGTGTGGTTGTGGTCAATAGTTGTGTGGTTCAGTAGTTGTGTGGTCAGTAGTTATGGTCAGTAGTTGTGTGGTTATGATCAGTGGTCGTGATGAGTAGTAGTGGTCTGGACTCCAGACCAAAGGACACATTTCCACTGGTCTAATGTCCATTGCTCGTGTTTCTAGGCCCAAGCAAGTCTCTTCTTCTTGTTGGTGTCCTTTAGTAGTGGATTCTTTGCAGCAATTCGACCATGAAGGCCTGATTCAAACAGTCTCCTCTGAACAGTTGATGTTGAGATGTGTCTGTTACTTGAACTCTGTGAAGCATTTAGAAGGTGTGTGGTTCAGTAGTTGTGGTCAGTAGTTGTGTGGTTGTGGACAATAGTTGTGGTCATTAGTTGTGTAGTTCAATAGTTGTGTAGTTCAATAGTTCTGTGGTCAGTAGTTGTGGTCAGTAATGGTCAGTAGTTTTGGTAAGTAGGTTTGTGGTTCAGTAGTTGTGGTCAGTAGATGTTTGATTGTGGTCAGTAGGTTTGGTCTGTTGTTGTGGTCAGTAGATGTGTTCAGTAGTAGTGTTCAGTAGTGGTAAGTAGTTGTGGTCAGTAGTTTTGTGGTTTTGATCAGTAGTTGTGGTCATTAATGGTCAGTAGTTTTGGTAAATAGGTGTGTGGTTGTTGTTGTGGTCAGTAGTTGTGTGGTTGTGGTCAGTAGTTGTGGTGAGTATTTGTGGCCTGTGGTGGTCATCAGATTTCTTGGTAAGTATGTGTGTGCTTCAGTAGTTGTAGTCAGTAGTTGTGTGGTTGCGGTCAGTAGTTATGGTCAGTAGATGTGGTCAGTGGTTGTGGGTCAGTCGTTTTGTGTGTGTGTGGGGGGGGGGGGTCAGTAGTTGTGGTCAGTAATTGTGGTCAGTAGTTTTGGTAAATAGGTGTGTGGTTGTTGTGGTCAGTAGTTTTGGGGTTGTAGTCAGTAGCTGTGGTCAGTAGTTAGGGTCTGTAGTGGTCAGTAGTTGTGGTCAGTATTATTGTGGATGTGGTCAGTAGTTGTGAGGTAAGTAGCTGATGGCTGTGGTTAGTAGTTGTGGTTAGTAGTTGTGGTCAGTAGTTGTGTGGGTGTGGTCAGTAGTTGTGTGGTTGTGGTCAGAAATTGCCTGGTTGTAGTTAGTAGTTGTGTGGTTAGGTAGTTGTGTGATCAGGAGATGTGGTCAGTAGTTGTGATAAGTAATGTTCCGTAGTTTTGGTAAGTAGGTGTGTGGTTCAGTAGTTGTGGTCAGTAGTTGTGTGGTTTTGGACAATAGTTGTGGTCATTAGTTGTATAGTTCAATAGTTGTGTGGTCAGTAGTTGTGGTCAGTAGTGGTCAGTCGTTTTGGCAAGTAGGTTTGTGGTTCAGTAGTTGTGATCAGTAGTTGTTTGGTTGTGGTCAGTAGATGTGGTCAGTAATGGTCAGTATTTTTGGTAAGTAGGTTTGTGGTTCAGTAGTTGTGTGGTTGTGGTCAGTAGTTGTGGTCGGTACTTGGGGTCAGTAGTTGGGTGGTTATGGTCAGTAGATATGGTCAGTAATGGTAATTAGTTTTGGTAAGTAGGTTTGTGGTTCAGCAGTTGTGTGATTGTGGTCAGTAGTTTTGGTCAGTAGTTATATAGTTCAATAGTTGTGTAGTTCAACAGTTCTGTGGTCAGTAGTTGTGGTCAGTAGTTTTGGTAAGTAGGTTTGTGGTTCAATAGTTGTGGTCAGTAGATGTTTGGTTGTGGTCGGTAGGTTTGGTCTGTTGTTGTGGTAAGTAGATGTGGTCAGTAGATGTGTTCAGTAGTAGTGTTCAGTAGTTTTGTGGTTTTGATCAGTAGTTGTGGCCAGTAATTGTGGTCAGTAAAGGTAAGTAGTTTTGGTAAATAGGTGTGTGGTTGTTGTTGCGGTCAGTAGTTGTCTGGTTGTGGTCAGTAGTTGTAGTGAGTATTTGTGGTCCGTGGTGGTCATCAGATGTCTTGGTAAGTATGTGTGTGCCTCAGTAGTTGTAGTCAGTAGTTATGTGGTTGCGGTCAGTAGTTATGATCAGTAGATGTGGTCAGTAAATGTGGTCAGTAGTGGTCCGTAGTTGTGGTCAGTAGTTGTGTGGTTGTGGTCAGTAGTTGTGTGGTTGTGGTCAGAAATTGCCTGGTTGTAGTTAGTAGTTGTGTGGTTAGGTAGTTGTGTGATCAGTAGATAATAATAAATATAATAATATAATATGCCATTTAGCAGACGCTTTTATCCAAAGCGACTTACAGTCATGCGTGCATACATTTTTTGTGTATGGGTGGTCCCGGGGATCGAACCCACTACCTTGGCGTTACAAGCGCCGTGCTCTACCAGCTGAGCTACAGAGGACCACAGATGTGATAAGTAGTTGTGATCAGTAATGTTCAGTAGTTTTTTGTAAGTAGGTGTGTGGTTCAGTAGTTGTGGTCAGTAGTTGTGTGGTTTTGGACAATAGTTGTTGTCATTAGTTGTGTAGTTCAATAGTTGTGTGGTCAGTAGTTGTGGTCAGTAGTTGTTTGGTTGTGGTCAGTAGATGTGGTCACTAATGGTCAGTAGTTTTGGTAAGTAGGTTTGTGGTTCAGTAGTTGTGTGATTGTGTCAGTCGTTTTGGTCATAAATTGTGGTCAGTAGTTGTGGTCGGTACTTGGGGTCAGTAGTTGTGTGGTTGTGGTCAGTAGATGTGGTCAGTAACGGTCATTTGTTTTGGTAAGTAGGTTTATGGTTCAGTAGTTGTGTGATTGTGGTCAGTAGTTTTGGTCAGTAGTTGTGGTCAGTGGTTGTCTTCAGTAGTTGTGGTCATAAGGTGTGGTCAGTAGTTGAGGTCGGTACTTGGGGTCAGTAGTTGTGTGGTTGTGGTCAGTAGATGTGGTCAGTAATGGTAATTCGATTTGGTAAATAGGTTTGTGGTTCAGTACTTGTGGTCAGTAGTTGTGTGGTTGTAGTCAGTAGATTTTGTCAGTAGTTGTGGTCAGTAGTTGTGTGGTTGTGGACAGTAGATGTTGTCAGTAATGGTCAGTAGTTTGGGCAAGAAGGTGTGTGGTTCAATAATATTGGTCAGTAGTTGTGTGGTTGTGGTCAGTAGTTGTGGTCAGTAGTTGTGTGGTTGTTGTCAGTAGATGTGGTCAGTAAAGGTCAGTAGTTTTGGTAAGTAGGTGTGTTGTTCAGTAGTTGTAGTCAGTAGTTGTGTGGTTGGTCAATAGTTATGGTCAGTAGATGTGGTCAGTAGTGTTCAGTAGTTGTGGTAAGTAGTTTTGTGGTTGTGGTCAGTAGTCGTGGTTTAGTAGTTGTGGTCAGAAGTTGTGTGGTAGTGGTCAGTAGCTGTGGTCAGTAGTTGTGGACAGTAGTTTTGTGATTGTGGTCCGTAGTTTTGGTAAATAGGTGTGTGGTTGTGGTCAGTCATTTTGGTGAGTAGTTGTGGTCAGTAGTTGGTCAGCGGTTTTGGTAAGGAGGTGTGTGCTTCAGTAGTTTTAGTCAGTAGTTGTGTGCTTGTGGTTAGTAGTTATGGTCAGTAGTTGTGGTCAGTAGTAGTGTTCAGTAGTGGTCAGTAGTTGCGATCAATCGTTTTGTGGTTTTGGTCAGTAGTTGTGGTCAGTAATTCTGGTCAGTAGTCGACAGTCGTTTTGGTAAATAGGTTTGTGGTTGCTGTTGTGGTCAGTTGTTGTGTGGTTGTGGTCAATAAAAGTGGCCAGTAGGTATGGTCTGTAGTGGTCAGTAGTTGTGGTCAGTAGTTTTGTGGTTGTGGTCAGTAGCTGTGTGGTTGTGGTCATTAGTTGTGTGGTTGTGGTCAGTTCTAGTTGCCAGTAGTTGTGGGCAGTAGTGGTCAGTAGTTGTGGTCAGTAGTTGTGTGGTTAGTAATTGTGTGGTTGTGGTCAGTTGTTGTGGTCAGTAGTTGTAGTCAGTGGTGTTCAGAAGTTGCAGACAGTAGTTTTGTGATTATTGTCAGTAGTTGTGGTCAGTAGTTGGGTTGTTGTGTGGTTGTGGTCATTAGTTGTGTGGTTCAGTATTTGTGGTCATTAGTTGTGTGGTTGTGGTCAGTAGTTGTAGTGAGTAGTTGTGGTCAGTAGTTTTGGTAAGTGTGTGTGGTTCAGTAGTTGTGGTCATTAGTTGTGTGGTTGTGGTCAGTAGTTTTGGAAAGTAGGTGTTTGGTTCGGACGTTATGGTTAGTAGATGTGTGGTAGTGGTCAGTAGTTGTGGTCAGTAGTTGTGGTCAGTAGTTTTGGAGGGTAGGTGTGGTCAGTAGTTGTGTAGTTGTGGTCAGTAGATGTGGTCATTAATGGTCAGTAGCTTTGGTAAGTAGGTTTGTGGTTCAGTAGTTGTGGTCAGTAGTTGTGAGGTTGTGGTCAGTAGTTGTGGTCGGTAGTTGGGATCAGTGGTTGTGTGGTTGTGGTCAGTAGATGTGGTCAGTAGGTATGGTCTGTAGTGGTCAGTAGTTGTGGTCAGTAGTTTTGTTGTTTTGGTCTGTAGCTGTGTGGTTGTGGTCATTAGTTGTGTGGTTGTGGTCAGTTGTAGTGGCCAGTAGTTGTGGTTAGTAGTGGTCAGTAGTTGTGTGGTTAGTAATTGTGTGGTTGTGGTCAGTTGTTGTGGTCAGTAGTTGTAGTCAGTAGTGTTCAGAAGTTGTAGACAGTAGTTTTGTGATTATTGTCAGTAGTTGTGGTCAGCAGATGTGTGGTTGTGGTCATTCGTTTTGTGCCTCAGTTGTTGTGTGTTCAATACTTGTGTGATTGTGGTCATTGTCTAAACTACAGTTGAAATATGAAGCGAGTGAACGGTGGCAGTTGTTGTCTGAGGCAGGCCTGCTCCCTCCATGGTCAGTGTGAGAAACATACTAACAATTTCTTATGCTTTAATACTAATTATAAAGTGGGTGGTTCGAGCCATGAATGCTGATTGGCTGACAGTCGTGGTACATTAGACTGTATACCATGGGTATGACAAAACATGTATTTTTACTGCTCTAATTACATTGGTAACCAGTTTATAATAGCAATTACACATCTCAGAGGTTTGTGATAATATGGCCAATATACCATGGCTAAGGGGCTGTGTCCAGGCACTCCGTGATGCATCGTGCATAAGAACAGCCCTTAGCCTTGGTATATTGGCCATATACCACACCCCCTTGTGCCTTATTGCTTAAATAGATACTGCACTCTGACCGACAAAACGTGTTTGCTAGATTCATGATAGTGTTGTTAGAAAAAGCAAGGAAAGTGATCTTCAAAACATATAGTTTTATTGGAATTTGCAGCTGTTATTGGTAAATAATTAATCTGGTCATTAGTTCTGTAGTTGTGTGTTCAATAGTTGTGGTCAGTAGTTGTGTGGTTGTGGTCAGTAGTTGTGGTCAGTGGTTGTGGTCAGTAGTTGTGGTCAGTAGTAGGGTTGTAATGGTTTTGACTTGACTTGAGGTTATTAGGGGTGCCAGGTAGGTCATGCCTACCAGAGAAAATATTGATTTCTCCTTTTGTTGTGAGTTGATCTCATGTGTCTGAGTTAAGTCTACACCAATACAAAGGACTCATGTAAAAGTCAGTATAGAAATACACTTTTCATAAACCCTTAAAAACACCTGTTCTTTTGTGGTTAGTTGTATTACTAAAATAAATGATCACACAAATAATAAATGTCACAACAGTCTCAAAATAATAACAACCTAAGTTCACTTGTAAAGTCCCGGCCCGGTAAATGGTTGAGTGAACCCCAAGTGACCTCAGTCACTCAATTGTCCTCAATAAACAGTGCATGAAACGAAATTCGATCATTTCCGCTTTAATGCCTTGAGTGGTTCTGCCACCAGGGAGTAGTTTGACACAAACCGATGGTACCATCCTGCCATCCCAAGGAACCGTTGAAGGGCCTTGAGGGTGGTTGGCACAGGGATCTACATGGATGCCATCAGAGGGCACAATATGGCCAAGGAACTTCAGGGAGGTTTGGCAGAAGTTGCTCTTCTTCATGTTCAATGTCAGACCAGCTTCTCTTAGCTTGTCCAACACTGCCTGAAGATCTTGAAAGTGTTCTCTGGTCTGGGCGTAGAAAATTACAGCATATCGTCCAGGTAGACGAAACAGATCTTCCCTTTGAGCTCACCTAATGTAGTCTCCATGAGTCTTTGGAAGGTGGCAGGCGCAATCCAAAAAGCAGGAATATTTTGTGCTTCAGGAGCCCGGTGCTTACCAGGCGTTAACTGTACCGGAGCAATGGCAGAGAAGACCGCCACACTTGGACCCCAATCATGTAACTTCGTAGCTTCTGCTTGGAAGAAATGCTTCTCGCTCTGATTGTGTGGAAATCAGTAGTGCGATGTCCATTTGGACACCACTGAAGCACATGAAATCAATTCCTAACACGACAGGAAAAGCAAGGGTCTTGAAAGGCAGAAAAACAGGAGCGGTTACACAGGCGGAACTCCACCTCATTCCATCTGAGTGGTCGTTTAGCCTCACTGTCAGCCAGATATAATGGACCTATTGTCCACGGCTTCATGTTGTATTGTGGACCTTACACCTCCTTCCACAGCTTCTCATTGAGCAGCGTGTAGGATGACTCTTCCTGTCCAAGGGCCTATGGACAGGGGTAACACCAGCTGGTGCGGTATTGGCTGAAAGGAAGGGGATGTCGATGGGTGGGCGTAGGCAGTGACTCTTGGGGTTTCAGCTCTGGTCAGAGCACCCAGAGTAGGATGGTCGTTCTTGTGATGGGAGTTAGGTGTGTTGGCCTGTTGTGACTTGTTGTACGGGTTGTGGTTTCCGGAGGGGTTTACTTGATGCTGATTTGGACATGTAGCTGGAGAATGTCCCTCTTTGCTACATCTCCAACAGAACACCGGAGGGGTCTTGGCTGGAGACTGGCTGTGGTTGATGGTATGGCTTGGGTAATTGTTTGGGTGTCTGACATTCACTATCATTCTCGAACTGCTGTCCCAGTTTAACCAGTCCATTTACAGTGGTAACTCTTTCTCTGAGTTGACTGGCTAGTAGAGGGTTGATGTTCTTCAAGATCAACTTAATGACCTCTTCCTCCTCAATGCCAGGTTTCCACCGTACGCAAAGTCACGGATACTCTCTCTCGCTCTTCTTGCACTCAATTCCTGACTCCTGCCAGCTCATCTGTGTAGTCCTCAGATAGAAAGGCAGAGGAAAACTTTGACTCAAAGTCAGCCCAGGAGGTAGTGGTGAGACGTGTCACATCCCACCAGTCTCGAGCTGTCCCATGCAACACATTCCTCAATGTGGCAAGGAGTTCTTCGTCAGCCAGGGGATTGAGGGCAAGAAAGTCACGACATCTTTCCAGATATATTAGTGGATCAAGGTGCAAAATTGCAATTGAATGTACACTGCTCAAAAAAATAAAGGGAACACTAAAATAACACATCCTATATCTGAATGAAATAATCTTATTAAAAACGTTTTTCTTTACACAGTTGAATGTGCTGACAACAAAATCACACAAAAATGATCAATGGAAATCAAATGTATCAACCCATGGAGGTCTGGATTTGGAGTCACCCTCAAAATTAAAGTGGAAAACCACACTACAGGCTGATCCAACTTTGATGTAATGTCCTTAAAACAAGTCAAAATGAGGCTCAGTAGTGTGTGTGGATGCCCTATCAAGAAGGGAGACAGACGTTGCACTGATAACCATCCCCTCCCCGACAGAGCTAAGAAGGGTGGGGGGGGGGGGCGTACAGCAGGTCAGCCACCAGGGGGAGACTCGTCGAGGCCTGGTAACAGATGGAGTATACATCACGAGGCGGTGGCTCCATCTGCTGGACGTAACAGGTTTCGACGGGCTCCCTGGACAGGACTAATTGGGGCTGATTGGGAGCTGGTGAGTAATTAAGGGTGGATTGCTCACCAGCTGTGCAAGGCCCATAAAGCTGCCAGAAGGGCAGCACATGAGTGAGGACTGGGGGAAGTAAGATAACTTCTGTGTAGTTGGAGACGGTATCCTGGAGAGGATCTCATGGGGGAGACCTAACCTTTTCTTTTGATTATTTTATTAATAAAGGATGAGGATCAGCGTGGCAGATGTGTTGTTACCTACCCTTACCACCTGGGGGCGGCCCGTCAGGAAGTCCAGGATCCAGTTGCAGAGGGAGGTGTTTAGTCCCAGGATCCTTAGCTTAGTGATGAGCTTTGAGGGTACTATGGTGTTGAACGCTGAGCTGTAGTCAATGAATAGCGTTCTCACGTAGGTGTTCCTCTTGTCCAGGTGGGAAAGGGCAGTGTGGAGTGCAATACAGATTGCATCATCTGTGGATCTGTTGGGGCGGTATGCAAATTGGAGTGGGTCTAGGGTTTCTGGGATAATGGTGTTGATGTGAGCCATGACCAGCCTTTCAAAGCACTTCATGGCTACAGACGTGAGTGCTACGGGTCGGTAGTCATTTAGGCAGGTTACCTTAGTGTTCTTGGGCACAGGGACTATGGTGGTCTGCTTGAAACATGTTGGCATTACAGACTCAGACAGGGAGAGGTTGAAAATGTCAGTGAAGACACTTGCCAGTTGGTCAGCACATTATTGGAGTACACATCCTGGTAATCCGTCTGGCCCTGCGGCCTTGTGAATGTTTCATTTTGGTGACCCAATACTTGAAATATAATATAAAAAGTCAGAGGAACTGAATATTACCCGAGCCCAAGAATGACCCAACTGCTATGCTTAAGGGCTGAACGGCATATTTTTCCACCTTGCCGGCTCGGGGATTCGAACCCAAGGCCTTAACCGCTAGTCTACCTGCCGCCCCACAGTGCAATGGCGATTGCGTCGTCCGTGGATCTGTCGGGGCGGTAGGCGAATTGGAGTGTCGGGGAGGGAGGAAGTGATGTGGTCTTTGACTAGTCTCTCGAAGCACTTCACGATGACGGAAGTGAGTGCTAGGAGTCATTCAGTTCAGTTACTTTCCCTTCTTGGGCATAGGGATAAGAGTGGGCATCTTGACGCAGGTGGGGATAATGTCCTGAGCTAGAGAGAGATTGAACATTTCCGAAAACACAACAGCTACTTGTCAGCACATGCTCTGAGGGAGCGGATAGGCATACCGTCTGGGCCGGCAGCCTTGCGAGGGTTAACAGACTTGAATGACTTACAGTGCATTCGGAAAGTATTCAGACCCCTTGACTTTTTCCACATTCTGTTACGTTACATCCTTATTTTAAAATTGATTAAATAAAGGTGTTTCCCTCATCAATCTACACACAATTCCCCATAATGACAAAGCGAAAACAGGTTTTTAGCAATGTTTGCAAAAAAATACCTGAAATACCTGATTTTCATAAGTATTCAGACCCTTTGCTATGAGACCTGAAATTGAGCTCATGTGCATCCGGTTTCCATTGATCATCCTTGAGATGTTTCTACAACTTGATTGGAGTCCACCTGTGGTAAATTCAATTGATTGGACATGATTTGGAAAGGTACACACCTGTCTATATAAAAGGTCCCACAGTTGACAGTGCATGTCAGAGCAAAAACCAAGCCATGAGGTCGAAGGAATTGTCCGTACAGCTCAGAGACAGGATTGTGTCGAGGCACAGATCTGAGGAAGGGTACCAAAAAATGTCTGCAGCATTGAAGGTCCCCAAGAACACAGTGGCCTCCATCTTTCTTAAATGGAAGAAGTTTGGAACCACCAAGACTCTTCCTAGAGCTGGCCACCTGGCCAAACTGAGCAATCGGGGGAGAAGGGCCTTGGTCAGGGAGGTGACCAAGAACCCGATGGTCACTCTTGACAGAGCTCCAGAGTTCCTCTGTGGAGATGGGAGAACCTTCCAGAAGAACAACCATCTCTGCAGCACTCCACCAATCAGGCCTTTATGGTAGAGTGGCCAGACGGAAGCCACTCCTCAGTAAAAGGGACATGACAGCCCGCTTCAAGTTTTCCAAAAGGCACCTAAAGACTCTCAGACCATGAGAAACAAGATTCTCTGGTCTGATTACACCAAGATTGAACTCTTTGGCCTGAATACCAAGCGTCACGTCTGGAGGAAACCTTCATGCTGTGGGGATGTTTTTCAGCGGCAGGGACTGGTAGACTAGTCAGAATCGAGGGAAAGATGAACGGAGCAAATTACAGAGAGATCCTTGATGAAAACCTGCTCCAGAGTGCTCAGGACCTCAGACTGGGGCGAAGGTTCACCTTCCAACAGGACAACGACCCTAAGCACACAGCCAAGACAATGCAGGAGTGGCTTTGGGACAAGTCTATGAATGTCCTTGAGTGGCCCAGCCAGAGCCAGGACTTGAACCCGATCAAACATCTCTGAAGAGACCTGAAAATAGCTGTGCAGCGACGCTCCCCATCCAACCTGACAGAGCTTGAGAGGATCTGCAGAGAAGAATGGCAGAAACTCCCCAAATACAGGTGTGGCAAGCTTGTAGCGTCATACCCAAGAAGCCTCTAGGCTGTAATCACTGCCAAAGGTGCTTCAACAAAGTACTGAGTAAAGGGTCTGAATACTTATGTAAATGTAATATTTCCGTTTTAATTTTTTATTATAAATTAGCAACATTTTCTAAAAACCTGTTTTTGCTTTGTCATTATGGGGTATTGTGTGTAGATTGATGAGGGGGGAAAACAATTGAATCCATTTTAGAAGAATGCAACGTAACAAAATGTGGAAAAGGTTAAGGGGTCTGAATACTTTCCGAATGCACTGTGCATACGTCCTCCATGGAGACTGGTAGCATGTAGCCCTCGTCCTCAGGGGCTCTCCTTGGTTGCTCAGACTAGTTATGCTCGAAGTGTGAGAAAAAGGTGTTTGGCTCATCCGGTAGGGGGGCGTGTGTCCGCGACGTGACTGGCTTTATTTTTGTAATCAGAGATCGTTAGAAGCCCTCGTGTCCTCCACTTTGGGACAATTGTAAGTAAAAACTGATAACTCATTTCAATTATATTTCATGAATTTGGTGCTTTATTTTCCGTATGTCACATTATCAAGTCACTGGCATGGCATGAATTACACAAGAAGAAAAAAGATTTACGAACAGTTGCAACTAAAGAATTCTAAGTAAAGATTTTCTGATACAGAAAATACAGAATCTAGGAATGACATTTACTCTCTCTCTCTCTCTCAGAGACACCGAATATTTCATTGGCCTTTCTATGGAGAAATAGGGTGGTTTGTATGAATTCACAATAGGGAACATTAGTAACACAATAACACAACATAAAATAATTAGAGAAACAATATTCTGTGCACAAGGTTCCTGGGTCAAAAGGAAATAAATAAAACCATATATATATACATACATACACACACAGCACCAGCCAAAAGTTTGGAAACTACATTTTTGATTCTTCAAAGTAGCCACCCTTGATGACAGTTGTGCATACTCTTGGCATTCTCTCAACCAGCTTCACCTGGAATGCTTTTCCAAAAGTCTTGAAGGAGTTACATTTTACATTTTAGTCATTTAGCAGACGCTCTTATCCAGAGCGACTTACAGTTAGTGAATACATTTTTTATTTTATTTTTTTATACTGGCCCCCTGTGGGAATCGAACCCACAACCCTGGCGTTGCAAACGCCATGCTCTATCAACTGAGCTACATCCCTGCCGGCCATTCCCTCCCCTACCCTGGACGACGCTGGGCCAATTGTGCGCCGCCCATGAGTCTCCCGGTCGCGGCCAGCTGCGACAGAGCCTGGATTTGAACCAGGATCTCTAGTGGCACAGTTAGCACTGCGATGCAGTGCCTTAGACCACTGCGCCACTCAGGAGGAGTTCCCACATATGCTGAGCACTTGTTGGTTGCTTTTCCTTCACTCTGCGGTCCAACTCATGGCTACTTTGAAGAATCTCAAATATATTTTGATTTGTTTAACACTTTTTGATTTGTTTAACACAATGTAGAAAATAGTAAAAATAAAGAAAAACCCTTGAATGAGTAGGTGTGTCCAAACTTTTGACTGGTACTCTGTGTGTGTGTGTGTGTGTGTGTGTATGTGTATATATATATATATTTTAATACATTTAAAATTACTCTAATGTGAATGCTTTTAACATCATTATACAGACAAAGTGTAAACCAAACACATCTTATAATGTGTGTAGAAGTAGAGCAGGGTTGCCCAACCCTGTTCCTGGAGAGCTACCCTCCTGTAGGTTTGTGCTCCAACCCCAGGTGTTACTACCCTGATTCATCTTATCAACCTGCTAATTATTAGAATCAGGTGTGCTAGATTAGGGTTGGAGCAAAAACCTACAGGATGGTAGCTCTCCAGGAACAGGGTTGGGCAGTCCTGAAGTAGAGGATGAAAAATGGCCTGCTCCATGTCTAGCTAATAGGTAGCCTACATTAACAATGACCAAAAAAAATACAAATATATTTAGGGTACATATTCATTTAGTGGACGCTGACAGCATTGCATAGCACATCTAAAACTCACACTTGACAGTGTCAGGATGTTGAATGAATATTTTGGTATTGAAAGCCAAACATTTCAGTTAAATGCAAACACTGAAGAGGCGGTTTCCCAAACACAGATTAAGCCTAGTCCGGCACTAAAAAGCAATTTCAATGGAGATTGTCCATTGACCATGCATTTTAATCCAGAACCAGGCTTAATCTGTGTCTGGGAAACCGGCCTTAAATGTCACATGCTGCTTCAAGTCTCACCTTTTTTTCAATTAGTAGGTTTAAGACTGCACATACCATGCTCACACATACACACACCCACACATACAGAATCACGGCTATCCAAAGGAAAAAGCATCCTTTGGATAGCCATGAGTCCATCCTCCATCTCCTGATTTTTTTGTATTTTCCAAAAAGTCAAACACCTGTACCAATGTTTCCGTTTTTTAATTGATACCATCCCACACATCTGCATTTCCAAAGAAGTCGTCCTGATTGTCCATCATGAAGTCCAGGTACTCACCATGAGGTCATCACCATGAGGTCATCACCGCCTCTGCTGTGTGTAAACTGGGTAGGCGAGCGTGACATTTAAAGAATCATTGTGCTGTACGAGTGACGTGTGGTGGTAGTGCAGGACGAGTTCTTTTAGGGAGCCATAAAGGTTGTATGGTTCTGCGAATCCATAGCCCGTGTGACTCTTGTTGATAACACAATGCTTCACCTCACCCTCCACACTGCAAAGAAAAAAACATTCTAAATTAGAAATACATCAAGTTCAGAATACATCCAAATTCCATGTATGGACTTGTTTACATGGTTCCCAAAAATAAAGAATGGCCTGGTTTTGTTACATGATGTCAACTTGATCATTTAGAAAACACACCAAGGTCACATTTTCCTTCTTCCTTCAGTCTCTCTCAATATGTAGCATGAGATTTGTTTATTATGAATATGATCTAGTGTGACAATTCTAATCAATATGCTAATCAAGTTGCCAAAATACAATCAATCCAAATGCTGCATATGCACAATATCACAAAATCTGTCAACACGTTAAGACTGAATTATCGGAACTCATGAAATAAGATTGATTAATGCTATGAAAAATGAGTGTTTAGGTCTTAAATTATAATGACACTAAACTCAAAATCTTGTGTCTTCATGTGGCAATTATTTCAGGTTGATTTGGTAGCCTAAAAATCTGTCGCTGTGCCCTTGAGCAAGGCACTTAACCCTAATTGCAACAGCGGCACTATACAATAGCGACTCTGGCCGTGGCCCCACTCCTTTTGGGTGTCTCAGGGGGGAGTTGGGATATGCAAAAAAAAAAAAAAAAAAAATCCATTACACACTTGTGTGTAACAGGACACATATAAACACTCCCCAAACTTGTATTATTAGATACATACACAACACTGCAGGCGTAGCAGCCAGCTTTGCTACTGTCCCGGACAAGGAATGTTCCGTTCCTCTTCCCCCGGAGCAGAGCTTCTGCCTGCAGCCGGTTGATGTTGCCTAGCCTCCATGAACGTTCATCATGATGTGGGAGGTCCTCATCATCTTCAACCATTGAGTACTCACTGCAATACAATAATCACGAGTTTTATACAACACTAACTTCTGTTTGAATTACTCCTTTAAAAAGAAACATGCAAAAGGAGTCAAAACTTTGAAGTGGATCTTTAAAAAAACAATGCACAGTAAAAGCGTGGGAAATGGATACTTACTCCTCTGGGTTTTCATTCTTGATACCCAGCCATTCATTCAGCTTCTTCTGCCTCACTCCCTTTTGTGTAAGCCACCTACCATGAAAAAAATAGAAGGGTTTAAAGGGTTTAATTTCAATCATTTAGTAATGGGACATAATAGACAATATATTTGGTTAGAGACTGCAGAGAGAGAAGACTAGGGCTATACTTACATTAGGTATTGGTCTCTGGTCTTGCGGAGCTGAATCAGGTCAGGTTTGATGCTGTTCATCTTTTTATCGGTCTCCCTGTAATCCGCTGCTTGCTTTTTCAGGTCGTCCTCCAGGTGCCGTTTGCTGTCCACAATCTCACTTATTCTCGATTTCAGTTTGTCGTAGTTTCCCATGATTCTAGGAGGAACACAATTCTTGTCAAAAATATATAATCTACTGTCAATATATGAGAGAGCTGTTGTACTTCTA
Source organism: Coregonus lavaretus (assembly GCF_964263955.1). Classification (NCBI taxonomy): domain Eukaryota; kingdom Metazoa; phylum Chordata; class Actinopteri; order Salmoniformes; family Salmonidae; genus Coregonus; species Coregonus lavaretus. The sequence goes on along the minus strand of NC_140001.1, from coordinate 46,142,855 downwards.
TAAGAATGGCACATTTGGCTGCTCCAACAGTGAGGCAATCCGAGTAGTTGTGGCATCAACAAAACCCCAGTGATTCTGTGGGTAGACAAACTTCTACTATACTATTACCATTATAACATGACCCCTAATTGGAGTATTGCTGACAACATACTTTTTTATTATTTAGTTCACAGATATTAACCACTAAATCATAGCACTGAACTGTGATTATTGTTAGCTACATCTTTGGTTGAAAAGAAACATAAGATTTATAATTTCCATTATTACCTCTGGATTTCTTTATCGTTGCCCTCTCTCCTGAACTTTTCAATGTACTCCTTGCTATAGCGCTCTTGGGTCTGGCACTGCTCCTCAAAGATCTTAATGGTTTCATTGAATGCCTCAATGGCCGTTCTCTTCATTTGAATTTCCTGAAGAAAACAAAAGAACCAGAGGTTAGATACAATACGATCAGAAATGATTCAATCACAATTCAATGATAATTCAATGACAAACGTCTAGCAATTCACCTGTGATGTTCTTGTATACTCCTCGTACAGACGATCGTACTCTCGGTTCTTCTCCTGGAACTGCAGGTGGTACTCCTGCAGCCTTTTACCGACAGCTTCAATGTTGTCCTCTTTAACAACCTGGTCCTGCAGGAGACAACAAAGCAGTTAGAGGAACAAATCTCACTCGGTCATCTGGCAAATCAACCAAGCGGAAAAGTTCTCTGCGACACTCAAATGCCAACTTTGTGGAAAACTGATATCAAAATGAAGCACTGACTGTGCTCATAGAATAATCTGACGAAGGGATCTCTTAGCTTTGAATATGTGTAGCTTCCATTTGTGTTTGAATTGTGGCGGCACCCTTACCTGCTGGAGCCTTGACACTGGGTACAGCAGTCTCACGTCCAGCTTTGGGTTGTATTGGGCTAAGGACTCATGTCTGTAGTGATTGATGAGCTCAACCACCGAGTTGAACGTCAGTGGGTCTGAGAAGCCGTATTTCCCATCCCGATGGAATATTTTGATCAGTTTGTTATTTCCTCCTTTCCTATGAGTGAGATCAAAAAGGGAACTTTGAATGAAAATGGCCTTTTGTGTCTTTAGGCAAGGGTTTCCGTTAGGAAAATGTGGCGCCGGACATTTGAGAAATATACCGGACCCATATGCATTGGGTACGTAACCTGATTAGGGTATCCACCAACTGTGCTCAGAATGACAGAAATCACATTTAGATTATGGCCATTCATTTTAACAAAACATACAACTCCAGGATGCAATGTCCTTCTTAACTAATTCTGATGCACACTTTGAAGACGTTAGAATAACTGTCCACATTTACAACAAGACGAGTTATAAACAGCAAAACCACTAGTGTATGTCAATTTACTATTCCCCATTGTAGAAAAGTTGACCTATTCTATTGGTCCGTTTGCAGTTCTGTGTGAGAAAGAATTAGCCTATTCCAAAACAGACTCAGAGAGTTGTGGGATCCCAAACGTATACAACCAGTTTAGCTACATAAAAAAAACGTTAAAAAGCTAAAATCAAGCTGATGCTATTATTTCTTCACATTATAAGCTCACGAATGCTTGTTCCATAATGCAATTAGCGGGAAAACACCATTGTCAAAAGCACACCGCACATAAGAGCGGCAGAGATTAAAATATCCATTAGAAATTTAGAAAGAGGGAAGATCTAATGACGCAACAACTAGGCTTCTAATATGACTAGGATTGTGCCTTTGGCTAATGGACAATTAAATAATGTTTACTTGAAAACCATTTGAACATGAGAGAAATAGGCTACTGGTTTCAATGGCATTTGGAAGTCTTTATAAAATAATTGCCTCCACGTTTCTATGGTGGGATTTTGGCTACGCTACTTCGAAGCAAGGGAATAATATGAAGTATAAACAATCAGGTTTCAAACAATGAAGTTAATGTTTTTAAAATGCCTCCAGCTCATTGCAAAGTGGTGTGACACGCTGAAGCCTGCATACCCTTGCCTGTGCACTTGAATGGCAAATGGGAAGCGCGCTTCAATGTCCAGTTGAGAAATAAAAATAGCTATTTTTAATCGTGGCCATCAAAACCATTTTTAACATGCGACTGCATTTAAAATGGATGTGCATTGACTGGGCTTATAAAAATCACGTTTCACTCCAGCAGGAAGGAACAAGGTGTTTGAGCTGTAGCAGCAGCTCTCGTGCAGACACATTTTCTGCTCAAACTAGACTCCGTATCTGTATATGCTGCCAATTTAATTCCACTAAATTATGCAAACTAACCTGACCGGTCAAATGTATTTCCATCAATGAATAGGCTAAAAAGCATTATTTTGCAATGGGACAATTGGATGGCGGCAATTTTATTTAAATCGGCCTTTCAATTATTTTATTTAAAAATCAGCCAAAAGCCGGCTATTACCAGCTAACGGAAACCCTGCATTAGACATAACAGGATATTAAGAGTTCAATATTCATTTAGCAGCCATGCGATTCACAACGTACCTCAGAGTCAGAGTGTAGTCTCCGTGCATTTTGGTGGATGCATCTCGGACCAGAAACGTACCATCAGCAGTGTCTCTCAGCTTCTCATTCACCTCCTCCCTACAAGAAAACGTAGGGTTATGCTACAGTTTCTTCACAAATCCAATAGGACTCATTGTCAAACTGGAAACCAACAGATTTTCATCACAAGACACTAAAACCATTAATTAATTATCATTAAGATCATAATGGCTTGCCTTGAGATGTCTCCCCAGTACCACTCCCCGTCTTGCAAGGCCATGTTGTTGTTGAACCCATTGTTTGGAACTGGGGTAGTGGGCTTTGGTGGTTTGGGGGGCAAAGCTGTGGCAAGAAGAGAGAATGAAGCTGTCAATTTGCAGTCTCACGGTGCATAACTTACCTTGTGAACTTGTGAAATGTAAGTTGACTTGATTAGGTGAGTGAGGAGGATAGTCATCAGCTACCAGAAACTGGCTTATATTCCTCATAAAAAATTGCAACATGTGTCATGACAATAGCAGTGCAATGGCGCAAAACAAATACCTACATGTAGGCTATTGTTTGGTTTATTTGTGCTAAGTAGCTACACCTTGACCTATTAACATAATGACCAGGGAAAAAAAAGATGAAAAATAGTGGAAATGTGTTATTTGGCCATGTTTTAACAAAACAATATAAAAATATTATGATGACAGACTAAATAAAAAAATAAAAAAAATAAAAAATAGACATAAATGCAAAGATATATTAAATCCAGAAAGGAGTACACCTCTGTACACCATAATCATTCCTGTGTAATAGCAGTGATTTGCTGCAGTTCATCTGCTCTGCCGCGCTTTCAATGTAACAGCCTAATCATGACAATGCACATCCATGTAGAAATACCCACAATGAAAATACGTCACATAGCCTAATGGTAACATCTCAATACAAAATAATGTAGGAGGATGCCAAAGAAAACATGCAAACCACTAAAAACAAATAGATGCATCAATATAGCTGAACATGTTAGTCAAATAATCAAGAAATATCAACAGCAGCTGATAAATTCGGACTAATTGCCACTGTTGCTCCTGAGAAGCGAACCTTGACGCTGTGTAATATTGTGCCCCAGAACTGCAGTGTTACCTGGTGGCTCCATATCTATGTAAAAGAAAAGCGCCGTCCCAGAGTCCAGATCAGATACAAGACATTCCTCCTCCTGATTCTTCATCTCGATCTTATAGCCTACATGCAGGCGTGGCAAAGCTGTATTAACAAATCAGGAAGATCTTTGTTCGCCCCATTTTTTTGTGTCGAAGTCTTGGAAATCATTTGAAAGCTAATGTTTATAAAAACAGCAATGCACTGTTCACCCTTAACATATTGTAAGACAAGCATTTTTCATCCTGCGAACTACACAACCGAGTTACACAAGTAGCTTTGTCACAAATTCATCATAAAATAACTTCAGACTTGACTTGGAACCTCAAAACTCGGGACTCGACTGACTTGAGACTAATGACTTGAAATTATCTGGCCAGATTTTCTACTGCTTGAGCTCCTGTTCCTCTTATAGAGTATTAGCTCAAAAGTACTCTGGAGCTCCTGCACCTAAATATAATGTAGTGGCGCAGTGGTCTAAGGCACTGCATCGCAGTGCTAACTGTGCCACTAGAGATCCTGGTTCGAATCCAGGCTCTGTCGCAGCCGGCCGCGACCGGGAGACTCATGGGTGGCGCACAATTGGCCCAGCGTCGTCCAGGGTAGGGGAGAGAATGGCCGGCAGGGATGTAGCTCAGTTGATAGAGCATGGTGTTTGCAACGCCAGGGTTGTGGGTTCAATTCCCACGGGGGGCCAGTATAAAAAAAAAAATGTATTCACTAACTGTAAGTCGCTCTGGATAAGAGCGGCTGCTAAATGACTAAAATGTAAATGTAAACAGTACCAGCACCCAAAATGAGTACCGGAACCTACTTCAGTCCAAGTCAAGCACTGATAAGAAGCCTATTTTATGACATTTCCACTGGATCAAAGCATTATATTTTTCCCTTTCACGCTGAGTGGTTATCGAAAGGGAGAGAGTTGGAAAGATTTTTCAAATACGTCAAGGAACTTTTGTAATTCTCAATGGATGTAAAAACAGACTGTTTGCTTGCTGTTTGAGGTGAAGAAAACATTACTTTGAGAAGCTCCACAGGTCATTAGTGGTGGTGCGTTAAGCCAATCAGAAATACTATCAGATCCCCAAATAGGCACATTTACAGTGCATTCGGAAAGTATTCAGACCCCTTGACTTTTTCCACATTTTGTTACGTTACAGCATTATTCTAAAATTGATTAAATAGTTTTTTCCCCCCTCATCAATCTACAAACAATACCCTATAATGATGAAGCAAAAACTGGCTTTTAGAAATGTTTGCAAATGTTGCTAATTTATAAAAAATAAACTGAAATATCATATTTACGTCAGACTCAGTACTTTGTTGAAGCACCTTTGGCAGCGATTACAGCCTTGAGTCTTCTTGGGTATGACGCTACAGGCTTGGCACACCTGTGCTTGGGTAGGTTCTCCCATTCTTCTCTGCAGATCCTCTCAGGCTCTGTCAGGTTGGATGGGGAGCGTCTCTGCACAGCTATTTTCAGGTCTCTCCAGAGATGTTCGATCGGGTTCAAGTCCGGGCTCTGGCTGGGCCACTCATGGACATTGAGACTTGTCCCGAAGCCAATCCTGCGTTGTCTTGCCTGTGTCCTTAGGGTTGTTGCCCTGTTGAACCTTCACCCCAGTCTGAGGTCCTGAGTGCTCTGGAGCAGGTTTTCATCAAGGATCTCTCTGTAATTTGCTCTGTTCATCTTTCCCTCGATCCTGACTGGTCTCCCAGTCCTTGCCGCTGAAAAACATCCCAACAGAATGATGCTGCCACCACCATGCTTCATCGTAGGGATGGTGCCAGGTTTCCACCAGATGTGACGCTTGGCATTCAGCCCAAATAATTCAATCTTGGTTTCATCAGACCAGATAATCTTGTTTCTCATGGTCTGAGTCTTAGGTGCCTTTTGGCAAACTCCAAGCGGGCTGTCATGTGCCTTTCACTGAGGAGTGGCTTTCGTCTGGTCACTCTACCATAAAGGCCTGATCATGGCATTCTCTCAACCAGCTTCATGAGGAAGTCACCTGGAATGCTTTTCCAACAGTCTTGAAGGAGTTCCCACATATATTGAGCACGGCTTGACTGACCTTCATGTCAAAGTAATGATGGACTGTCGTTTCTCTTTGCTTTTTTGAGCTGTTCTTGCCATAATATGGACTTGGTCTTTTACCAAATAGGGCTATCTTCTGTATACCACCCCTACCTTGTCACAACACAACTGATTGGCTCAAACGCATTAAGAAGGAAAGAAATTCCACAAATTAACTTTTAAGAAGGCACACCTGTTAATTGAAATGCATTCCAGGTGACTACCTCATGAAGTTGGTTGAGAGAATGCAAAGAGTGTGCAAAGCTGTCATCAAGGCAAAGGGTGGCTACATTGAAGAATCTCAAATACAAAATATATTTTGATTTAACACTTTTTTGGTTACTACATGATTCCATATGTGTTTTTCATTTCATAGTTTTGATGTATTCACTATTATTCTACAATGTAGAAAATAGTAAAAATAAAGAAAAACCCTTGAATGAGTAGGTGTGTCCAAACTTTTGACTGGTACTGTATGCATGCATATATATACAGTGGGGAGAACAAGTATTTAATACACTGCCGATTTTGCAGGTTTTCCTACTTACAAAGCATGTAGAGGTCTGTAATTTTTATCATAGGTACACTTCAACTGTGAGAGACGGAATCTAAAACAAAAATCCAGAAAATCACATTGTATGATTTTTAAGTAATTAATTTGCATTTTATTGCATGACATAAGTATTTGATACATCAGAAAAGCAGAACTTAATATTTGGTACAGAAACCTTTGTTTGCAATTACAGAGATCATACGTTTCCTGTAGGTCTTGACCAGGTTTGCACACACTGCAGCAGGGATTTTCGCCCACTCCTCCATACAGACCTTCTCCAGATCCTTCAGGTTTCGGGGCTGTCGCTGGGCAATACGGACTTTCAGCTCCCTCCAAAGATTTTCCATTGGGTTCAGGTCTGGAGACTGGCTAGGCCACTCCAGGACCCTGAGATGCTTCTTACGGAGCCACTCCTTAGTTGCCCTGGCTGTGTGTTTCGGGTCGTTGTCATGCTGGAAGACCCAGCCACGACCCATCTTCAATGCTCTTACTGAGGGAAGGAGGTTGTTGGCCAAGATCTTGCGATACATGGCCCCATCCATCCTCCCCTCAATACGGTGCAGTCGTCCTGTCCCCTTTGCAGAAAAGCATCCCCAAAGAATGATGTTTCCACCTCCATGCTTCACGGTTGGGATGGTGTTCTTGGGGTTGTACTCATCCTTCTTCTTCCTCCAAACACGGCGAGTGGAGTTTAGAACAAAAAGCTCTATTTTTGTCTCATCAGACCACATGACCTTCTCCCATTCCTCCTCTGGATCATCCAGATGGTCATTGGCAAACTTCAGACGGGCCTGGACATGTGCTGGCTTGAGCAGGGGGACCTTGCGTGCGCTGCAGGATTTTAATCCATGACGGCGTAGTGTGTTACTAATGGTTTTCTTTGAGACTGTGGTCCCAGCTCTCTTCAGGTCATTGACCAGGTCCTGCCGTGTAGTTCTGGGATGATCCCTCACCTTCCTCATGATCATTGATGCCCCACGAGGTGAGATCTTGCATGGAGCCCCAGACCGAGGGTGATTGACCGTCATCTTGAACTTCTTCCATTTTCTAATAATTGCGCCAACAGTTGTTGCCTTCCCACCAAGCTGCTTGCCTATTGTCCTGTAGCCCAACCCAGTCTACAATTGTATCCCTGATGTCCTTACACAGCTCTCTGGTCTTGGCCATTGTGGAGAGGTTGGAGTCTGTTTGATTGAGTGTGTGGACAGGTGTCTTTTATACAGGTACCGAGTTCAAACAGGTGCAGTTAATACAGGTAATGAGTGGAGAACAGGAGGGCTTCTTAAAGAAAAACTAACAGGTCTGTGAGAGCCGGAATTCATACTGGTTGGTAGGTGATCAAATACTTATGTCATGCAATAAAATGCAAATTAATTACTTAAAAATCATACAATGTGATTTTCTGGATTTTTGTTTTAGATTCCGTCTCTCACAGTTGAAGTGTACCTATGATAAAACAGACCTCTACATGCTTTGTAAGTAGGAAAACCTGCAAAATCGGCAGTGTATCAAATACTTGTTCTCCCCACTGTATATGTATGTATGTATGTATATATATATATATTTGTATTTTTTATTGACTTGACCCGTTCTACTTGGGACTCGACTTGAGACTCGGACCTTGTGACTTGAATAATAGTGCCTTGGCCCCACCTCTGTTTAGTTATACTCCTCGAGAATACCAGTCCAACAACTTAAAATGTGCATCGAAACATAAATGTGTCTTTTGCTGTCTGTTCTTCCAAATTCCCAACCCCCCAGACATTAAATGCACACCTGAGAGGCTGGAAGTAGCACAGGGTCAGCTACAGAGCAGCTCCACTGGAGCAGGTTAAGGGCCTAACTCAAGGGCACAAAGGCACTAGATTGCATCAGAGATTATGATACCAGCAACCTTTCAGTTGTTGGCTCACTCCCGTTTACAAAGTGAACTCCGGTAACTGAATCCTTCTCAGTACCAAGATGCTTCTATAAAACGATAATCAGTCACTATCATCAGTGAGCCATGCTCTTGTAGCCTGGGGTGCCAGACTAAAATACACTGCTCAAAAAAATAAAGGGAACACTTAAACAACACAATGTAACTCCAAGTCAATCACACTTCTGTGAAATCAAACTGTCCACTTAGGAAGCAACACTGATTGACAAATGGAATAGACAACAGGTGGAAATTATAGGCAATTAGCAAGACACCCCCAATAAAGGACTGGTTTTGCAGGTGGTGACCACAGACTACTTCTCAGTTCCTATGCTTCCTGGCTGATGTTTTGGTCACTTTTGAATGCTGGCGGTGCTTTCACTCTAGTGGTAGCATGAGACGGAGTCTACAACCCACACAAGTGGCTCAGGTAGTGCAGCTCATCCAGGATGGCACATCAATGCGAGCTGTGGCAAGAAGGTTTGCTGTGTCTGTCAGCATAGTGTCCAGAGCATGGAGGCGCTACCAGGAGACAGGCCAGTACATCAGGAGATGTGGAGGAGGCCATAGGAGGGCAACAAACCAGCAGCAGGACTGCTACCTCCGCCTTTGTGCAAGGAGGAGCACTGCCAGAGCCCTGCAAAATGACCTCCAGCAGGCCACAAATGTGCATGTGTCTGCTCAAACGGTCAGAAACAGACTCCATGAGGGTGGTATGAGGGCCCGACGTCCACAGGTGGGGGTTGTGCTTACAGCCCAACACCGTGCAGGACGTTTGGCATTTGCCAGAGAACACCAAGATTGGCAAATTCGCCACTGGCGCCCTGTGCTCTTCACAGATGAAAGCAGGTTCACACTGAGCACATGTGACAGACGTGACAGAGTCTGGAGACGCCGTGGAGAACGTTCTGCTGCCTGCAACATCCTCCAGCATGACCGGTTTGGCGGTGGGTCAGTCATGGTGTGGGGTGGCATTTCTTTGGGGGGGCCGCACAGCCCTCCATGTGCTCGCCAGAGGTACCCTGACTGCCATTAGGTACTGAGATGAGATCCTCAGACCCCTTGTGAGACCATATGCTGGTGCGGTTGGCCCTGGGTTCCTCCTAATGCAAGACAATGCTAGACCTCATGTGGCTGGAGTGTGTCAGCAGTTCCTGCAAGAGGAAGGCATTGATGCTATGGACTGGCCCGCCCGATCCCCAGACCTGAATCCAATTGAGCACATCTGGGACATCATGTCTCGCTCCATCCACCAACGCCACGTTGCACCACAGACTGTCCAGGAGTTGGCGGATGCTTTAGTCCAGGTCTGGGAGGAGATCCCATCCGCCACCTCATCAGGAGCATGCCCAGGCGTTGTAGGGAGGTCATACAGGCACGTGGAGGCCACACACACTACTGAGCCTCATTTTGACTTGTTTTAAGGACATTACATCAAAGTTGGATCAGCCTGTAGTGTGGTTTTCCACTTTAATTTTGAGGGTGACTCCAAATCCAGACCTCCATGGGTTGATACATTTGATTTCCATTGATAATTTTTGTGTGATTTTGTTGTCAGCACATTCAACTATGTAAAGAAAAAAGTACTTAATAAGATTATTTCATTCATTCAGATCTAGGATGTGTTATTTTAGTGTTCACTTAATTTTTTTGAGCAGTGTACATTAGTGAGCCTTAGTAGACTACATCTATACCAAATAGCTACAATACTGTATGGTTACAGTATTTGCTCTCCCTCTCTCGTTCTCTCACACACACACGGTACGATCAGTCTCCTTAAATTCTCACTCAATTTTTTTTTGCCATATATTATACTAAATACGCATGAGCATCTCAGAAAACAGTTTGTGTATTTGATAGTTTAATCCAGCACTAGAACGTATACTGATACTATTTAGTAATAACTAAATGAAAAAGTAACCAGCTATGGCATATGCAAGAGGTGTCTCTTATGTTCTAGATCTATAGTCAGGAATTAGTTCAGCAGACACGAAAATAACATTCAATTCCAAATATGAAACATAAAAAAATATGACTTGTATTACCTGGAGCAGCCTGGGTTTCACTCAATTCACTGTTGACCAAGATCTCTAGAATCTTGATAAGGGAATCCAGGCTGGCCTCACAGCTGAGAGACAGGAAATGGTTACATTTATTATCTGCTGCATCCCTAGTTCATTTACCTGTCAAAGGATTTCGATACTGTTGATCACTCACTGCTAATTCAGAGGCTTTCCTCATTCGTCTAGACCAGGCTTCATGTAACTGGTTTAAAAATTACTTGACAGATAGAATCTACTGATTGTGTTAAATCCGGTTTCCTGGATATTACCAAAGATGTCCTGCAGATTCTGGGTCCTGTAGTTTTTACTGTTTACATTAACAATATCGACTTGTCTGTAAGAAATTGTAACCTGCACTTGTATGCAGATGATACTAATGTGTATGCCATTGCCCCCACGGTTGACCAGGCGCTATCTGAACTACAGTCTTCCTTCTTTGTATTACAGAAAAAACTTTGACCTGAAATTAGAACTGAAAGCAGGTAAAACTAAGTGTATGTTGTTTTCTAGAGCGCATAAAAATAAGTCTGATGATTTAAGCATATGTACTTTAGATGGTGTCCATATTGATTGTGTCCCTGTTTACAAATATCTGGGCATCTGGATAGATGAAAATCTGTCTTAAAAAGCATATTGATGAGTTAGTTGAGAAGCTGAGAATAAAAATGGGTTTCTTCTATAGAAATAGGTCCTGCCTCTCGCTAAATTGTAGAACGCAGATTATTAAATCGACGTTCCTTTCGGTCCTAGACTATGGCGACATCATCTATATGAGCGCAGCTGCCACTTCATTAAAGCCGTTAGATGCAGTTTATCATAGCGCACTGCGCTTTATTACAGGTGACAATTTTAGTACTCATCACTGCATTCTCTACCAGAAAGTTGGTTGGCCCTCTGATGTCACATAGGTTGATACATTGCTTTGTTTCATTTATAAAGCCCTTTTACAAAAAGTCCCACTGTGCCTAACATCATTACTAAACTTCAGACATACAAGTTACCACATACTGTCTCGGGGATGGTTAACTCTGGAAATTGCTTTTGTCTCTACAGAGTTAGGTAAATAAGCTTTTATTTTTATTGCCCCTTATTTGTGGAACAATCTTCAAAATGTGATGTTCTCGTGCCTCTAGGGCAATTCAGAAAGATGATTGAGGACCTTATTACTGATGAATGACTTTGTTGTTTATGACCGTGGTTTTCATTTTTTCTGCTTGCATTTTGTATTTATATTTTGATGTGTTATTTTCTGTAATTCAAGGCTCATCTGTAAAAGAGACCTTGGTCTCAGTATGACTCCCTGATAAAATAATGGTTAAATAAAATAAAATGAGTATGTGTATTTAAACAAACACAAAAAATAAAATGTTCACATTCTACAGTTACTGTGAGTGTTACTGTGTCTATGACATGTTGTCCTCATACATAAAAGCACTCCTGTCAGCATAATTGCCCCTTGTGGGATAAATAAAGTATTTCAATTGTAATTGTATACTGACCTTGCTGGTTGAAGCCTGAAAAGCACAGGGCTGAAGATTTCAGCCAAGTCTCTGACACAGAGTTGGTTTTTGCTGGTGTTCTGAGAAATCCGGCAGAAGTGTTTGATGAGGCAGTAGAGCGTGAGGCAGTATTGGGGTGGATGGGTAGGTGAGCTGGCTATCCTGCGCAACAACTGGGCACAGTCCTCTGGATCCTTTACCTCTGTGAGCATGAAAAGAGGAAACAGTCACACAAGGTAAATATTAAATCAATATGACAACCACTATTAAAATGTACTGCACAACATTGCCCTGGAAAACATACCACAACATATTTTCACTTTATTTGGATGGTGGGCCACATCAAATCGGCATGCGGGCCGGATTTGGTCCGTGGGCCACTACTTGAGGATAAGTTTGGTTTGAGGCATTCATCTATTAGTTTCATAGCTATTAGGTCTTACCTTGTGCTGCATGAATCATCTCACTTTGGAGAGAGGTGGGAACAACTGGATTAGGCAAATCCTGCAGGTATCTCCAAAGGCCATCACATAGCAACTGTAGGTCCAAAGGCTCCAAATCTGTAAATGCATCAATAAACATAGTAGATGGTAGAGATGAATGCAACAAAAATGACAGTGACAACAATCACTTGGTTAAGAAAAAATCCTATTCCTCAAAAGCTATTAAAAATGGGAGAAGTAGGCACAATCTACCACTCACCACTGTCAGTGAACTGTCTCATATCCAGCACACAAGCTGCTGTGAAAGTTCTATAAAGGGTTGGACATTCCAAACCTGCAGGACAGAAAATAGGATCAGAGGGCGGATTTGATTAACCAGTTCAATGTAATAGCAACACATTCATCATCGTTAACTACTCCCATGCACCAGGCCACGGTCTCTTCTTACCTTTGCGTTCTATTGCCTCCAGAAGCTTGACCAGGATGGGTGATGCAGCCTCTGGAGGAGCAAACTGTTCTGGCAGATCTGGCAACATGAAGCCTGCACAACAGAAAGATGACGTAACTGAAACATTCTAAACTGCTAGCGGACAGTTGATTGTTACCTGCTAACAAACACCCACCTTGCTCACCTTATAGGCATTCAATGAAAATGAACAGTATTTACCTCAATATCACACACTGCAATGGTTGCATCGCACTACTAACAAGCATGCACAGATATTCATTTGTCCTTGCGGAGTCACGGCACTGTTGTAGGTATAGGCCTGCCGTACAGTAAATGATTAGTATCAGATCACAGTTACACACAAGCATTTCCTGTTTTGCCTCTTAAGCTTCCTTTGTAAAAGCTTATGATGCACTCTAACCACCACATCAGCGTTTTCACAGATCCGTATTCAGCACAGCTGCTCTTCCTTCCTTGGCTTGCGTGATCTGCAGCTCAGTGCTTAATGCTGGTTGTAACCAACTCTTACTGATGAAACAGCGTGCCAAGGAAGAGCTGAAACACTAAAACTACAGCCTGAAATGTCTATGCACAATAACATTTATAATCAACAGTGCCATAAACATTGGTGACAGTCCTTAAAAATCAATTGGTAGGCATTACAAGATACAAAAATATCATCAGCAATGTAACCTGATGTCCATCTCAAGCTACTCACCGTCTGATTCCAAATCTGTCCTGGTTAGATCTGATGTGGAAGGAAGAGGTCTAGGTGGCCTTGGTTTTGGTGTTGGTGGTGAAATTCTTTTTCTTCCAACAAATTCAACGTAAGTCCCAGGGAAGTCACCTTTTTCATGAGTTGTCTCATTGAATCCTGGCAGCCACCCAATCTCATCTGGTTTTTCTTCAGCCCCATTAGGACAGCCTAGGGCCAGCAGAGCACCTTTGCTCACCACCAGTATATCGTCTACATGCAAATCAATGTCCTCCTCCCTCTCCTTTTTATAGTCATACAGTGCTCTGTACTGGTATCCTTCTGAACTCATCTTGATATATGATATCTGTATCCCCAATACACAATTCAAGAAAAATAAGATTTGGCCTGAGGTTAAAAAACATAATCTACTATATTCTTTCTAAAAATGCATGTTTCCCCCATCTCCATCTTATGCAGATCTTCTTCCCCCAAAAAGTATGCAGATTCAGCACCTCCAATTGTTAAGGTTCTGTCCTGTTTTTCAATACACCCTCATTATGCTTCATGCAATACAATCCCATCAAAGGCATCGGCATCTGTAGTCCCATGAAAGCATCTGTCCTGGATGGAGACAAAATGAATATTCAGAATTCAAAATTAAAATACTGTGGCAGCTAACGTTAGATAGCTAGTAAACCAACAAATTATTTAAACAAACGTTTTCAATTACTTCAATCTCCAACAAAACAGTGACTGTATTTCAATAAGAAACGTTAATAACTAGCTAAAGTTACTGTATACTTGAAGCAATAGAAATTCCACATTGGATAAAGCAAGTTGTCTTTGTTCGTGACATAGCTAGCTAGCTAGCTAGCTAGCTAGCTTGGACATACTATACTAGCTATACACCAACTGATATATTCTAGCTAGCTGGGGATGGGGGAGAAGGAAAGTAGCTAGCTAGCCGTGTAGCTACGTCTAGACTATTAAAACACATCCACAAATCCGGGTGCACACACCATCCAAATGACAAACTTAAAAGTAGTTTAAAAATACAAACCATAAAAACATTTAGATTAAAGAAGCCATGCCATTCGTTATGTAGCTAGCTAGTATATAACATTATTACCTAGCAGGCTAGATAGCATGAACACAGGCCCGTGAAAATGTGGAACGTCCACTGCCTCAGATCAGATTTGGCAGATGGCTACTGTAGCTAGTTTACGTTAGTTGAATACCTACCTTAATGTTATTTTACTCTGAGAAAATCTTCAGAAAAACCAAAGAGATCAGATTTCATTGGGAAGTGAAGGATAGACGCGGTCTCCAAACGATATCTCGAAAATACATCCGGGTGCAGTACCCGCTTGTAGCAAACAGCAGTGCAGCTAGTTAGCCGGTCGTCACTAGTTAACGCAGCCACAAAGTCAGGGTTTATGACCGAGGTAAAATTGGTTTTATTTTGGATATTCGGTGGATATTCGGTTCTCTAATCAATAGCTATTAAACCAAACGTGCCATGACTATGAAGATATTCTGAATCAGGGGAGGATGGACAAAAATCCACAACCTGTTTTTTAAAAATAGACATTTCATTGTATATTGTATTTTTGTTTGCTTTCAATCTTCCATAGCTCTTACACAAAGCCTGCATGACTATGAAAATGATATATTCTGAATCGGGGGAAGATCGACAAAAATCCACAGCTTTTTATTTTATTTTATTTTTTACAAATTCTAATGTCAATAAAAAATAAGTAATTGCAGACAGGTATATTTTTTATAACATGTTTGAGATAGTAAATTGATAATGCAAATTACATTTATGAAAAGACAGTAAAAATAATTGTCACTATTAACCTCTATTGAATTACTAATGACCTACCACTTAAAGGCACAATCTGCTATTCGTTTGCAGTCAAATAGGTGGCCACTAATTTTTTCTGGTGTGATGTTGTGTGAGGGGTTTAGTGGTCAAACAACAAAGAGAAGAGGTGCTGCTGAGGTGCGTAACTTGTGACAGTATACAAAAGTTTCGGTCTCACAACCTTCATGAGACAAATGTCTAATGGTGAATGATGGGGATGGGGAAATGTAACCAAACTCTTAAACATAGCTCTAGATGAAAGGACTGACAGTCCCTGATAATGAATTACACTATGAAACATAAATCAAATTAAGATAAAGGGGGGCTATTAAGGAAACATTCAGCAATCTCGTTCTGCTCCCACTGTGGGATGGAGAACCTGGAGGAGGGCAAAAATATGTTTGATTGGGTAAGTGGCTACACAAGTGTTTATATTATGTTGATGTCATGACATACAGTTAGGAAAGCAACAAATATAATGAATGACTCTTATAGAGAGATACCGTACTTAAGGATAGTGAAATGCATGTGTTGGTGTGCTTGATGAGATATCCAAGAAGTGTGCTCCAAACACAAAAGAGGAGCAGTGGAGTACTGCTGTGTGTAGTTCTAAAGCATTTCTTTACTTGAGAACGGTGATGCAAAGAAATTGAAATTTGAAACACAGTTCAATTGTTTAGAATGTTTGTGTAAATAAGTGTGTTTCACTAGTGTGAAGTGTGTAGCTTACGTGTTACTGTATAAGTGGTCCTCTGTAGCTCAATTGGTAGAGCATGGCGCTTGTAACGCCAGGGTAGTGGGTTCGATCTCCGGGACCACCCATACGTAAAAATGTATGCACACATGACTGTAAGTCGCTTTGGATAAAAGCGTCTGCTAAATGGCATATTATATTATTATTATTATTTATAAGTGTCACTGATCATAATATGATTTAAAATATTATCCCATATATTCTTTCAAAAACCGATACAGCGTGACAAGTGCACCAGGTGGTACCACCAAAGGTGCGTGAAGATGACTGACGAAGAGTACTCCAGAAACAAGAAATGGCCATTTTGTTAAAGGCCCAATGCAGTTTCTATATCAATATCAATTCATTTCTCAGTTACAATTAAGTACCTTATTGTAACAGTCAAAAAAAAATGGGGGATGCTTTTTAGCCCCCCCCCCCCCCCCCCACATAATGTTTTTCACAAAGGAATTTTGCTAGGACTGTCTGGGAGTGGTTTGAGTGGGGAGGGGAAATATGAAAATTAGCTGTTATTAGCAGAGAGATTTGGAACTGTCTCTGATTAACCCAGGAAGCACACTAGCTAACCCATACCACAATTTCTCCAGGCTCACCAACGTAGCCCATTGTCATGGCATTCTATCACTCTGGCGAGCATGGCAACAGGGTTATCTCATCCAGCAATAAAGCCAGTTACGGAAGTCTATAAATGCATTAGTTTGATTATCTTGTCTCTATGGTAAAACAAACAGGTCTATAGGCTACTGGTGGAACTAACCCCATGGTGTCCTGCATTGAGTTTGTATTCAATAAAGAATTTGTATTCTATGCTGTCAGGGTGGAGAACTCACTCTATGAATATATCATGCTGTACTTAATGGCTGTGCTCTATTGTCCTTGTTGAGCTGCTGGGATTCTGCTTATTGGACAATCCATCACTTCAGCTTGATAAATGTCTAGCGCGCTTCTCTGTATCTCTCCCCCCCCCCCACACACACACACACACACGACACGCAGATGCACGTACATGCACACACACATCATATAATGAATGGTTAGCTTGGGTTAATCCACTGCGTTTTTATGGAGATATACAGTGGGGAGAACAAGTATTTGATACACTGCCGATTTTGCAGGTTTTCCTACTCACAAAGCATGTAGAGGTATGTAATTGTTATCATAGGTACACTTCAACTGTGAGAGACGGAATTTAAAACAAAAATCCAGAAAATCACATTGTATGATTTTTAAGTAATTAATTTGCATTTTATTGCATGACATAATTATTTGATCACCTACCAACCAGTAAGAATTCTGGCTCTCACAGACCTGTTAGTTTTTCTTTAAGAAGCCCTCCTGTTCTCCACTCATTACCTGTATTAACTGCACCTGTTTGAACTCGTTACCTGTATAAAAGACACCTGTCCACACACTCAATCAAACAGACTCCAACCTCTCCACAATGGCCAAGACCAGAGAGCTGTGTAAGGACATCAGGGATAAAATTGTAGACCTGCACAAGGCTGGGATGGGCTACAGGACAATAGGCAAGCAGCTTGGTGAGAAGGCAACAACTGTTGGCGCAATTATTAGAAAATGGAAGAAGTTCAAGATGATGGTCAATCACCCTCGGTCTGGGGCTCCATGCAAGATCTCACCTCGTGGGGCATCAATGATCATGAGGAAGGTGAGGGATCAGCCCAGAACTACACGGCAGGACCTGGTCAATGACCTGAAGAGAGCTGGGACCACAGTCTCAAAGAAAACCATTAGTAACACACTACGCCGTCATGGATTAAAATCCTGCAGCGCACGCAAGGTCCCCCTGCTCAAGCCAGCGCATATCCAGGCCCGTCTGAAGTTTGCCAATGACCATCTGGATGATCCAGATGAGGAATGGGAGAAGGTCATGTGGTCTGATGAGACAAAAATAGAGCTTTTTGGTCTAAACTCCACTCGCCGTGTTTGGAGGAAGAAGAAGGATGAGTACAACCCCAAGAACACCATCCCAACCGTGAAGCATGGAGGTGGAAACATCATTCTTTGGGGATGCTTTTCTGCAAAGTGACAGGACGACTGCACCGTATTGAGGGGAGGATGGATGGGGCCATGTATCGCGAGATCTTGGCCAACAACCTCCTTCCCTCAGTAAGAGCATTGAAGATGGGTCGTGGCTGGGTCTTCCAGCATGACAACGACCCGAAACACACAACCAGGGCAACTAAGGAGTGGCTCCGTAAGAAGCATCTCAAGGTCCTGGAGTGGCCTAGCCAGTCTCCAGACCTTAACCCAATAGAAAATCTTTGGAGGGAGCTGAAAGTCCGTATTGCCCAGCGACAGCCCCGAAACCTGAAGGATCTGGAGAAGGTCTGTATGGAGGAGTGGGCCAAAATCCCTGCTGCAGTGTGTGCAAACCTGGTCAAGACCTACAGGAAACTTATGATCTCTGTAATTGCAAACAAAGGTTTCTGTACCAAATATTAAGTTCTGCTTTTCTGATGTATCAAATACTTATGTCATGCAATAAAATGCAAATTAATTACTTAAAAATCATACAATGTGATTTTCTGGATTTTTGTTTTAAATTCCGTCTCTCACAGTTGAAGTGTACCTATATAATAATAATATAATAATATAATATAATATAATAATATAATAATAATAATATAATATGCCATTTAGCAGACGCTTTTATCCAAAGCGACTTACAGTCATGCGCGCATACATTTTTTTTGTGTATGGGTGGTCCCGGGGATCGAACCCACTACCTTGGCGTTACAAGCGCCGTGCTCTACCAGCTGAGCTACAGAGGACCACATACCTATGATAACAATTACATACCTCTACATGCTTTGAAAGTAGGAATACCTGAAAAATCGGCAGTGTATCAAATACTTGTTCTCCCCACTGTATGGCCACTGCTCACATTTACATTTACATTTACATTTGTCATTTAGCAGACGCTCTTATCCAGAGCGACTTACAGTTAGTGAATACATATTTGTTTATACTGGCCCCCCGTGGGAATCGACATCAACATGGTCATTATGCTTATTGCCTTATGCGACAATCGCACTCAAGTCAGAGGCCATATTCTGTAAATTAAGAGTTGTAACTTAAAAATCAATGGTAATGAATTAGTTAAAAGTGATATCCCTTGTGAAGATCATAAGCATCGCCAGGTTATGACCCTATTAAGAAGATCCAGAGCCTTCTGTTCTAAAGCAGAACCTACACCATAGTTTTTCCTTCAAAGTTTATAAGTATTTTAACCAGGGACATTTGTTGGGATATTTGTTGTTTGTGGGGATAGTTGATGAAGGCTCATCTCTCAGCAGAGCACCACAGGCCCAGCACTAATGACAGGACAGGGCCAGTACTGTCCCATACCAAGAACAAAGAAGCTATGGTCTATGATCTTTCTCTCCCCGCCCCCCCACACACACACAAACACAAATGCACACCATGCTGTTTTTTGGTTGATATTTTAGTGCTATTTTGTTAGCTTTCAAATCTGTTTTTCAAATAATATTCATGAGCAATTACAACAATGCCCAGACAGACATCAACCTGGACTCAAAGCATTTCGTATTACTCTGTACGTAAATCCGAAACACTCCATTTAGTATGATATGTTATGTTTCTTATGTTATGTATTAATTTGTGGATATCCATCACCCATTTTGTATCATATGTTACAAATTACAATTCGTATTACATGTTACGAATTTGAAAAACGTACAATATGTTACAAAGTTGCGAACGGACAACATGTTACAAATTTGCAATGTAAACTAGGTTATGAATTTGTTAAACGTAAGATATGTTACGAATTCTAGCAAGGTGGCTAATGTTAGCTAGCTGGCTAACGTTAGCTAGTCTAGGGGTTTGGGGTTAAGGTTAACTGCCCTTGGTAGGGCTTGGGTATCACTAAATTGATCACTAACATTTTGAAGCTTAGCCATTTGCTTGTGCTCTGCTGCGCAGCGCAGTCATATCTGACTATGATCATAAGATGGTGTCAGAAGTGCTTCAACCTCGTCAAATATAAGACAGGAGAGATTATTTCACAGAAAATAATCATGTTCCTTGAGGTTTGTTGGAGTTTAGAGTGACGAAAAAAAGCTAACAGCTCACTGCTCTCTCATGAGGTCTTGTCATGGACCAACAACACCACCACTCTGGAGAGGACTCTGGGCGCAACAGCATCTCTACTTCCTAAGGCGGCTGAAGAAATTCAGCATGCCACCCAGAGTCCTCTCCAAATTCTACTGCTGCCCATCAAAGGCGTCCTGACCGCCCTCCAGCAGGTGGTAAAGACGGCCCAGTACATCACTGGAAACGCGCTTCCACCCATCCAGGACATCTACTCAAAACCGTTCCTGAGGATGGCACGCAGCATTATCAAGGACCCCACACACCCCAGCCACGAGCTCTTCTCTCCCATACCGTCGGGGTAGACAGTATCAGAGCATGTCTGATAGAAACTGTATCTGACCCTGTTGGTATCTTCAAGACATTAGACATTAAGGAATAGCTGGAATAGTATAAAGTAATCCTTCTTCCCCCACCCCCCATAAAAAAAAGGTGGTTGTCCCACTGGCTATCATAAATTGAATGCACCAATTTGTAAGTCGCTCTGGATAAGAGTGTCTGCTAAATGATGTAAATGTAAATTAGACTGCTGAACACTTGAACTGGACTGACCACCTGCTCTGATTCTCCAAACCTTAGTACACATCACAACTGCTGCACTACCCTCCATCGCCCCCTTCCCCAATACACGTGTAAATATTGTACTATAAATAGTGCCTTCCTGTATTATACTTCTGCTAAAATGTTTATTCTATTCTACTGCCATTTACTTTATGTTCGTATTCTTAATTTGACTATTTCTTATTGTTGTTGCATTGTCGAGAAGGAACCTGCAAGTAAGCATTTCGTTAGACAATGTATACCATGCGTATCCCGTACATACGACTTATACAACTTGAAACTTGTCTCCTCATTGAGCAGAGCAGCCCAAGCGGAGCCATTGCTATGGATACTCACTGACTCAGAGCTGCCATGAGCAGAGTGCCTGCAAAGCGATCTGCCTGCACCAGGGAGCGAGTGACAGACAAACAGGAGCAGCTAATGGATTTACTAAGGGAGGAAGTCATTTTTGATTTCGGGTTTCGAGCATTACATTTGGCAGAAGCAATAGAGCCTGGGTAGGTTAGGGCCTGAATCTCACGGGCATGGATATGGGCTTAAAATTCATGCCCGTTCAGGGCTCTAAACCACACCAATGGTGCATTTACACTAAGGATTTACCCATTGGATTTACCCCAGTGTTTTAACCAAAAGTAGAAGGGTGTAATTGCAGCCCGTAATTTGGGACGTTCCTACATGTGGGCATTCGTGCATCTGCAGGAACCCCTTGTCATACTTCTAGTATTGGTCAATTTTTAAGCTAGCCTGTCGGGCACTGCTTTCTCGCAGTTCTGTTAACCATGGCGAGGGCAGGCGTTCGGCAGGTGGGAGCGAAGGACACTGTGTGCTAGCTAGGAGTCCGGTACAGAGCAGGCGGGAGGCAGGGACGACACCGGTAGCTAGCTAGGATCCCGGTAGACAGTGTCCTTCGCCCCCGCCTGCCGGGTACTGCTTTCCCGCAGTTCAGTTAACGATGGCAAGGGCAGGTTTTCGGCAGGCGGGAGCGAAGGACACTGTGTGCTAGCTAGCTAGGACTCCGGTACACAGGCAGGGGCTACCAGTAGCTAGCTAGCTAGATAGGACATCGATAGACAGTGTCCTTCGCCCCCAAAAAACTTGAATAAAACTTTTATTTCCCTTTGACCCACATTTTAATCACATAGACAATCCGCGAAAATCCATAATATCAAAAGTGTCACACAAACATGCATTTTTTAAACTCTCTAAATGGTTAAATGAGTGAGAAATACTGTAATTGTTGCAATAGTTTGTGAGTGGGCAACATATAATATCATCCAAAATTGACATGTTGAATTATTTTGCCATATAACATTTTATAATGCGCTAATTTCCCTAATGTGGACACTACTTTACACAATCTCACCTCATACAATTGAGTGAAATTAAACATAATTTTTACCAGATTGGTTAGCAGGATTTAGAACGCTTTGTAATTTTCAAACTCAAATGGCAAGGAAAAATGGGGGCAGTCTCACTATAAAAGTAGCTGGCCACAAACAAATACAGTCAAGCTATCACTCAAATGAGAGCCAACCCGTCACTATTTAAGACTACCTGTGGGGAGAGGGTTAGTTGAAAAAGTGTTGTGTTTCCTTTTTCGCATTGGGCATCTACTGTAAACATTGTTCCACAAGGAGATGAGTTGATAAATGGCTACTACATGTCTCATCTATCAATGGATATATGTAGTGTCCAAGTTTGTTGTGGGTTATCTTTTAGAAGAGCACAAATTACACATGTAGTGGCAGCGAATTGTCCCAGTTCCATTGATTTCCATGCAATATCGATGTGAGTGATTAATTTGCGTGCGCTATTCGTTATAGTAGAACAAGCTAATAAATTCCAGCTTCGAGTCGACGCTTGGCAAATATTGGTGTGTGTGCAGTTTATAAGGTACTAATTGTGTGAGGTGTAGAGAGTAAATTTTTTGGAGGGGTCTTCAAAATATCACAACCTACTTAAACATATTGATATGTTACATATGTTACATATACATATGAATTTGGACATTTAAAACCAGTGTTTTGACACCGGGCTAAAAATAAAAAATTCATGACAACAGGAAGCAGCAACAGTATAATTTTCAACATATGTTTAAGAAATGTAAATGATTCTTTTAACATTCTTTTTCAACATGAATCTAATTAATTATGTAAAAACTACCGAATGAGCCCAGAAACGTGCTATGAATTATTGGTTTTGATGATATTAGTGAAATTGTGAAAATACGTTTGTCTTGCCTACCCAAAGGCTCAGACTTGGAGTAGGACCCGTGTCTCACTGGGCCATGGCTCCGGCAGACCTACCCTGAGTTGGGGCCAAGCCCAGTTTACTTTTCAGCTGGCATTTACATAACAATGGCTAAGTGAACTTTACTACCTTCACACAAAACAACTGTCTTGAATGATGCAGAGGTTGTTGAGTCTGCTCGCCCCATAGAGAATGATAAAGATATCATCTCTATATACAGTATGTTCCATTATGGTGTCTGTGACACTGAGGTATAATGAACTGTGAGCACACGGGCAGCGCCATTGAGGCAATCTCCATTTAAGTGGTCAATTTTCTTCTACTACTTCTATGAGTTGGCAAACAAACTGAAAGGGTGCATACTGTTTCAAGTTTCATTAGTCATATGTATGAGATACGCATGGTATACATCGTCCAATGAAATGTTTACTTGCAGGTTCCGTCTCGACAATGCAACAAGAAGAAGTAATAAAATATAAGAATACAAACAAAGTCAGTGGCTCAGTAGAATAAACATTTTAGCATAAGTATAATACAGGAAGGCACAATTTATAGTCCAATATTTACACATGTATTGGGAAGGGGGGGAAGGGGGGATAGTGTATAAACTGAGCAGTATAATGAGATTCTGGTAGCAGCAGTTGTGATGTGTGTGTAATAAAAATAATAGAAAATGACTCAAGTTAAAGTGAAAGTCACCCAGTAAAATACTACTTAAGTAAAAGTCTAAAAATATTTTGTTTTAAATATACTTAAGTGTCAAAAGTAAAAGTATTAATCATTAAAAATTCCTTATATTAAGTGTGATGGAAAGTATTATGTTTGTGCTTTTCTATTAACCAATTTCTGTGTTCTGTTTGTGCTTTTCTATAAACCAATTTCTGTGTTCATGCAAGTGACTGATTGAACGAATCCTCACTATCAGTATCTGCAATTTGGCAGTATGCCCAGAACTCAGTTTCAAGGTCTCAGCTTAGAGAGAAGAAGCCTCATGAGGTATTGGTCTGTCACATGCGTGACCCAGTATTGGTCGTCACATGAATGAAGCAAACATTAATTATGAATGATGAATAAGCTAAATCATGATTCTTTTAAGATTTATTCTTTTAAGATTGACTTTGAGTGTCCCTGTGTAAGAATTTTCACGACATAAGCAAACCAGACACCACCATTTTCTCGTTTTTTGTTTATTTACAGATAGCCAGGGGCACACTCCAACACTAAGACATAATTTCCAAATGAAGCATGTGTGTTTATCGAGTCTGTCAGATCAGAGGCAGTAGGGATAACCAGGGATGTTCTCTTGATAAATGCGTGAATTGCTAAGCATTCAAAATGCAACGAGTACTTTTGGGTGTCAGGGAAAATGTATGGAGTAAAAAGTACATTATTTTCTTTAAGAATGTAGCGAAATAGAAATAAAAGTTGTCAAATTTAAATAGTAAAGTACAGATAAACCAAAAAACTACTTAAGTAGTACTTTCAAGTATTTTTACTTAAGTACTTTACACAACTGAGCATGAATGTATATGTGTGTGAGTATATGTCTGTGTGGGTGTGTACATGAGTGACTGCATGTGTGCTAAGGTGTGGAGAATCAGAGCAGGTGGTCAGTCCAGTTCAAGTGTTCAGCAGTCTGATGGCTTGTAGATAGAAACTGTCTCTGAGCCGGTTGGTATCAGACCTCATGCTTCGATACGGTCTGCCCCGACGGTAAGGGAGAGAAGAGCTCATAGCTGGGGTGTGTGGGGTCCTTGATAATGCTGCGTGCCATCCTCAGGAACGGTTTTGAGTAGATGTCCTGGATGGGTGGAAGCGCGTTTCCAGTGATGTACTGGGCCGTCTTCACCACCTGCTGGAGGGCGGTCAGGACGCCTTTGATGGGCAGCGGTAGTATTTGGAGAGGACTCTGGGTGGCATGCTGAATTTCTTCAGCCGCCTTAGGAAGGCACCGTTTCGAGTAGATGTCCTGAATGGGTGGGAGCACGCTGCCAACTGGAGTGTGTTGTTTGAACAGGTATAAAGCCAAGGTTGGCGATTTACTGCCATGTACAATTATGGAATGTTTGCTCATGAGTGTAATTAATTGGCTGAACCATAGAGATAGAGGATTCATCTTTATATCTGTGCCATAATAGCTTATGTGACAGCATGGGCAGCTCCAGAGGCTACAACCCATAGAAATCCCCACCTAGTTGTCTACTTTAAAATGGCGGAAGCATGTTGGAAGCCCTCAATGGCGCTGCCCATAGTAAAACAGCCTTTTGGCCACCAGAGGCCTCTATCATTCTTTATGGGCTGAGCCCACCTGATGACCCGGATGGAATCATGTGATCCTTCCGTAACCCATAGGAAGTCCCACCCAGTTGACTACTTTAAAATGGTGGAAGCCCTCAATGGGTCGTCACTAGTTACCACAGCCCACTTATTTCTACAATTTCTCTTCTTAAAATCTGATTTTATACCTAACCACATTGCTAACCTTATGCCTATCCCTAACGTTAAATGAAGACCAAAAAGCAAATCTTTGTATTCATGAATCTTAACGATATAGCCTTTGACTTTGTGACAAACCCATCAATGGCAATGTCAAATCAAATCAAATCAAATTTTATTGGTCACATGCGCCGAATACAACAGGTGCAGACATTACAGTGAAATGCTTACTTACAGCCCTTAACCAACAGTGCATTTATTTTAAACAAAAAAAGTAAAAATAAAACAACAACAAAAAAAGTGTTGAGAAAAAAAAGAGCAGAAGTAAAATAAAGTGACAGTAGGGAGGCTATATATACAGGGGGGTACCGTTGCAGAGTCAATGTGCGGGGGCACCGGCTAGTTGAGGTAGTTGAGGTAATATGTACATGTGGGTAGAGTTAAAGTGACTATGCATAAATAATTAACAGAGTAGCAGCAGCGTAAAAAGGATGGGGTGGGGGGGCAGTGCAAATAGTCCGGGTAGCCATGATTAGCTGTTCAGGAGTCTTATGGCTTGGGGGTAGAAGCTGTTGAGAAGTCTTTTGGACCTAGACTTGGCACTCCGGTACCGCTTGCCGTGCGGTAGCAGAGAGAACAGTCTATGACTAGGGTGGCTGGAGTCTTTGACAATTTTGAGGGCCTTCCTCTGACACCGCCTGGTATAGAGGTCCTGGATGGCAGGAAGCTTTGCCCCAGTGATGTACTGGGCCGTACGCACTACCCTCTGTAGTGCCTTGCGGTCGGAGGCCAAGCAGTTGCCATACCAGGCGGTGATGCAACCAGTCAGGATGCTCTCGATGGTGCAGCTGTAGAATTTTTTGAGGATCTGAGGACCCATGCCAAATCTTTTTAGTCTCCTGAGGGGGAATAGGCTTTGTCGTGCCCTCTTCACGACTGTCTTGGTGTGTTTGGACCATGATAGTTCGTTGGTGATGTGGACACCAAGGAACTTGAAGCTCTCAACCTGTTCCACTACAGCCCCGTCGATGAGAATGGGGGCGTGCTCAGTCCTCTTTTTTTTCCTGTAGTCCACAATCATCTCCTTTGTCTTGGTCACGTTGAGGGAGAGGTTGTTGTCCTGGCACCAGGGACGGCTTGTTCAATAGGGCGATATGGGCGACGCACTGCCAAACGGGAAAAGGAAGGGATTTTTTTTCTAATCAATTATATCACGGCAACAGCAGTTATCAGTGTTCACGTCTGATCTGCCAGCCACTAAATGTCAAATCAGGCTAAAGTCGTGCTTCAAATGGCCCCGCCCGTTTTTTGGGCGATTTCAGTCAGGTTGAAAATCGCCCAGAAGTCTCTCATAGCCTGTCATGTAAAATCTATTTTTTTCAAATTTCAAAGCTTTCAATACATTCTCTATGGGTGTCTGTGGGCATGCACTTACACGCTTTCGTCATACGTGACGTAACGTTGAACGTAACTAAGACAATGGCGGCTAACAGCGTCTATGTTGCGACCTGCAGTGTGGCGTTATTTTATGTTTTTAATTTGTAGACTTAGTTTACAAACATTCTGCAAACATTCTGCTTTGGACTGATCTTCGGTTTTGGACTGATCTTGTTGATCGTGTACATACCCGCTACGAACGGACTAAATAATGAAAACGCTGCTGGCAGCGGAATCCCAATACAGCTGGGAGACTTGGCTGGATGACAGAGTCCCGGACAGAGAGGTGGAGCCGGCCGGCTTCACCCTGGTCAGAGCGGACCGCGATCCTGGTAAGAGAGCGACTCTGTACCCCGACATTGAACTGCTTTCTGTGTCATTGAACCTTACTATTGTTGATAAAACAAGTTTACTGGAGAACGGAGACCAAGTAGAGACTTTTGGACAAGGTGGATAATTGTATAATATAAGGCAGTTTATTCAGAGGTAAAGATATCTGGAATCGCGTGCACGGACCCGTTCGTCAAACTCGTAGGGAGTTTATCAGAAGAGCCCCTAAACATTGTGTGCTGACATTTTATACAATACAATGAAGTAGGTTGAATCTAGTAGTTCTGATCTTCTGATTGGTCCTGATGAGTTGGGCGAGGTCACCTCCAGGCTAGTGTCACTGTTGCATTGGCTCTGAGTCGGGTTCTCTGTCTTCAGATGTTCAGCCTAAGAGAAGAGGATTTGTGTGTGTGTGTGTGTGTTTGTTATCAGTGTGTGTGTGTGTGTGTGTGTGTGTGTTTGTTATCAGTGATGATGTGTGTGTGTGTGTGTGTGTGTGTTTATCAGTGATGATGTGTGTGTGTGTGTGTGTGTGTGTGTGTGTGTGTGTGGGTGTGTGTGTGTGTGTCCTCAGGGCAAGAACTCGTGAGTTGGAAGAACTGAGAGACCTATGGCGTGGGTGTTATCCTTAGCCACCTGCTGACAAGGCTGACAAGATAGGACTCTTGTTCATTGTATTGAATACAAAGGCCCAACACAAAATGGGTCATGCACAAGATTTTAGTCAGACCAAGCTATAACATTATATATTTACTACGACAGTACATTCAACCAAAAGCTAATATAACAAAGGCATCAGAGATTATTTATAATCTGTCACAGAAACTGGAATCCATCTCCCCAGATCAGTCAATAAATGCTTCTGGTATTGACTTATATGCTGCCCCTGTCTTCATGTTATTGCTGGACATATCTTTTTTAAAATGTGTGTAGGTCACCTAAATCATCAGAAAAATTGCCCCTCCTGAGAATTTTTTCAGGAGCCGCCACTGCCTGGCACCACACGGCCAGATCTCTGACCTCCTCCCTATAGGCTGTCTCATCGTTGTCGGTGATCAGGCCTACCACTGTTGTGTCGTCGGCAAACTTAATGATGGTGTTGGAGTCGTGCCTGGCCATGCAGTCATGGGTGAACAGAGAGTACAGGAGGGGACTGAGCACGCACCCCTGAGGGGCCCCCGTGTTGAGGATCAGTGTGGCAGATGTGTTGTTACCTACCCTTACCACCTGGGGGCGGCCCGTCAGGAAGTCCAGGATCCAGTTGCAGAGGGAGGTGTTTAGTCCCAGGATCCTTAGCTTAGTGATGAGCTTAGAGGGCACTATGGTGTTGAATGCTGAGCTGTAGTCAATGAATAGCATTCTCACGTAGGTGTTCCTCTTGTCCAGGTGGGAAAGGGCAGTGTGGAGTGCAATAGAGATTGCATTAGAGATTGCATCATCTGTTTTATCCTCTATCTAGCTCTATGGCTCGCCCCACGTCTTAGGCCTTTTCTCAATTGGCTTTTCTCAACTCCTGCGTCCTCTTTGGCCTCCTTTTGAAAAAGGCCAAAGGAGAGAGAAAGTGGACAAAAAATGCGCTTGTATGAAGTGAGGCTATCCTTCTCCAATCGCGCGCCATCAGGCAAACGACGTTTACATGGTGGAATCCCAAAGTAAATGTATAAAGTGATAAAAACAAATGTAGCTAGTTTAGTATATTATTTTTAAACGTTTGCATGCTTTTGTCCTTTGAGAAAACAATAGCTGATTCATTAGCTTTGCACACACTTGGCATTCTCTCAATCAGCTTCATGAGGAATGCTTTTCCAAAAAGTCTTGAAGGAGTTCCCACATATGCTGAGCACTTGATGGCTGCTTTTCCTTCACTCTGCGGTCCCACTCATCCCAAACCATCTCAATTAGGTTGAGGTCAGGTGATCGTGGTGGCCAGGTCATCTGATGCAGCACTCCATCACTCTCCTTCTTGGTCAAATAGCCCTTACACAGCCTGGAGGTGTGTTGGGTCATTGTCCTGTTGAAAAACAAATGATAGTCCCACTAAGCGCAAACCAGATGGGATGGTGTATTGCTGCAGAATGCTGTGGTAGCCATGCTGGTTAAGTGTGTATTGAATTCTAAATAAATCACAGACAGTGTCACCAGCAAAGCACCCCCACACCATCACACCCCCTCTTACATGCTTCACGGTGGGACCCACACATGCAGAGATCATCCGTTCACCTACTCTGCGTCTCGCAAAGACACAGCGGTTGGAAGCAAAAATCTCAAATTTGGACTCATCAGACCAAAGGACAGATTTCCAGCGGTCTAATGTCCATTGCTCGTGTTTCTTAGCCCAAGCAAGTCTCTTCTTCTTATTGGTGTCCTTTAGTAGTGGTTTCTTTGCAGCAATTCGACCATGGATGCCTGATTCACGCAGTCTCATCTGAACAGTTGATGTTGAGATGTGTCTGTTACTTGAACTCTGTGAAGCATTTATTTGTGATGCAATCTGAGGTGCAGTTAACTCTACTGAACTTATCCTCTGCAGCAGAGGTAACTCTGGGTCTTCCTTTCCTGTGCCAGTCCTCATGAAAGCCAGTTTCATCATAGCGCTTGATGGTTTTTGCGACTGCACTTGAAGAAACTTTCAAAGTTCTTCACATTTTCCAGATTGACTGACCTTCATGTCTTAAAGTAATGATGGACTGTCGTTTCTCTTTGATTATTTGAGCTGTTCTTGCCATAATATGGACTTGGTCTTTAACCCCCTACAAATTAACTTTTAACAAAGCACACCTGTTAATTGAAATGCATTCCAGGTGACTACCTCATGAATCTGGTTGAGAGAATGCCAAGAAGAATGCCGCAGAGTGAAGGAAAAGCAGCCATCAAGTGCTCAGCATATGTGGGAACTCCTTCAAGTCTGTTGGAAAAGCATTCCTCATGAAGCTAATTGAGAGAATGCCAAGTGTGTGCAAAGCTGTCATCAAGGCAAAGGGTGGCTACTTTGAAGAATCTCAAATATAAAATATATTTTGATTTCTTTAACACTTTTTTGGTTACTACATGATTCCATATGTGTTATTTCATAGTTTTGATGTTTTCATTATTATTCTACAATGTAGAAAATATTAAAAAAGAAAGAAAAACCCTGGAATGAGTAGGTGTGTCCAAACTTTTGACTGGTAGTGTATATATTTACAAAAACTGTATTGGAAATTATGGAGATAATTACATTGATTGAAGCCACAATCTGCAATACTAAAGCTGATCTAAAATAAACTACACTACATGACCAAAAGTATGTGGACACCTGCTCGTCGAACATCTCATTCCAAAATCATGGACATTAATATGGAGTTGGACAGCCCTTTGCTGCTATAACAGCCTCCACTCTTCTGAGAAGGCTTTCCACTAGATGTTGTAACATTGCTGTGGGGACTTGCTTCCATTCAGCCACAAGAGCATTAGTGAGGTTGGGCACTGATGTTGGGCGATTAGACCTGACTTGCACTCAGCGTTCCAATTCATCCCACTGGTGTTCAATGTGGTTGAGGTCAGGGCTCTGTGCAGGCCAGTCAAGTTCTTCCACACCGATCTCGACAAACCATTTCTGTATGGACCTCGCTTTGTGCACGGGGGCATTGTCATGCTGAAACAGGAAAGGGCCTTCCCCAAACTGTTGCCACAAAGTCGGAAGCATAGAATCGTCTAGAATGTCATTGTATGCTGTAGCGTTAAGATTTCCCTTCACTGGAACTAAGGGGCCTAGCCCGAACCATGAAAAACAGCCCCAGACAATTGCTCCTCCTAAACCAAACTTTACAGTTGGCACAATGCATTTGGGTAGGTAGCGTTTTCCTGGCATCCGCCAAACCCAGATTCGTCCGTCGGACTGCCAGATCATGCTGCGTGATTCATCACTCCAGAGAACGTGTTTCCACTGCTCCAGAGTCCAATGCCGGCGAGCTTTACACCACTCCAGCTGACGATTGGCATTGCGCATGGTGATCTTAGGTTTGTGTGCGGCTGCTCGGCCATGGAAACCCATTTCATAAAGCTCCCGACGAACAGTTAATGTGCTGACGTTACTTCCAGAGTCAGTTTGGAACTCGATAGTGAGTGTTGCAACTGAGGACAGACTATTTTTATGTGCTATGCCCTTCAGCACTCAGTGGTCCCGTTCTGTGAGCTTGTGTGTCCTACCACTTCGCGGCTGAGCCGTTGTTGCTCCTAGACGTTTCCACTTCACAATAACCGCACTTACAGTTGACCGGGGCAGCTCTAGCAGGGCAGATATGTAACAACTGACTTGTTGGAAAGGTGGCATCCTATGACGGTGCCACGTTGAAAAGTCACTGAGCCCTTCAGTAAAGCCATTCTACTGCCAATGTTTGTTTATGTAGATTGCATAATATAATAATAATAATAATAATAATAATAATAATAATAATAGCATGGCTGTGTGCTTGATTGTACACACCTGTCAGCAACAGGTAGCCAAATCCACTAATTTGAAGGGGTGTCTACATACACTATATACACAAAAGTATGTGTCGATGAAGTAACACCTTTTCACAAAAACCTACTGTAGCTAGGTTCCCATCTAATTTGCGACAGATTTTGATGCGACTATTCTCAAATCTGCATTTAAAAAATGAGCATATTCCCACCAGAGATGTTTCCATCAAATTGACTTTTTGCGGATAAAAGGCAGTGCGTGAAGACATAATGCACAAAAATTACTTTTGCCGTTAAATTCTCATGTACAGAATGGAAAATAAAAGTTAAATGGGTTTCCATCGCATTTTCAACTCTACTGATGGTTTTGTCAGAAAAACTGTTGGTGATCTAGCAAATGTGCCCACTCTGGTCTTGACACATGCGCTCTAGCCAACAGCTCGCAGGTACAGTGCGCGTAGGCTACCTACATTGAGATTATTATGGATAAGAGCGATATTATTTGCATTTGTTAAACGGCAGCCAAGCATCGATCATCATGTCACCAGAATAAGACCCTCGATATTTATTGGAAAGGAGCATCAAGCTCATCAACTTGCACTTTTACCACCCTGTGAAGTTCATCATAACGTATTTCATCTGTAGCCTAATAAACTGCATGCTTTCCCCGAGTCTTAGTGGGAGGACCACACAACATATCATCGTGTGACTCCAAGTTTACTTCTAAATGATGGTTATTATATGAATATTTGCGCATAAAAGCGTTTCCACCACCATTTCTCACATTATAAATTTGACCGACACAAAAAGATCCCACCATGTTAAACAAACAAATTGTCTGTTGGCTTTTATAAAATGTTATTTAAAATTTCCATCAGCCCAGTCATGCCTTTTTTCATGCGTCAGGTAATTCATCCGCATGAAATGGTTGGATGGAAACGTGGTTAAAGTCGAATACAAATGTAGTGGTTGAAGTGTTTCCATTACCCATTTAGGCAAATTGAGCATTAATAAATTGTTGACAGACTTTATGCCCTCCCACCTATCTGTTTCATGTCTCAGGTAGCCCGCATGGATAGAATGCAATAATTGACTAATATTTGCCATATTCTAATAATTATCATGTGCCAACGTATTGCCACGGTCTGTGCCATGGTGAAACTTGCACTCCTGTAGATCTGAAATAATTGGATGGTGAAACTTGCCAGCCAACCAGAAAAGCAAAGTGAAGCAATTCAGGCATTCTTGAAAGTCAGGACAATCCAAGTTCTGCAAAGATAATTTTTATTTAGCAAGACGTAGGAATTAAGAATTCATTTGTGGAGTGGAGCTTTATAGTTATGCGGTGACATCACGTTCCCCGCGTACCTTCAAAATGATTCATAATTTATTTTAAAAACCCAGTTTCCAGCATCATTTGTCACAATAACGAAAGTTCGACAGAAGAAAAATCCACCCGTCAAATGGATAAAAATGTTGTTGATCGTTATAAAATGTATCCTATATCTGTCGTTTCCATTACACGTCGCAACAATTATTTTGTTGCACCATTGCTTTTGTCAAATACACCTGGGTCAATGGAAACCTGCCTACAGTAAACAAAATAGATGACAGTGACACACGGATCAAATTCTGACAATCACTAATTTCTATAAAGTGAAAATGTTTCCAAGTCTATGAACAAATAAAGTGATCTGTCCAGTGACTTGAAATTCTTCCTTTAAATAATTTCCAACATATTCACAGTATAATACATCGCAGAACACCCAGATTTGTGTCAGATCCCTATGAATGTTGGCATTGCAAGTTGGAAGCTTGGAGTTCCTGATGGCCCGGTTCAGTCCTCTCCATATTTGTTCTATGTCTCCAGTGACAAAGTTCAGTTTGTCAATAACCCATTTTGCTCTCTGGCGCATGTGAAGTCTGTGCCTCCAAACAACCTTGTGGAATTGTTTGGAGAATGTTTGAGTGTTCTGAATATATAAACCTCTCTGTGAAAAAACACTCCATGATCTTTTCACTTCCCTCTCACTAAGGAGAGTATCTTTATGCTGTGCTGACGTTCCAATCTCAGAGCATGCCTGTACATGCAAGGTGGATCTTCCCAAACTGGTTAGAGCCAGGTTCTGAAGGCTTTCGGCACAGGGATGGGAGGTTAGTAATGGCTCAGCAGACTGCAGAAGTGATTGGATATTTTCCAGATCTTTCCGAGAAACTATCGGAGGTGACTTTAAGGGTCTAATTGGCAGCGATTTGTCACTTTCAGGTGGGAACCAAGGTGTAAATCTAGGCAACACACGACAGGGGAAGTCCTCCAAGGCCTTTTCTGTTTTGTCCACTAAGATTTTCAAGCCGCCATCGGTGCTTTTGTAATGCAACAAGACGTCCATAAGGTTGCCTTCCCATTCCTCACAAGTCCATATCACAGTCCTACAGAAGATTATAAGAGAAGACATGTTGTTAAATCAGTATTGAATGACTGTATATCAAAATGTGCTCTTTGTAACAATTTGGTGTAACAATCTCCTGGTGTTTTTTTGAAGAATACCGTTTCGAAGCCTAGACTAGGATCTGTCATCAACACCTGTTTTTACATTATTGTAATGTAACACACAGACGCTGATAGGGCTGGGCGATATGGCCAAAATATCATATTATACTATTTTTCAAATGTTTTACGGTATGACAGGGTTTGGTGTTTTTATATAATAAAAAGGTCTAAGTAGTTAATGAACCTAGGGTGGCAACACAGTGCATTCGGAAAGTATTCAGACCCCTTGACTTTTTCCACATTTTGTTACAGCCTTATTCTACAATGGATTAAATATATAGTTTTTTCCCCATCATCTGCACACAATACCCCATAATGACAAAGCAAAAACAGACATTAAAAAAAAATATTATTTTATAAAAAGACAAAACTAAAATATCACATTTACATAAGTATTCAAACCCTTTACTCAGTACTTTGTTGAAGCACCTTTGGTAGCGATTACAGCCTTGAGTCTGGGTATGATGCTACAAGCTTGGCACACCTGTATATGGGGAGTTTCTCCCATTCTTCTCTGCAGATCCTCTCAAGCTCTGTCTGGTTGGATGGGGTGCATCGCTGCACTGCTATTTTCAGGTCTCTCCAGAGATGTTCGATCGGGTACAAGTTCGGGTTCTGGCTGGGCCAATCAAGGATATTCAGTGACTTGTCCCAAAGCCACTCCTGCATTGTATTGGCCGTGTGCTTAGGGTCGTTGTCCTGTTGGAAGGTGAACCAGTCTGAGGTCCTGAGCGCTCTGGAGCAGGTTTTCATCAAAGATCTCTCTGTACTTTGCTCCGTTCATCTTTCCCTCGAGCCTGACTAGTCTCCCAGTCCCTGCCGCTGAAAAACATCCCCACAACATGATGCTGCCACCACCATACTTCACCGTAGGGAAGGTGACAGGTTTCCTCCAGACATGACGCTTGGCATTCAGGCCAAAGAGTTCAATCTTGGTTTCATCAGACCAGAGAATCTTGTTTCTCATGGTCTGAGAGTCATTTGTGTTTTTTGGCAAATTCCAAGCGGGCTGTCATTTGCCTTTTACTGAAGTGTGGCTTCCGTCTGGCCACTCTACCACAAAGGCCTGATTGGTGGAGTGCTGCAGAGATGGTTGTCCTTCTGGAAGGTTCTCCCATCTCCACAGAGGAGCTCTATCAGAGTGACCATCGGGTTCTTGGTCACCTCCCTGACCAAGGCCCTTCTCCCACGATTGCTCAGTTTGGCCGGGCGGCCAGCTCTAGGAAGAGTCTTGGTGGTTCCAAACTTCTTCCATTTAAGAATGATGGAGGCCACTGTGTTCTTGGGAAATGTCAATGTTGCAGACATTTTTTTGTACCCTTCCCCTAGATCTGTGGCTCGACACAATCCTGTCTCTGAGCTCTACGGACAATTCCTTCGACCTCATGGCTTGGTTTTTGCTCTGACATGCACTGTCAACTGTGGGACCTTATATAGACAGGTGTGTGCCTTTCCAAATCATGTCCAATCAATTTAATTTACCACAGATGGACTCCAATCTAGTTGTAGAAACATCTTAAGGATGACCAATAGAAACAGGATACACCTGAGCTCAATTTCGAGTCTCATAGCAAAGGGTCTGAATGCGTATAGTACCAGTCATGTGTGGACACACCTACTCATTCAAGGGTTTTTCTTTATTGTAGAATAATAGTGAAGACATCAAAACTATGAAAGAACACATATGGAATCATGTAGTAACCAAAAAAAAAGTGTTAGACAAATTTGACCAAGAAGGAGAGTGATGGAGTGCTGCATCAGATGGCCTGGCCTCCACAATTACCCGACCTCAACCCAATTGAGATGGTTTGGGATGAGTTGGACCGCCGAGTGAAGGAAAAGCAGCCAACAAGTGCTCAGCATCTGTGGGAACTCCTTCAAGACTGTTGGAAAGCATTCCAGGTGAAGCTGGTTGAGAAAATGCCAAGAGTGTGCAAATCTGTCATCAAGGCAAAGGGTGGCTACTTTGAAGAATCTCAAATATAAAATATATTTTGATTTGTTTAACACTTTTTTGGTTACTACATGATTCCATATGTGTTATTTCATAGTTTTGATGTGTTCACTATTATTCTACAATGTAGAAAATAGTAAAAAATAAAATAAAATACCTGGAATGAGTAGGTGTGTCCAAACTTTTGACTGGTACTGTATGTAAATAAGGCATCTTTTTTATTTATTTATTTTAAAAATGTGCAAATATTTCTAAAACCTGTTTTTGCTTTGTCATTATGGGGTATTGTGTGTAGATTGAGGAAAACAAATATTTAATCCATTTTAGAATAAGGCTGTAACGTAACACAATGTGGAAAAAGGGAAGTGGTCTGAATACTTTCCAAATGCATTGTACATTATAAGTGATTTCGAATAAGCCAGGGAGGAATTATTGACAGGGTAGGAACAAAAGTGTTGGTCACTGTTTCCAGGGGACCCTAATTAGATGTTACATTACATGTTGTTTTTTTAGCTCATGTAACGTTGCACAAACAACATGCTTATTTAGGCCTACACCAGCACTAGGCTGTATTAGTTTGCTACGCTCGCTCCAACTTAGCTGGAAAGCTAGCTTGCTAAATGTACTAACTAGCGATTAGCAGCTAATAAAATTTATTTTAGCCACAACTTGCTAAGAGAAGAAACTAGCAGACAGTAGTTTGCAGACAGTGTGATACAAACTAATTGTGTATTTATAGATCGCTTGTGGAAAGCAGCATCGTTGTCACCAACATCTTGTTGCATCTGACCATGCAGACTGCAGAGTGAACGGCAATAAAGTGCTCATGACTCAGTGCTCAAACAACTGCTCTGGAGTGACAGGGGGCAGGGCTTGGGAAGCTGCATGCAGCAAGCAGGAGGAGAGGGAGAAGGATGACCCAAGTAAACTATAAATAAATTGACATTACATGCACCGGAGTTGCATATCACGTTTAACAAACCAAACATTGAAATACCGTTACAGTCCAAACCAGTATGTGCATCCATACCGGTATATACTAAAATATGATATACCGCCCAGCCCTAGATGCCGGTGACATATCCTAGTTAACAGTCGGAGCGAAGTATGTGCACAATGGTTAACCATAGAAACAAGGTAATTAAGGTAGCTATGCTTTTGATGTTGAGCCAGCTAGGCTATGGTTTAAAGCAGGAGTGTCAAACTCGTTTTGTACCGGCCGCATTTGGTCTTCAACGAGGTCCAGAGGGCCGTCCTGACAATTTATTATACACTGCTCAAAAAAATAAAGGGAACACTTAAACAACACATCCTAGATCTGAATGAATGAAAATAATCTTATTAAATACTTTTTTCTTTACATAGTTGAATGTGCTGACAACAAAATCACACAAAAATTATCAATGGAAATCAAATGTATCAACCCATGGATGTCTGGATTTAGAGTCACCCTCAAAATTAAAGTGGAAAACCACACTACAGGCTGATCCAACTTTGATGTAATGTCCTTAAAACAAGTCAAAATGAGGCTCAGTAGTGTGTGTGGCCTCCATGTGCCTGTATGACCCTACAACGCCTGGGCATGCTCCTGATGAGGTGGCGGATGGTCTCCTGAGGGATCTACTCCCAGACCTGGAATAAAGCATCCGCCAACTCCTGGACAGTCTGTGGTGCAACGTGGCGTTGGTGGATGGAGCGAGACATGATGTCCCAGATGTGCTCAATTGGATTCAGGTCTGGGGAACGGGCGGGCCAGTCCATAGCATCAATGCCTTCCTCTTGCAGGAACTGCTGACACACTCCAGCCACATGAGGTCTAGCATTGTCTTGCATTAGGAGGAACCCAGGGCCAACCGCACCAGCATATGGTCTCACAAGGGGTCTGAGGATCTAATCTCGGTACCTAATGGCAGTCAGGCTACCTCTGGCGAGCACATGGAGGGCTGTGCGGCCCCCCAAAGAAATGCCACCCCACACCATGACTGACCCACCGCCAAACCGGTCATGCTGGAGGATGTTGCAGGCAGCAGAACGTTCTCCACGGCGTCTCCAGACTCTGTCACGTCTGTCACATGTGCTCAGTGTGAACCTGCTTTCATCTGTGAAGAGCACAGGGCGCCAGTGGCGAATTTGCCAATCTTGGTGTTCTCTGGTAAATGCCAAACGTCCTGCACGGTGTTGGGCTGTAAGCACAACCCCCACCTGTGGACGTCGGGCCCTCATACCACTCTCATGGAGTCTGTTTATGACCGTTTGAGCAGACACATGCATATTTGTGGCCTGCTGGAGGTCATTTTGCAGGGCTCTGGCAGTGCTCCTCCTGCTCCTCCTTGCACAAAGGCGGAGGTAGCAGTCCTGCTGCTGGGTTGTTGCCCTCCTACGGGCCTCCTCCACGTCTCCTGATGTACTGGCCTGTCTCCTGGTATTGCCTCCATGCTCTGGACACTACGCTGACAGACACAGCAAACCTTCTTGCCACAGCTCGCATTGATGTGCCATCCTGGATGAGCTGCACTACCTGAGCCACTTGTGTGGGTTGTAGACTCTGTCTCATGCTACCACTAGAGTGAAAGCACCGCCAGCATTCAAAAGTGACCAAAACGTCAGCCAGGAAGCATAGGAACTGAGAAGTGGTCTGTGGTCACCACCTGCAGAACCATTTCTTTATTGGGGGTGTCTTGCTAATTGCCTATAATTTCCACCTGTTGTCTATTCCATTTGCACAACAGCATGTGAAATGTATTGTCAATCAGTGTTGCTTCCTAAGTGGACAGTTTGATTTCACAGAAGTGTGATTGACTTGGAGTTACATTGTGTTGTTTAAGTGTTCCCTTTATTTTTTTGAGCAGTGTATTTCCTCCCTGTCAATGATCATTTTTGGAATTTTCAATAATCCCTGACCACCTAGTTTTAATTTCTGTGCATTTTAGTGAGCTGGACATAGTCAATAAATGTAGGTCCATTATTTCTACACGGTTTCAATTTCGTTTTAGTCATTTTAAAGTATAGTGAGTTTGACACACCTGGTTTAAAGCATGGCCATGGCTGTTTCTTCTCAATATCATAATTGGAGGCAGCAGTTCTATATTCCTTCTGCTCTACCCTTCCCCACAAAGTGTGTATTCTTATTTGTTTCTAACTTTGACCCAGCTGTCAAACCTTTATTAGAATATAATATAATATAATATAATATATCTGTGCTGGATGCTTCTTGAGAGCAGAAATATTGTGGCCTCCCTGTAGAGGGCTGCATTCCCGCGGGACCTGCGGATCCCGACTGAAATCATTGTGGCGTGGTCGGCATTTTTCATGCTGTGGGCGGTCAGACAGACGAATTTGGGATGAAAATATTTTTGTTGTCCCACAGATTATTTGGAAACTATCGTCCTTCTGCTTTCTATGCGTTAGCCTAAAGCCCTATTAGCATGGGACTAGTGTTACTAGAGAACGTTGGTTATGTAATTATTACCCCTGAATGTCCGTTATTCCAGAGGCCGATTCGGACAGGATAATTTTTTTAATAAATTGACAGTTATGACGGAGGCCTGGAGTGTTTTTTTTCTAGGCGTGAAGATATTTCAACAACTCCAGGCGATAACAGGCTACACTGATAAATCGAGCTTGGTTCCCAAGTTTCTAAACCATACCAAACCATCTTTGGTATAGTGCTGCCATATTTGAATTGAGGAAGTGTGATCATAATCATTAGGATATTTTAGCGATCCGCAGTAGAATACGCCCCAAATGCCCCCCAGCCTTCAGATGTGAGCTAAACAGCGCACTTGATATGCGTTTTAGGCTATGTATGAGAAAGTGAACTTGTAATTTCCAAACGTTTAGCTCAGGTGTAAGGCTCCTTAACAGCTTCTACCCCAAAGCCATAAGACTGCTCAACAATTAATGAAATGGCTACCCAGACTATTTGCATTGCCCCCACACCCCCCTTTTTTACGCTGGCAACAGCTCTGGTGGACATTCCTAGAGTAAGCATTACAATTGCACGCTCCCTCAACTTGAGACATCTGTGGCATTGTGTTTTGTGACAAAACTGCACATTTTAGAGTGGCCTTTTATTGTCCTCAGCACAAGGTGCACCTGTGTAATGATCATGCTGTTTAATCAGCTTCTTGATATTCCACTTCTGTCAGGTGGATGGATTATCTTGACAAAGGAGAAATGCTAATTAACAGGGATATAAACACATTTGTGCACAAAAATTGAGAGAATTAAGCTTTTTGTGCTTATGGAAAGTTTCTGGGATCTTTAATTTCAGCTCATGAAACATGGGACTAACACTTTACATGTTGTGTTTATATTTTTGTTCAGTGTAAATATGATTAGGCTATAGTTTACTACATAAATATTAATCACCCATATTTCTGTCTGAAAATCTTCCCACTACTAAAAGGTAGGCTATAAAAATAGCTCAAGAGCAAGTCTCTCCAACTCTGCTCTCTTCAAACTACATCTAGCATATTGGCTGATATAGCCCAGTAATACAGATAACCTAATATAAAATGGGCCATGTGAGAATATCTGATAATTTAACCTATTTCTTAAGTTATGTTTGCGCATTTGATATTGCCTATAGGGCACAAAATTGCTGGGACCATGGCTGGCAAGTGAGCTGCATCACATACCAATAAAATAACATTGTGGGACTGCAGTTGGGTTTGGGACCAAATCCAATCTAATTGTATTTGTCACATACACGTGTTTAGCAGATGTTATTGCGTGTGTAGCGAAATGCTTGTGCTTCTAGCTCCGACAGTGCAGTAATATCTAACAAGTAATATATAACAATTTCACAACATATACCCAATACACACAAATCTAGTAGAAATAATGGAATTTAAGAATATATACATATGGACAAGCAATGACAGATCGGCATGGACTATTTCTACTGTAGTTCTTGCGGTAGCGGGTGCTAGTCGGACAGATGTCTAGCGGGTGCGAGTCGGACAGATGTCTAGCGGGTGCGAGTCGGACAGATGTCTAGCGGGTGCGAGTCGGACAGATGTCTAGCGGGTGCGAGTCGGACAGATGTCTAGCGGGTGCGAGTCGGACAGATGTCTAGCGGGTGCGAGTCGGACAGATGTCTAGCGGGTGCGAGTTGGACAGATGTCTAGCGGGTGCGAGTCGGACAGATGTCTAGCGGGCGCGAGTCGGACAGATGTCTAGCGGGCGCGAGTCGGACAGATGTCTAGCGGGCGCGAGTCGGACAGATGTCTAGCGGGCGCGAGTCGGACAGATGTCTAGCGGGTTGCGAGTCGGACAGATGTCTAGCGGGTGCGAGTCGGACAGATGTCTAGCGGGTGCGAGTCGGACTGATGTCTAGCGGGTTGCGAGTCGGACAGATGTCTAGCGGGTGCGAGTCGGACAGATGTCTAGCGGGTGCGAGTCGGACAGATGTCTAGCGGGTGCGAGTCGGACAGATGTCTAGCGGGTGCGAGTCGGACAGATGTCTAGCGGGTGCGAGTCGGACAGATGTCTAGCGGGCGCGAGTCGGACAGATGTCTAGCGGGTGCGAGTCGGACAGATGTCTAGCGGGTGCGAGTCGGACAGATGTCTAGCGGGTGCGAGTCGGACAGATGTCTAGCGGGTGCGAGTCGGACAGATGTCTAGCGGGTGCGAGTCGGACAGATGTCTAGCGGGTGCGAGTCGGACAGATGTCTAGCGGGTGCGAGTCGGACAGATGTCTAGCGGGTGCGAGTCGGACAGATGTCTAGCGGGCGCGAGTCGGACAGATGTCTAGCGGGTGCGGTATGAAACGCTGCAGGTGATGAAGAAATCGTTCCCGCAAAGACCTACCTCCC
The DNA here is from genome assembly GCF_964263955.1 of Coregonus lavaretus. NCBI lineage: Eukaryota > Metazoa > Chordata > Actinopteri > Salmoniformes > Salmonidae > Coregonus > Coregonus lavaretus. The sequence continues at coordinate 46,100,979 of NC_140001.1, read as the reverse complement.
TGCATGTAAGCACACTACGGGTGCCTCCTAATAATTAGGGCCATGCTTTTGGGTCGTTTTTTTTCGGGTACTTTGCTTTTACCGTTATTTTCCAGTATGATCCACTAGGTTTGCTGCAGGTAGAAATGTTATTTAACTGACACAAGCCGTCTCCAGTGAATCAATGTCTGATTGTGCGTGTGTGTTTGGTGGGGGGATCGCCTAAGACAGTTTAGGCGTAGCATTTCTAATTGACCCATTTTTGCTACAACTTCCGAGTCCGTTGGAGAGGATCAACTTGAGCAAAGTGAGGTGTATAATCACTGATCTACAAATAGTATGCCCTGCCAAATAACATACTTTTTGCGATTAAGACTATGCCTCCGCTGGCTTCAGGCCTTCCACACTATGTCGAATTCAGTCTTTTATGATTATTATATATGTCACACTGTACGATGTGACCAAATTAAAAGCTTGACATCAACCTGGCCAGATTGTACGATTTGCTTCAGTTATGTCGTCACATTCCTGCGACTAGCTTGCGAGGCTACGTCAGCCGATTTAGGCTACGTCAACTGCGCGTATCAAGAATGGCGTCGAAAGAACAACAAGCGGTTGCTATGTTGATGACTGACAGACACTGCTCCTCCTACCTCTGTGACCGTGCACTCCTCGTAATGAAAAGCGCAACTCTCGAATTGAAGAGGCACCTCACAACATGGAACTAACACGTAATATACGCCCCATAGCTCGAATGTGATAGGCGCCTCCACATAATCACTGGCATTACTCAATGCAAGCGTTGCGATGTTGACATTCGAGGTGTGTTCATGTTATGTTATTTGTAACTAGACATAGCCCATTACTTGTTTTCATTATATGATGTGTGAATTCTATTGTCGAATTTTGAATAAACAAATGCATGGTGTCATTGTCGGCCGTGTTCCTATTGGTCAGTCACCGGGATCGGCTCGTAACACCAGACACACTACACGATAAAGGCTCCATTTCTGACACTGACATAACTTTGTCGGAGCCTAAAACCGCACGTAGTGCTACTTAATCGGCAGACCTAGACCCGGTCACACTGAACGAGCCAAAATGTCCGACAATCGTTTACGACCTAAGAATTTTCCCACGACGCAAACATTTTGTCTGGGATGGCAAAATCGTGGCATAAGACGGCTAAAATCGTACAGTCACTTACAAAAAAAGCTGTCCCTTACAAGTCGAATGTGGTATTTTGGATGCAGTAATTGCAGAACAACTGCAATGTACTGCAGTTATACTGCACTGTAACTGCAGTTACAATGCAAAATTACTGCAGTAAAAAAAAGAGAGGTTATTTTGGACGCAGTATTTGCAACATACTGCACTCTGACTGCAATCTTTTTTTGTAAGGGGTCTGTGCGGGCCTTTAGGTGATCCTCCCACCAAACACAACCAGACACTGATTGGAGACAGCTTGTGTCAATTAAATAACATTTCCTAGGATTTTCCCATATAGAATGATAGATAGCATCTTTATACATGTCCCATTATGGCATCTGTGAGTGCACGGGCAGTGCCAGAGGCAATCACCGATTTGAAGTGGTCAATTTTCTTCTTCTACTACTTCTATGAGTTGGCTCTGAAAAGCTGCATACTACCACTTAGTGTTTGCTTACAAGTATAATTAATTGGCTGATCTCTCCTGATGACCAGGATGGAATCATGTGATCCTTCCTTAACCCATACGAAGTCCCACCCAATTGACTACTTTAAAATGGTGGAAGCCAAAGATGATCTATTAGATTGACAAGATAGTCGAGTGACCGCTCTAACAATGGAAATACATGTCCTCAAAGATGGAAGGCAGGCGGGAGGAGGCGAGATCAGGTGGAAACATTCTAGGCAATGATAACAGGCACAAATCTTTTTTCTTCAAAGTTGCCAAAATGCTACGTGGTCCACTTATATTAATGCATTCGTAACAACCTAACCATTACTAAACTTCTATTCAAATAAGCCTCACGTAGCAAATAAAAAACAATTGTTGACCAAATTCTACAGTCTCTTAACTTCCTCACTTCATGGTCTTATTTTTGTGGACAGATGTTGGGCGGAGTAAACAGTCGCTTCGCCTCTTCCTCTCTGTTGAAGCCCTCAATGGCAATGTCTATGTCAAAACGGGTTTTTATCCATAGAGTCCTCTAACTCGGCTCGTAAGTAAGCATTTCACGGTTAGGTCGACACCCGTTGTATTCGGCGCCTGCGACCAATACAATTTTATTTGATCTCTGAACTTTCCTACCAGTAATACCAGTAACAGAAAAGTGCCCCCCTATACTGCATTTATATTTGAATAAGGTCAGCTCGGTTTTCATTTGAAGAGTCTTTATATAATTCGCTTGTTACGCAACGAAACGGGAAACTTGATTTGTATTCACTGTCACAATTAGAATTATGGGTAGAAGGATTACTTTATCCTATCCCAGGTATTCCTTAAAGAGGTGGGGTTTCAAATGTCTCCGGAAGGTGGTGAGTGACTCCGCTGTCCTGGCGTCGTGAGGGAGCTTGTTCCACCATTGGGGTGCCAGAGCAGCGAACAGTTTTGACTGGGCTGAGCGGGAACTATGCTTCCGCAGAGGAAGGGGAGCCAGCAGGCCAGAGGTGGATGAACGCAATGCCCGTTTAACGATGCTCCTATGAAAGTTCTAACGATGAACGTAGCCTTAAGATGCTTTTGGGAAACCGGGCCCTGGACCTTTATGGCATAAAATGTGCGCTTGCCCCATAACATCAGGGGTCGCTGGTTCAAGCCCTACTACTCAATCGTTCTTTTACAGCTCAAAAAACGATGTACCGGTACGCAATGTTGTTAGCAAGCAAGCTAGTAGGCATCTGCATTCAGCTATCTAGCAGTGAAACCCATGTTATTTAGCTGTCACTCACGGGGCAATACATTCAATTTCAAGTTAATTTATTGTAATTTCAGAAAATAAGTTAGCTAACAAGCACTCTTTACTCTCTTTGTTTTGGTTAAATGGCTAGCTAGATAGCAATTTAACGTTAGAAGTTTGGCAAGCTAGCTGAAGCTTTCTAAGTGCAACAACGTTGGCTTAACTGCTAGCTTACTATGCATTCCGCTACTTTATGGGGTACAAACATTCGGGTTATCAATATTCGATACTAACCGGTAGTTTTGGTTGAATATCCAACTGGAGTCGCAAAATCAGTCAGTAGCCAAAGAGTTAAAATAAAAATAAAAGGCTGTAGGCATGTGGATCCAGTTCACGCCACGGTCTCGCGAGACTTGTTTATACAAGCAAAAGTAAATAATGTGGTCATCACTAGTTAAAACAGCCAAAGTCAGAAGGCCCACCTACTCGACCAATCAGATGAGGGAGTGTGATGACGCGTATGCCGATTGGCTTGCCGGGGCAGACGAGAGACATGCATTTATTTTATTTTGTGATACATCAATGATTTTGTTATTTATTAGCTATAATAAAAACAAATGATAGTCCCAAGGTAAAGGGTGGCTATTTGAAGAATATAAAATATACACTGCTCAAAAAAATAAAGGGAACACTAAAATAACACATCCTAGATCTGAATGAATGAAATAATCTTATTAAATACTTTTTTCTTTACATAGTTAAATGTGCTGACAACAAAATCACACAAAAATTATCAATGGAGGTGTGGATTTGGAGTCACACTCAAAATTAAAGTGGAAACCACACTACAGGCTGATCCAACTTTGATGTAATGTCCTTAAAACAAGTCAAAATGAGGCTCAGTAGTGTGTGTGGCCTCCACGTGCCTGTATGACCTCCCTACAACGCCTGGGCATGCTCCTGATGAGGTGGCGGATGGTCTCCTGAGGGATCTCCTCCCAGACCTGGACTAAAGCATCCGCCAACTCCTGGACAGTCTGTGGTGCAACGTGGCGTTGGTGGATGGAGCGAGACATGATGTCCCAGATGTGCTCAATTGGATTCAGGTCTGGGGAACGGCAGGCCAGTCCATAGCATCAATGCCTTCCTCTTGCAGGAACTGCTGACACACTCCAGCCACATGAGGTCTAGCATTGTCTTGCATTAGGAGGAACCCAGGGCTAAGCGCACCAGCATATGGTCTCACAAGGGGTCTGAGGATCTCATCTCTGTACCTAATGGCAGTCAGGCTACCTCTGGCGAGCACATGGAGGGCTGTGCGGCCCCCCAAAGAAATGCCACCCCACACCATGACTGACCCACCGCCAAACCGGTCATGCTGGAGGATGTTGCAGGCAGCAGAACGTTCTCCACGGCGTCTCCAGACTCTGTCACGTCTGTCACATGTACTCAGTGTGAACCTGCTTTCATCTGTGAAGAGCACAGGGCGCCAGTGGCGAATTTGCCAATCTTGGTGTTCTCTGGCAAATGCCAAACGTCCTGCACGGTGTTGGGCTGTAAGCACAACCCCCACCTGTGGACGTCGGGCCCTCATACCACCCTCATGGAGTCTGTTTCTGACCGTTTGAGCAGACACATGCACATTTGTGGCCTGCTGGAGGTCATTTTGCAGGGCTCTGGCAGTGCTCCTCCTGCTCCTCCTTGCACAAAGGCGGAGGTAGCAGTCCTGCTGCTGGGTTGTTGCCCTCCTACGGCCTCCTCCACGTCTCCTGATGTACTGGCCTGTCTCCTGGTAGCGCCTCCATGCTCTGGACACTACGCTGACAGACACAGCAAACCTTCTTGCCACAGCTCGCATTGATGTGCCATCCTGGATGAGCTGCACTACCTGAGCCACTTGTGTGGGTTGTAGACTCCGTCTCATGCTACCACTAGAGTGAAAGCACCGCCAGCATTCAAAAGTGACCAAAACATCAGCCAGGAAGCATAGGAACTGAGAAGTGGTCTGTGGTCACCACCTGCAGAACCACTTCTTTATTGGGGGTGTCTTGCTAATTGCCTATAATTTCCACCTGTTGTCTATTCCATTTGCACAACAGCATGTGAAATTTATTGTCAATCAGTGTTGCTTCCTAAGTGGACAGTTTGATTTTACAGAAGTGTGATTGACTTGGAGTTACATTGTGTTGTTTAAGTGTTCCCTTTATTTTTTTGAGCAGTGTATTCTGATTTGTTTAACACTTTTTTGGTTACTACATGATTCCATGTGTTATTTCATAGTTTTGATGCCTTCACTATTATTCTACAATGTAGAAAATAGTAAAAAATAAAGAAAAACCCTTGAATGAGTAGGTGTTCTAAAACTTTTGACCGGTAGTGTACATTAGTCATACATGGTACTTTTATACACAGTATTACATGATAGAAATACAGTTTGATATACACATTACACATAAAATGGTACTCATCATTACATACTCTTGCAATAAGCGCCATGGGATCTTTAGTGACCACAGAGTTAGGACACCCATCTAAAGTCCAATTTTCTTCAATTTCATTGAGGAACATTAAATTGTTAGTTAGTACATCAACATTATTAAAATGAAATTAATGTTGTAAAAGTGTATGGTATAAATTACAGTGATCTGTCTTTGAACTTACTACCTTCTTGTTCATTTCAGCATGTCTTTGTGCCCACAACTTGAAACAGAACACCATTGAATGGGAGACCTTTACTCTACCAATTGAGTTTTTTTGTCCTGCCAAAAGCTGTGCATCTGTTGAAGGTCAAGAATATGATATATTACTATTAGAACGAAAGGCTTTTTGGGAAACTAACAATGTTGCCCTATCAAATAGAATAACTCTGTGCTTGGACTGGAATCCCTTATGCTAGCTCAATTTAGATGAGTAGCAAAAGTTAGCTACTAGTTATCTAAAAAGAAAGACAACTTACCCTTTTGCCCAAAACTTTTGTACTTTCTCAATGTTATTAATTTTAGTGAAGTTGCCAATTCTTGTTAACGAATGTATTTAGTTATTTGGTCCTCAAACTTGAACTCGATATGTGATGACGCGTATGCCAAACCGGAAAATGCATCATCACACTCCCTCATTTAATTGGTCGGGTAGGCGGGCCTTCTGAGCTGGCACAAGTCATCACACTCCCTCATCTGATTGGTCGAGTAGGCGGGCCTTCTGACTTTGTGGCTGTAGTAACTAGTGACGACCCAATCATGTGGCCATGGACGTAGCCCAGGGGAGAACGACTGCCCCCTCTCATTGAAGCCATGGAAGTTCAAGGGTGACTGCGGTACTGCAGGCCATAGCTGCAGGTATTGTTATCAGAAAACAGGATCCTCCATTCAGTACCGCAGTCACCCTTGAAATTCCATGGCTTCAATTAGAGGGGACAGTCGTTCTCCCCTGGGCTACGTCCATGGCCACATGATTGGGTCGTCACTAGTTACCTCAGCCACAAAGTCAGAAGGCCTGCTTACTCGCCCTCCATTTGACAAATCTGACCATAACTATATCCTCCTGATTCCTGCTTATAAGCAAAAACTAAAGCAGAAAGCACCAGTGACTCGGCTAATAAGGAAGTGGTCAGATAATGCAGATGCTAAGCTACAGGACTGTTTTGCTAGCACAGACTGGAATATGTTCCGAGATTCTTCCGATAGCATTGAGGAGTACACCACATCAGTCACTGGCTTCATCAATAAGTGCATCAATGACGTCGTCCCCACAGTGACCGTACGTACATACCCCAACCAGAAGCCATGGATTACAGCCAACATCCGCACTGAGCTAAAGGGTAGAGCTGCCACTTTCAAGGAGCGGGACTCTAACCCGGACGCTTATAAGAAATCCCGCTATGCCCTCCGACGAACCATCAAACAGGCAAAGAGTCAATACAGGACTAAGATTGAATCGTACTACACCGGCTGACGCTAGTCGGATGTGGCAGGGCTTGAAAACTATTACAGACTACAAAGGGAAGCACAGCCGCGAGCTGCCCAGTGACACAAGCCTACCAGACGAGCTAAATCACTTCTATAAACGCTTCGAGGCAAGCAACACTGAAGCATGCATGAGCGCATCAGCTGTTCCGGATGACTATGTGATCAAGCTCTCTGTAGCCGATGTGAGTAAGACTTTCAAAGCAGGTCAACATTCACAAGGCCGCAGGGCCAAACGGATTACCAGGACGTGGATTCCGAGCATGCGCTGACCAACTGGCAAGTGTCTTCACTGACATTTTCAACATGTCCCTGACTGAGTCTGTAATATCAACATGTTTCAAGCAGACCACCATAGTCCCTGTGCCCAAGAACACTAAGATAAACTGCCTAAATGACTACCGACCCGTAGCACTCACGTCTGTAGCCATGAAGTGCTTTGAAAGGCTGGTCATGGCTCACATCAACACCATTATCCCAGAAACCCTAGAAACACTCCAATTTGCATACCGCCCCAACAGATCCACAGATGATGCAATCTGTATTGCACTCCCTCCACACTGCCCTTTCCCACCTGGACAAGAGGAACACCTAAGTGAGAATGCTATTCATTGACTACAGCTCAGCGTTCTACACCATAGTGCCCTCAAAGCTAATCACTAAGCTAAGGACCCGGGGACTAAACACCTCCCTCTGCAACTGGATCCTGGACTTCCTGACGGGCCGCCCCCAGGTGGTAAGGGTAGGTAACAACATATCTGCCACGCTGATCCTCAACATGGGGGCCCCACAGGGGTGCGTGCTCAGTCCCCTCCTGTACTTCCTGTTCACCCATGACTGTATGGCCAGGCATGACTCCAACACCATCATTAAGTTTGCCTGACGACACAACAGTGGTAGGCCTGATCACCGACAACGATGAGACAGCCTATAGGGAGGAGGTCAGTGACCTGGCCGTGTGGTGCCAGGATAACAACCTCTCCCTCAACGTGATCAAGACAAAGGAGATGATTGTGGACTACAGGAAAGAGAGGACCTAGCACACCCCCATTCTCATCGACGGGGCTGTAGTGGAACAGGTTGAGATCTTCAAGTTCTTTGGTGTCCACATCACCAACAAACTATCATGGTCCAAACACACCAAGACAGTCGTGAAGAGGGCACAACAAAGCCTATTCCCCCTCAGGAGACTGAAAAGATTTGGCATGGGTCCTCAGATCCTCAAAAAGTTCTACAGCTGCACCATCGAGAGCATCCTGACTGGTTGCATCACCGCCTGGTATGGCAACTGCTCGGCCTCCGACCGCAAGGCACTACAGAGGGTAGTGCGTACGGCCCAGTAAATGGTAGGTTTATTTGAACAGTGAGAGACAGAATAACAACAAAAAAATCCAGAGAAACGCATGTCAAAAATGTTATACATCGATTTGCATTTTAATGAGGGAAATAAGTATTTGACCCCCTCTCAATCAGAAAGATTTCTGGCTCCCAGGTGTCTTTTATACATGTAACGAGCTGAGATTAGGAGCACACTCTTAAAGGGAATGCTCCTAATCTCAGTTTGGTACCTGTATAAAAGACACCTGTCCACAGAAGCAATCATTCAATCAGATTCCAAACTCTCCACCATGGCCAAGACCAAAGAGCTCTCCAAGGATGTCAGGGACAAGATTGTAGACCTACACAAGGCTGGAATGGGCTACAAGACCATCGCCAAGCAGCTTGGTGAGAAGGTGACAACAGTTGGTGCGATTATTCGCAAATGGAAGAAACACAAAATAACTGTCAATCTCCCTCGGCCTGGGGCTCCATGCAAGATCTCACCTCGTGGAGTTGCAATGATCATGAGAACGGTGAGGAATCAGCCCAGAACTACACGGGAGGATCTTGTCAATGATCTCAAGGCAGCTGGGACCATAGTCACCAAGTAAACAATTGGTAACACACTACGCCGTGAAGAACTGAAATCCTGCAGCGCCCGCAAGGTCCCCCTGCTCAAGAAAGCACATATACAGGGCCATCTGAAGTTTGCCAATGAAAATCTGAATGATTCAGAGGAGAACTGGGTGAAAGTGTTGTGGTCAGATGAGACCAAAATGGAGCTCTTTGGCATCAACTCAACTCGCCGTGTTTGGAGGAGGAGGAATGCTGCCTATGACCCCAAGAACACCATCCCCACCGTCAAACATGGAGGTGGAAACATTATGCTTTGGGGGTGTTTTTCTGCTAAGGGGACAGGACAACTTCACTGCATCAAAGGGACGATGGACGGGGCCATGTACCGTCAAATCTTGGGTGAGAACCTTCTTCCCTCAGCCAGGGCATTGAAAATGGGTCGTGGATGGGTATTCTAGCATGACAATGACCCAAAACACACAGCCAAGGCAACAAAGGAGTGGCTCAAGAAGAAGCACATTAAGAGTGGCCTAGCCAGTCTCCAGACCTTAATCCCATAGAAAATCTGTGGAGGGAGCTGAAGGTTCGAGTTGCCAAACGTCAGGCTCGAAACCTTAATGACTTGGAGAAGATCTGCAAAGAGGAGTGGAACAAAATCCCTCCTGAGATGTGTGCAAACCTGGTGGCCAACTACAAGAAACGTCTGACCTCTGTGATTGCCAACAAGGGTTTTGCCACCAAGTACTAAGTCATGTTTTGCAGAGGGGTCAAATACTTATTTCCCTCATTAAAATGCAAATCAATTTATACAATTTTTGACATGCGTTTTTCTGGATTTTGTTGTTGTTATTCTGTTTCTCACTGTTCAAATAAACCTACCATTAAAATTATAGACTGATCATGTCTTTGTCAGTGGCCAAACGTACAAAATCAGCAGGGGATCAAATACTTTTTTCCCTCACTGTACCAGGCGGTGTCAGAAGAAGGCCCTAAAAATTGTCAAAGACTCCAGCCACCCTAGTCATAGACTGTTCTCTCTGCTACCGCACGGCAAGCGGTACCGGAGCTCCAAGTCTAGGTCCAAAAGGCTTTTTAACAGCCATAAGACTCCTGAACAGCTAATCAAATGGCTACCCAGACTATTTGCATTGTTCCCCCCCACCCCCTCTTTACGCTACTTCTACTCTGTTTATTATCTATTCATCGTCACTTTAACTCTACCTACATGTACATATTACATCGACTAACCGGTGCCCCCGCACATTGACTCTGTACGGGTACCCCTTGTATATAGCCTTGCTACCATTATTTTACTGCTGCTCTTTAATTATTTTTTGTATGATGTATTTTTTATTTAACACATTTCTCTTAAAATTGCAGTGTTGGTTAAGGGCTTATAAGTAAGCATTTCACGGTAAGGTCTACACCTGTTGTTTTCGGCACGTGACAAATAAAATTTGATTTGATCAGTGTCTAGGGGCTCAGCCTCCAGCTAGTGACTTGACTGAGAAATCCATAATCAAATCCTCCTCCTGGAGAGCCCTACTGCGTTAATTTGTTCCAGACCTAATATAAGACAACTGCTTCTATGAATATGTATAGTGTATTCTGCTAATCAGACCCGCCGGAACCACGGGCGGGTGCAAAAACCTGCAAACTGTGCCAAACCAAGCTGGGCTAGTCTGATATAAGACATTTTCCCACAACTGTGCTCAGGGCTTGCTAGTGGCTTTTCTATTTCCACTTTTGCCAGAGGCACTTGATTGGTAATTATAATCAAGCGTATAGCAAAGCCAACTCCTACAATCCTTGATTGCGCCAAATGAAGAAAGGGGTATGGCCAAAAAGCAGTGTGGTGACCTGATAGTCAACAACATAGGGCCAGCACAGTAGTTTGTCAGCCTCAGTGTGAATCAGGCAATATTTTCATTTCACATTGTCCTTTTCATCATTTGGGAAACTTACCCCAGTTCAGTGTGGCTCAGTAGTGTAAAAAGCCCTCAAGTACCCTTATTCCAGCCTCATTACTGACTGAAACAGTCAACTGTAAAGCTGACCACAGTGATAACTGTCAATAATAACGAGGACCGTTAAATCGTGTGTTCATTATCTTTATTCAAATTATAAGGTTGCGGAGATGTTCAGCAGCGCAAGTCATCTTTTTGAATGCCACTTGGCCTAAGAAGCTAAATGACTGTTTAATTACTTTTAGGAATCTAATTTATAATCTAGCAAATAAAAATGTCTTAATACCATAGTCATTTTGAGTAGCTACAGATGTCACATTATCTGGTGTACAGATAATGTGTCCATTACGGTAAAGCCCAATACAAACCGGCCCATAGATTTTAACTAACCTGTTCTTCACGATACTTTCTTCGTTCTCGATTAGGCAAAAAAAAAATCTTAAAAAGTCTGTTTCCAGTTGCAGGTGGTTCTACAAAAACTATAGAAATTTCAGAAAGATATTAAATTCATATTTTATGTCAAGTGAGATGCCTCTTGCATGTGTGTAGAGCTTTGTTTTGGTCACACTGTAGAAACAACTAGTTCCTGCAAAGGTGCTGGGAAATGCTAGATATGCGGCAGTTAAGATGGTGAGGAACCACTTCACGTGGTACAAAACATGAATTTAATATCTTTGCGTTTGCTGGTTTTTGTAGAACCAACTGGAAACGGACATTCATATAAACACATTTTTTGCACCGAACCGAGAATGAATAAAGTGTAGAAAGAACAGGTTAGTTGAAAAGTCTATGGCGTCGGTTTGTATGGGGCTTCCTATAATGGACAACAAAAATATATTTGGTTATATCACATCATCTTGCGTACAATCTGTAGCTACGTCGGTCAAATAGTATTCTACTGCAGTTCTAAAAAATGTCAAGTTTTACATGTCTTAAAAGATTTTATGGCACATTTTGGTCCATGTTGGTACTTTCATATTTCATTCACTTTAAACATGTATTAAAACAAACAAACTACATTTTTTAAACATGTATTGTAAATGTTTATCAGCACAGCATTATGACAGCATTTTCTAAACTGCAGAGGGGATCTTGGTTTCTTATTTTGTAGGTCTCCTATACCATTATATTCCGTAGAATGCATTTATTAAACCCCTCTTGTACAGTATATTCAAATCTAGATGTGGAGTACTTGAAGGATGGCTTCAAACATTTACAAGAAGTAGTCAGGGGTGCGTCTAGTCACATGAGGCTCTCCGCGCCGAGGAGCCGGGTCGAACTGTAGGCTGAAGGGGATTGAGGAAAATGTACGGTCAGATGATTGCCCAGAAGGGTTGAGCAACAGAAAACCAGACACATTGGATGACTGATCTACCCAATTTGAACAGTAGGAAAGTCACTAGAAATTCTCATACTTACAAAGAATATTTGAGAGTATCATCCAGCTCCATGATGGCTGCCTGGTTGCCACAGCGATAGCAGTAGTTTGGTGCACTGAAAATGGTGACAACGTTTTTGTCATGGCCCCAGTTGTATCCCTGAAGAAAAACAATTAAGAAAGCCAGTCGTGTAAGGTATTGTTTGCACCCTCGTATAATATCCAATCCTAACGATGTGGAGGTCTCCAAACATCCCTGGTAATAACAATGACAAAGCAATACTTTCAAGTCGCTATTCACGTCATAAACAAGTACAATGGCCACCGTGGGGAAAACAAAGGCCGTTCGCCATCTGCGCCCATTAAATTTAGCCTATATGTGCAGATTCATTACTTCTAAACAAATACTTTTTTGGGTTGTCATACGCTTACAATGTTTTGATTATTGCTTGAATGGGTCGCTAAGATAATATTTGGTTGTCATCGTTGCAAAATACCTATTTTGAATGCAGCAGTTGTTAGCTAGAATGCTAAAGCTTATTGACAGACTGTAGCAAAATAACCTTTCTGGTTGAAGTATAATGCAGTTGATTTGCGATGACAAACATTACGCAGGACATTCATAGGAGCCTTACAAACCAATCATAATCCCAAAGTAGTGCGAAATGCACTCATAAGCAACATATAAATGGGTGCTTTTTTGCTGGCAGTCTGAGAACTCCTGTGTTTTCCCCCAAGGTGGGGAAATTGTGAATACTGACTCAGTATTATACAACTTTGATTTAAAAAATTTAAAAGCAGATTAACAAACTACATTTTACCTCCATAACCAACTGGTGGGCACGGGACACAAGGGTGAGCCCGTTGGCATGGTTGAAGGTTTCAGAGATGTCTTGACCAAAGGTGTAGCCAGCACCTCTTGGGGAGATGCCCCAGCCACCGCGGTCATCTGGGTCTGACCACAGAAGGTCACACATTGGACCCTAAAATAAAAAGGAACACAGTTAGTGTTGATGCTACATGAAAGACTCTCTGCCTAACATTTAGAATGACACCTATGCTCTCTGTGCAACAGGATATATCTACCTCGTGTGGGACCTCCTGCAAGCGGTCCAGAGCCCGTATGTGATCAAGAGTGTCTATTGAAGGAGAGAGGCCTCCATGTAGGCAGAAGATCTGGCAATATATACAAGTACAGTTTGGATTAGAAATTAGCAGCAGTTAGTGGAGGATTTAAATAGAACATACTCACTTCCATTAAACATTGACTTTTCAAATATAGAGTTGTTGAAACTGAACAAATACAACACAGGTTTAACAGGGAAAATCAAACCAAAAATACCTGTTCATCTACAAGTGCAGTTAGTGGGAGATAGTCAAACAGGTCTGTGAAGGATTTCCACACGTTGGCATTGCCGTATTTCCTCAAGCACTCGTCATAGAAGCCATACACCTGTGTGATTTGCCTGCTTTCGTGGTTTCCTCGCAGAATTGTGATTCGTTCTTGGTACCGGACCTGTAACATTTCACCAAAAGTAATCTGTCATCGTATGCAGGTCTTAGCTACTTGAGCAACATTGCATTATTATCATAATAATAACTTGGTGGACCAAAGTGAGTTAGCAAGTTTTTGTGAAAAGCATACCTTTAATGTGACGAGAAGAGTGACTGTTTCCACTGAGTAGTAGCCTCTATCCACGTAATCCCCCATGAACAGGTAGTTGGTGTCAGGAGATTTCCCCCCAATCTTGAAGAGTTCCATGAGGTCATGGAACTGCCCATGAACATCCCCGCAAACTGTGACTGGACATCGCACTTTTTGCACATTTGATTCCTTGGTGAGGATTTCCTTGGCCTGAAAAAAAATTACAATATGTACATTTAGCTAGATCATTACCAAAAAGCCCTGTCCTACCAGTGAAATCGTTTCATCAGATAGCTAACATTAGCTTTGCGCAGCCAGAAATATTGATTGGTTTGAAGGGCGTCTTGAATAAGTACGTTAGCTGTGGTTAGTCATCTTGGTGTTAATCATCTGGATCGTTTAGTCATTCTATGTAGGCTTCAGTTTGGCTAGCTGAATGGTTAGGCCCAATTCACGCTAACCTAGCTAACGCGAGTTAGCTAGCTAAATTGTTACCAAGAATGCTTTGAAGCTAGCTAGCTGGCTACTACTGGTAGTTGGCTATGCTAGCTATCTATTGTTAGCTAACGTTAAACTAGCCAACTAATCTCGAACAATAATTTCAGCTCTAATCTAACAAATTGGGTTTAGTTACCTTCTCACAGAGACTCCTGACTTGATTCTCAGTAAGTTGTTTGCACTCATTTAGTTGTTCGATCCATTGGTCTAATTCCTTCGTAAAAGATTTGTCTTCCATGACAGCCGTGATATCAATCGACGTCTTGATCTACCAAAAAATATATTAGCTAGGTTGACTAGCTAACGTTAGCTAGCTAGCTACCGTTAGTGTAGAATGACTATTGTTAGCTGCTCCTGTCCCGCCAAAGTGATGACTCTAAAATTCAGAACTAATGACCTAACTATCTACGTTCTAATCATTGTAAAATATATAAAACCAAAGTGTCTCGTAAACAGGCGAACAGAGTATTAATTGAGGGGAATCAGAGTGGATTAAAATCCCTCGGTGCGGCAGAATCTGACGGGCGACGAAGCGCTGTAACTAGCTGGCCTACAACAATAACATACGGGGTATTAAGGGAGTGTTTTTATGACACCATTTATTACACACGAGCCACCTTGTGGTGAAAGAGACTAATCACACTCACAGGGCAATAAACGAGAAGAGTGTAATTGCAGACCGCAATTCGGGGCGTTTTCTGAAATGGGCATTTCTTGATGTCAAGTTACACCCATTGATGCTCGCCATTGGTCCTTGGCCGTTTCTTTTAATTACATGTCTTTTTACCAACGAAGAAGAAAGCTGCAATCAGAATAGATTTAGACAATGTCGGTAATTCTCAACATGTTCAATAACACACTACCTACCCAATTTTAAACATAATCGGATAGCTACAGATAACTAGGAAGCTGTTATGTTAGAAACTAGCTAGCTAATTGATATTGACATTGAACATTCCCGAAGAGTACAAGTCACAAGCTTTCAAGCTAGCATAACAAATGCCAGGATGCTGTAGTAGTTGCTAGCCAGTTCCAGTTAGTCAGCTGATGTACGCTATAACTTATAAACCGGTTTCAACTGTAGCTAATTAGATGAAGTTGTAGCTAATTAGACTGTATTTTATATTCGCTACAAGTTAAACTTATGAAATACTAAGGTATTCTGACAGTGCTTTGATATGTGCGTATAGTGATAATGTTTCCATCCCTCACTCAGCAGCATGTTATCGTACTAAAGTTGGGCACAGATCACTGAAGCTGTGCCGTGCCGAAACACACCCCTTTTGTGTGAAGAAATTGTCAGCAGACTATCCAACTATTGTGACTCATTTACAGAGTCACAATAAAACACGGGTTTACAGAATTTGTGTAGGTGGTTATGATGATGTGTAAAACTATTTTAAAATCTGGGATTGGTACTATCAATTTGTGGACGTTTCCACTTCACAATAACAGCACTTACAGTTGACCGGGGAAGCTCTAGCAGGGCAGAAACTTTACAAACTGACTTGTTGGAAAGGGTGGCATCCTATGACTGTGCCACGTTGAAAGTCACTGAGATCTTCAGTAAGGCCATTCTACTGCCAGTGTTTGTCTATGGAGATTGCATGGCTGTGTGCTCGATTTTATACACCTGTCAGCAACGGGTGTGGCTGAAAAAGCCAAATCCACTATTTTGAAGGGGTGTCCACATACTTTTGTATATATAGTGTAACACACGGTCACACACACCCTAGCCAGTCAGTAAATAATCTTTGAACAAGTAAGCCTTGTCCGAGCCAGAACAGCCAATAGGGGCAGGAGCCTATGAGTGCCAAGCTGAGGCATTACATCCCATTTTTTTTGTCTTTGGTATGACTCAACCGGGGATCGAACCCCCAACCTTCCAGACGCAGGGCTGACACTCTAACCACAAGGCCAACAACCAGGTGTGTGTGATCCTGTACAGAGATGGAGAAGTCAACCAGGTGAGACTTCTTCTGTCTATCTAACGGTTACATTAAAGTCATCATCGTCGACATGGATGTAGATTAAGGCAGCCCTCCGCACCTCTCTGATTCAGAGGGGTTGGGTTAAATGTGGAAGACACATTTCAGTTGAATGCATTCAGTTGTACAACCGACTTTCCCTTTCCTCCTCTTATCCAATCAGGGCCAGATCTTGGAGTCTTTCTACATGGCGACCCTGTGGAAGCTGCCGTGTATCTTCATCTGTGAGAACAAGTTAGGCATGGAGACGTCTGTAGAGAAGTCCTCTGCTAGCGCTGAGTACTTCAAGAGAGGAGACTATATTCCTGGAATCAAGGTAGGACACACACACACATAGAGTCAGTGAGTGTACAGTCTCTCTGGTATATTGACCTTCCTGTCTCTAGGTGTAGGTGGATGGCATGGATGTTCTGTGTGTGAGTGAGGTTCGCTTCAGACCACTGCAGAGCTGGGAAGGTGAGCTATGATTGGTTGTAGAACTGGAGAAGAGAAGTTCTGATTGGTGCAGAGAAGAGAAAGTTATAACTGGTTTAAGAGCTTGAAGAGTGGTAGTCCTTTACACTCGTAGCCGTATACGGGTGGAAAATTGCAGATTTGGGCAAGTGCCTAAATTGGACCACAGCAGCTAGTAACTATATTGCTATAAATGACATCAGAGCTCATGCTCTGCGCTTCGAAACACTGTATGGGTTTTGACTGACAGCCCGTCTGAACTTGAGCATCGCACACGACTGTCACGCCCTGGCTCTAGGGACTCTTTTAAGTTGAGCCATGGTGTGTAGAGTTTATGTTTTGTGCTCGTTGTGTCTAGTCTAGTTTTTGTATATCTATGTTGGCCAGAGTGGTTCTCAATCAGAGGCAACGAGTATCAGCTGTTGCTGGTTGTCTCTGATTGGGAACCATATTTAGTCAGGTGGTTTTCCCATAGTGTTTGTGGGATCTTGTTCCTGTGTAGGTTTGTGTTTTGCACCTTTGGACGTCACGTCTCGATTTTGTTCGTGTAATCATAAATAAAAGCATGTTCGCAAATAACGCTGCGCATTGGTCCTCTGTATCCGACGATCGTGACAGAAGATCCCACCAATACAGGACCAAGCAGCGTGCCCAGGCAGGAGAGGAGAAGCGGCGCCAACCAATAAATTTTTAGGGGGGGGCACATGGCAGGGACGACGGGGCCACTGGAGGCAGATAAGGGGCGAGTTGGTGGACGAGGAGAGAAGGCCACCGGGTTACGGGAGCCATTGGTGTATAGAGGGAAGGAAAATGTAGAGGCACGGCGAGAGGTACTGAAGTGTGTTGCCAGTCCGGTCCGGCCCGTTCCTGATCCCCGTGTAAAGCCAGTGGTGTGTGTTCCCAGTACGGTCCGGCCTGTTCCTGTCCATCGCGCCAAGCCTATGGTGCGCGTCGCCAGCCCGGCCCGGCCTGTTCCTGCCCCTCGCACCAAGCCTATGGTGCGCGTCACCAGCCCGGCCCGGCCTGTTCCTGCTCCCCGCATCAAGCAAATGGTGCGCGTCGCCAGCCCAGCCCGGCCCGTTCCTGCTCCCCGCACCAAACCTGTGGTGCGCATCGCCAGCCCGGCCCGGCCTGTTCCTGCTCCCCGCACCAAGCTAGTGGTGCGCGTCGCCAGCCTGGTCCGGCCTGTTCCTGCTCCCCGCACCAAACCTGTGGTGTGCATCGCCAGCCCGTGCCCGTTTCACCGGTGCCTGGTCAGGTACCGGTCAGCTGCTCCACACCGGAGCCTGAGCAAACCGCTCCACCGAAGTCCAGTTCAGCTCCAGCCAGTGGGGCTAGACCAGACCAGGGGCACTACGGGGGGGGGTTAGTAGAGGGTGGTGGTCAAGCCCGGAGCCGGAACCGCCTCCGAGGAGGAATGCCCACCCAGCCCTCCCCTGTTCAGTGATGTTTAGGCGCAGTCGCAGTCTGCGCCTTTAGGGGGGGGTACTGTCACGCCCTGGCTCTAGGGACTCTTTTAAGTTGAGCCAGGGTGTGTAGAGTTTATGTTTTGTGCTCGTTGTGTCTAGTCTAGTTGTTGTATATCTATGTTGGCCAGAGTGGTTCTCAATCAGAGGCAACGAGTATCAGCTACTGCTGGTTGTCTCTGATTGGGAACCATATTTAGTCAGATGGTTTTCCCACAGTGTTTGTGGGATCTTGTTCCTGTGTAGGTTTGTGTTTTGCACCTTTGGACGTCACGTCTCGATTTTGTTCGTTTAATCATAAATAAAAGCATGTTCGCAAATAACGCTGCGCATTGGTCCTCTGTATCCGACGATCGTGACAACGACAAGAAGTTGCCCCCATCCCACCCACTAATTGGGCAATTTTTGCACAAAAAAATGTGTCTGAGTGAGGGAAATGCTGTTATTTAAGAGGACTCGTGTATTTTTAAAGATGAGATTATAATAAATAATTTAATGTCATACAAGCAAACCAAACACCCATGAGTCCAAATATGTACTTAACATTTCCATATCATAAAACTCATGTCATATACAGTGTCAATGTTTATGATCACTATGTTTGATGTACAGTTACAAGATAATAATAAATAATATGCCATTTAGCAGACGCTTCTATCCAAAGCGACTTACAGTCGTGCGTGCATACATTTTTGTGTATGGGTGGTCCCGGGGATCGAACCCACTACCTTGGCGTTACAAGCGCCGTGCTCTACCAGCTGAGCTACAGAGGACCACAAAGATGACATGTGTCATACCCTGGGTTGTTCTGAACAGAATTAGCCTATGTTTGTCTAATGTTAAGAAAATTTGTGCGGAACACGCACCTGAATGCACCCATGACTCCTTTCTATGCGCACCAAAAATTACGATCTGTTTCTCTGAATTGCCTTGTGAAAACCTAGCACTGTAAGATATAGATTTTTTGATTTGATTTATTAGGATCCCCATTAGCCGACGCCAATGGCGACAGCTAGTCTTACTGGGGTCCGACATTAAATGAAAAAATATATTACAGACAAAATACTTTACAATTTACAGATCGTATTTTATTACTTAGCTAGTCATGTTGGCAATAGAACAATCTTTCAAATGATGCCCACCTGACCCAGATCGCGATTTATAATGGGCCGTTTTAAGATTGCGTAAACAAACAGTAATTATGTGATGCAGGGTTAT
Organism: Coregonus lavaretus; assembly: GCF_964263955.1. Lineage (NCBI taxonomy): Eukaryota > Metazoa > Chordata > Actinopteri > Salmoniformes > Salmonidae > Coregonus > Coregonus lavaretus. The sequence goes on along the minus strand of NC_140001.1, from coordinate 46,081,647 downwards.
GTTCCAACGGCACACATAGGAGAGCTCAAAAAAGCACCTTACAGTTGAAGACTTTTCTTTGAGTCATAAAAGTGCATTGAAATTACTTAGAAACGGAACACTTTGGAGAGGTGTTTGGCCACTTGGAGACACCAGTTACTCCTCTCACTCAAACCCTTGTCATTTTTTTGTCTTATGTTGCACCTAGAGTATTTTCAGATTTCGTTAACAACAAATGCGGCGAAAAGTACAGTAAATGTAAAATACATACAGTGCATTCGGAAACTATTGTTTTCCCTCATCAATGTACACACAATACCCCATAATGACGAAGCAAAAACAGGTTTTTAGATTTTTTTGCAAATGTATACAAAATAAAAAACATAAATAACTTATTTACATAAGTATTCACTCGAAATTGAGCTCAGGTGTATCCTGTTTCCATTGATCATCCTTGAGATGTATCTATCTGCGTGATTGGAGTCCACCTGTGGTAAATTATATTGATTGGACATGATTTGGAAAGGCACACACCTGTCTATATAAGGTCCCACAGTTGACAGTGCATGTCAGCGCAAAAACCAAGCCATGAGGTCGAAGGAATTGTCCGTAGAGCTCAGAGACAGGATTGTGTCGAGGCACAGATCTGGGGAAGGGTACCAACAAATGTCTGCAGCATTGAAGGTCTCCAAGAACACAGTGGCCTCCATCATTCTTAAATGGAAGAAGTTTCTAACCAACAAGACTCTTCCTAGAGCTGGCCGCCCGGCCAAACTGAGCAATCGGGGGAGAAGGGTGTTGGTTAAGGAGGTGACCAAGAACCCGATGGTCAATCTGACAGAGCTCCAGAGTTCCTCTGTGGAGATGGGAGAACCTTCCAGAAGGACAACCATCTCTGCAGCACTCCACCAATCATTCCTTTATGGTAGAGTGGCCAGACGGAAGCCACTCCTCAGTAAAAGGCACATGACAGCCCGCTTTGAGTTTGCCAAAAGGCACCTAAAGGACTCTCAGACCATGAGAAACAAGATTCTCTGGTCTCATGAAACCAAGACTGACCTCTTTAGCCTGAATGCCAAGTGTCACGTCTGGAGGAAACCTGGCACCATCCCTACGGTGAAGCATGGTGGTGGCAGCATCATGCTGTGGGGATGTTTTTCAGCTGCAGGGACTGGGAGACTAGTCAGGACCGAGGGAAAGAGGAACGGAGCAATGTATAGAGAGATTCTTGATGAAAACCTGCTCCAGAGCGCTCAGCACCACAGGCTGGGGCGAAGGTTTACCTTCCAACAGGACAACATCCCTAAGCACACAGCCAAGACAACGCAGGAGTGGCTTTGGGACAAGTCTATGAATGTCCTTGAGTGGCCCAGCCAGAGCCCAGACTTGAACCCGACTGAACAACTCTGGAGAGACCTGAAAATAACTGTGCAGCGATGCTCCCCATCCAACCTGACAGAGCTTGAGAGGATCTGCAGAGAAGAATGGGAGAAACTCCCCAAATATAGGTGTGCCAAGCTTGTAGCGTCATACCCAAGAAGACTAGGCTGTAATCGCTGCCTAAGGTGCTTCAACAAAGTACTGAGTAAAGGGTCTAAATACTTATGTAAATTTGATATTTCATTTGTATTTATTTTGTATACATTTTAAAACCAGTTTTTGCTTTGTCAATATGGGGTATTGTGTGTAGATTGATGAGGGGAAAAAATGATTTAATCAATTTTAGAATAAGGCTGTAATTTAACAAAATGTGGACAATTCAAGGGGTCTGAATACTTTCAGAATGCACTGTATAAAGTCAACAGTGTAATGTTTTGGATTCAGTCTTGTAAATGGCATAAGTTGACGCACACCCAAAAATGTTTTGTAGAGGTGCTGACTAATGGAGAGTAAACTATAAAAAGAAAGTCGCACACTAATAGCAACCACTATAGCAACCACGCAGAAGGCACTGCATGCCGAAACGTTGGTTGCTATACCCATTAAATGTTTGGGAGCATAATTAGCGTGTGCGACTTTATTTATTTTTATGGATTCAGTCTTGTGTCAAATAAACTGTTCTGTCCTCAACTTTGTTGTGTCCCCAACTTCTTGAAAAACAACAAATTAAACTGATTGAAAGTAAGGGGATATCGTTGAACAAATGTTGTGGTCAAGGCTACGACGGCATCAGTGCAATGTGTGGAGCTTACTCAGGTGTTCAAAAGTGCATATCAGAACAAGATCCTAATGCTTCATAGGTAGTTCTTTGTGGATTTTTGTTTAGAAAACGATCTCTCCGCAGAAGCAACAGTTACAGGTATGGTAGAAACAGATTGATTGCCGTAGCAACATCAGGGAGATTGGGCTATGGCGCTTGAAATACAGCAGTTCTGCAACATCTTTAATTGAGCCTCTCATTCCCCTTAATTGCCGGCCTCAACACGTGACGGAACGAGGTCTTGAGGGCTTGAAGAAAAAAAGCGTTTTGATTTTGTTCGTAGATAATGGCGCCGGAGGAGATGGCTGCCGTTTTACGGCTCCTAACCAATTGTGTTATTGTGTGTTTGTTATTTCACGTTATTGGTAACTTATTTTGTACATAATGTTTCTCCACCTTCTCTTATGACTGAAAATAGCTTCTGGATATCAGAACAGCGATTACTCACCTCGTACTGGACGAAGATATTTTCTTTAACGAGTCGGATGTGAAGGATTTACTTCAGACACCAGACAAGGCCCAAATCCCCGTCATTCACATGAAGAAGAGATGGAGATATAGGGGTCGTAGGTCGGGGTGCCTTGTAAGAATCCGACGGTGAGTGGGTAACCCGCCTCTACCATCAGTCCTATTAGCCAACATGCAATCATTGGATAATAAACTGGATGAGCTCTGATCGAAACTATCCTACCAACGGGACAATAAAAACTGAAATAGCTTATGTTTCACCGAGTCGTGGCTGAACGACGACATGGATAACATACAGCTGGCTGGGTTTTCCGTGCATCGGCTAGATTGAACAGCTGCCTCCGGTAAGATAAGGGGTGGCGGTCTGTGTCTATTTGTCAATAACAGCTGGTGCACAAAATCTAATATTAATGAACTCTCTAGGTTTTGCTCACCTGAGGTAGAGTATCTCATGATGAGCTGTAGACCACACTATTTACCAAGAGTATATTTTTCGTAGCTGTCTATTTACCACCACAAACCGATGCTGGCTCTAAGACCGCACTCAACGAGCTGTATAAGGCCATAAGCAAACAAGAAAATGCTCACCCAGAGGCGGCACTCCTAGTGGCCGGGGACTTTAATGCAGGGAAACTTAAACCTGTTTTACCTAATTTCTACCAGCATGTTACATGTGCAACCAGAGGAAAAAAAACTCTAGACCACCTTTACTCCACACACAGAGACGTGTCCAAAGCTCTCTCTCACCCTCCATTTGGCAAATCTGACCATAACTCTATCCTCCTGATTCCTGCTTACAAGCAAAAACTAAAGCAGGAAGCACCAGTGACTCAGTCAATAAAGAAGTGGTCAGATGACGCAGATGCTAAGCTACAGGACTGTTTTGCTAGCACAGACTGGAATATGTTCCGGGATTCTTCCGATGGCATTGAGGAGAACACCACATCAGGCACTGTCTTCATCAATAAGTGCATCGATGACGTCGTCCCCACAGTGACCGTACGTACATACCCCAACCAGAAGCCATGGATTACATGCAACATCCGCACTGACCTAAAGGGTAGAGCTGTTGCTTTCAAGAAGCGGGACTCTATCCCGGACGCTTATAAGAAATCCCGCTGCCCAGTGACACGAGCCTACCAGACGAGCTAAATGACTTCTGTGCGCGCTTCGAGGCAAGCAACACTGAAGCATGCATGAGAGCACTAGCTGTTCCGGACGACTGTGTGATCACACTCTCCGTAGCCGATGTGAGTAAGACCTTTAAACAGGTCAACATTTACAAGGCCACAGGGCCAGACGGATTACCAGGACGTATACTCCGAGCATGCGCTGGCCAACTGGCAAGTGTCTTCACTGACATTTTCAACCTGTCCCTGACCGATTCTGTAATACCAACATGTTTCAAGCCGACCACTATAGTCCCTGTGGCCAAGAACACCAAGGTAACCTTCCTAAATGACTACCGACACGTAGCACTCACGTTTGTTGCCATGAAGTGCTTTGAAAGGCTGTTCATGGCTCACATCAACACCATTATCCCAGAAACCCTAGACCCACTCCAATTTGCATACCGCCCCAACAGATCTACAGATGACGCAATCTCTATTGCACTCCACACTGCCCTTTCCCACCTGGACAAAAGGAACACCTACGTGAGAATGCTATTAATTGACGACAGCTCAGCGTTCAACACCATAGTTCCCTTAAAGCTCATCACTAAGCTAAGGATCCTGGGAATAAACACCTCCCTCTGCAACTGGATCCTGGTCTTCCTGAAGGGCCGCCCCCAGGTGGTAAGGGTAGGTAACAACACATCTGCCACGCTGATCCTCAACACGGGGGCCCCTCAGGCATGCGTACGCAGTCCCCTCCTGTACTCCCTGTTCACCCATGACTGCATGGCCAAACACGACTCCAACACCATCATTAAGTTTGCTGACGACAAAACAGTGTCACCGACAATGATGAGACAGCCTATAGGGAGGAGATCAGAGACGTGGCAGTGTGGTGCCAGGATAACAACCTCTCCCTCAACGTGATCAAGACAAAGGAGATGATTGTGGACTAGAGGAAAAGGAGGGCTGAGCACGCCCCCATTCTCATTGACGGGGCTGTAGTGGAGCAGGTTGAGAGCTTCAAATTCCTTGCTCTCCACATCACCAACGAACTGTCATGGTCCAAACACACCAAGACAGTCGTGAAGAGGGCACGACAACGCCTACTCCCCCTCAGGAGACTGAAAAGATTTGGCATGGGTCCTCAGATCCTCACAAAGTTCTACAGCTGCACCATCGAGAGCATCCTGACTGGTTGCATCACTGCCTGGTATGGCAACTGCTCGGCCTCAGACCGCAAGGCACTACAGAGTGTAGTGCGTACAGCCCAGTAAATCACTGGGGCCAAGCTTCCTGCCATCCAGGACCTCTATACCAGCTCCAGCCACCCTAGTCATAGACTGTTCTCTCTGCTACCGCACAGCAAGCCGTACCGGAGCGCCAAGTCTAGGTCCAAAAGGCTTCTTAACAGCTTCTACCCCCAAGCCATAAGACTCCTGAACAGCTAACCAAATGGCTACCCGGACTATTGGCAATATTCAGTATAGAAAACAGTTGGGCCCGCAACCTGGACCTACAGGCCGTGGTGAAAACATTTGCACACAAAAATGATAGGCGACGCAGTGGCATACTGTAGCTACTATAGGCCTCTATATAGAAAAAAGAGAGAAACAAGCACAGACAGAGAGTTTTTTCTAAGAGAAAGAAAGAGAAAAAGAGATTCACAGACACAGAGAGAGAAGCAGTAAGGATGACTTCAGGAGACCATGGGAGTCTCTCAAGTTGCATTTAATTTGATTTAATTTACCTTGAATATTGCAGCCCATTTACAGTGAGAGAGAAAAGTATTTGATCCCCTGCTGATTTTGTACGTTTGCCCACTGACAAAGACATGATCAATCTATAATTTTAGTGGTAGGTTTATTTGAACAGTGAGAGACAGAATAACAACAAAAAAATCCAGAAAAACGCATGTCAAAAATGTTATAAATTGATTTGCATTTTAATGAGGGAAATAAGTATTTGACCCCTCTGCAAAACATGACTTAGTACATGTTGGCAAAACCCTTGTTGGCAATCACAGTGATCAGACGTTTATTGTAGTTGGCCACCAGGTTTGCACACATCTCAGGAGGGATTTTGTTCCACTCCTCTATGCAGATCTTCTCCAAGTCACTAAGGTTTCGAAGCTGACGTTTGGCAACTTGAACCTTCAGCTCCCTCCACAGATTTTCTATGGGATTAAGGTCTGGAGACTTGCTAGGCCACTCCAGGACCTTAATGTGCTTATTCTTGAGCCACTCCTTTGTTGCCTTGGCCGTGTGTTTTGGGTCATTGTCATGCTGGAATACCCATCCACGACCCATTTTCAATGCCCTGGCTGAGGGAAGGAGGTTCTCATCCAAGATTTGACGGTACATGGCCCCGTCCATCGTCCCTTTGATGCGGTGAAGTTGTCCTGTCCCCTTAGCAGAAAAATACCCCCAAAGCATAATGTTTCCACCTCCATGTTTGACAGTGGGGATGGTGTTCTTGGGGTCATAGGCAGCATTCCTCCTCCTCCAAACACGGCGAGTTGACTTGATGCCAAAGAGCTCGATTTTGGTCTCATCTGACCACAACACTTTCACCCAGTTCTCCTCTGAATCATTCAGATGTTCATTGGCAAACTTCAGACAGCCCTGTATATGTGCTTTCATGAGCAGGGGGACCTTGCGGGCGCTGCAGGATTTCAATCCTTCACGGCGTAGTGTGTTACCAATTGTTTTCTTGGTGACTATGGTCCCAGCTGCCTTGAGATCATTGACAAGATCCTCCCGTGTAGTTCTGGGCTGATTCCTCACCGTTCTCATGATCATTGCAACTCCACGAGGTGAGATCTTGCATGGAGCCCCAGGCCGAGGGAGATTGACAGTACTTTTGTGTTTCTTCCATTTGCGAATAATCGCACCAACTGTTGTCACCTTCTCACCAAGCTGCTTGGCGATGGTCTTGTAGCCCATTCCAGCCTTGTGTAGGTCTACAATCTTGTCCCTGACATCCTTGGAGAGCTCTTTGGTCTTGGCAATGGTGGAGAGTTTGGAATCTGATTGATTGATTGCTTCTGTGGACAGGTGTCTTTTATACAGGTAACAAACTGAGATTAGGAACACTCCCTGTAAGAGTGTGCTCCTAATCTCAGCTCGTTACCTGTATAAAAGAAACCTGGGAGCCAGAAATCTTTCTGATTGAGAGGGGGTCAAATACTTATTTCCCTAATTAAAATGCAAATCAATTTATAACATTTTTGACATATGTTTTTCTGGATTTTTGTTGTCGTTATTCTGTCTCTCACTGTTCGAATAAACCTAAAATTAAAATTATAGACTGATCATTTCTTTGTCAGTGGGCAAACGTACAAAATCAGCAGGGGATCAAATACTTGTTTCCCTCACTGTATGTGGGCTATTAGCCAGACAAAACCCTCTGAGTTCAACAATAAATAGTGGCTTTTAAATGTTTTACCCATCCACCAATAGGTGCCCTTTGCGAGGCATTACAAAACCTCCCTGGTCTTTGTGGCTGAGTCTTTGTTTGAAATTCACAATTTACAGATAATTGTGTGTGTGGTACAGAGATGAGGTAGTCATTCAAAACTCATAGTAAACACTATTATTGCACACAGAGGTAGTCTATGCAACTTATTATGTGACTTGTTAAGCACTCCGACCTGGCGGGGGGCCTGAGAAACTGCGTTACGCCAGTGGACGTGCTAATACTTTATACGTTTCTTTTCAAGGCTGGATTCTATTTGAATGTTACCATCCACCAACATGGCATTGTTTAGGAATCAGAAACACCTGCACATTTCTTCTTCTTCACAAGTCGTGACTGAGCCAAACAGCTTTTCGCGAATCTTAACCATTTTACATTTAAACTTCAATGAGGTAAGGTCTGAGTTGGATCCCGGATAGCAAGGACCTTTTAGGCGTAACCTACACTTGACCGCCTGAGCCACAGAGGAAAGTAAATTAGGGGGTGCAAACTTATGTTTTTCCATCTACACTTTTCCCCCCCAGAAAATGTACATAATCCATTGGATAATTAGTCAATTTTCACTTATTTTTTATCTAAATGGTATAATTGCGTGATATGATAGAATTTTGCAACCCAACTCCCCCAGTCATCCCAAGATTAATGGTTTTGAACACTTACGTCTTGCTTCATTCACTACTAGCTATTTTTACTGACTCAGATCTTTAGACTCCTTTCGTTCATTTGAGTTAGTAAAAACCAATTCATGCTTGATCTGAAAATGTGGTCAGAGGCTTCGTATGGAGGGTGTGACACTCCGAAGGCATGGATAGGCCAAATCAAGTGTACCACATCGCCTTGCGCCTCTCAAATGTTTTAACAATGCAGAGGGCTCTGTATAGCTCCGCATTGGCATGATTAGTTGACGGTTGGTGGGGGAGGTACGTCCTGTATAGACAAGTTTACGCGCTGTATCCCGGGTGGCGCCATAACTCTACACAAATGCATTTAATTTCCGCCGGAAGTTGTTGGCACAACGTCTGCCGGTGTAAACACAGCGATGTCGACGCTAGCTTGGGAACACGGTTCTATCACAGCGAGCATAGCTAGAAAGGTGCCCATTCGCTCAACCACGGCGCCTGACAAGTTTTTGTCAGAACACTTACACCCATCCTTCCGTGGCAATGCCGCAACCCGTCAAGGAGCGGAGGGGGAGGAACTTCCAAGGGACTATTTGGAAACTCTGGGCAACAGCATTGAAACCAAAGGCTTAGTGGTGTGCGAAAAGGAACCGTGGCTTGCGAGTGATAAACAACGACATTCTGTTGGAGATCAAATCACCTGTGATGGGAAACAAGTCACTTGCAGAATTTTTGGCAACAAAGAACTGCGAAATCACAACTGTGGCAAACGGAGATAGGGTAGATTACCATATTGCCTGCAATGGTCCAAAAGGCTACTACATGCAGGTACAAATTGGGATGCACTGCACAGGGCTTCAGCACTCCAAGTTGGTGATCTGGAACAAAACTGAGCACCTAGAAATCGAAGTACCCTACGACCAAGGCTTTGTCCAGGGGCATATCATAAGGCTGCGCACATTCTACTTTGCCCACATGCTCCCGAAAATTGTTGATGATTTTGTTGCGGGAAGGTTACAGTTCTGCAGTAAATATCTCAGCATTTTAAAACCAAAATAAACAGTCTTATTTAGGTCATGCCCACAGGAGCCAACAGATGTCCATTGTTTACATGATCTCTTTATGCTGTGCAATATATCAGTGTGCCTACTGTTTGAGTGAAAATAAAGTTTGATGTAATTTCAATCCTTAGAGTGCTACAATTTATTTTAACACAGTTCATAATTCATAGTAAGCTCATACTGTACATAAATAACACTGGATTAATTAATTGTTTTGAGGAAACTAAACAAATGGCTTCAACAAGAAAGATTGCGTGTTTAATCTTAACAGGTATTAAAAAGTAAAATACAAAAGCAGCCCACACAATTACATCACTATGAAAATATTAATATATAATATAAAAAAATACAATGCACGCAGTATTTGTTGTGTTTATCTGTATTTAATGAACAACATGGCTGGGTGTTGGTAGACAGGGACACAGGGCAAGATTCTAAACCTCACTGATCAGTGGAGTCTTCAGGTTAACTAGGCCAGCACAGATGGCACAGTCAATGATGCAGGTGGTTCGAGGGTAGTTCCTCTGAAACGACAAGGGCATGGTGGCACGAATGGTCTCTCTTGGAAGCCAGGGGATCAGGACTTTGAACTGTTCACCCATCACGTCAATCCAGTGACTAATCACAATGCTTGCCATGGATGTAGACACATTGAAGCGGTGAGCAATATCTCCTAATATTAGGTTTAGTTTTAGTTTCATCAACGTCATAAGTATTTGGTCAACAACAGGAAGGGTAATTGATGGCTTACTGAAAGGCAACAACACCGTCACCAGGGTGAAGAATTGAACCATAAGCACTCCTGTATACAGCCGGGACCTAGCATCATCAATGACCGTGGTGCTGGTCACAGTAGGACCCATTTCTGCCTCGCACTGTGTGGCCTTGTCTACTTTAACAGACTGTGTTGAACAGTAAATGTGATCAATATGTGACGGATCCTCCCATTGGGTCTGGGCATCTCGAAATTTTGGTGTAGCAGGCTCGGCCTCACAGACAGGCTGACAGGTTTCTGGAGCATCTAAAAAGGGGAAGAGAAAACATGAATGGAGCAAAATTAATGCAGGCATAGAGTCCTCTCACTACAAACATCACAATGGAAAAATGTGTACTACAACATTGCACTCACACAATCATCATCACAACAGCCTGCCATCTTGCATTGTATTTATGATGTAGACTAAGGCACACGCAGGCAGGCACACACACACACACAATTAATGATGTAGCTATCGTGGGCATTGTTTGTCCCATCTCCAAAACAATCAACTGCCTTAGCAAAATACCGGTAGCAATGTTAATGTATGACAACTTCTTCATAATTAACAGTATTGTCAGCTTCATAGCTAAAGTTGCTGAACTTACCCTCAGATTCAAGTCTGCGTTTCTTTATCTGGGAGGAGGCAGTGGTCCGCTGGGTGAGTTGACGCCTATTTGTCTGGGGAGGGCAATTGTATCCCAACCACAACTCTGGGAAAGGATTATCCTTGGTAGGTTTTTGGTCAACAAAGTGATAGGAACAAACAAAAATGTTGAGGGGTGGTTTCTTTAGATTCAATGCCTTCAGCCAGGTCCTTGATTCCGAGTCGGTATCAGGCTTGCGAAAAAATTTAAACAATGGAGCGCATGGACATTGCCTCTTTGTAGCTGGTTTGTGGTCATAGCACTCTCTATCTAACCACTCGTTCAGGTGCTTTCTCGAGTTTTTGCAACCAACTACCGCACACGTCGTTCCCGAACCACTTTTCTTCATGTTGTAATTGTAATTTTTATATCCTCTTTGTCACTGCGATATCAGTGCTTTGTCGGCACAACGGAGCTAGCTAGCAAAACAAACCCAGCCCGGCAGAACGGAACTGGATTGCATCGACGGGAGGAGTTCAGGAAGTAGAGCGGAAACGGCTCAAAAACTTGTCTATAAACACAAACTCAGTTCCTTGACAACTTCACAATAGCTCTGCTCTGCTCGGCTAAGGTCAGGAAGTTGAAAGCCCTGACTTCTGCGGAGGCTGCATCGCAGTAAATGCTGTACGGCCACTTCAGCCATCGGATTGACCATTAGAGTCTTTAAATCCTGCTGTATAATTTATTGAGGCCAGCAGATCAAATGAATGACTAAAATAACGAGTCACTCAGAAAAACAAATCATGACTCAACTGATGCATAGCTGTATTCCCAATAATGTGAAATCATAGATTAGGGCCTATTGAATTTATTTCAATTGACTGATTTCCTTATATTTACATTTTAGTCATTTAGCAGACGCTCTTATCCAGAGCGACGTACAGTTAGTGCATACATTATTTTTTATACCCCCGTGGGAATCGAACACACAACCCTGGCGTTGCAAACGCCATGCTCTACCAACTGAGCTACATCCCTGCCGGCCATTCCCTCCCCTACCCTGGACGACGCTGGGCCAATTGTGCGCCGCCCCATGGGTCTCCCAGTCGCGGCCGGCATCGACAAAACCTGGATTCAAACGAGGATCTCTAGTGGCACAGCACCACTCGCGAGGCTTATATGAACTGTAACTCAGTAAAATCATTGAAATTGTTTCATGTTGCGTTTATCTTTTTGTTCAGTGTATATTGAAAACAAAAGTTGAATAGCAGGAAAAAAGTTGACTAGTTGCAACTTTGTGCATACCTTAGAAATTCCATGTACTATACATTAATAAAAGTCAATGGCATATATGCACAACAACGATAAAACCCAATCTTCATGTCCGTTGTACTCTTGTGAAATGTTTAAAAGTTTATGTTGTGATGTAAGAGCTTGATGCTTTATTAGATATGGTATGGGTGTTATGACTCACAGATATGGAGTAATATCCTCTATAAAACCTCAGCTACCACCTTTGTACTTTACTGGCTAAATGTTGTCACAAAATATTGCTCAGAATGGACTTTTTATTATGTAAGTCACTAAGTATAGTTTTTCTACTGAAAGTGAGTAAAAGGAGTTGATGCTTGCACGTTTGCAACTTTGAATTGCCCCATGAATGTAGAACATGACTTTTTAAATTATTTGCATGTTTTTTGCATTTACAGTGTACAGGGTGAACCGTTCCTGGATAGTTACTTGCCTAACCCTTTCCCATGGTAAGTGCATTCACACCGTTATCTTTCCTTCATGTTACAGTAGGCTACTTGTTACAGTAGATGTTTTATCTGGAAGCTGTAATCATAATGCTGAGTAATGTTGTGCATTGCATTTAAGCCTGACAGATGGTGTTAGGTGTTGGAAAGTGTTTTTTTTCTCTAAAGTAAGGACACTAATAAGCCTCATATCCATTTGCATTTAATATAGCATTTATTTTACTGAACTACTTAAATTGCAGTTATGATGTCTTGTCATACGGAAGAACATTCTGAGAGGCACCAACTTCATGGTAAATACTTTTCAAATACTGCGTTCTAAATATTTACTGCTCTGGGTCCGGTTTCCCGATAGCGATGGAATTTAGGCTTTTCATACAACAGCCGAAGATGTAACATGCGTTTCCCAAAACACCATGCAGAGAGAACGGTTGCTAAGTGCATCGTTAGAGCATGTGTTGATACTGATAGGATCGAAAGAAAGTGAGCGCTGCTGTCGGATCAGCTTTATCCATTCAAATCTCACTTTAACGTTATAATTTTTGCAACCGCCTACGGTTGCAACCGCCTACGGTTGCAAATATTGAGGCGGCTTCTTCTAATGCTTACCCAATAAAAATGCATTAAATCACTGATTTGGCACATTGCATATAAATGCAACATGTAAAGTGTTGGTCCCATGTTCCATGAGTTGAAATAAAAAATCCCAGAAATGTACCATAGGCACAAAAATAACACCTTTATTTAACCAGGTAAGCCAGATGAGAACAAGTTCTCATTTACAACTGCGACCTGGCCAAGATAAAGCAAAGCAGTGCGATAAAAACAACAACACAGAGTTACATATGGGGTAAAACAAAACAAAGTAAAAAATACAACAGAAATAAATATATATACAGTGTGTGCAAATGTAGCAAGTTATGGAGGTAAGGCAATAAATAGGCTATAGTGCAAAATAATTACAATTAGTATTAACACTGGAATGATAGATGTGCAAGAGATGATGTGCAAATAGAGATACTGGGGTACAAATGAGCAAAATAAATAACAATATAGGGATGAGGTAGTTGGTAAGGGGGGTGTAGAGTGGTATTTCTGTCTTTAATAAAGCCCTTTTGTGGGGAAAAAAATAATTCATTCTGATTGGCTGTGCCTGGCTCCCCAGTGGGTGGGCTTGGCTGCCAAGTGGGTGGGCCTATGCCCTCCCAGGCCCACCCATGGCTGCACCCCTGCCCAGTCATGTGAAATGCATAGATTAGGGCCTAATGCATTTATTTCAATTAACTGATTTCCTTATATGAACTGTAACTCAGTAAAATCTTTGAAATTGTTGCATGTTGCGTTTATATTTTGACACAAATTACAAAATAGAACTCAATTAAACATTAAATGTACAGTACCAGTCAAAAGTTTGGACACACCTACTCATTCTTTTTTTACTATTTTCTACATTGTAGAATAATAGTAAATACATCAAAACTATGAAATAACACATGGAATCATGTAGTAACCAAAAAAGTGTTAAACAAATCAAAATATATTTTATATTTGAGATTCTTCAAAGTAGCTACCCTTTGCCTTGATGACAGCTTTGCACACTCTTGGTATTCTCTCAACCAGCTTCATGAGGTAGTCACCTGGGATGCATTTCAATTAACAGGTGTGCCTTGTTAAAAGTTAATTTGTGGAATTGCTTTCCTTCTTAATGCGTTTGAGCCAATCAGTTGTGTTGTGACAAGGTAGGGGGGGGGGTATACAGAAGATAGCCCTATTTGGTAAAAGACCAAGTCCATATTATGGCAAGAACAGCTCAAATAAACGACAGTCCATCATTACTTTAAGACATGAAGGTCAGTCAATCTGGAAAATGTCAAGAACTTTGAAAGTTTCTTCAGGTGCAGTCGCAAAAACCATCAAGCGCTATGATGAAACTGGCTCTCATGAGGACCGCCACAGGAAAGGAAGACCCAGAGTTACCTCTGCTGCAGAGGATAAGTTCATTCGAGTTACCAGCCTCAGAAATTGCAGCCCAAATAAATGCTTCACAGAGTTCAAGTAACAGACACATCTCAACATCAACTGTTCAGAGGAGACTGCGTGAATCAGGCCTTCATGGTCGAATTGCTGCAAAGAAACCACTACTAAAGGACACCAATAAGAAGAAGAGACTTGCTTGGGCTAAGAAACACAAGCAATGGACATTAGACCGGTGGAAATCTGTCCTTTGGTTTGGAGTCCAAATTTCAGATTTTTGGTTCCAACCGCTGTGTCTTTGTGAGACGCAGAGTAGGTGAACGGATGATCTCCGCATGTGTGGTTCCCACCGTGAAGCATGGAGGAGGAGGTGTGATGGTGTGGGGGTGCTTTGCTGGTGACACTGTCTGTGATTTATTTAGAATTCAAGGCACACTTAACCATCATGGCTACCACAGCATTCTGCAGCGATACGCCATCCCATCTGGTTTGCGGTTAGTGGGACTATCATTTGTTTTTCACAGGACAATGACCCAACACACCTCCAGGCTGTGTAAGGGCTATTTGACCAAGAAGGAGAGTGATGGAGTGCTGCATCAGATGACCTGGCCTCCACAATCACCCGACTTCAACACAATTGAGATGGTTTGGGATGTGTTGGACCGCAGTGTGAAGGAAAAGCAGTCAACAAGTGTTCAGCATATGTGGGAACTCCTTCAAGACTGTTGGAAAAGCATTCCAGGGGAAGCTGGTTGAGAGAATGCCAAGATTGTGCAAAGCTGTCATCAAGGCAAAGGGTGGCTACTTTGAAGAATCTCAAATATAAAATATATTTTGATTTATTTAACACTTTTTTGGTTACTACATGATTCCATATGTGTTATTTCATAGTTTTGATGTCTTCATTATTATTCTACAATGTAGAAAATAGTAAAAATAAAGAAAAACCATTGAATGAGTAGGTGTGCCCAAACTTTTGACTGGTACTGTATTTCAATATAATTTAAATAGGCCTATAGCCTACTGTTTTATATTTTAATGCTTTCATCTCGGTTTTCATTTGAAGCATCTTTTTTTTATGTCACTTGTTTGTATCAGTTGCAAAGACATTGGCAACTTTGTATTTGTAGTGAACTTTGTTCTCAGTGGTCACAGAGATATGGATAAACCATGTGATTCTATGTTTCGCGGAGATCTTCTATTTACAAAGTGATGCGGGAGGGCAAAAAAAGCATTAACGATGCAGTTAGCTGTTCTACGAGTGGTCTGAAGCAGGCGTTAGATTACGAGCGTTTTCAAGTTCAACGCTAATAACGATGGTTTTGGGAAACAGCTCAGAGATTTAACGATGCTCCTACGAAGGTTCTAACGATAAACCGGGCAACCGGGCCCTGTTCTGTGTATTGCAGTCCTATGTTACCTGCATACGTCTATTTTCCATTGTATATTTTCATTGAACTTCCTTGCAGTAAAAATCATCTGAGGCAATCAGGTAGGCTATTAGTGCATCTTTAGTTGTTCTTGAGTAAATAATAATAAAATAATGTATTACATTTGTAAATACCTTTCATTTGACAGAATAATCTCAAAGTTCATAAAATAAAAGTGAAATAGAAAAAGGATGGGCTTCTTCAGAAAGGGGGCTGATGACAGTGGTCTTAAATGCAGGCAGGTCAATGCCAGATTGGTGGGTTATCAGAGGGCTGAGTGCAGGGTGCATGATTTGAGCAGGGCTGTTGGAATAGGATCCAACGTACAGGAGGAGGTTTTCATTATGGAGAGAGTTTTCTCAATACCTCCCTGGGTGACTTCAAGGAAGCAGGAGAGAGGCTGAGGTGGCGTTGAGGGCGGGAGGAGACAGAGTAGTAGAGCTGGAGAAGAGATCTGATGTTGCTGACCTTTGTTTTTAAAAAAGTCAAAGAAGCTGTTACACTGCTCTTCCGTTGTCTCGATCTGGGACTGGGGTTTCAAAATATGCTTTATGGTGGAAAACAGGTGCTTTGTGTTTCCAAGATTTGTATTGAGGAGGTTGGAATAGAACGTCGACCGTACCTCTTTCAGGGCCTTGGAATAGGCCCTTTGGTGCTCTTGAAAGACCAGTTTGTGGACGGTGAGGCCCGAGTTTCTAAGACGACGCTCCAGTATGCGTCCAGTGGATTTCATGTTTCTCAGTTCTAGAGTAAAGCAGGGAGCTAAGCGAGCGAATGTGACATCCTGTGTTTTTATGGGGGCATGGAGGTCAAGCACACTGCTCAGGCATTGGTTGTAAAACTCCACAGGTTCATCCACTGATGAAAAAGCTGGAGGTGACAGGTTCAAGATGTTCTCTGACAGCGTGGTCAATGTTTTTCCAGTTGCGGAAACACATGCGATGCTTGGACTTGGTTAGAGGGGGAGGGAATATCAAGTCCAGTGCAACAACCTTGTGGTCAGACACACTGAGGTCATAGACTGGGGTGGAGTCAGTGATGACCAGGTCAAGTATGTGCCTATGGGTGTGCATGGGGGCATCAACAAGTTGCTTCAGGTCAAGACAGTCAATCAAACTCAGAAACTCCGCAGCAGAGTGACATGAGGGAGAGTCAATGTGGACATTGAAATCTCCTAGAACCACAATGTTGGTAGAGGTGGATAGATAGATAGATTTATTTGACAATGTAAAACACAATACAATCACACATGTGGATAATGCATTTAAAATCATCGAGGATGACACAAAAAACGTTTAAAAACGTATTTCCATTGTGGTACTCCTAAATAAATGTTAACAAACAACATAGTAGGCCTAGGCTACACAGTTGACCTAGCCTACTAGGCATACTTGGATAATACATATAACACATAACAAAACAAAGGACGACATTGTCACAGCCATAGGGTATGACTCCCTCAGTAGATCAGCCATCTCAGGCTCCTAAACTAGTTACATAATGGTATGATGATGGGGATGACAGGCGATGCCAGATGATGGTGATGCAGTTGGCTTGCCAGCTCTGATGTTATCCTCAGCCTCTCTGTAGCCTGTGATGCCAGGTGATGGGGTTGGCTTGCTGGCCCTGATGTCGTCCTCTGCTCAGTCGCTCTGTAGCCTGGACTTCATACTCCTCCACAACTAACGTGTAGCACCCACTTGGGTGATGCCTCTGCTGCTGCTACAGTGCAAAAAAGCCCACCACACATCAGTCTAGAGCAGTAGTCATCCTCAGTAAGAGCCATTTTCATAATGGAGTCAGGTCTCATTGATCAAGAAGCCAGTGCTGAGATGCATCTCTTAAATGCAAACTTTAGCCAGCCAGCCAGCCAGCTAGATAGCTAGCTAGCCAAACCAGACACGCCAACCTGCCATCAGTCATGCAACTCCTTGGGTAAAAACAACCAGATATATCCAATCAACGACTCAATGACTTATCAAAAACAAAAAAGCTGATTTAAAAAACAAACAAAAACATCTAAAATAGAGCTCTCTGTTTAGGCTGCCTTACAGCGCTATGGCAACCAAGCAAAGCAGATGAAACAGAGTAATGTGATCTTGGGTCAAAGAATCAAAGAATTCAGGGTTATAGGATGGGTTAGTCTTAGGAGGCAGATAAAGTAGAAGCACAGTCATGGAGTAGGGGGGTTTAGATTTTATGGCGAAACATTCAAAAGAGCACAGTTCAGGCAGGGGCAGAGGGGACAGTTTCAGTTCAGCTTAGTGTATGATGGCTAAGCCACCGCCGTGGCCAGTGCTGCAACTCCAAAGTATGTGGACACCTGCTCGTCGAACATCTCATTCCAAAATCATGGGCATTAATATGGAGTTGGTCCCCCCCTTTGCTGCTATAACAGCCTCCACTCCTCTGGGAAGGCTTTCCACTAGATGTTGGAACATTGCTGCGGGGAATTGCTTCCATTCAGCCACAAGAGCATTAGTGAGGTCGGGCACTAATGTTGGTCGATTAGGTCTGGCTCGCAGTCGGCGTTCCAATTCATCCCAAAGATGTTTGATGGGGTTGAGTTCACGCCAGTCAAGTTCTTCCACTCCGATCTCGACAAACCATTTCTGTATGTACAGATGAAGTCGGAAGTTTACATACACTTAGGTTGGAGTCATTAAAACTCGTTTTTCAACCATTCCACAAATTTCTTATTAACAAACTATAGTTTTGGCAAGTCGGTTAGGACATCTACTTTGTGCATTTTTCCAACAATTGTTTACAAACAAATTATTTCACTTATAATTCACTGTATCACAATTCCAGTGGGTCAGAAGTTTACATACACTAAGTTATACACTAAGTTCACGGTGCCTTTATACAGCTTGGAAATGGCTTTAGAAGCTTCTGATAGGCTAATTGACATCATTTGAGTCAATTGGAGGTGTACCTGTGGATGTATTTCAAGGCCTACCTTCAAACTCAGTGCCTCTTTGCTTGACATCATGGGAAAATCAAAAGAAATCAGCCAAGACCTCAGAAAAAAAAAAAGTCTGGTTCATCCTTGGGAGCAATTTCCAAATGCCTGAAGGTACCACGATCATCTGTACAAACAATAGTACGCAAGCATAAACACCATGGGACCACGCAGCCGTCATACCGCTCAGGAAGGAGACGCGTTCTGTCTCCTAGAGATTAACGTACTGTGGTGTGAATAGTGCAAATCAATCCCAGAACAACAGCAAAGGACCTTGTGAAGATGCTGGAGGAAACAAGTACAAAGGTATCTATATCCACAGTAAAATTAGTCCTATATCGACATATCCTGAAAGGCCGCTCAGCAAGGAAGAAGCCACTGCTCCAAAACCACCATAAAAAAGCCAGACTATGGTTTGCAACTGCACATGGGGACAAAGATCATACTTTTTGGAGAAATGTCCTCTGGTCTGATGAAAGAAAAATAGAACTGTTTGGCCATAATGACCATCGTTATGTTTGGAGAAAAAAGGGGGTGACTTGCAAGCCGAAGAACACCATCCCAACCGTGAAGCACGGGGGTTGCAGCATCATGCTGTTGGGGTGCTTTGCTGCAGGAGGGACTGGTGCACTTCACAAAATAGATGGCATCATGAGGAAGGAAAATTATGTGGATATATTGAAGCAACATCTCAAGACATCAGTCAGGAAGTTAAAGCTTGGTCGCAAATGGGTCTTCCAAATGGACAATGACCCCAAGCATACTTCCAAAGTTGTGGCAAAATGGCTTAAGGACAACAAAGTCAAGGTATTGGAGTGACATCACAAAGCCCTGACCTCAATCCTATAGAAGATTTGTGGGCAGAACTGAAAAAGCGTTTGCGAGCAAGGAGGCCTACAAAGCTGACTCAGTTACACCAGCTCTGTCAGGAGGAATGGGACAAAATTCACCCAACTTATTGTGGGAAGCTTGTGGAAGGCTACACGAAACGTTTGACCCAAGTTAAACAATTTAAAGGCAATGCTACCAAATACTAATTGAGTGTATGTAAACTTCTGACCCACTGGGAATGTGATGAAATAAATAAAAGCTTAAATAAATAATTCTCTCTACTATTATTCTGACATTTCACATTCTTAAAATAAAGTGGTGATCCTAACTGACCTAAGACAGGGACTTGTTACTAGGATTAAATGTCAGGAATTGTGGAAAACTGAGTTTAAATGTATTTGGCTAAGGTAAACTTCCGACTTCAACTGTACCTCACTTTGTGCATGGGGGCATTGTCATGATGAAACAGGAAAGGGCCTTCCTCAAACTGTTGCCACAAAGTTGGAAGCACAGAATCATCTAGAATGTAATTGTATGCTGTAACGTTAAGATTTCCCTTCACTGGAACTAAGGGGCCTAGCCCGAACCATGAAAAACAGTCCTAGACCATTATTCCTCCTCCACCAAACTTTACATTTCCACTTCACAATAACAGCACTTACAGTTGACCGGGGCAGCTCTAGCAGGGTAGACATTTTACAAACCGACTTGTTGAAAAGGTGGCATCCTATGATGGTGCCACATTGAAAGTCACTGAGCTCTTCAGTATGGGCCATTCTACTGTCAATGTTTGTCTATGGAGATTGCATGGCTGTGTGCTCGATTTTATACGTGGTCCTCTGTAGCTCAGCTGGTAGAGCACGCCGCTTGTAACGCCAAGGTAGTGGGTTTGATCCCCTGGACCACCCATACACAAAAAAAATTATGCACGCATGACTGTAAGTCGCTTTGGATAAAAGCGTCTGCTAAATGGCATATTATTATTATATACACCTGTCAGCAACGTGTGTGGCCAAAATACTAATTTGAAGGGGTGTCCACATACTTTTGGGCATGTAGTGTACCTGTAACCAGGTGTGCAGGTCTCATTTAGGGCTGAGTAAGACTCCAGGCTTTCAGGTTTCAGTTAGGCACATGATGTCAAGCTTCTCAAGTTTCAAGTGTTAATGTCACATGCAAAAGTGTAGTGAAAAGCATTTCTTGCGAGCGCTAAATCCAGCAATGCAGTAATCAATGTCAATGTAGTACAAAAAATATAAGGTAGAAAAAAACAGGAGAAATAAAAACAAGAAATAACAGAACAGGAGAAAGTAACAAGATATATACAGGGTCAGTTCCAATACCATGTTTATAATGTGCAGGGATACTGGAGTGCTAGAGGTAGATACATTATGTATAGGAGTAAGCATCAGGACTAGGCATCAGGATGTTGTCACACCCTGGCTCTGGGACTCTATATGTTGAGCCAGGGTGTGTTCTTTCTGTTGTGTTTATTTCTATGTTGGCCAGAGTGACTCCCAATCAGAGGCAACGAGTGTCAGCTGTCGTTGGTTGTCTCTGATTGGGAGCCATATTTAAACTATCTGTTTTCCCTTTGTGTTTGTGGGTTCTTGTTCCGTGTTGGTCATTGTTACCGTGGACTTCACGAGTCGTTTCTTGTTTTGTTTATTGTTGTTTCTATTATCACTAAAGATAATAAAGTTAACCATGTTCGTTCATCACGCTGCGCCTTGGTCTATTCAATACGACGATCGTGACAGATGTATGATAAACAGAGGAGAAGCAGCGTAAATGAAGATCGTATGTGAGTGTGGTTGTGTGTAGAGTCCGTATAAATGTATGTGCATGTTATGTGTGTGTGTTGGAGTGTCAGTGAGTGTGTAGAGTCAGTGCAAAAATAAAAAATGTATACTGTACAAGGGTCAACTCAGTCTATGTAGCCATTTTGTTAGCTATTTATCCGTTTTATGGCTTGGGATAGAAATGGTTCAGGAGCCTGTTGGTGTCAGACTTGATGCACCGGTACTGCTTGCCCTGTGGAAGCAGAGAAAACAGTCTATGGCTTGGGTGGCTGGAGTCTTTAACAATGTTCTGGGCTTTCCTTTCACACCGGTTGATATAGAGGTCCTGGATGGCAGGGAGCTTGGTCCCAATGATGTACTGGGCTGTCCGCACCACCCTCTGTAGCGCCATGCCATCGAGGGCAGTGCTGTTGCCATACCAAGCAGTGCAGTTGTAGAACCTTTTAAGGATTTGAGGGCCCATGCCAAACTTTTTCAACCTCCTGAGGGGGAAGATGCACTGTCGCGCCTTCTTTACGACTGTGAGCGTGTGTGTGGATTGTTTTAAGTCCTTAGTGATTTGGACCCAGAGGAACTTCAAGCTCTCTACCCGCTCCACTGCAGCCCGTCGATGTGGATGGGGGCGTGCTCGCCCCCCTGTTTTCTGTAGTCCACGATCAGCTCCTTGGTCTTACTGACATTGAGGGAGAGGTTGTTGTCCCAGCACCACACTGCCAGGTCTCATCATTGCTGTTGATCAGGCCTACTACCGTCGTGTCGTTAGCAAACTTGATGATGGTGTTGGAGTCATGCGTGGCCACGCAGTCTTGGGTGAACAGGGAGTACAGGAGGGGAGTAAGCACACACCTCTGTGGGGTCCCCGTGTTGAGGGTCAGCGTGGCGGAGGTGATGTTGCCTACCCTCACCACCTGGGGTCGGCTGTCAGGAAGTCCAGGATCCAGTTGCAGAGGGAGGTGTTCAGTCCCAGGGTCCTAAGCCTGGTGATGAGCTTGGAGGGGACAATGGTGTTGAATGCTGAGCTGTAGTCAATGAGATTGCGTCGACTATTGATCCGTTGAGGCGGTATGAACATTGGAGTGGGTCTAGGGTGTTTGGGATGATGGAGTTCATGTGTGCCTTAACCAGCCTTTCAAAGCACTTCATGATTACAGATGTGAGTGCTACAGGGCAGTAGTCATTGTGGCATGAAGCCTTAGAGTTCTTGGGAACAGGAATCATGGTAGTTGTCTTAAAACGTGGGGACAATAAAAGGCCACTCTAAAATGTGCAGTTTTTTCACCCAACACAATGCCACAGATGTCTCAAGTTTTGAGGGAGCGTACAATTGGCATGCTGACTGCAGGAATGTCCACCAGAGCTGTTGCCAGAGAATTGAAGGTTAATTTCTTTGCCATAAGCGGCCTCCAAAGTCATTTTTAGAGAATTTGGCAATACGTCCAACTGGCCTCACAACCGCAGACCACGTGCAACCACACCAGTCCAGGACGTTCACATCTGGCATCTACACCTGTGGGATCATCTGAGACCAGCCACCTGGACAGCTGATGAAACTGTGGGTTTGCACAACCGAAGAATTTCTGCACAAACTGTCAGAAACCATCTCAGGAAAGCTCATCTGCGTGCTCGTCGTCCTCACCAGGGTCTTGACCTGACTGCAGTTCAGCGTCGTAACCGACTTCAGTGGGCAAATGCTCACCTTTGATGGCCACTGGCATGCTGGAGAAGTGTGCTCTTTACGGATGAATCCCGGTTTCAACTGTACCGGGCAGATGTCAGACAGCATGTTTGACATCGTGTGGGTGAGCGGTTTGCTGATGTCAACGTGTGCCCCATGGTGGCGATGGTGTTATGGTATGGGCAAGCATAAGCTACGGACAACGAACACAATTGGATTTTATCTATGGCAATTTGAATGCACAGAGATACTGTGACGAGATCCTGAGGCCCATTGTCGTGCCATTCATCCACCGCTGTCACCTCATGCTTCAGCATGATAATGCACAGCCCCATGATGCAATGATCTTTACACAATTCCTGGAAGCTGAAAATGTCCCAGATCTTCCATGGCCTGCATACTCACCAGACATGTCACCCATTGAGCATGTTTGGGATGCTCTGGATCGACATGTACAACAACGTGTTCCAGTTCCCGCTAACATCAACTTCGTACAGCTATTGAAGAGGAGTAGGACAACATTCCACAGGCCACAATCAACAGCCTGATCGAAGGAGATCGCGCTGCATGAGGCAAATGGTGGTCACAAGCCCCTACATTTTTAAGGTGTCTGTGACCAAAAGATGCAAATCTGTATTCCCAGTATTGTGAAATCTATAGGTTAGGGTCTAATTTATTTATTTGAATTGACTGATTTCATTATATGAACTGTATCTCAGTAAAATCGTTGAAATTGTTGCATGTTGCGTTTATATTTTTGTTCATTGTACTTTACTTATTCATCTGTATATAAAGATGAATACCGAAACATATATATGTGTGATGTTAGGGTTGGCATGACATCCAGGGAACTCTTACCACTCTTAGTGGACACTGTGTTAACAAACCTCCAAACGAGCTTCAATGCCATACAACACTCCTTCAGTAGCCTCCAACTGCTCTTAAACACTAGTAAAACTAAATGCATGCTCTTCAATCGAACGCTGCTGGCACCCGCCCACCCGACTAGAATCACTACTCTCGACGGGTCTGACCTAGAGTATGTGGACAACTACAAATACCTAGGTGTCTGGTTAGACTGTAAACTCTCCTTCCAGACTCACATTAAGAATCTCCAATCCAAAGTTAAATCCAGAATCGGCTTCCTATTTCGCAACAAACCCTCCGTCACTCATGCTGCCAAACATGCCCTCGTAAAACTGACTATCCTACCGATCCTTGACTTCGGCGATGTCATTTACAAAATAGCCTCCAACACTCTACTCAGCAAATTTGATGTAGTCTATCACAGTGCCATCCGTTTTGTCTCCAAAGCCCCATACACTACCCACCACTGTGACCTGTACGCTCTTGTTGGCTGGTCCTCATTACATGTTCGTCGTCAAACCCACTGGCTCCAGGCTATCTATAAATCACTGCTAGGCAAATCCCCGCCTTATCTTAGCTCATTGGTCACCACAGCAACACCCACCCGTAGTATGCGCTCCAGCAGGTATATCTCACTGGTCATACCCAAAGCCAACACCTCCTTTGGCCACCATTCCTTCCATTTATCTGCTGCCAATGACTGGAACGAATTGCAAAAATCTCTGAAGCTGGAGACTCTTATCTCCCTCACTAACTTTAAGCATCAGTTGTCAGAGCACCTTACCGATCACTGCACCTGTACACAGCCCCATCTGAAATTAGCCCACCCAACTACCTCAGCCCTATATTGTTATTTATTTTGCTCATTTGCACCCCAGTATCTCTATTTGCACATAATCTCTTGCACATCTATCATTCCAGTGTTAATACTAATTGTAATTATTTTGCACTATAGCCTATTTATTGCCTTACCTCCATAACTTGCTACATTTGCACACACTGTATATATATTTTCTGTTGTATTTTTTGACTTTATGTTTTGTTTTACCCCATATGTAACTCTGTGTTGTTGTTTTTATCGCACTGCTTTGCTTTATCTTGGCCAGGTCGCAGTTGTAAATGAGAACTTGTTCTCAACTGGCTTACCTGGTTAAATAAAGGTGAAATAAAATAAAAATAAAAAACTACTTTTGACTAGGGCCCATATAGCTTGGTCTAAAGTAGTATACTATGTACGAAATAGGGTCCCATATATGACGCCCCACTGGGTAAAGACTGGTTGAATCAATGTTGTTTCCACGTCATTTCAACAAAAACAATCAATGTGATGACGTTGAATCAACATGGAAAACTGATTGGATTGCAAAAAGTCATCAACATAAGGGAATTTCATATTTATTTCACCCAACTTTTAACCTAAATCCAATGGCATGGTGACATTTTTGTTGATTATATGTTGAATTCACACTAGTTGACAACTCAACCAAATGTAAATCCAAAATAGACGTTAAACTGATGTCTGTGCCCAGTGTAGATTAAAATGTTTCTGTTCCACTTCTATATGTCCAGAGTTTACTGTGAAGGGGAAAGATCTGAAGCCATGTGACAATGATAACCGCGTGTGTGTCACTGACTACAGCGACTGTGTCCCCAAATCTCCTGTGTCTCATGGTAGGAAGTTGACTATTTAACCTCCTTCATGATATCAGATTGTTTTTACTATTACTTTACTATTACTTTTACTAGCACTAGTACTTTTATTAGTACTGTTACTACTACTTTGAGAGAGAGTACATTTGCTGAGACTAAAAGTAATGTACAGTGCCTTTGGAAAGTATTCAGACCCCTTAACTTTGTCCACATTTTGTTACGTGACAGCCTTATTCTAAAATGCATTAAATAAAAATATTTCCTCAGCAATCTACTCACAATACCCCATAATGACAAAGTGAAAACAGGTTCTTATTTACATAAGTATTCAGACCCTTTGCTATGAGACTCGAAATTGAGCTCAGGTGCATCCTGTTTCCATTGATCATCCTTGAGATGTTTCTACAACTTGATTGGAGTCCATCTGTGGTAAATTATATTAATTGGACATGATTTGGAAAGGCACCTGTCTATATAAGGTCCCACAGTTGACAGTAAATGTCAGAGCAAAAACCAAGCCATGAGGTCGAAGGAATTGTCCGCAGAGCTCCGAGACAGGATTGTGTCGAGGCACAGATCTGGGGAAGGGTACCAACAAATTTCTGCAGTATTGAAGGTCCCCAAGTACACAGTGGCCTCAATCATTCTTAAATGGAAGAAGTTTGGAACCACCAAGACTCTTCCTAGAGCTGGCCACCCGGCCAAACTGAGCAATCGGGGGAGAAGGGCTTTGGTCAAGGAGGTGACCAAGAACCCGATGGTCACTCTGACAGAGCTCTAGAGTTCCTCTGTAGAGATGGGAGAACTATCCAGAAGGACAACCATCTCTGCAACACTCCACCAATCAGGCCTTTATGGTAGAGTGGCCAGACGGAAGCCACTCCTCAGTAAAAGGCACATGACAGCCTGCTTGGAGTTTTCCAAAAGGCACCTAAAGAATCTCAGACCATGAGAAACAAGATTCTCTGGTCTGATGAAATCAAGATTGAACTCTTTGGCCTGAATGCCAAGTGTCACGTCTAGAGGAAACCTGGCACCATCCCTACGGTGAAGCATGGTGGTGGCAGCATCATGCTGTGGGGATGTTTTCAGCGGCAGGGACTGGGAGACTAGTCAGGATCGAGGGAAAGATGAACGGAGCAAAGTACAGAGAGATCCTTGATGAAAACCTGCTCCAGAGCACTCAGGACCTCAGACTGGGGCGAAGGGCCACCTTCCAACAGGACAACCACCCTAAGCACACAGTCAAGACAACGCAGGAGTTGCTTCGGGACTTGAACCCGATCTAACATCTCTGGAGAGACCTGAAAATAGCTGCGCAGCAACAATCCCCATCCAACCTGACAGAGCTTGAGAGGATCTACAGAGAAAAATGGGAGAAACCCAAATATCGGTGTGCCAAGCTTGTAGCATCATACCCAAGAATACTCTAGGCTCTAATTGCTGCCAAAGGTGCTTCAACAAAGTACTGAGCAATCATTTCTAAAAACCTGTTTTTACTTTGTCATTATTGGGTATTGTGTGTAGATTGATGAGGAAAAAACCGATATAATTAATGTTGGAATAAGGCTGTAACCTAACAAAATGTGGAAAATGTCAAGGGGTCTGAATACTTTCCGAAAGGCACTGTATCTACTTATAGCAATCTATTCTCTCATGGCTCTGGTTTCCTCTATCATGTGTTTTATGCATTTATTTTATGTGTGTGACTTGATTTCAAATAATTATAGTACTCCACTGCCTTTTCATTTCCCCATTTGCCTCCATTTTCAGAAAGGGTGAACATATCATGCTTTTTTCTACTCACTGACTATCCTCTGTCTCCGTACCCTCAATGCCTTTGGAGTCAGGAATATAACATCAATGCAGAAAGCATGTACTCTCTCATTTTCAGTCAGTAAGTACATTTCAGTCATCTTAAATATTGCACAAAATATTACACCTTTATACTTTATTGTGACGTCAATTATTTGATCAAGGCTAATCAAGGTCATATCAACTGACTTTGCACCTATGTTGAATTGCTCCATCACCTGGGCTCCCTTTCCACAGGACAAAATACTATATATCAAGAATAATGCTTACCATGACAGCATTGACATCTAAAATTGTCTCATTTATTATGAATATTAATTTCAGCACCACTCCTATTTATTCTTGTACGGGAATCTTCAACTTTGGTGGACGAATGAATGTAACTTTAAAAATGAAGAACAACATGAACGGAATGGAGTCGTGGTCAGAGCCCTACGAAGTGGCGGTACTTGAAGCAAGTAATAACCCTTTAATTGCTCATTTAGAATGCCAGTACACCTGACTTGTAGCACATAATATGAGATGAGATGAGGGACATGTGTTGTTTATTTCAATTATGAACAGACGTCTTGTTGAATCTTGAATTTATAAATGTATTTATAATTTATTTATACATTTATGGAATTTATAAAACATGTTTGTGTATTTATTAGGATCCCCATTACTCTTCCTGGGGTCCAGACGGGGTTAAAACAGTTACATCACAACAAAATACAACAACAGCCTTAATCATAAATAAAACAATACATCATACATTACATTACTGCTATAATATTACAAATGTACAATATAAAATCCAGAATACCACAACATTCCAATGTTTGTGTGTGTGTGTGTGTGTGTTTGTGTGTGTGTCTCCTCACAGTCCGCATTGTGCCTTGAGGTGTTGTTTTATCTGTTTTTTTAAATCTGATTTTAATGCTCGTTTGAGTTACTTGATATGGAAGAGTTCCATGTAGTCATGGCTTTCTCAGATCTGTTCTGGACTTGGGGACTGTAAAGAGACCCCTAGTGGCATGTCTTGTGGGGTATGTACAGTATGGGTGTCTGAGCTATGTGTTAGCTGTTTGAACAGACAGTTCGGTGCTTTCAACATGTCAGTACCTCTCACAAAGACAAGTAGTGATGCAGTCAATCTACTTTGAGCCAGGAGAGATTGGCATGCATGTTCTTGATATTAGCCCTCCTTTCACATTTAAGGGCCAGCCGTTCTGCTCTGTTCTGGGCCAACTTTAATTTGCCTATGTCTTTCTTTGCAGCACTTCCAGGTATGATAAAACTAAGGCCTGTAGTTTAAAAATATATATATTTAGGACTAGCTTATTACTTTACACACATTCTAAAACTAACTGCAGCTCTTTGTTAAGTGTAGCAGTGATTTCACTTGCTGTGGTAGCTGCCGTATATAATGTTGAGTCATCAGTCACACAGGCTTTGTGTGTGTGTGTGTGTGTGTGTGTGTGTGTGTGTGTGTGTGTGTGTGTCCTCACAGTCCGCATTGTACTGTGAGGTGTTGTTTTTTCTGTTGTTTACTATGACTATGAGGAATGTGGGGACAGTAAGAGGGGATGAGAATTTGTCGTTTCACTTCATTTTCTTTTTGCTAAATGGAACAGTAAAGGCACCTTGTCCTACCATCACATCAGTCAATGGCTCTGACAACTCACTGGAGGTGACATGGGGGATCAGCAAGTGGCACACTAGATGTCGGGTCCGTTACCGAATGGCCACCACTGACAAATGGACTCAGGTATTGACTTCATTCTCTTCTGCTCTCACCTCACTATCCAGAAATCTTCAAGTCTCTGACAGTGCACATGCTGTTATATGATGTATATTTTAATCCAACGTTACATTTATTTGGGTAGTTAAAGCCTGAACCCAGACTACGTCCAAAATAGCACCATATTCCCTATATGGTGCACTTCTTTTGACCAGGGCCCATAGGGCTCTTTTCAAAAGCAGTGCACAATGTACGGAATAAGGTGCCATTTGGGACGGAGACACAGTGATGTACTGCCATCTCTCATACCAGATCCCAGCCTATGTTCCTGTGGAATACCCTGATAAAACAGTCTACACAATTGAAGGCCTCAAGCCGTTCAGCAGCTACATCATAGCCGTTTCCTGCATTTTGTCATATGGTCACTGGAGTGACTGGAGCATGGAGACAACTGGGACAACACTGGAGAGTGGTAATACAGTTAATGATAAATCCAAGTCATGCCTTACACATGCTTCAACATTTGGAAACCTTACTGAGACTGTCAATAACCCTGGATAGCTCCAGGGTGGGAATTAGACTTTATGAAATCAGCAAGTAATGTTAGTTCAGTGGTGTGTGACAAAGCTACATTTAAGCAATAAGGCCCGAGGGGGTGAGGTATATGACTAATATACCACGGCTAAGGGCTGTTCTTACGCACGACGCAACACAGAGTGCCTGGATACAGCCCTTAGCTGTGGAATATTGGCCATATACCACAACCCCCGAGGTTCCTTATTGCTATTATAAACTGATTACCAACATAATTAGAGCAGTAAAAATAAATGTTTTGTCATACCCATGGTATACAGTCTGATATACCACAGCTGTCAGCCAATCAGCATTCAGGGCTCGAACCACCCAGTTTATAATTGAAAACAACATATGGATGCCAGACTAAGATGTTGTGTGCAGGAGGGCTCCTGATACTGCCACATCATGCTAGGGCTTATTTTTGTGTTTTCACAGCACCCTCTAGATCGCCAGATATCTGTTATCATATGGAGACGGTGAACAAGCAAGGACCTCATCACCTTATGCTTATGTGGAAGGTCATTTGTGTTTAAAACATTGTTCTTGGGCTCATCCTCAACTTTTATCTTGCTGTCTAAATCTATACTCAAGATTTGATAAAGGTCTGCATTCGGTCATGTGTACAGTGGGGGAAAAAAGTATTTAGTCAGCCACCAATTGTGCAAGTTCTCCCACTTAAAAAGATGAGAGAGGCCTGTAATTTTCATCATAGGTACACGTCAACTATGACAAACAAAATGAGAAAAAAATATCCAGAAAATCACATTGTAGGATTTTTAATGAATTTATTTGCAAATTATGGTGGAAAATAAGTATTTGGTCAATAACAAACGTTTCTCAATACTTTGTTTTATACCCTTTGTTGGCAATGACACAGGTCAAACGTTTTCTGTAAGTCTTCACAAGGTTTTCACACACTGTTGCTGGTATTTTGGCCCATTCCTCCATGCAGATCTCCTCTAGAGCAGTGACGTTTTGGGGCTGTCACTGGGCAACACGGACTTTCAACTCCCTCCAAAGATTTTCTATGGGGTTGAGATCTGGAGACTGGCTAGGCCACTCCAGGACCTTGAAATGCTTCTTACGAAGCCACTCCTTCGTTGCCAGGGCGGTGTGTTTGGGATCATTGTCATGCTGAAAGACCCAGCCACGTTTCATCTTCAATGCCCTTGCTGATGGAAGGAGGTTTTCACTAAAAATCTCACAATACCTGGCCCCATGAATTCTTTCCTTTACACGGATCAGTCGTCCTGGTCCCTTTGCAGAAAAACAGCCCCAAAGCATGATGTTTCCACCCCCATGCTTCACAGTAGGTATGGTGTTCTTTGGAAGCAACTCAGCATTCTTTGTCCTCCAAACACGACGAGTTGAGTTTTTACCAAAAAGTTGGTTTCATCTGACCATATGACATTCTCCCAATCCTCTTCTGGATCATCCAAATGCACTCTAGCAAACTTCAGAGGGGCCTGGACATGTACTGGCTTAAGCAGGGGGACACGTCTGGCACTGCAGGATTTGAGTCCCTGGCGGCGTAGTGTGTTACTGATGGTAGGCTTTGTTACTTTGGTCCCAGCTCTCTGCAGGTCATTCACTAGGTCCCCCCGTGTGGTTCTGGGATTTTTGTTCACCGTTCTTGTGATCATTTTGACCCCACGGGGTGAGATCTTGCGTGGAGCCCCAGATCGAGGGAGATTATCAGTGGTCTTGTATGTCTTCCATTTCCTAATAATTGCTCCCACAGTTGATTTCTTCAAACCAAGCTGCTTACCTATTGCAGATTCAGTCTTCCCAGCCTGGTGCAGGTCTACAATTTTGTTTCTGGTGTCCTTTGACAGCTCTTTGGTCTTGGTCATAGTGGAGTTTGGAGTGTGACTGTTTGAGGTTGTGGACAGGTGTCTTTTATACTGATAACAAGTTCAAAAAGGTGCCATTAATACAGGTAACGAGTGGAGGACAGAGGAGCCTCTTAAAGAAGAAGTTACAGGTCTGTGAGAGCCAGAAATCTTGCTTGTTTGTAGGTGACCAAATACTTATTTTCCACCATAATTTGCAAATAAATTCATAAAAAATCCTACAATGTGATTTTCTGGAGAAAAAAATTCTCAATTTGTCTGTCATAGTTGACGTGTACCTATGATGAAAATTACAGGCCTCTCTCATCTTTTTAAGTGGGAGAACTTGCACAATTGGTGGCTGACTAAATACTTTATTTCCCCACTGTACATACATGACCGAAAGGCCAATCGGATAAGGCCTCAGATCAGATCATGATGTTGACAGTGGGGTCCGAAATTATTGACACCCTTGATAATGATGAGCAAAAACTATTTTTGCTGTGTTAAGGTTTATATTTATTTATACTACCGGTCAAAAGTTTTAGAACAACTACTCATTCAAGGGTTTTTCTTTATTTTTTTACTATTTTCTACATTGAAGAATAATAGTGAAGACATCAAAATTATGAAATAACACATACAGTGAGGGAAAAAAGTATTTGATCCCCTGCTGATTTTGTACGTTTGCCCACTGACAAAGACATGATCAGTCTATAATTTTAATGGTAGGTTTATTTGAACAGTGAGAGACAGAATAACAACAAACAAATCCAGAAAAACGCATGTCAAAAATGTTATAAATTGATTTGCATTTTAATTAGGGAAATAAGTATTTAACCCCTCTGCAAAACATGACTTAGTACTTGGTGGCAAAACCCTTGTTGGCAATCACAGAGGTCAGACGTTTCTTGTAGTTGGCCACCAGGTTTGCACACATCTCAGGAGGGATTTTGTTCCACTCCTCTTTGCAGATCTTCTCCAAGTCATTAAGGTTTCGAGGCTGACGTTTGACAACTCGAACCTTCAGCACCCTCCACAGATTTTCTATGGGATTAAGGTCTGGAGACTGGCTAGGCCACTCCAGGACCTTAATGTGCTTCTTCTTGAGCCACTCCTTTGTTGCCTTGGCCGTGTGTTTTGGGTCATTGTCATGCTGCAATACCCATCCACGGCCCATTTTCAATGCCCTGGCTGAGGGAAGGAGGTTCTCACCCAAGATTTGACAGTACATGTCCCCGTCCATCGTCCCTTTGATGAGGTGAAGTTGTCCTGTCGCATTAGCAGAAAAACACCCCCAAAGCATAATGTTTCCACCTCCATGTTTGACGGTGGGGATGGTGTTCTTGGGGTCATAGGCAGCATTCCTCCTCCTCCAAACACGGCGAGTTGAGTTGATGCCAAAGAGCTCAATTTTGGTCTCATCTGACCACAACACTTTCACCCAGTTCTTCTCTGAATCATTCAGATGTTCATTGGCAAACTTCAGACGGCCCTGTATATGTGCTTTCTTGAGCAGGGGGATCTTGCGGGCGCTGCCGGATTTCAGTCCTTCACGGCGTAGTGTGTTACCAATTGTTTTCTTGGTGACTATGGTCCCAGCTGCCTTGAGATCATTGACAAGATCCTCCCATGTAGTTCTGGGCTGATTCCTCACAGTTCTCATGATCATTGCAACTCCACGAGGGGAGATCTTGCATGGAGCCCCAGGCCGAGGGAGATTGACAGTTCTTTTGTGTTTCTTCCATTTGCGAATAATCGCACCAACTGTTGTCACCTTCTCACCAAGCTGCTTGGTGATGGTCTTGTAGCCCATTCCAGCCTTGTGTAGGTCTACAATCTTGTCCCTGACATCCTTGGAGAGCTCTTTGGTCTTCGCCATGGTGGAGAGTTTGGAATCTGATTGATTGATTGCTTCTGTGGACAGGTGTCTTTTATACAGGTAACAAGCTGAGATTAGGAGCACTCCCTTTAAGAGTGTTCTCCTAATCTCAGCTCGTTACCTGTATAAAAGACACCTGGGAGCCAGAAATCTTTCTAATTGAGAGGGGGTCAAATACTTATTTCCCTCATTAAAATGCAAATAAATGTATAACATTTTTGACATGCGTTTTTCTGGATTTTTTTGTTGTCATTCTGTCTCTCACTGTTCAAATAAACCTACCATTAAAATTATAGACTGATCATTTCTTTGTCTGTGTGCAAACGTACAAAATCAGCAGGGGATCAAATAATTTTTTCCCTCACTGTATGGAATCATGTAGTAACCAAAAAAGTGTTAAACAAATTTTAGATTCTTCAAATAGACACCTTTTGCCTTGATGACAGCTGTCACGTCTACTCCTACTCCTCCCCTCCGGCGTGCGATGTCGCCGGCATACACCTGGCATCCATCATTACGCGTACCTGCAGATCATTATGATTCACACCTGGACTTCCTCATTACCTCCCCTTTTTCAGTCCCACCCTTACGTTCATTCCTCAGTCGGTATTGTTCCTGTGTTCATGCTATATCGCCACTGTTACGCTGTCTCGTTTCATGTTTGTTGTTTTTATTAAACGTTTCACCTGCACCTGCTTCTCCACTCACAGCGTCATTGTTACAACAGCTTTGCACACTCTTGGCATTCTCTCAACCAGCTTCATGAGGTAGTCACCTGGAATGCATTTCAATTAACAGGTGTGCCTTCTTAAAGGTTAATTTGTGGAATTTCTTTCCTTCTTAATGCGTTTGAGCCAATCAGTTGTGTTGTGACAAGGTAGGGGTGGTATACAGAAGATAGCCCTATTTGGTAAAAGACCAAATCCATATTATGGCAAGAACAGCTCAAATAAGCAAAGAGAAACGACAGTCCATCATTACTTTAAGACATGAAGGTCAGTCAATACGGAACATTTCAAGAACTTTGAACGTTTCTTCAAGTGCAGTCGCAAAAACCATCAATTGCTATGATGAAACTGGCTCTCATGAGGACCGCCACAGGAATAGAAGACCCAGAGTTACCTCTGCTGCAGAGGATAAGCTAATTAGTGTTACCAGCCTCAGAAATTGCAGCCCAAATAAATACTTCACAGAGTTCAAGTAACAGACACATCTCAACATCAACTGTTCAGAGGAGACTGTGTGAATCAGGCCTTCATGGTCAAATTGCTGCAAAGAAACCACTACTAAAGGACACCAACAAGAAGAAGAGACTTGCTTGGGCCAAGAAACATGAGCAATGGACATTAGACCGTGGAAATGTGTACTTTGTTTTGGAGTCCAAATTGGAGATTTTTGTTTCCAACCGCTGTGTCTTTGTGAGACGCAGTGTGGGTGAACGGATGATCTCCGCATGTGTATTTCTCACCGTAAAGCATGGAGGAGGATGTGTTATGGTGTGGGGGTGCTTTGCTGGTGACACTGTCTGTGATTTATTTAGAATTCAAGGCACACTTAACCAGCATGGCTACCACAGTATTCTGCAGCGATACGCCATCCCATCTGGTTTGGACTTAGTGGGACTATCATTTGTTTTTCAACAGGACAAGGACCCAACACACCACCAGGCTGTATAAGAGTTATTTTACCAAGAAGGAGAGTGATGGAATGCTGCATCAGATGACCTGGCCTCCACAATCCCCCGACCTTAACCAAATTGAGATGGTTTGGGATGAGTTGGACCGCAGAATGAAAGAAAAGCAGCCAACAAGTGTTCAGCATATGTGGGAACTCCTTCAAGACTGTTGGAAAAGCATTCCTCATGAAGCTGGTTGAGAGAATGCCAAGAGTTTGCAAAGCTATCATCAAGGCAAAGGGTGGCTACTTTGAAGAATCTAAAATCTAAAACATATTTTGATTTGTTTAACACTTTTTTGGTTACTACATGATTCCATATGTGTTATTTCATAGTTTTGATGTCTTCATTATTATTCTACAATGTAGAAAATAGTAAAAATAAACAAAACCCTTCAATGAGTAGGTGTTCTTTTCTTTTCTTTTGACCGGTAGTGCATGTATATGTCTTTTTTATGATAGTATTTCACTCAAGATGCATACATTGTCCAATCAATAGATATATTCTTATATCTAAATAGGCCATTTGACTTTTAAAATTCTATTTGGTTTTGTATTTCAGGCCCTTGATGTTCATGATGCTCACGGACGTATTCTTGGGTACCAAGTGAGCTACACACAAACAAAGCACCCCTCTCTGAGTGTGACCACTAACACCACAGATCTGAAGGTGGTCCTTGTGGTGTCCGAGGAAGAGTTGGAGGTCACAGTTATGGCGTACAATAGTGCTGGTGGATCTCCTTACTCTCATCTAAAGATTGACCCGAGTCTTCATCAGAGTGAGTTAAATGTCTGTTTTCATGAATAGATAGTGACTACAGAGGGGTTTGACTTTCATTTCAGTGGGTGATAATCTCAACACCCAGAACCAAATCTCAGTGCAACTCGAATAACCGCATGTCACAAGAGGCTAAATGCTTGGTAATGGAATGTACTTCTGAGAAAATGAAGGAGAGAAGAAGTCTCTAATCTCAACAACCATCTGGTTGATTAGACTCCTCCACCCTTGACAAGATTGTGCAATATCCTTTATGTGTCAATATCACCCATTTCTGTAGAGGCCTGAGAGGGAAGTGAGAAATGTCAGATGCATAAGCCCTCTGTCTCCCGCCTTTATGTCAACATTTTTACCAGTGATGTTATTATATGTATTTTTCTAGATTGCCCTTGAGCTATTCATTCAGAAATCAAAACCGTTTAGTTAGACATTCAACATAGGTATTTGCCCCCTGAAGGGGCAAAGCTTTTCACCTGGTGTAATTGGTCAGATATTAGGTCAATTAACATATTTAAACAGTGGATGTTGGTGTTAGCTGTATCCTCAGTGAGAAGACTTTGGGTGAATTCTGAAGATGATAGGCTGGTGCTTCAATGGGATGTGGGACACATATCCCTGCCAGTTAGTGAGGTTGCCCATGAGTGGGCCACTGATGCTGCACATCCCACATCCAGTCACTGGAAACGAGTAAATGGCTCCACCAGATCAACAGTCTTGAAAGGTAAATGCATGGGCATGCATTGTGATGAAGTAGACAAAGCATTGACACCACATGTATCACAGTTAGATCGCAATAAGACACATTGACTGTGCAAATGCATGCACCTCTGTTTCAGACCATCTTCAGCCTGGGACAACATACAGAATCAATGTTTACCCCATATCTAATCAACTGTGTGGGCCACCCAAGTCAATCTTTGCCAACCTAGAGTACGGAAGTAAGTAGGGCTAATGGTAAAGTCGTAACATTTATTCCCTTTTTGTTTATGTGAAATGGGGTTCCTAATATTCCTAGAATATGTTGCACAGGCGGCTGGTGGCACCTTTATTGGGGAGGACGGCCTCATAGTAATGGTTGGAACGGAATGAATGGAACAGTATCATACACATGGTTTCCAGGTGTTTGATCCCATTCCATTCACTCCTTTCCAGCCGTTATTATGAGCCGTTCTCCCCTCACGAGCCTCCTATGCTATGTTGCTTCAGCGCTTTTAGGTGCTATCGGAATGCACGTTGTGGATGTGACTAAAAACACAGTGACTGTACAGTGGGAGTGGCAGAGGAAGGAGGTTCACACCAAGGTTCTCAGATACAGAGTGATACTGCGCCTGGGGGAGATACAGGTCGAATGTAAGAGCATTTCCTCTGTTTACATACAGTGCCTTGCAAAAGTATTCATCCACCTTGGCGTTTTTCCTATTTTGTTGCATTACAACTTGTAATTTAAATGGATTTCTATTTGGATTTCATGTAATGGACATACACAAAATAGTCCAAATTGGTGAAGTGAAATAAAAAAAATAACTTGTTTTAAAACATTCTCAAAAATAAATAACCGAAAAGTGGTGTGTGCATATGTATTCACCCCCTTTGCTATGAAGCCCATAAATAAGATCTGGTGCAACCAATTACCTTCAGAAGTCACATAATTAGTTAGATTGCACACAGGTGGACTTTATTTAAGTGTCACATGATCTGTCACATGATCTCAGTATATATACACCTGTTCTGAAAGGCCCCAGAGTCTGCAACACCACTAAGCAAGGGGCACCACCAAGCAAGCCGCACCATGAAGACCAAGGAGCTCTCCAAACAGGTCAGGGACAAAGTTGTGGAGAAGTACAGATCAGAGTTGGGTTATAAAAACATATCCGAAACTTTGAACATCCCACGGAGCACCATTAAATCCATTATTTAAAAAATTGAAAGAATATGGCACCACAACAAACCTGCCAAGAGAGGGCCGCCCACCAAAACCCACGGACCAGGCAAGGAGGGCATTAATCAGAGAGGCAACAAAGAGCCCAAAGATAACCCTGAAGGAGCTGCAAAGCTCCACTGCGGAGATTGGAGTATCTGTCCATAGGACCACTTTAAGCCGTACACTCCACAGAGCTGGGCTTTACGGAAGAGTGGCCAGAAAAAAGCCATTGCTTCAAGAAAAAAATAAGCAAACACGTTTGGTGTTCGTTAAAAGGCATGTGGGAGACTCAACATATGGAAGAAGGTAATCTGGTCAGATGAGACTAAAATTGGTCAGAATTGAAGGAATGATGGATGGTGCTAAATACAGGGGAATTCTTGAGGGAAACCTGTTTCAGTCTTCCAGAGATTTGAGACTGGGATGGAGGTTCACCGTCCAGCAGGACAATGACCCTAAGCATACTGCTAAAGCAACACTTGAGTGGTTTAAGGGGAAACATTTAAATGTCTTGGAATGGCCTAGTCAAAGCCCAGACCTCAATCCAATTGAGAATCTGTGGTATGACTTAAAGATTGCTGTACACCAGCGGAACCCATCCAACTTGAAGGAGCTGGAGCAATTTTGCCTTGAAGAATGGGCAACAATCCCAGTGGCTAGATGTGCCAAGCCTATAGAGATATACCCCAAGAGACTTGCAGCTGTAATTTCTGCAAAAGGTGGCTCTACAAAGTATTGACATTGGGGGGGTGAATAGTTATGCACGCTCAAGTTTTCAGTTTTTTTGTCTTATTTCTTGTTTGTTTCACAATAAAACATATTTTGCATCTTCAAAGTGGTAGGCATGTTGTGTAAATCAAATGATACAAACCCCCAGGTTGTAAGGCAACAAAACAGAAAAAATGCCAAGGGGGGTGAATACTTTCGCAAGCCACTGTATTAGTCCAGGCGATATGTGAATTTTTTCTTTTTACTTTTTCATTAAAGCATGAAACTTGGGGGCCCTGAACATTTTCAGTTATGGATAAAATCTTATGAATGGTCTACAATACTAGCATGATGATGATTTGCATGGTAGTGCATTCAATAACAATGTGACAGTTATTTTCTCTTCTGTCCAAAACTCCTTAAAGACCGGGCCGAAAATTGCATTAATAATGAATTGATATAAATGACGGATTTTGCATGAATGTTTGATCTCAAGTTAGGATTTGGTCCTATGTGATAAAGTCATTGTTTTGTCCCTGGATTAAACAATCACAGTGTTGAAACTATTATTGATATACAGACAGATCAATTGCTATTCTATTCTCCATCTCAGCTCTCCCTGTCTGGCCAGATGTATGGCAACATACATTCCTCAAACTCCGTGCAAACACAGGCTATTCTGTTCATTTACTGGCGGAGACTTCTAATGACAACATTTCAAGAGAAATTATTCCTATTAAAACAAATATTTTTGGTAAGTATTTCTTGAAGTACAGTATTGTTGAGAACATATATGATTAGTCAGGTAGCCTTATGGTATTAAGCTGGTAGTGCATAATATCATTAGAATTGGGCAATTCTAAATTATGCTATCTAGCTACAGGCTTGATTGGGTCCAAAGCTGCTGATTGTGCATTGGTGTATTTTAATGCATACCTCATTATAATGTTGGTAGAATATTAAATATAAGGTTATTTTGTCCACATTGGTTTTGATTTACCAAATAAACATACGTCTGAGTATATGAAACTTGTTCCATTTTCAGAACAAAATGAAATAATGTTCACCTCCTGTCTAATCATCCTGCTTACCCTTGGCCTTGGAGTTTTCTTCATATTATCCAGAACTGTGTAAGTCATACATTTTTGTATTTTTCTTCATAATTAAAACCTTATCACATTGTTTTTGCTTTTCTCATTGCTTATGGGTACTTAGCTTCATCAGTATCATAACATAAGGCCAAGGCTCTTTGTCATTAATGATCAGGGATGGATAAGAGCGTCTGCTAAATGACTAAAATGTAAATGTCTTGATGCTTGCCTTTTCCTCTTGCTCTCTATGATATGTGATTAGGCCTTATCTGATTGTCCTTCGGGCTATGTGTATACAGGTGTAGGATCTTAATTTGACCAGTAACAAAATAATCCTGCAGCAACAGGATTTGAACATTTAGTCCATAATGTTGCTTGATCAGTGGTTAGGCTATTAGCTGGACAAAAGTAGGCTACATGAAAAGTGCAGTACTCTTAATATAACCTTGTGTCAGTGAAGGTTTTCAGTGAATTTATGTAAATCATGAAGCTCATCTGCGTTTAATGCTGCGCAGGAAAATGTTCTGCACTAAAAGTGTGATCGAATTAAGATCCAACATCTGTATACGAATGACGCGAAGGACAATCAGATACATTATACATGAGCCGAAGGCAAATCAGATAAGGCCTATACACCTATCAACGAGAGCAACAGAAAAAATAGCACTCTAATTCGTGTTTTTTAAAATCTTATCCTCCGCTTGTTTACATTTACATTTTACATTTTAGTCATTTAGCAGACGCTCTTATCCAGAGCTTGTCTCTGTGTATTTGCTGTGTATGTTTTCTTACATATGTATTTGGCTTTTTTATGCTGCACAATAATTTCCTTTCGGGGGACAATAAAGATATATTGAATGGAAATGAATTAACAAGAAATTCGGTAGAATGCCCTGGAATGAGGAACGAGAATGAGACAAAACTGTGTCATGTCGAAGGTTAAGGGCTTTATTCTATAAATCCACACTGCATATGTTGTTTAAACACATTGTGCATATTATTATTGTGTTATTTTCTTTGCAGCTGCAAAGCATATTTCTTCCCAACAATTGCTAACCCTGGGGTCAGTGTTGTTGGACGATGGCTTTTGGAGTCCCACCATGAGGTGATTTTCATGGATATGCACGGTTGCATCCCCCATTTGGGACACGCACCACATGTCGGAAATTGTTGTGTACAAAGAGAGGGTGTTGTGTTGTATTAGTTAAGCTTCTTAAAATCATAGACCACAGTCTGTGTATAATGTACATTTCCCCCAACAGAAAAGCAGTGTGAAGAACGTACTGAAGCTGGAGGAGTTCTTAGAAAAAGGTTTCGTTGAGCTGGAGCAAGAAAGGCCACCTGTGAGAGAGGACGGGATTTGTAATCCTGGTTCATCTCACAGTACCCTCAATATAGAACATGTGTCTATTCCACAAAATACAGAATACATTGAAAACACTCCTAAAAGTAACAGAGATAACAGGGATTCCTGCCTGATGTTTAAAAATGTTGCCCACATAGAAAATGGCCAGGGTAGCATACTTCCAGAAAGCACCCAAATACAATGCGATTTTGACTATATAAGGAACGGGCATACTCCCGGGGAAATTGCATTTTTAGAGAACACCCCACTTGAATGCAATGTTGAGTAAATTGAAAACACTTTTTCTCTGCAATAATAGGCTCACAATGGATCGTCTTAAATGAATGCCATTTTAATATGGCGGCAGGTAGCTTAGTGGTTAAGAGCGTTGTGCCAGTAACCGAAAGGTCGCTGGTTCTAATCCCCAAGCCGACTAGGTGAAAAATCTGTCGATGTGCCCTTGAGCAAGGCACTTAACCCTAATTGCTCCTGTAAGTCGCTCTGGATAAGAGCGTCTGCTAAATGACTAATTATTATTATTAATATTCTCAATAAACCTGACTAGATTATCCATTTAAATGTTGTACATGTAAACCATTTTAAGTGCTACTGTTATTCATAATGTTACAGGCTTTGTTTTTTCCACTTATGTTTTGAGGTTGGACTTAAGCACGTATAGCTCGTTAGCACGTAGGGCGCACCGATTGGTGTCACCTCATTAGTCAGTATGTGTTACACCTGGGCTGGTTGCCATCTCGTAAGTGGGAAGGTGTTTCTCCTGTGCTGGCCCAGGTGCTATTTAAGAGTGGCTGGCCCAGTGCTCTTGAGAGATGTGGAGGGTTAACGCTTTTAGTTGGTGCTCTGTATTTTGATTTCTAGACAAACAATCCTTTATCTGATTTTCCCTGTTTTCGTTTTGCTCAATTTTTTGGTTTGCTTCCTGTCTTTAAGTTTGGTGTGGGTTTTTATTTTGTTTGCCTCTTCTTGGGCAAATTTAGTGGGCGTCTTTTAGGTTCCAGTTGTTGTTGCTAGTCAACTTTCAGTGAACACCCAATGAGGGTCTTTCAGAACCCCTCCTAAAACCCCACCTGTTTCATTTCGGTTGTTGTTAGTGACTCATTAGTTTCTGCTTCTGTTTGAGCAACATTTTTGGTTTTCTTGCTGGGGAACGTAACAATGTATACAGTATTTGTTCTGCTGTAAAATATTTTATTTAAATTTTTACATTTGATATTAAACAAACTTCAACCCTATCCCATGTCATTTTATGGGTTAACTATATGGGTAAACAATGAGAATGATGAATATATTGTATGGCATTTATTATATGTAGTATTATGGGGAGTTTGTTATTTCAACTTAAATAGATATATAAACAATGATCTGAATTCAGCTTACCTGACTGATGGTATCCTATAAGAAAATAATATACTATGGAATCACTGATAGAGAAAATTATGAAGGGGAAAGTACACACTGAGATGGGACAGTTAAAATGTTTACAGATTCCCTGCAATCATAAAAACACCATTGGTGACACCAATGAGATGAGACTCAAGAACTGTCAGAAAGGTGAAGAAACCTTTTTTCCCGTCAAGACTTGAACCCAGACAGCTGCCAGTACAGGGCCCGCTACGATCATTTCATCACTAGTAAGTCAAGTCTGATCGATTTCGGGTTGATTTGAGCAGTTATGCTAACCAGGTGTTAACAACACTACGCTAGCCAAAATTAGCTAGATAGCTCGTAGTCTAATAATTAGCATGTGTTGCGTGAGTTTCAAGTTTTGGGGAAGCTGTTTTTCACCATAAAAATGCACCTTTATAACAAAGGATTGCATACCTCTATCATCGCATTTGCAGACTAATGTGAACCTACTATTCCTAAAGTGATGAGTAGATTGGATAGTGATAATTTAGGCCATTAATAAGCGCGTAGGGGCATATGTTTATAGTTTATATCCGAGACGTTTCTTGCTTTGCACGGGGAAAATGTGGCGTTTGATTAACATTTCATGCAATTCTACTACACTTTATATGACTGGAGACATTAGCAGAATCTTCTTTAATACGATGGTAGCCTAGGCCTACTCTACTGACACTGACACTAGATAAATAAAAACGACCATGTCTTGAATGCAACCATGTAATCTAGGCCTATGAAAAGGAGTCATGGCTAAAAGGGATCCAGCTTTTGTCAAATTAATATCAGAAGTAATTTTTTTGAATTTTAGCTAACACTTACCCTTTTTCAAAATGTAACCTAATTCTCCTAATCTGCTTCGAAATGTCAAATATGACGTTAATTTGACGAAAGCTGTATTCTTTCTAGCCATGACCATGAAAAGGGGAGATGCAAATTGTACAATATAACGTCCATAGCCTGGAGGACATTGTCCAAAAAAACTCCTGTGCTTATCATATATTCAAATGATAACCCAATGATAATTTGTTGAGAACTTTATTCATAAGGAGGGAAAATGTATGGACATTACAGCATAGGACAAAGTCCTCAATGGGATCGTCAACACAGCAGGTTCTCCTGTTGTTTTTTCTAGCCCAACAATAGATTGAATCTTTATATGACACCAAAACACCTGAATTAAACACAAACAATTAAGAGCACTGATGTTATAGGTGACCTGAATTGATATTCTAACATCAGGTGTGCTTTTCAGTTGTTTATATACTACTGTAGGTTCCCCAGCTGACCTCTATCATATCAAATCAAATCAAATTTTATTGGTCACATGCGCCGAATACAGCAGGTGCAGACATTACAGTGAAATGCTTACTTACAGCCCTTAACCAACAGTGCATTTATTTTTAATAAAAAAGTAGAATAAAACAAAAAAGTGTTGAGAAAAAAAGAGCAGAAGTAAAATAAAATAACAGTAGGGAGGCTATATATACAGGGGGGTACCGGTGCAGAGTCAATGTCAATGCAGAGTCAACCGGCTAGTTGAGGTAGTTGAAGTAATATGTACATGTTGGTAGAGTTAAAGTGACTATGCATAA
The DNA here is from genome assembly GCF_964263955.1 of Coregonus lavaretus. Taxonomy (NCBI): domain Eukaryota; kingdom Metazoa; phylum Chordata; class Actinopteri; order Salmoniformes; family Salmonidae; genus Coregonus; species Coregonus lavaretus. The sequence goes on along the minus strand of NC_140001.1, from coordinate 46,038,073 downwards.
ATAATTAACAGAGAAGCAGCAGCGTAAAAAGATGGGGGGGGGGGGGGGGGGCAGTGCAAATAGTCTGGGTAGCCATGATAAGCTGTTCAGGAGTCTTATGGCTTGGGGGTAGAAGCTGTTGAGAAGTCTTTTGGACCTAGACTTGGCACTCCGGTACCGCTTGCCGTGCGGTAGCAGAGAGAACAGTCTATGACTAGGGTGGCTGGAGTCTTTGACAATTTTGAGGGCCTTCCTCTGACACCGCCTGGTATAGAGGTCCTGGATGGCAGGAAGCTTGGCCCCAGTGATGTACTGGGCCGTACGCACTACCCTCTGTAGTGCCTTGCGGTCGGAGGCCAAGCAGTTGCCATACCAGGCAGTGATGCAACCAGTCAGGATGCTCTCGATGGTGCAGCTGTAGAATTTTTTGAGGATCTGAGGACCCATGCCAAATCTTTTCAGTCTCCTGAGGGGGAATAGGCTTTGTCGTGCCCTCTTCACGACTGTCTTGGTGTGTTTGGACCATGATAGTTTGTTGGTGATGTGGACACCAAGGAACTTGAAGCTCTCAACCTGTTCCATTACAGCCCCGTCGATGAGAATGGGGGCGTGCTCAGTCCTCTTTTTTTTCCTGTAGTCCACAATCATCTCCTATCAAGACACCTATGTCAACTGGATTCCCACTGTGAAGATGAGCAATGCTGCAGTAGAAGATATGAAAGGAGACATCCCTCAATTATACAAGATGGTTGTCATATGCTATGCTTTGGTCAATCTGAATGAGTCTGTTGTGCCATTTGAGTAGAGCAACTTCACCTTGTCATCATGACAATCCGTATAAACTGCCTACTGTACCTAGCTACACTGTAAACCCTAATAAGTTCACATAACTCAAATTATTTTGTAACAGATTACACAAAAATATTTTAGTGATGTTTTTAAATGTTTTAAGTTTACATAAAATAAAAATTATATTTACAGTTGCCTTAAATTATCTCAATGTTATATTATAAATATTGATATTCCTCAACTTATAATTATGGATTAATTCACTTAAAATTTTCAATATTTTTCAACTCATATAATGTGGGAAATACACTCAAAATTTTCAATATTTTTCAACTCATATAATGTGGGAAATACACTCAAAATTTTCAATATTTTTCAACTCATATAATGTGGGAAATACACTCAAAACTTTCAATATTCTTCAACTCATAAATGTGGGAAATACACTCAAAATATTAAATATTCTTCAACTCATATAATGTGTGAAATACACTCAACATTTTCAATATTCTTCAACTCATAATGTGGGACATGCAATCAAAATTAATTCTAAACTGAAATACTGATGTCGGTCCATTACACAATTATAATCAGCGAATAATGTTAGAAAACATGAAAGTGACACCACAGTGACAATTTAACTTTTTTTTTATTCAACACAATGTGCTTTTAAAAAGGCACGAATCAAAAGGAGCTCAGTCAAAACAAAGTGCTTGTCATAAATTAAAACAAAAAAGGAAGTGACTCCATAAAAACAAAATGTGTTTTAAAGTACATTAAGTGTTAATAGTTCCATATTCTGATAGTGGTCATTGCTACAGAGGGTAGATTCAGTATTTTCGGTCTCCATATCACATTATTCAGAAAACATTATGATAAAAACTCACAAAGGCTTCATGTTAAAATTCAATAAGATTCTAATTATAATCCATCCTCAACAGCAATAACAACTATTAGAATGTGGAGCCATTTAAAACGTTTTGGCACTTACTGTACCTTGAAGGCTGCAACTAACTTTTTTAAAATAAAACATTCAAATAAAAGTACTGGTTTCTACTGTGCCGTACTTCAACTGGCAACATCAAGGTAAGCATTAGGTCACACAACATTAAACATGTATAGTGCATGAATTCAACAGTCGTTTCCCACAACTACAGTGCAAAAACTTGGGCTTGGCAATACGTCAATGTTGTGATATTTATCTATTAACAATCAATGTATTAAATCTGAGGTAGTAGAGGCAAACAGTGTAACATATTAAACATGAGGTAGAAGAGGCAAATTATTACATTTGTAAAGAGGGGAAAAAAACAAAAAACATCCTCAATACTCAGCTCAACAAATAGTCCATTCTGAGTGATTCACTCATTGAACAAATCATTCTTCAGTGTCAGTAGACGCCCTTTCAGTGGTTTGTTGTCCTCAAGACACATCACAACTTTTTGGATAAATGTGAATGTAAGCTCGAGATTCTTTGGGTACTGTAGGTCTAGTGCATAGACATACCCAAAGAGCAGGATAAATGAGTCAGCCAGGTTTGTGGGACCACTCACAAGTATTTCATCTTCCACGACAATACAGATGCTCTCAGGGCTGAAGAGGGCCGCATCAGTAGTATCATCAGTGACAACTGTCAGGAGAGCCACCGGAGTGTCAGTGAGGTCTGGACCATCTGCTGACTATAAAACACAAATAATACAAAAATGAGTTCAGCCCCTCAAGGATACAAATCATGCTAATGATGTCTAGACATTACGGTCACTTTGCACTTAGACTGCAGCTAAGCTACATGTTTAAACTATTTTCTTTACACATGCTTATTATTTTATGTTAGTTTCACACCTACCTGTAAGCATACTTTTTGTTTAGTGGAATTCTTTATACTTACCTTTTCATTTATGTAATTTCTACATGTCAGTTTGCAGAATAACAACTCAAGGAAACTTCATAAACAGGTTCTGGGGGCTATTCCAGAAAGGAGGTTCAACAAACTGAGCCTAACCCTGAACTCAGAGTTGACTTACCCTGTGAAGTGAAACTGAGTTTTCAGTTACAGAACAGCTGATCTGAGTTAGGTAAGTTGACTCAGAGTACGTTAACTCGGAGTTGAGCTTGTGCCTGACGACTAGTAAAAAGCCATCATCAATGGAGCTCCGATACGGTTATTCACCATGGCAACGGGAGAAAACAGGAAGCAGACATTTTCTGGCTGCGGCTGTTATATAAATCACTGACAGAGTTTCAGATGCAGTCGTCTTTTCATTTTGAATTTAACATCACTTTATTTTATATTAGCCTTTAAGGAAGTGGTTGAATGTTGTTCAATGTTTTATTTTAGGCTATTTTGTTTTATTTAAAATCAGCTGAAAATGAAATATAAAAACATTTTATCTCATACTCAATGCGGCGACAAACTAGAAACACGGACTTTGAAATTACGTTGTTGGAAAAAATACAATTGGCTATACTGATGGTTTTCACATAACCTGCTTTCTGGAATGCCCCTCTGGTTCTCCTATAGTTCTTTGAGTGATGTCATGTTTAAGCTGACTGAATAGCTAAGCAAAGGGATTGATAGTGAGGCCAGTACACTTACATTACAGGTCCTGAAAAACTTGGAGGCATCTTCACGCAGGTACACAGGAAGTGCACGAAGGACGAGGGCCCGTCTCATATTTACATCACGTTGTTCCTACATGGACAAAAAATATCCATTACAATAATAATTACACAAATATCAAAAACATTCATTGTACACTAATTATAGTAAAAATGAAAATGTTAAAAGATAAGCAAGTTAGTTATTAACAAGCAAAGCATCAAAGTTGTGTGCTTATAGATCTGCTATTTCTGTTGTTGTTCTTTGTATTTAACAAAGTATTAATAAAGGGTTCAAGTGATCAACTGTTGACCCCACAGTTGAGATAAAAACATTTAGAGAAATAGCAAAAGAATGACTGTGGAAACACATAAAATAAAACCAATTATTAGTGTAACCCTCTCACCAGGCTCGAATTTGACTCTCACGATATTACCTTATTTAGAATATCTGAACAGCATGGGATATTAGGTGAGAAGGACATCTCCAATAAGAATCCCTATTGTAAACTTGCTAGGGTGAATGACAAATAGGGTATTAACTTCAGATAGAATGATTATAGACTTGGTTATTGTTATAAGGATATGCTTTCCCATGCATTAAATGAAACTGAAACAGTAAATGACTCCACCAATACAACAGACATAAGGTTCAAGATCTATATTAATCAAATGTTCAATGTATCACATCAAAAGAAATACAAATTATAAACCCCAATGATTTTTCCACAACCCCATGTCCAAATTATTTGCAAGCTTGCTTAAACCCTGGGCGCGCGTTGGAGCTCATAAAAAAAAATGACGACATACATAAAGTCCCGAAGTCCACCCCACATTTGTAGTTACTCACTACTTGTAGATAATGCCTCAGCAAAATATAGTAGTTCCGTGCAGGTGTCCTCACAAGATCCACCGCGAACACAGCTATCAATGCAGCCAGTACTCCGTAGCAGAAACAGACATCCGTTGGAAACCCGAACTGATCGTCACAAGCAATTCTCTCCAAGTCTTGCACGATGCTAGGCTAACCTCTAGGATGTCGAATGTCTCCACAATGCGACGGCAGCTTCAGTCTCCACTTGGTCTTTCTTAACTAAATAATAAACACTCTCTTATAGAAATAAAATCAGGATTTACCTTAAAAAAAACTCTGTAGGTATGGTTTTGTTCTCTCTTTATCGTTTCCTTTGGTCGTTTTTCCTTCACCAACCCCACTAACGTCTCTCCTCTCCCTTCTTTCAACTTTTCCCTCCCTTTTCTTTCCCGGCAACCAGTCCACTCTCCCATTGGCCACAACTTAACAAGTTAGCTCATTGGTCAAAACTTTAACGAGATACGTGGGAAATTTAAACTTAAAAGTAAACCAACCTATTCACTTGTAAAACATTTTTAAAACATTGCTTCAAAAGAAATGCATTAATGACATTACAAATCAGGAGCTATTCGATCACCTTTTAAATCTAATACCAATGAATTATAACAAATACACTCTATACTTGGTTTTAGGAATGTATTACATTAGTAACACTATTTCATAATACATCCTACCTGAACTGTTAAAAGGATTTCGAGATGATCTCACAACCACACACTTGAGCCTAGGAAGAAATACAAACACAGGCCTGGTTAGCATCATGATAACACACTCACATTATGTTGTTTAGCATTGTTCGTTTCACGCTAGCACACACGTACACACAGCTCGATAACGTAAAATATTTACTGTGTAAGGCAGACACTTATTGAAATAAGGATACTCACAGTACGCACTTGCATTACCGGCGAACAGCGAAAACTCATGGACCTTGCTCCACCGTCAATATCCCGGGCAAACATGCATTATGGGAAATGTAGTTCATCCAGGAAACCTGCTGATAACGTTACAACGTTGTAAGATGAAGTAACGTAACGTATTTATCACATATTTAACAACTTCTAAAGTTACAATTACTTGGATGTTTACACTATTTACAACGAATATTCACTGTGCACATTGTACAAATGTATTCCCAGTTCCACATTTAAGACTATCGAAATTCAATTGAAAAAAAAAAAAAAAACAGAGTTACTTACCAAATCAGAGGTGATGATAAGATGGCGCTTAAGAAAACGAGGGCAATAAGACTAATGATAAAAACGGAGGTGGTGGTGGTTTCAAGCGGGCAGCATAAAAGTGCGCATTGCAAACAAATTAAAACAAATTAAACTGTGTTCCACATCCACACGGGCGGCCCAAACATCCCCGCATCTCGGCTAAATTCAAGATGGCTGACTCAGCTTTCCTGAGAGAGAGATGACCCACCCACCAGAACGTCATGACGTCGATAACGTCATGACACTACCTAAACTTTTTGAGCGTTCCACACAAATTACCTATAAAATATTGAGCCCTCTTCAATTAAAGTGGCATAAATCTCAACAGAGCTCAAAACTTTATAGTTTGGTCAACTGCATAACGACATTTGACTGTTATGACCTTATTACTTATGAGCTAGTACAACTGTTTGGGAATACAGTGTACAAATGATTTTGGAGTAACAACGATAAACGCATCAAGATAGCTAACTAGTTTATATGAAGTTAGCAAGCTGGTGACATTGAATTCAAGTAGCTAGCTACTGTAGCTAAAGTGCAAATCAATCCCAGAACAACAGCAAAGGACCTTGTGAAGATGCTGGAGGAAACAGGTACAAAAGTATCTATATCCACAGTAAAACGAGTCCTATATCGACATAACCTGAAAGGCCGCTCAGCAAGGAAGAAGCCACTGCTCCAAAACCGCCATACAAAAGACAGACTACGGTTTGCAACTGCACATGGGGACAAAGATCGTACTTTTTGGAGAAATGTCCTCTGGTCTGATGAAACAAAAATAGAACTGTTTGTCCATAATGACAATCGTTATGTTTGGAGGAAAAAGGGGGTGACTTGCAAGCCGAAGAACACCATCCCAACCGTGAAGCACGGGGGTAGCAGCATCATGCTGTTGGGGTGCTTTGCTGCAGGAGGGACTGGTGCACTTCACAAAATAGATGGCATCATGAGGAAGGAAAATTATGTGGATATATTGAAGCAACATCTCAAGACATCAGTCAGGAAGTTAAAGCTTGGTCGCAAATGGGTCTTCCAAATGGACAATGACCCCAAGCATACTTCCAAAGTTGTGGCAAAATGGCTTAAGGACAACAAAGTCAAGGTATTGGAGTGACATCACAAAGCCCTGACCTCAATCCTATAGAACATTTGTGGGCAGAACTGAAAAAGCGTGTGCGAGCAAGGAGGCCTACAAACCTGACTCAGTTACACCAGCTCTGTCAGGAGGAATGGGCCAAAATTCACCCAACTTATTGTGGGAAGCTTGTGGAAGGATACCTGAAACGTTTGACCCAAGTTAAACAATTTAAAGGCAATGCTACCAAATACTAATTGAGTGTATGTAAACTTCTGACCCACTGGGAATGTGATGAAAGAAATAAAAGCTGAAATAAATCATTCTCTCTACTATCATTCTGACATTTCACATTCTTAAAATAAAGTGGTGATCCTAGCTGATCAGGAATTGTGAAAAACTGAGTTTAAATGTATTTGGCTAAGGTGTATGTAAACTTCCGACTTCAACTGTATTTACTTACTTGAATAGGTTCTCCCACTGCCTCGGATTTCTGGGCCCTTAGAAAAACTAAATAATGGTCAATCTTCCCGAAGTTTCCGGTGGTAGCAAAACGCAACCAGCCATGTGGACGATTGGAGGACTTTATACAGACTGAATTTGGTCTTCCAACTTGACGCTAGGTGCGGTTGCTAGGTGATTTGTGACGCAACTGCAAGCCCTCTATTGACTGCATGTACAATATGTATGCCAAACTTCTGGACCATGTGTTCTTAAAGGGATAATCCACCCCAAACCACAAATTCCTATGTTAAACAATGTTAAATAACTAATATGTGAAAACAATATTTTTTGTCAACAAACGTTTCATTTTGTTTTTATAACAAGGTTGGTAGCAACATGTGAAAATGATTGTGAAAATCATTGTGGAAATTTGTTGCAGCTCAAGTCGACTACACAACCCACAACGCAATGCTCTCTCTGGGCTAGCTAGCTAGCTAGTTAGTTATCTAGCTAGCAAATGTAGATACACACAATAATACCAAAGTCAATATCAGCATGTGAAGTAGCTAGCTAACTGTAAAATCGCCTAAACAAACTGCACTATAAATTTAGGAGTCTATCTCACAGAGTTCAACTTGCAGTTCGCCTCTGCACAGAGCAGTGCAGAGTATGTTGCTATGGCAACAACGGCCCTTTCCCATGTTTCCCAGCATTGCGAGATGGTACTTGAAGGAAAAACTGAGTTTAATAATGTGGTACACTGTTTAGATTTAAATACACTGCTCAAAAAAATAAAGGGAACACTTAAACAACACATCCTAGATCTGAATGAATGAAATAATCTTATTAAATACTTTTTTCTTTACATAGTTGAATGTGCTGACAACAAAATCACACAAACATTATCAATGGAAATCAAATGTATCAACCCATGGAGGTCTGGATTTGGAGTCACCCTCAAAATTAAAGTGGAAAACCACACTACAGGCTGATCCAACTTTGATGTAATGTCCTTAAAACAAGTCAAAATGAGGCCCAGTAGTGTGTGTGGCCTCCACGTGCCTGTATAACCTCCCTACAACGCCTGGGCATGCTCCTGATGAGGTGGCGGATGGTCTCCTGAGGGATCTCCTCCCAGACCTGGACTAAAGCATCCGCCAACTCCTGGACAGTCTGTGGTGCAACGTGGCATTGGTGGATGGAGCGAGACATGATGTCCCAGATGTGCTCAATTGGATTCAGGTCAGGGGAACGGGCGGTCCATAGCATCAATGCCTTCCTCTTGCAGGAACTGCTGACACAGTCCAGCCACATGAGGTCTAGCATTGTCTTGCATTAGGAGGAACCCAGGGCCAACCGCACCAGCATATGGTCTCACAAGGGGTCTGAGGATCTCATCTCGGTACCTAATGGCAGTCAGGCTACCTCTGGCGAGCACATGGAGGGCTGTGCGGCCCCCCCAAAGAAATGCCACCCCACATAATGACTGACCCACCGCCAAACCGGTCATGCTGGAGGATGTTGCAGGCAGCAGAACGTCCTCCACGGCGTCTCCAGACTCTGTCACGTCTGTCACATGTGCTCAGTGTGAACCTGCTTTCAACTGTGAAGAGCACAGGGCGCCAGTGGCGTATTTGCCAATCTTGATGTTCTCTGGCAAATGCCAAACGTCCTGCACGGTGTTGGGCTGTAAGCACAACCCCCACCTGTGGACGTCGGGCGCTCATACCACCCTAATGGAGTCTGTTTCTGACCGTTTGAGCAGACACATGCACATTTGTGGCCTGCTGGAGGTCATTTTGCAGGGCTCTGGCAGTGCTCCTCCTGCTCCTCCTTGCACAAAGGCGGAGGTAGCAGTCCTGCTGCTGGGTTGTTGCCCTCCTACGGCCTCCTCCACGTCTCCTGATGTACTGGCCTGTCTCCTGGTAGCGCCTCCATGCTCTGGACACTACGCTGACAGACACAGCAAACCTTCTTGCCACAGCTCGCATTGATGTGCCATCCTGGATGAGCTGCACTACCTGAGCCACTTGTGTGGGTTGTAGACTCCGTCTCATGCTACCACTAGAGTGAAAGCACCGCCAGAATTCAAAAGTGACCAAAACATCAGCCAGGAAGCATAAGAACTGAGAAGTGGTCTGTGGTCACCACCTGCAAAACCAGTCCTTTATTGGGGGTGTCTTGCTAATTGCCTATAATTTCCACCTGTTGTCTATTCCATTTGCACAACAGCATGTGAAATGTATTGTCAATCAGTGTTGCTTCCTAAGTGGACAGTTTGATTTCACAGAAGTGTGATTGACTTGGAGTTACATTGTGTTGTTTAAGTGTTCCCTTTATTTTTTTGAGCAGTGTATATACTTTAATGACCATATAAACGGATGGATGTGTTCGAGACAAGTATGCCCATACCATCTATTGGCTGATTTGGCGATCTGGAGTGCAGGTAATTTTTTAAAAGTGTTATGAAATGTGATAGTGTGTTATATTATCAGTGACGAGAACCATGTAGTTCCTACACGATTTCCTGATTTCACAGACAGACCACTTAGAAGTTAAATCACGGGGAAGATTTTTATTGTACTCACTGATAGAACATAGGCTTTCACAAAATTGACAGGAGTTAAAATGTTTTCTGGGGGTGGATTATCCCTTTAAATGGCCTACTTTTTCTTGACATACTTTTATCCACTTAAAATACAGCAATGATGAAAAAGTATTCCATACAAAATTATAGATTGGTCTAGTTCATATCTAAGGCACAGTGGAATAGTGGAAATAAAATAAAATCTACTTTGATCACTTTATGCCAATATTACACAACCATTAAAATGTCTTAAATGTGATAATACCTTAGGCGTTATAGTAAACACTACTTTGATTGGATGGAAAATAAGACATTAGAATGTTTTGATAATTCATTCATAGATTTTTCTACTGTATTTCATTATAAATGACATTTAGCGGTGTAATCCATCCTGGAGAAGTGCCCTTCATTAGGTTTAAAGATTTGAGCTCATACCAATCCAATGTTTCACCAACTGATGTGCAATGGCCTGTCTTGGTGGCATGGTAAAGGCTGGTTTCGTTCCCTTGACAATGACATTTATAACCTGCATTACACAGACATAGCACTGAGTTAATACATTATAATAATACACGTTCACTGACATCTTATTAAATTCAGGTGATGTTTCATTTCAATCTAGCCCATTTCTATCTAGGCCTATCAGAAAACTAGCATTTACCTGTTGCCGTGTAAACCAACGAGCCTCTTCAATTTCTTTTTCATCGACTTTGATTTCTGTTGACATGGCAACAGCCAGGCAACCAATCATTAGCGAGGAGGGCATTGGCCAGGGCTGACAGGACACATACTGAACAGGACCCACTTTGACCCCACTCTCCTCCTCCGTCTCTCTCCTAACTGCATCCTCAATGGCCTCACCTGCATAGAGAGATGTCACTGGCATCTATCTGCACACTCCAAATCAGAGTAAATGTTAAATGTTTTGTTTAGCGTGTTGAGATCAACTACCTGGTTCAATGAATCCAGCAAGACATGAAAACATCCCAGCAGGAAAAGTTTTCTTTCGGCCCAATAAGCATTGGTTGCCATCTGGGTGAATGACCAACATGATCACCACAGGATCTGCATGGATAACATGACACATAACATAACATTACATAAGTCAGATCATTTTGACCTGATATTGAGGTTAGAACATTATAATAATGATTAAGAGAAAAAAACATGCAGTAGTTCAGTTTCAATGAACAAATACAAAAACAGGAGGCTCTTTACCAACTCGTGGGTAACAAGTGTTGTGGATGCCTTGTTGGCTTCTGCAGTCTTTGTTGAAGCAGGTCCTCTTATAGCCTCCTTCCTCCACTTTGGTGTTACTGCCACATGTTGGGCAGAAGCTGTATCTGTTGTGCCAGGCGAGGACAGATCTGGCTTGAGCAATGATTCCTGAGGGAAAAGGGATCATCATTTTTGTGGGGTTAGTAAGTCTACATTTTGTATGCTGTTTCAATAATATTTTGATGAAGAACCTCCCAGATAAATACTCACCAGCCTCAGCCTCACTAAGTTTTAGAAGGCCTGGCATGGGTGGTTTGAGGAAGAAGCTATTTGGATTGGTGAGTTGGAGATGATCCATGGGATTGTCATCAGTATTGAGCGCAAACCAAGCAGTGGGTTCATTCCTTTCTGTTGAAGGAGAGGATGGGGGGCTTCTCTGCTTCTCTACCCCGAGGAAGATGACTGTTGTTCCAGATTTTTTAAGTAGTTCTTTATTAACCGAGCTTGCATCAAGTCTACACAGTTTTATACCTGGATGGGCTGTGTTGCTCTCCTCGGAAGCAGACACAAGAGGGTTCAAGTTAAAGAACAAGATGAACACTGTGTCTGGAGAAGACTGTTTTGCTTCTAGCCACTTGCTGTCAGGCCTCTTTTCACTCATTCTGTTGAAAACTTCTCTGTTGAAGTAGTTTTCATGCTCTTCCATTCTGTCGCTGGGTAGAATCCGTTGACATTTGTTCTCACTCTTTGCCAACAACCTGGTAATATGTCGGTGTCCCCAGAATTTGGCAATGTCATAGGCAGTTTGAGCAGATTTATTAACTAAAAACTTGTCACACCTTGAGGGAAAGAGAAGTGTGATCAGTACAACTAATTAGGGTGTTATCTTCATGTTTACATGGTTAATCATCTGTCATCAGGTAATTAACCTGGGGTGTATTCACTAGGAACCAAACGGAAGCAAACAGGACAAAATGGGGAGGGACATACCTGAATTGGTATAATAGAAACTCTTGTTTTCATTACATCACTTTTTCCATTGGGAAATGTTTTGCTATGATGTGCACTAATGAATACACCCCTGGTATTATTTTAACCATATGGTTAGACATTTAAAGGCACACACTCCAAGATGTGAATACTCAAAGTGGGCCACCATAAAAACATAAACAAACAAATGCATCCCATGCCATTTTCAAATACAAAAATAACTTGATTTCTATGATATATCTGTAGTGTTCAAGAATGACATTCCATGAGAGCATCATTACTTGTTTGAAACATGATTTTATCCTAATAGACCTACAATCTCCTGTGTCAAACAAAACATACACAATGGAGTAATAGTTGTCACTTACTTAGAAAGTAATATTTAGACAATGTAAAACTGTTGTAATAATCTCATATGTCCATGTCATATTTGTTCAGTATTTTTTCATATTTACCCATTTGAAAGTAGGTTGTCTACAATGTCAGCGTGTCCATTCCTTGCAGCTAGCATCAACGCAGTCCAGCCATTCTCCCCACTTTCATTGACCAAAAAGATGGAATGAGAGATCATCCCAGAGACTTTTGCCAGGTCTCCTCTGGAAGCATAATCCAGGAATCTCTCCAACAGCTCCTCTTTGGGACTCATCTGAATATTTGCCATTTGAGTGTGATAGTATACCTGTATGAATATGATAGAACATACATTATGATAGTTTATTTTCTGTTTTGCTGTGCTGTGTATGCACTGCCATGTGTTTGATATACTGTATGTGTTTTTATTGAGCTGCCTTCTTGGCCAGGTCTCCCTTGTAAAAGAGGTATTCTGACCTCAATGGGACTTCCTGGATAAACAAAGGTTAAATAAAATCTTTACTCATATGTTTATGTGATATTCGGTTACTTGAGATTGAGATGGAATGAAAGAAGTGGGCCTACATCAGTTTACCTATGTCTAGCGATTTACTGACTGGGATTTATGCCGCGTTCATGTGCTAGACGGAACTAGGAATCTCACAAATGTCTGACTTGCTAACACAGGCTTAGGAGATCTTATATGTTTTGTTCTATGAGATAATCTTCATCAGCTAACAATAATAATAATAATAATAAATTACATTTGTAGAGCGCTTTTCATTTACAGACGTCACTTTCTCCAAATTTTAAACCATTTATGTAATCAAAACAAGCACATAAAGCACAAAGGCTTCATAATTCATGAAGGTCATATTAACTGATTGATATTCAGGGTCGTTACCAGGGTTTGAGTTTAAGCGAGGTCCCAGGATAAAAAAAGTTTAAGCTCATTTGCTGCATTTCTATACAATTCAACTTTAAAATGCCATTACCTTAGCTGCTGTAGGTTCATTCACCTCAGTCGATCTACAAACACATCACCTATTAGCTATACTATTGTAATGTTATACCCCTAAGGGGCTGGTCCAACTGGAGCTGTCACAAAATAAATGCACCCCCCTCCCCAATGTTAAAAATATTTTCACATGACCCTTCCCTTGTAATGTAAAAAAATAGAATTAACTCTAAAATAATGATTACCACCACAAATAACAATAACTGTAGCAACCCTGTGTTTATAAACGAGAATATCGACTTGACCACTTCAGCATGGTTTTGTGGCACAGTCGATGCCACACAGGGCTACGAGCCAGAAGGTTGAGGGTTCACCGACCACCACGGACGAGCTCACTTTCCCTGCCTGTCTCATTACACTTTGATCAGAGCCGGCTGCAGACAATCAGCTAGGGGGACATCCGATTTTCAAAATGTTGATGCTATATTTATAATTATATAAAATATATGCAACGATTTTCCACCAACAAGTTTCTGTGCCAATGCACCACAACAACCCATAAGCAACACATAACTGCATACCGATTACCGACTTTGAGCACTTCTTCATGGTTTGCGTTTTCAACACAACAATCAAATAGAGTATGTCAATCTCGACAAACAGAAAATACATCACTCACTACTCAGTATCGATGGCTTGACAATCTCCGAATGTCATTACACTTTTTGGTGTTTTGTAACAGATGTCTCTTTCCATTCATCGAATGGCCGGTCCGCAGTTTGGATGCTGGAATTATATTAGTTAGTGGAGTGGATGAACGTGCGCAGGTCGCCTACAGGAGACTTTTGAAGTAGCCTAATCAGATTAAAACATTGTGACTGGTTGTGTTTATGCCACACATAAAAGGTAATACATTTTAAAAGTTAAAGTATTTAGTCTATATTGAAGCGTTAGGTTCTAGGTCAAGGAATAGATGCTCGGATCGGAAAGGAGGCTGAAGGCTGAACGGTGTTAAGCTTTCCTGAATAACTGGGCCTGCTGGGAACATAGGCCTATGTGGCTACACTATAGGACGACTTGGGAGAATGATGATCGGCAACAGACAGCACATCAGTTTCAGAAGTAAAAATACAGACTGTCCTGCACTGTGCCCTTCTAGACTTTATAATTGGTCGAGAGTAGACCCACAACTGTCCAAATGGAATGAAACATTCAAATAACAGGGCTTTTGCGCAATTATTCAAATGACATTTTCACTCCAGTTTACAGCCTAGACTTGAATTGTACCCCTTGTAATACTACTAAACAACCATTGTCCAACACCTAGCGACCGCAACAAGATATTTTAGCCTTTTGGTATTGTAGTGAAGACAAACAGCCTACACATCGTGCCAATAGGGTTAACCCATTTGCTGGGAATTGTAACTTGGCTCATATAGCGAGGTTTGCTACACTGCCCCCTCTTAAATGCATGTACCTGTGCTTCGACTACTCAGCACTGTAGCACGTCCGAGCCGTGCGTTCCGATGGCGGCATGGCCGCCATCACACTTCTGACACCAATGTAGCAAACGGCAGGACAAGGAAGTAAAACCGGGTCACTGGCGTGAAAGGCAAACACCCTATGCCTCGTGCCAATAGGGTTAACCCACCTGGTAGGAATAGTATAATTACATTTTACATATGCTCTTATCCAGAGCGATTTACAGGAGCAATTAGGGTTAAGTGCCTTGCTCAAGGGCACATCAACAGATGTTTCACCTAGTCGGCTGAGGGATTCAAACCAGCAACCTTTCGGTTACTGTCCAAACGCTCTTAACCGCTATATAGCAAGGATTGTAACAGTATAATGGTTTAGGAATGACATTCACAGGGACCAGGATTTGAGTCCCAGTCAGGGTACCCCCCTAATCCACGTTATTGGTGTCAGGTGTTTCTGTCAGGTATCTGTACTGCACATGTGATGGCAGAGTATGCAAAAGCTGATTGATACAAATCATCATGATATTATTCTGCCAGGTAGGCCTACTTTGAAGTCAACATTTAATTGGGAAGGTTTTTGGAGAAAAAGGTTGAAAATTACTGTTTCAGCATGCATCGCAGATTTTATAGAGCCGATGGGCTATATATCTTGTCTTTATAAGTATTTACTTCAGGCTGACTACTACCATCAACTTAAACATATACAAAATGAGTTTTGCAGTGAAACAATTCGAAAGGAAGGCTACAGCTAAATGTTTTATTTTTACTGTTTGCGATTCACAAATTATAAAATGTTATATGTCAATCAAGTGATCTGGATACACTTATTGTGAAGAAGGTGGATTTTGTAGCATTTATAGCCACAGTTATTAATTGTACTGCTCAAGTCTCCAAGAAGTCCAAGAAGCTGGACATCATTATATCTGCAGCCGAGAAGTTTTGGGGCCTCCAAGGCTTAACGGCAAAAGGACTACAGTCACCAGGAAATGTCCCGCCATCACAGGATCCTTCTGAGCCTGTGTAGGGACCTGATTAAAACAGAAAAGCAGGCTGATTTAGTTTAATGAACATTTCGTTTTTGATAGTTAGTATGGATTATTTTTATTTTTTATTTTTATGTTTTACCCTGCATTTTGTCCTTTTCGGCTCTTCATTATCCACTTGTACAGTAGGTGGCGGAATGCACATATAATTGTTGCGAACGCCATTATACCGAAGAAGAAGAAGAACAGGGTCATGGAGCCGGTTGGAGGTGACTCGGTTGGTGGTCGGAAATGGCGGCGAGTAGCGCGGAGGAAAATTAGAAAAGGTTGGTGAAGCAACAGTTGTGCTGGAATGCGAACAATATGGGTGTCAGCTCTGATCGTATGGAGCGGGAGGATGAGGGTCAAGGACCGGAATAATCGGTAGTGGAAAGACATAGGAAGAAGAGATCATGATACAGAAAGCAGTGGAGCATCTAGTAAAGAAAGCATAAAGAGGGCCAAGGTAGGAAGAAAGAGTAATGATGTGTTGGAGTGGAAAGTGGTGATAGTGTTTGATGAGACCACAGGGGCCTCACTTACAGGTAGGTGAAGTGAAATTAGCTTGGTTCATTGGAAATGGTTGATTGTTAATACACTGCTCAAAAAAATAAAGGGAACACTTAAACAACACAATGTAACTCCAAGTCAATCACACTTCTGTGAAATCAAACTGTCCACTTAGGAAGCAACAGTGATTGACAATACATTTCACATGCTGTTGTGCAAATGGAATAGACAACAGGTGGAAATTATAGGCAATTAGCAAGACACCCCCAATAAAGGACTGGTTTTGCAGATGGTGACCACAGACCACTTCTCAGTTCCTATGCTTCCTGGCTGATGTTTTGGTCACTTTTGAATGCTGGCAGTGCTTTGACTCTAGTGGTAGCATGAGACGGAGTCTACAACGCACACAAGTGGCTCAGGTAGTGCAGCTCATCCAGGATGGCACATCAATGCGAGCTGTGGCAAGAAGGTTTGCTGTGTCTGTCAGCGTAGTGTCCAGAGCATGGAGGCGCTACCAGGAGACAGGCAGGAACATCAGGAGACGTGGAGGAGGCCGTAGGAGGGCAACAACCCAGCAGCAGGACTGCTACCTCCACTTTTGTTTAAGGAGGAGCAGGAGGAGCACTGCCAGAGCCCTGCAAAATGACCTTCAGCAGGCCACAAATGTGCATGTGTCTGCTCAAACGGTCAGAAACAGACTCCATGAGGGTGGTATGAGGGCCCGACGTCCACAGGTGGGGGTTATGCTTACAGCCCAACACCGTGCAGGACGTTTGGCATTTGCCAGAGAACACCAAGATTGGCAAATTCGCCACTGGCGCCCTGTGCTCTTCACAGATGAAAGCAGGTTCACACTGAGCACGTGACAGACGTGACAGAGTCTGGAGACGCCGAGGAGAACGTTCTGCTGCCTGCAACATCCTCCAGCATGACCGGTTTGGCGGTGGGTCTGTCATGGTGTGGGGTGGCATTTCTTTGGGGGGCCGCACAGCCCTCCATGTGCTCGCCAGAGGTAGCCTGACTGCCATTAGGTACCGAGATGAGATCCTCAAACCCCTTGTGAGACCATATGCTGGTGCGGTTGGCCCTGGGTTCCTCCTAATGCAAGACAATGCTAGACCTCATGTGGCTGGAGTGTGTCAGCAGTTCCTGCAAGAGGAAGGCATTGATGCTATGGACCGCCCGTTCCCCAGACCTGAATCCAATTGAGCACATCTGGGACATCATGTCTCGCTCCATCCACCAACGCCACGTTGCACCACAGACTGTCCAGGAGTTGGCGGATGCTTTAGTCCAGGTCTGGGAGGAGATCCCTCAGGAGACCATCCACCACCTCATCAGGAGCATGCCCAGGCGTTGTAGGGAGTTCATACAGGCACGTGGAGGCCACACACACTACTGAGCCTCATTTTGACTTGTTTTAAGGACATTACATCAAAGTTGGATCAGCCTGTAGTGTGGTTTTCCACTTTAATTTTGAGGGTGACTCCAAATCCAGACCTCCATGGGTTGATAAATTTGATTTCCATTGATAATTTTTGTGTGATTTTGTTGTCAGCACATTCAACTATGTAAAGAAAAAAGTTTTTAATAAGATTATTTCATTCATTCAGATCTAGGATGTGTTATCTTAGTGTTCCCTTTATTTTTTTGAGCAGTGTATTTTGTGGTAGCCAGGCTCAGCAAGAGAAGATTCTGAAAATGGAACAGCTTAATGGGAAGAAGATTAAAATCCATGTCCCTGGTGCTTATGCTAAATTGAGGGGAGTCATCACTGGGGTCCCAATATCTATGTCTACAGATGGTATTAAAGAAAATGTGAAGGGAGGCAGAGTGATTGAGACCAAAAAGGTTGATCAGTAGGAAAGAGGGTCAAAGAAGTGAAAGCTTATCAGTGATGCTGAGGTTTGAGAAAGTCTTGCCGGGAAAAGTACAGATAGGATTCCTTAGTTTCAATGTTAGACAATTTGTCCCATATGCCCTGCAGTGTTTTAAATGCCAAAGAATGGGACATGTAGCTGCTTAGTGTAAAGGAAATAAAATATTTGCCAAGTGTGGAGGGGAACATGATTACGGTGAATGTGGAAGCAATGCAAAGGTTAAGTGCTGTAATTGTGGGGGAGAACACAGTGCAGCATTTGGTGGATGTCAGGTTCAGAGAGAGGCTAGAGAGGCTCAGAGATATAGGATCAGTCATGATGTATCGTATGCAGAGGCAGTAAGACAGATTGGTAGAACTACAGTGCGGACTGATGGGGCTTACATGGATGTACCTGTAGTAAGTGGACCTACTCAATACGACTCGGTTTGTGGAAAGCAGAAATGCCAGGTTGAAGGTTATTGTGGAGACGGCAAAAGAGATATTGGGGGTAACAGGTGTTACTGTTGAAATGGTTGTTGCCATGCTGTACAATCCTAAGGGTGGAGTGTTTCAGCATGATATAAATAAAGTTTAATGGGGAGGGGGGAGTGTGTGGTAGAAGTTATGGAGTTATTTGGTTTTGAATTTTATTTTCATGGTAGAACAGAATCGGGCAGCTCATGATTGATCGTACATTCCAGCACAGTAGGTGGCGAAATGCACTTTAAACGTTTGTTTGCGGACCGCCATGATATCATAGAAGAAGAAGAAGAAGAAGAAGAAGAAGAAGAAGAAGAAGAAGAAGAAGAAGAACAACAGAGTCATGGCTAGAAGGGATACCGACTTTGTAAAAGTGACGTCATAGTCCCGTCTTAACTAGAGTTACCGCAGGAATAGTATTTTACTATTCTACTAAGCTTTTGAAGACAATCCGAACCATTATAAACAGGAGACAAGGGCCACGTTTGTTGTAAACAAAATATTTACTAGAGGCCTTGGTCAGCTTGTCTCATCTGGTGTACTGTGTCTTATCTGATGTACCTAAGCATGCTCCCACTAACCCCCTTTTTTTGTCATTTTCTACGTCTAATAACTCCTGGACGTTCCTGGCCCAAGCCTACCTGGACGTGTTGCTGATCCTGGACTGTGGCTGAGGACCCCTGGGCATGTCTACCCCTAGCCCCTCCCCACACCCCTTAGCATGCTTGTACCTAAGCTAAATACTGTATATTCCATCTCACCCTCTTCCTCTCCTGTCCTCTTCTGTCTTAAGCCTAGTCCTGGACAAATAAACGATTTTATATTGAATTTATATTGAGCATGCTTTTTTGTCCAGGACAAGGTGTAATCTGAGTCCGGGAAACCCGACCATGCTGTAGACAATTAAATTATTCCAGAATACTATCAAAATAAAGATTGTTTTCTATGATTATCGACGGTACATTTAACATTTCCATTCTACAATATGCTCTCTGACAAAGAAAACTCTTTCTCAAAATTCTATTATATTTGTGGTGTGGTTTGTCTCTCACAGAACAGGAGGCCGAGGAGAAAAGGACAAAAACCCAGATAATGGGAACAAGGTAAAAAAAAAAAAAGGAACATTAGTGGGAGTTAATACACACACACACATCTAAATATACAAAACACCACACTAAACACAGCAAATAAAACACATCTAGGACTACAGACTAACCAATCAAACAAGGGTTAGGGTTGTATCAGCTATTATCATAATACTTAAGCCTATCCAAACATCTTCACAAGTGCATAGGGGGTCCATCCACAGACACTATTTTTTTACTTTTCAGGAGAAGAGAAAGGAGAGAAAACATTTAGGGAGAAGGTAGGAGAGGACTGGTGAGGAGACAAAAGTCGAACACTCTCCACCCCTATCCTCTCCCTTTTGTCTCCTCACCACTCCTCTCCTACCTTCCCCTTAAATGTTCTCTCCTTTCTCGCTTTGTTCTTTTTTTTCTCTCTCTCATGCCATTTTCCTATTGCTAACGTTATAGTTATTGCAATTGCATTACTTCAGTTCCATTGCTATAGTTTCTGTAGTCTGGTGGCCAGGTAGTATATACAATTTATATATATTTTTATAAAATGCGATTCTTCCCATCACGGACTAGTAGAGTTGGGACAACAGGTGGGTGCAATAATGATCAAGTAGAACAGAAAAACAGCACTCAAAACCTCCATACACGGACCTCTAGCCGCTGTCATCTGAGTTCTACGGGGGCAAAATTACTAGCTGATAACACAATTCATGTTTGTATTTACATCATGTAATGTAGTGCTCAGTAGAACGTCAATTTATTGGCGAATTGTAGCTAGATTTTCCGCAATAATCCCGCTAGCCAGCATGTGATTCTGTGGAAATTAAGACCAGTCTGCTGTCGAAATCAACGCTGTGTAAGACGCAAACTCTCGTTGTAGTGAACGGGACTATGACGTACCTAGCCATGACCCTACAACAGTGACAGAGTAGCAAGTGTAGAATTGAGCTATAAAACAACGAAGTGTAGACTAACGTGCTACGGTAGGGTGTTTCTTCCACATTCTCATTGGTCCAACCGACCTCAATCAGATTTAGTACTGCCCTTTCACATGATGTAACTTTGTTTTAATTTGGTAGCCATAGCCCCTTCAAAAGAGATGTTGCAAGCTTTTAAACACATGGATATTTCAAGATTCTTAAGATGTATTGCTGCCTGTCCGACAACTATAACAATGTTATACTGCCTTTGCCAAATTTAATTATTTTGGCTACAGGACTCCGGTTGTCACAACTCCATGTGTAAACTGTAGGCGATACGAGAGGAACTATATATATATATATATATATAGATAAATATGCAAGTTGTCGCGCGAACCAATCATATATATTTTACCCGACATGTAGCCTATATCGAGTGTCACTATAATAACCGACGGAATAAGGCACTTTCAACCACTAACCTTGGTACGTGTCTGCGGTCTGTATTCCTCTTTCTGAGACAGGCCCGAATGGTTGTATAAACGATTCAGGAGCAAATGCAACAGCGACACTGGCAAGACATGCTTTTTACGCTTTGAACACACCGACTGCGTCATTGCGCAAAATAGGACGCAGCATCACACCAACTGTGTATTTGCGCAGAATAGTATGCAGCATCATCTAGATATGTGTGCAACAAAAGTGCAACATTCACCTTCTGCTACCATTGCTGTCAACACGTTTACACATACAGTTTGACGCATATGTTAGATCAATCCAAGGTATGCACCACAAAGAACGCACTGTAACTGCCTCTGCAAAGCAATGCTGCAAGGCAAACGCAGCGTTCCATTGGAAATGAATCTGGTGTCCCAAACCCAAAAGTGCAGTCGGTGTGCTGGAAGCGTTACACTCAAACACTATCCAACTGGCCCAAAGTCTAAGCTTTAGTGTTGTTATTTTCCAAGGATTTTGATGCATATGCCTACCTACATATTCAATGTTATGCTTCATTGATACAAATTCATCAGAAACAAAATTCACTTCAGACTGAAGTACCACACAAATCCTAGTAGTGCAAGTGATCATGATTTATTTTGTGGCCTAACCAGATTACAAATCACACAATAGGCTACTGACTGTGTGTGGTTGATGTTAAGACTTTAATTTCATAATGTACAAAATAGGCTATAACAGTGTTATTTAAGAATATAGAGGCTTTGCTTTTAAAGATTGTTTTACCTTTTAAATAAAAAAATTCACGACTGTCATCAAAAAGATAAGACAAACACACAGAAAACAACCATTGTTCAGATCCCAAAAAATCGAATGGAAGCTTAATTAATGACCAAACAAATATCAAACATTTTTAAGAAACACAATGTAAAATGAAAATATTTCAAATCTCAGATAATACTAACAATTTGCCATCGTCATCAAGGGGGCAATGAAAACCAACAGGTGTCAAATAATAAATAAAGACAAACAGCCACAACAATTTTTCATTGGCCTGTTATGTCCCCCCATCCCTTACATATTAGTTGACTAAATGTAATTTAAAAGAAGCATTATATATAAATAAAAACACTTCTGACTGCATCCAAGTAGGCTAACTTGTGTGTGCTTTTATCATTGATTAATTTAGTTCACCACAGTCTTGAGGCTCCAAGATGCAACCTATTGCATTCTACATGTGCAGTTGGTGATGTATAACTAGCCTGGGTACCAGTCTGTTAAGGTAACAATACACTCCTTGTTTTCTGTGTCAAATGCCAAATCTCAGTACAGGTGTGTTTAGCAGGAAAAGGAGTGGCAATGACTGGAATGATAGCTGAAAAGACTGGTACCCAGACTAGTGTATAAATAAATAAATAATTGGTCATTTAGCAGACGCTCTTATCCAGAGCGACTTACAGGAGCAATTAGGGTTAAGTGCCTTGCTCAAGGGCACATCGACAGATTTTTCACCTAGTCGGCTCGGGGATTAGAACCAGCGACCTTTCGCTTACTGGCACAACGCCCTTAACCACTAAGCTACCTGCCACCCTATAACTACATAGATTAGCAACATTTCTTTATTTAGACACTCCGCAGTATTGTTATGTAAAGTTACAATTAGGCCTACTGTACTTGTGAACAGACCATTTATGGTACTTTAGCCTACTTCAACTAATACTTGATTTAAAGAGAATGCAATTAGTACACAATTAGTTCCATAACATCCCCATGCACTTTAAGCACACTTTTTAAACACCCCCACTTTTTAAACACCCCCATTCTATAAATTCCTAATATAACAGTTTTGGTCAGTTAAATGGAGCGCAAGGAATTTTAAGAGTAGAAGGTAAGGACACTCTGGTGGTTGCCTCGTACTAGGAGAATAGGAGGCAGGTCTTTCGACAGAGTCTCCAACCAGCACATGTAGAGGGCACTGGACACCGTTCCCTTCCGGGCCAATGGCATGCTCCTGTTGGACAGAGAGACAGTCAGTCACACAGTCGGAAGGACGGACGGATGGACAGACAGTATTAAATAGATAATTAAATAGATCAACAGTTCATTTCAATACCATCACTTTATATTTGTGTTCTAGACGTAATGTAATATTATAACTACTTACATAACGATGAGTTTTGCTGAGTTTGAGTGTTCTTTCAGCAATTCATTCAATCTGATCTGTCGGTTAGTCTGGGGAAAAAAGAAATAAGAACAGCTTAGCTTATATTAGTTATATGTATTAGCTGAGGTGTAAGCAAAGGCTAGATTCCCAAATTATATCTTGTTCCTTCCTAGGACACTATGCAATGGCACCCTCTCAAATAGCTTTCTATACTGCCAATGTATAGGGACTGTAGTATGACATATGGTCAAACCATGTAGGCTTTCTTACTTTCCTTACTGTATAGGCCTCTATGCTCTATGTGACTAAAACAAGGCTTCTGTGTTTACTTGTGCAACCTGTATGAGAAATCAAATCAAATAATTTCTACAAAGTGTAGAAAAGTATTCCATTCAGAATTCTATTCAGATTCCTGTGGTGTAAACTGTAATAAGTAAAGGACAGTGGATGCAGGTTGTATTTGCCCCGCTGTGTGGCAGTAAGATCCAGACTTTTGTGGCCTGGCTGGTCTAGCGGTAATGCCGTAGCCTCCCGCACACATGTCTACGACGTCAATATAGCTTTGAATCTGGCCTACTGCCCTTTGACACAACCTCGAACCTTCCCAACTGTCATCCTCTCTCTCTATATGTTCAATCAAATCTGAAATTAACTTAAAAATATACACTACCAGTCAAAAGTTTGGACACATCTACTCATTCCAGGTTTTTTCTTTATTTTTACTATTTTCTACATTGTAGAATAATAGTGAAGAGGTCAAAACTATGAAATAACACATATGGAATCATGTAGTAACCAAAAAAGTGTTAAACGAATCAAAATATATTTTATATGTTAGATTCTTCAAATAGCCACCCCTTTGCCTTGATGACAGCTTTGCACACTCTTGGCATTCTCTAAACCAGCTTCATGAGGTAGTCACCTGGACTGCATTTCAATTAACAGGTGTGCCTTGTTAAAAGTTAATTTGTGGAATTTATTTCCTTCTTAATGCGTTTGAGCCAATCAGTTGTCTTGTGACAAGGTAGGGATGGTATACAGAAGATAGCCCTATTTGGTAAAAGACCAAGTCCATATTATGGCAAGAACCATCAAGCGCTATGATGAAACTGGCTCTCATGAGGACCGCCACAGGAAAGGAAGACCCAGAGTTACCTCTGCTGCAGAGGATAAGTTCAGTAGAGTTAACTGCACCTCAGATTGCAGCCCAAATAAATGCTTCACAGAGTTCAAGTAACAGACACATCTCAATATAAACTGTTCAGAGGAGACTGTGTGAATCAGGCCTTCATGGTCGAATTACTGCAAAGAAACAACCATTAAAGGACACCAATGAGAAGAAAATACTTGCTTGGGCCAAGAAAACAAAAGCAATGGACATTAGACTGGTGGAAATCTGTCCTTTGGTATGATGAGTCCAAATCTGAGATTTTTGGTTCCAACCGCCATGTCTTTGTGAGACGCAGAGTAGGTGAACGGATGATCTCCATATGTGTGGTTCCCACCGTGAAGCATGGAGGAGGAGCTGTGATGGTGCTTTGCTGGTGACACTGTGATTTATTTAGAATTCAAGGCACACTTAACCAGCATGGCTACCACAGCATTCTGCAGCGATACGCCATCCCATCTGGTTTGCGCTTAGTGGGACTATCATTTGTTTTTCTACAGGATAATGACCCAAAACACACCTCCAGGCTCTGTAAGGGATATTTGACCAATAAGGAGAGTAATGGAGTGCTGCATCAGATGACCTGGCCTCCACAATCACCCGTGCTCAACCCAATTGAGATGGTTTGGGATGAGTTGGACCGCAGTGTGAAGGAAAAGCAGCCAACAAGTGCTCAGCATATGTGGGAACTCCTTCAAGACTGTTGGAAAAGCATTCCTCATGAAGCTGGTTGAGAGAATGCCAAGAGTGTGCAAAGCTGTCATCAAGGCAAAGGGTGGCTACTTTGAAGAATATAAAATATATTTTGATTAGTTTAACACCTTTTTGGATACTACATGATTTCATATGTGTTATTTCATAGTTTTGATGTCTTTCACTGTTATTCTACAATGCAGAAAATAGTACAAATAAAGAAAAGCCCTGAAATGAGTAGGTGTGTCCAAACTTTTGACTGGTACTGTACATTTTTTTAAAGATCCAGACCTTGGCCCTGTAGAGCTCCAGCTCATTATCTGAGATCCTCCAAGGCTCCTCAGCCTTCAACCTTTCTGCAGCCTCCTGCTCCATGTCGTCCTCCTTTAGCTTATACGGCTCAATCATCTCCTCAAAGCTAAGCACACTAGGAGAGACAGGTAAACGGTACACAGAATGAACGTCATTATTATTGCATTATAATTACGATTACATTGTCATTATAGTCCTAGGCTAATGGGTTTCTTCGTACTTCACATATTGCACAGTTTCTTTGACAGAGTCTTCTCAGTGACCTATAAATGCCTTCATGTTGAACATGATCTTGTGGCCTGGCTGGTCTAGTGGATATGCTGCATCTTCCGGCCACATATCTACAGTGTTGGCATAGGTTTGAATCCAGTCTACTGCCCTATGATCGTATCTTACCCCACTGTTACCCTCTCTCTCTATCTGATCAATCAAATCTGAAAATCCATAAAAATATATATATATATACAGTGGGGAGAACAAGTATTTGATACACTGCTGATTTTGCAGGTTTTCCTACTTACAAAGCATGTAGAGGTCTGTACTTTTTATCATTGGTACATTTCAACTGTGAGAGACGGAATCTAAAACAAAAATCCAGAAAATCACATTGTATGATTTTTAAGTAATTCATTTGCATTTTATTGCATGACATAAGTATTTGATACATCAGAAAAGCAGAACTTAATATTTGGTACAGAAACCTTTGTTTGCAATTACAGAGATCATATGTTTCCTGTATGTCTTGACCAGGTTTGCACACACTGCAGCAGGGATTTTGGCCCACTCCTCCATACAGACCTTCTCCAGATCCTTCAGATTTCGGGGCTGTCGCTGGGCAATACTGACTTTCAGCTCCCTCCAAATATTTTCTATTGGGTTCAGGTCTGGAGACTGGCTAGACCACTCCAGGACCTTGAGATGCTTCTTACGGAGCCACTCCTTAGTTGCCCTGGCTGTGTGTTTTGGGTCGTTGTCATGCTGGAAGACCCAGCCACGACCCATCTTCAATGCTCTAACTGAGGGAAGGAGGTTGTTGGCCAAGATCTCGCGATACATGGCCCCATCCATCCTCCCCTCAATACGGTGCAGTCGTCCTGTCCCCTTTGCAGAAAAGCATCCCCAAAGAATGATGTTTCCACCTCCATGCTTCACGGTTGGGATGGTGTTCTTGGGGTTGTACTCATCCTTCTTCTTCCTCCAAACACGGCGAGTGGAGTTTAGACCAAAAAGCTATATTTTTGTCACATCAGACCACATGACCTTCTCCCATTCCTCCTCTGGATCATCCAGATGGTCATTGGCAAACTTCAGATGGGCCTGGACATGCGCTGGCTTGAGCAGGGGGACCTTGCGTGCGCTGCAGGATTTTAATCCATGACGGCGTAGTGTGTTACTAATGGTTTTCTTTGAGACTGTGGTCCCAGCTCTCTTCAGGTCATTGACCAGGTCCTGCCGTGTAGTTCTGGGCTGATCCCTCACCTTGATCATTGTGTTGTCATCATTGATGCCCCACGAGGTGAGATCTTGCATGGAGCCCCAGACTGAGGGTGATTGACCGTCATCTTGAACTTCTTCAATTTTCTAATGATTGCGCCAACAGTTGTTACCTTCTCACCAAGCTGCTTGCCTATTGTCCTGTAGCCCATCCCAGCCTTGTGCAGGTCTATAATTGTATCCCTGATGTCCTTCCACAGCTCTCTGGTCTTGGCCATTGTGGAGAGGTTGGAGTCTGTTTGATTGAGTGTGAGGACAGGTGTCTTTTATACAGGTAACAAGTTCAAACAGGTACAGTTAATACAGGTAATGAGTGGAGAACAGGAGGGCTTCTTAAAGAAAAACTAACAGGTCTGTGAGAGCTGGAATTCTTACTGGTTGGTAGGTGATCAAATACTTATGTCATGCAATAAAATGCAAATTAATTACTTAAAAATCATACAATGTGATTTTCTGGATTTTTGTTTTAGATTCCGTCTCTCACATTTGAAGTGTACCTATGATAAAAATTACAGACCTCTACATGCTTTGTAAGTAGGAAAACCTGCAAAATTGGCAGTGTATCAAATACTTGTTCTCCCCACTGTATATATATAAAAATAAGATGATCTTGACACAGCAGGCATCTTACTTGTGTTTCTTTGGCTTCGTGTTGATGTCCCCGAGCACATAGATCGCTGAGAAATCTATCCTGAACTTGCTGAGTAGAGCAGCCATTCTATTTTAAACAGGAGAAAGTATCTCAATCAACAAGTAAGAATAAAGCAATTTTTATGGGGCTCAGTTGGTAGAGCATGGTGCTTGCGATGCCAGGATCGGAGGTTCGATTTCGGTTGGGGCCACCCATACAAAAAATGTATGCATAAATGACTGTAAGTCGCTTTGAATAAAAGCAGCTGCTAAATGCCATATATTATTATATTATAAATTCCTCAAGCTCACATCATGACTG
The DNA here is from genome assembly GCF_964263955.1 of Coregonus lavaretus. Classification (NCBI taxonomy): domain Eukaryota; kingdom Metazoa; phylum Chordata; class Actinopteri; order Salmoniformes; family Salmonidae; genus Coregonus; species Coregonus lavaretus. Next base: position 46,010,398 of record NC_140001.1, on the reverse strand, counting down.
AAGGAACGGTAACTCACGCTCTGCGATCATGGTCAATCCTGTTGATCTTCCCACCAATAAAGAGACGGATTTTGCAGTCCTTCCATTTCTTTTTTTCCGTGAGCAAGTACGGAATCAACAGAGCCAAGCCTGTAACATTTGGAACAGATAAATAAGGGGTGATGGTAATAAATTATGACTCATTCTTTGAGGTCCAATCTGATTGTGGACACTGGGGTCATATTCATTGGGGCTCACTGTAGCAAAACGTTTTGCAACAGAAAATGTGATTTTCCTATTGGATATACCGCCTATTTTAGTACGTTTTCGTTTGTTTGGTGCTTAACAATGTAATCACAGCATTGACTTTCCATACTGTACCTCCGTCATCAAACAGCCACCACACATCCACTGTGCCTTTGCACTGCTTCTTCTTGAACTGCTGGCTGGCCTCCAGAAGCCTTTGGTCTGTGAGGCTCAGTGGCTTAGCACTTCTCTTCGTCTCTGTGGAGCAACCACATCAAAGTCAGTCACACAGTAGTTATTATCAAAGACGGTCATTGACAGTGGACTGTTATAATTTCCCATAGGAAAACATATCACACTTAGCTGCCATGCTATCACTAGCTGGGTATGCACAGATGTATACTAGGCAGTGCCTCCACGATTTCACAGTTTTTTGACGTGGATGTCGATTAAGGCAGCCCTCCGCACATCTCTGATTCAGAGGGTTTGGGTTAAATGTGGAAGACACATTTCAGTTGAATGCATTCAGTTGTACAACTGACTAGGTATCCCCCTTTCCTTTCACTGTGCAGGGAGGCTGCTCTCCAAAGTGATGGCACAGTGCAGACAGTACATGCTTTCTATCTGATCCTGCAATCTCGGCTACAAGTAGGCCGTATGATTTTGCTTGCTCTGGACTCCAGAGAAGTGACATGATATATTCCTAGTTGATATTGGCTGCTAACATGAATGACTTTCAGCTCCAACTGAAGGTATAAAACACAGTACATTTCTGTAGCCTATCTTGCGTTTTGAAAATGCATAACCGTTTATGGCGGTACTGACAGGATACATTTGCGCAGCGATTGTGCGCGCATGTTCCGGTGTACACATGTCCATGTGCGTGCGCGGGGGTCGCAAGTTTTGTACCACTCCTTTTTGAAAACCACTGGGATACATGATAGTGCCAACAAATGGAGTTTGGTTGGATATAGTAATGGTATGTTAATGGTATGCTACAGTATTTCATACAATCTTCTATTTTGACTGGAACTGTGTTGGTCATTGTTAATAAGTGCAGCATTTATTCCAGTTCAAAAAAGTTTTGCAAGTCATGGTTGCAGAAACATTTTTGAGGGATGCCCTTTTTTTTGTTTGAGCACATGCCCACCAAAAGGTCTGATTTTGTCAAATTTGTCTGGAAAATGCGCTGATAAGGGAAAAAGTTTGTTGACGTGTCACTTGATTGAACCATATAATGCGGTGATTGGTTGAAATTGCGAGCCCTCTTTTTGTACTGCAGTGATGGGTCAGTTTTATGAGATAATATTGCGATGATTTGACTGTTTTATGCCGAAATAGTGCGGGGATTGGTCAAATGTGCATGCCCTCGCATAATATACATGGAATTGTTGATTTAGCAAAACATTTGGCGATCTCAGAATCATTGAATCCTGGAGGGACTGACTAAGACCCATTGTAGCTTTTCAACAGAGCATAAACAGTAGACATTAATTACTTTAGGGCTGTTTAAGGTTGTTTTGGAGCTGGTGTCCCAAACCCAGCTTAAGCCAACTGGACTAAAAGTGGACTTTTAAGACATGAATAGGGTTAATCTGAGTCTTTATGTCTTACAACATTGCCTGTGAAGCGCTGTGCCTATATACTAATTCTAGTCTAATGAATGCATGTAAAGATTACCTCTGAGAATGAGAGGGCTGTTTTGAGCACTGGTGATCAGGGATGGAGGAAAGGAGTTACTGTCCTCTGAGTCTTTGCCACCCATGTTGACAGACACCACCACATCCTTCATACCCGCATCCTTCTTCTCATGGGACGACAGGAGCTCATCTGGAGAAGGAGCAATCAGACAAACCTCATAGCACTTTATCTAGTCTTTAGGCTGCGTCTGAAATGGCACTCTATTCCCTATATAGTGCATTACTTTTGATCAGGGCTCATAGGTCTCTGGTCAAAAGAAATAATAATAACAGAAAGAAATCTCAGCGCTTTATAAGTGCACTACAGGGAATAGGGTGCCATTTCGGATGCACCCTTACTACTGTGAAAAAATCCATAGAACAGGTAGAAAGAGGATGTGTGCTCCATCCGTCTGAATCTATCTACTTTATGTCTGTACTATTAAGGAATGTTAAACTGGATTGTGAGGAATGAGTGTGTTGAATGAGTGTTCCTAGGCAAATGAAGAACACAGCGTGACACAATACTGTACCTGGGTCTTGAATATGGGAGATATCAAGACCCTCCTGTAGTCTGATGATGACAACACCATGCTGCAAGTCAAAGGCGTCACTGAAACACAACCACACAGCTTGTTACTAACACTGAAGAGGGGATATATTATAACCATAAATGGCCAAAGTGATTTCAATCATGATTTCCTCAGGAAAGCATGCGATGTAGGGTGAAATTGCCTCTATATGCTGATCTTGGGTTTAGCATTTCCCCCACTAATGGTTAAGGTTAGGATTGGGGAGGGGAAGCTGATCCTAGATCCTAGGGGAAACTTCACCCCAGAGCAAACCATGTATTCAGTCAAACTAGATACACTTACTGGATGATGTTGATATACATTTCCACATCTTTCATCTCGCCATCACTCCAGTTGTTCTTAAAGCCCATCACTAGTGTGTTGGGCTTCAAACGCCCCAAACCTGTGGCCTTGAAGATGAAAACAGAACTTAATTTTACATCAACATATTAATATTAGAAGGCCATTACCTGACACTTTCAATAAAAATCCCTTGAACAACATGCATAGAGTGTGGTCATAATTACCTCCTTATGCCAGTAATACTCAATGATTATCGATATTCAAAGCCGATATCTCCTGTATCAAGCTTAGATGGTGATTGGCACATTGAGAAAGATCATGATAGACAAGAGCCTGGGTACCAGTTCATTTGTGCCATCATGCCTCTCCTGGTCATGCTAAACCAGTATGAAAACGTATGCACTCGCGCTAACTGTAAGTCGCTCTGGATAAGAGCGTCTGCTAAATGACTAAAATGTAAAAATGTAAACATGACAAAGAGTTAACATGATACAACAAACAAATCTGGGACCAGGCTAGGCAGACGCCCCACTGAGGATATACCACATATTTTAGCAGTGCACTGCGGAACAATCACCTGTAAAAGGTACTGGGCTCCATGTCTCAGGTCTTCAGCAAACACAGGGGTGTAGAAGGCCTTGATGCGGTTCTTCATTAGCCAGCGCTGGTAGCGGGCATGATCAAGAGACATCTCCTTGAAGTTTGGCCGACGGGACACCTTAGGACAATGAAAACGATCAAAGCTGTTACTCCTAAAAATATGATTAAGCTGTAAACTATATGTAAGATGTATACTGTGTTTGTATGTACAGAGATGCATTGTAGTTGATAAGGCTTAGCGGCTAGGCTTGTATTGATACGTACCGTGCGGACGTGGCCACACACCATGAGGCCTACGTTCTTAGTGAATGCGTTTACCAGATGGAGTAAAGCAGGCCGGGCGTTGGGGTATCCAGTCATCACCAGACACTGGGGTCTATCCCATATGGAAAAAAAAGTAATAAATTGGCCAAATAATGTATTTAAAAAAAATGTATTTACTAGATTTTAATACATTCCAACAAATATTAAGGAATGTATTTCAAATCTATATATACACATGTATGCTAAATGTAAATCACAATATATGTTAAATGGATCAGAAAATGCATTTTAAAAAATATTCTGAAATACATGAAAGAATGTATTTTAGAATATATTTTTACATGTATAGTTGGTAAATATATTAAAACATTTATTTGGAAATGTTTTGTAAAATATATTCCAACAGGTACTTAAATGTATTTGTACAACATTTTTAAATTAAAATGTATGGCAAATATAGAACAAAATGGTGACTGTCTAAACAATGAAACTTTAGTAGGCGCAGTGTACAAACTTAACCTTTAATCACAGAACACATGACACTTTAAAATCACCTAGAGTCTAAGCCCTGTCAAAGCCGGGACTTTTTTTAAAAAGGTCATACCAAGGATCATTTAGCTATTTGATTTTTAATTTTAAGACTGCTTGAAGTATATAAAAAAAATCAACAAAAAATATTTGATCAAAAACTTTTTGGGCCTTACTGCTATTAGCCCATACAAATGCATTGAATAACAGATTCACTACATGGAACAACAGATAGTCCCCCCAAAAATCTAAAGGAAGTTTGTTCTGAAGTGAAACATTAGTTGTTGTTTTTTACATGTATTTAACCCCTTATTTTTTAGCACTAAACAGTCTTCTTATACATATACTTCCATTAATTTTTTCAACTGGTACCAGGGTACCTTCAGACGAGTCTTCTGAGGCCTGTGGCATCCTAGAGCAAAACAACCGACAGGTACATGTTCGTGAGAGTCTCACCTTTCACATATTAGTGTGTAGCCCAAACTGTTTGGACGCTACAGACAGAAGTTGGCAGATCGGCTGTACTGACTTCAGATGAGTACCAAAATGCTTGTGGGTGTCGTAGAGCAAAACGAAGAACACCATCGTGTTCGTGAGAGTGTCGTCTTTCATACGCTACAGGCGATTTTGTGAGAAGACCGATTTTCGGGATGTCTCATGGTCTGACAAACACCACTCCCACTCTGACACCTTTTAACACAGATGCAGTGGGATGAGACACATCCAATACAAAAAAAACATATATATATCTTAACCTGACAGATTTTGATTGTGATTTTTTTTATTACACTAATTAGATCTCTTTGGGATATTGACATCGACTCTAGTTTTATTTGAACTAGCGTGACAATCTGTCTCATGGGATGCCAAAAAAGCACTACATGAAAGCCACGCCCCCAACAAGCCATGCCTCCAATACTTCTAATAGGCTGCTGCAATATATTTAGTCAAAATGCATTTTTATTGTACTTGACACATACCAAAGGCATACCAAAAGCACTAACATGCATTTAAATGCATTTAAATGACTACAACAATTATTAAAAACATGATACATTATTGGTCATTTAGTGACTCCATGTCTTTCATGTAAAAAAATGTGGGTGAATCTTGCATTCAATTGCACACAACAAGCTTCCATTCCCCCTGTCACAATGGGATTCATGGCTGATTTAACTCGTAATTACCAGTTGGAGGGCCGTTCAAGTGTATTTTTCCCAAATGTGGTAAATTCCCACTTAGCTCTGTTACGCACGCACCATAACACCGCTAACCATCCACTATATAATACCACTCATTTGGAAGCACAAGACCTAGATATAGACTTTCACATATTGTGGAGCATTGTACGATGTATAGTTTTTGTTTAAATCAATAAAAACTTAAATAAAAAAGAGTAATTTAAGATAAAGAGTAATTTAAGATCCTGAATTTGCATTTTAGATTTTAATGAATGGACAGGGGGACCTGATCCTAGATCAGTACACTTGCCCTGAGACACTTGGTATAAATGGACCCTGATTTTGAACATTGAATGTTGTTGCTGAAGTACACAACGTCAAGGTGCAAGGTTCATTTCATAGTACGTGGGTATTTTTTAGTAGTATGCAGTATGATGTGTAACAGGTACACTGATGCTCCTCTAAAGGTCCGGCTGCTGTGCTACCTGAAGTTTTTGATGTGGTCCTCTACACCAGTGAGAAGGAGGCAGTGTGTCAGGGCATGGTTATAGATCAAGGCTTGAGTGGAGGAGCCCCAGTTAACATCTGTGCGAGAATAAAATGAAAAATGAAAAAAGAATGAAGTGAAAATACAATAAAATAACAGATTAGAGATGACTGTTGAAAAGAAGTGTAACAACAGCCGACATCAACACTAGAATATAGTGAAAATACATTTAGTATTATAATATGTGTGTATGATAAAGACAGACAGCCAAGAGAAAAGACTGGCCATAGTTTTCTGTCCCAGATACACTCAAATACGATGTGAGAAGAGGACCGTTTACCTGGTTTCTTATAGCTGACATATATATAGAGTGCCAAGACAATGATATTGGTCATAAGGGCGGCCCACCAGTTTACAACAAACATGACAGCACAACAAAGCACAGCTCCAGCCAGCGAGACCCACTTATTGAAATATTTGAAGCTTGGCCGCCATCCTGTTTAGAAGGGAGAGAGCACAATGTATGGTAGAACAAAACATTACAAATAACAGAATAAATTCATATTGATAAAATATATAAATATAAACTACCAGTCAAAGGTTTGGACACACCAACTCATTCAAGGGTTTTTCTTTATTTTTCTTTATTTTTTACATTGTAGAATAATAGTGAAGACATCAAAACTATGAAATAACATACGTGGAATCATGTAGTACCAAAAAAGTGTTTTATATTTGAGATTCTTCAAATAGCCACCCTTTGCCTTGATGATAGCTTTGCATACTCTTGGCATTCTCTCAACCAGCCTCATGAGATAGTCACCTGGAATGCATTTCAATTAACAGGTGTGCCTTCTTAAAAGTTAATTTGTGGAATCTCTTTCCTTCTTAATGCGTTTGAACCAATCAGTTGTGTTGTGACAAGGTGGTGGTGGGGGGGGGGGGGGTATACAGAAGATAGCCCTATTTGGTAAAAGACCAAGTCCATATTAAGGCAAGAACAGCTCAAATAAGCAAAGAGAAACGACAGTCCATCACTACTTTAAGACATGAAGGTCAGTCAATACAGAACATTTCAAGAACTTTGAAGGTTTCTTCAAGTGCAGTCGCAAAAACCATCAAGCACTATGATGAAACTGGCTCTCATGAGGACCGCCACAGGAATGGAAGACCCAGAGTTACCTCTGCTGCAGAGGATAAGTACATTACAGTTACCAGCCTCAGAAATTGCAGCCCAAATAAATGCTTCACAGAGTTCAAGTAACAGACACAACTTAACATCAACTGTTCAGAGGGGACTGTGTGAATCAGGCCTTCATGGTCGAATTGCTGCAAAGAAACCACTACTAAAGGACACCAATAAGAAGAAGAGACCTGCTTGGGCCAAGAAACACGAGCAATGGACATTAGACCGGTGGAAAGTTGTCCTTTGGTCTGGAGTCCAAATTTGAGATTTTTGGTTCAAACCGCCATGTCTTTGTGAGATGCGGTGTGGGTGAACGGATGATCTCTGCATGTGTAGTTCCCACCGTAAAGCATGGAAGAGGAGGTGTTATGGTGTGGGGGTGCTTTGCTGGTGACACTGTCTGTGATCTATTTAGAATTCAAGGCACACTTAACCAGCATGGCTACACATCATTCTGCAGCGATACGCCATCCCATCTGGTTTGGGCTTAGTGGGACTATCAATTGTTTTTCAACAGGACAATGACCCAACCCACCTCCAGGCTGTGTAAGGGCTATTTTACCAAGAAGGAGTGATGGAGTGCTGCATCAGATGACCTGGCCTCCACAATCCCCCGACCTCAACCCAATTGAGATGGCTTGGGATGAGTCGGACGGCAGAGTGAAGGAAAAGCAGCCAACAAGAGAGAGAATGCCAAGAGTGTGCAAAGCTGTCATGAAGGCAAAGGGTGGCTATTTGAAGAATCTCAAATATAAAATATATTTTTGATTTGTTTAACACCTTTTTGGTTATTACATGATTCCATATGTGTTATTTCATAGTTTTGATGTCTTCACTATTATTCTACAATGTAAAAAATAGTAAAAATAAAGAAAAACCCTTGAATGAGTAGGTGTGTCCAAACTTTTGACTGGTACTGTACATGTTTGGGAATATATATGTAGTGACATCAGTGTGTAACAACATTAGAGTTAGAAAGTCGTTTAACCTTTTACACTCATGGGAATTGGCCTATATGGATAGGGCTAAATTGAAATGTTTCTTAAAGAAGAAATATGAAATGCATAACCATTGTAGCAATTGAAAGGGAACAGTTTGGAGATAATGGGAAAATTATTAGACCAAAGGTGAAGACACAACAGTTCACCTGATGAATCCAAACATTACACTGTTGATTTTATGTGCATTTTACATTTATTGTACTTTTCACCGCAGTTGTTGATAACGAAATTTGAAAATACTCTGGATATATTCAGTAATATGATAAGAAGGGTTCGAGTAAGAGGACTAACTAGTGTCGCCAAGTGGCCAAACACCTCTCCAAAATGTGCACAGTTCCTAAGTAATTTTAATGCCTTTTATGACTCAAAGAAGAGTCTTTAACTATAAGTTGCCTTTTTGAACACTCCTAGATATGCCGTTGAGTATCTACAGCAAGCATGCTTGTAGTTATTTTGTTTGGAACACAACCCTGCATCCCCGCCATAACACAATTACTGTTGTTGTTTACGCAATCCAAGAACGGTCCATTATAAATCGTAATCTGGGTCAGTTGGGCATAATTTGAAAGCTTGTTCCATTGCCAACATGACTAGCTAAGTTATAAAATACGATATTACAATGTTAAGCTTACACAATGCAATTTTTCAGATGTGTGTGCCGCGGCGAACTTTCTTCACAATAGACAAACATAGGCTCATTCTGTTCAAAACAACCCAGGGTATGACGCCCAAACATAGTGATCATTAACGTTGACACTGTATATGACTTGAGTTTTATGATATGAAAATGTGAAGTGCACATTTGGACTCATGGGTGTTTAGCAAAATTCATAGTCCTCTTAATTTACAGCATTTCCCTCACTCAGACAACAAAGAAATTGCAAAAGTTGCCTAATTAGCGGGAGAGATGGGGGCAACTTCTTGTCGCACGAGGTGCTCAAATTCAGAATGGCTGTCAGTCAAAACCCATAAGGTGCTGTGAAAAGAAGAGCCAGACCACTGGGCACACCACATAATTTCAACGTGGATATGATTGGGTAATATTTGGTTGAGACTTTGGTCAATACAATTACAACCTATATTCACTCACTCAAAAAGACAGCCAAAAGTTAGTTGAATTTCGTGTTATCACCAGTACCGGTGCGTTGGTAAAATCAACCACACCTTTGTTTCTTCACCAAACCAGAGAGCAACCTCTGTCCGGTGAAGTCCACAAAGCATATTGCATGTAACAAACAGTTACATGACCTACAGCATGGTCAAGCAAGTTAATGTTTCCGACATTTTCGTATCACTAAACAACTGTTGATTTAAAACCACGGAGAGTTACCTCAAGTCGCAAAGAAAACAGGAGCTGCCTCCACTATTCCAGCACCATTTCAACTTCAACATTTCAACATCATCAAATCACCTATGCTTAGTCTAATACAGTGACAACTAAAAGATACCAAAAACAATTTAGTTCAGTCAATGTAAGCTAAATATGATGTGGCTATCCATGTTTTTGATTTCTGTGTGTGTGTGCATTCGTGCAAGTAGAAAAACCATGTTGACTGACCCTACTTGTAGAGAAACGCCAATGCCATCCTCCTCTCTTTCATGTTGACGACATGGTCTATCACTCTAGGCTACCTGGCTAAAATGTTCGCTCGCTAGCCTAACTTCCTTTCATGGGCAACATTAGCTAGTTAACATTAGCCTTCCATCCTCTCAGGCCAGGGGAACAATGCATTCATTAATGGTTGGATCAGAATTGCTGTTATAATCATTGGCCAGTACAGAGAATTAAATAAAACCACAAGTCCAAATCGCTATCTCTATCCATGGTTAATTTAGGAAAGGGACAATTTTAGCTAGCTAGCTAACCACCGGAAAACAACAACACAATGAGATGCAACAATTCAAGTTGTTTCTGTCAATGACATATGCTCACAATGCAATTTGAAAGGATTGACGCCAAGTCCAAACTGTCTGCCCTTAACACTTTTTTTGGTGCGCCAGGACCATTCACAGTTGAGCTCACTCAGTTTAGCTCAATGCTGATTGGCTATTATTTTATACTTTTTTTATCAAGGGAGACCAAATGCTCGCTGGCTTCCCTTGCATTCAATGCTACAGGTGGCAACAATGTCAAACTCTTTTGGACCAGACAGCATCAGATAGATGGCCTACACATACAGAGACAGGGGGGCGCTGTTTCTCTCGCTCGAATGCTTTCTCCGGTGAGATACATTCAGCCTCTTGCAAAAATTATGAAACAGAGAGAGAGGAAAGCAAAATGGTTTTTATATATATATTTTTCATGGTATTTTTTTTTTGGAGGCTTCCCTTGGCATCCATGAATATATGCCACTGGTTATCAATGTGCTTTTAACCATCTAAAAGCACAAAAAAAGTCTCAAATCTCTGGAAGACTGAAACAGGTTTCCCTCAAGAATTTCCCTGTATTTAGTGCCATCCATCATTCCTTCAATTCTAACCAGTTTCCCAGTCCCTGCCGATGAAAAACATATCCACAGCATGATGCTGCCACCACCATGCATCACTGTGGGGATGGTGTTCTCGGTGTGATGAGAGGTGTTGAGTTTGCACCAGACATTGCGTTTTCCTTGATGGCCAAAAAGCTCAATTTTAGTCTCCTCTGACCAGAGTACCTTCTTCCATATGTTTGGGGAGTCTCCCACATGGCTTTTGGCGAACACCAAACGTGTTTGCTTATTTCTTTCTTTAAGCAATGGCTTTTTTCTGGCCACTCTTTCGTAAAGCCCAGCTCTGTGGAGTGTACGGCTTAAAATCTCTGCTGTGGAGCTTAGCGGCTCCTTCAGGGTTATCTTTGGTCTCTTTGTTGCCTCTCTGATTAATGCCCTCCTTGCCTGGTCCGTGAGTTTTGGTGGGCGGCCCTCTCTTGGCAGGTTTGTTGTGGTGCCATATTCTTTCCATTTTTTAATAATGGATTTAATGGTGCTCCGTGGGATGTTCAAAGTTTCAGATATTTTTTTATAACCCAACCCTGATCTGTACTTCTCCACAACTTTGTCCCTGACCTGTTTGGAGAGCTCCTTGGTCTTCATGGTGCCGCTTGCTTGGTGGTGCCCCTTGCTTAGTGGTGTTGCAGACTCTGGGGCCTTTCAGAACAGGTGTATATATACTGAGATTACCAGGACGTGTACTCCGAGCATGCGCTGACCAACTGGCAAGTGACTTCACTGACAATTTCAACCTCTCCCTGTCTGAGTCTGTAATACCAACATGTTTCAAGCAGACCACCATAGTCCCTGTGCCCAAGAACACTAAGGTAACCTGCCTAAATGACTACCGACCCGTAGCGCTCACATCTGTAGCCATGAAGTGCTTTGAAAGGCTGGTCATGGCTCACATCAACACCATTATCCCAGAAACCCGAAACCCACTCCAATTTGCATACCGCCCCAACGGATCCACAGATGATGCAATCTCTATTGCGCTCCACACTGCCCTTTCACACCTGGACAAAAGGAACACCTGCTGCTACTCTCTGTTCATTATCTATGCATAGTCACTTTAATAACTCTACCTACATGTACATATTACCTCAATTACCTCGACTAACCGGTGCCCCCGCACATTGACTCGGTACCGGTACCCCCTGTATATAGCCTCGCTATTGTTATTTTTACTGCTGCTCTTTAATTATTTGTAACTTTTATTTTGTATTATTTTTAATTTTTTAAATTGTGGTATTCTTTCTTAAAACTGCATTGTTGGTTAAGGGCTTGTAATTAAGCATTTCACTGTAAGGTCTACACCTGTTTTATTTGGCGCTTGTGACAAATACAATTTGATTTGATTTGATTTGACAACCCAATTAAGTATCAGCATTTAAAGGAGCTGAATCTACTGCTTGGATAGTTGCATCTGAGCCAGTGGCGACCCGTCATTCAGGGTAGAACGCCACCTGTTTTGACCCCCACCTGTAATAAATTGATTGTTTTTCATGTAATTCTGGCATTAATTTGTGTCTGATATCAGTTTAGCAAACAATGTAGAAATAAAAATGTAGTTGACAACCAAACACAATTGAATATCACTAAATATCATTACATTTTAATCAACCAGAGCTTGAAACCCATTGGTTAATTTGCTCTGTTAAACCTACCCTTTGCAATGACTTCGATAGCAACAGTGAATCTATTTAGTTTTTAACTGGAGATCTCTCAACAATTATTCTCATGATAGTACATTGGTAATAATCAGTGACAAACATCATAGCTAAGCAGGGCTGGGCTTGGTTAAAAGCCTGAATGGGAAACAAAAGGGTAGCTGTAGATAGATACATTATCCAGTAGGAGGTGCTTCCCAGCCTATTGTTTTTTTCTGATAGTGGATATAATGTTGAAGATCTGAAAGTTACAAATTCAACATATTTTACACAAGGTTTGTCTATGTTGAAATTTGGTTACCATAATGACATAATCCTGTGGTTGAAATTTCGCCCCCAAAACAAGTTGATTACTTTTTTTAATCCAATATATTTTCCACGTAGAGTCCACGTCACAATACGTTAACAAATTACGTTGAAACAACGTTGATTCAACCAGTTGGTGCCCAGTGGGAGAGCTCTGACGTCATGTATAGCATGTTACTGCACAGCCGCTGCATTCCAATTTAGGTTTTATCAGTCAAATCTGCCATTTTCAACCCGTATATGGGTACGAGTGTAAAGGGCTATGATTAATTTGAATGAAAAGACAGTGAGTATATCGGAGAGTACATCAAATCCAATCCTTACCTGGAGAGTTGGCCAGAGACGCATGGAACACAGAGAAATTTATCAAGGCATATGAGGCCAGAAAGAAGTTTGAAATGATGGGAGCGATGACATTCAGCTCAGCTAAGGGGAGAAATCACAAATAAAACTATAAATAGACTGATACAGTAGTGACAGGGAGAGAATTAAGTGAATCTTTTTAAGCATTTTGTACACTGTAGTAATCTGTTTGTTTGAAACTAGAATGACTTCATCACCCATAATGCTCAATAATGTACAAAAAACCTACCAATAAGAATGAAGGCCAGACCAATACAGAAGGTGAGGACGTAGCCCCGTAGAGGTTCATTGTTCTTTCCATATCCCTTAGCAAAGACATGGAGGCCTGGGTAGATGTTGTCCTTGCACAAAGCCTAAACAGCCACACATACACATTGAAATACCAAATCCAAGCATATAAAGGGGGAAAGGTCTAACATCCAATTAAATTGACAGGACATACCGTATACTTGTTTCTGACATAATATTTTATATCTAAAATAATGTCTAAAATAAAGGGGTGGTTTCCCGGACACAGATTAAGCCGCTTACGTGTCTTTTTGTCAAGCAAAACTTTTTGTGGAAGGTACTACGCTGCGTACAGACGCCTGTACACTCAAGGTCGTCGAGATATATTGAGTTTCCTTGTAGGCCTACTGTGTAGCGAGCTGTAGCCTATTGCCTGTTTCTGTTGAACAGTCTTTTATTAAAGAATGTGAAACAATGTTGTGTTTATTTGCTGCTTTTCATTAAATCATGTAGCTGTTCTTTAGGCTACGGGCAGAATATAATATTTTAGCATAGGCTACCGAATTTATGAAAATAAACAGTTCATGCGAAAAAGGCCGACATTTGGTCATTTCAATTTTAAAAAGACTCTTTGTCACATGACAATAGCAATGGTAACATTGTGATTTTAGAGACACAAAGTAACAATAGCCTCTATGATTAAAGGGATCGGAGTCCATCTGTTATTGGGCTCTCACCATCATCATTATCATTATTTACATCATTCAAATTCACTGTTTACAAGCCCACTAGGCTACTCATTTGTTGTCATTAAATGTCCTGAGTGATAGAAAGGAAAATACCGTTGGGTGTTTGCCTAGGTTATCTTACACAATTGCACACAATAGCCTTCTGTGTCCAATCCGACGCACAGAAACACATGAAAACATTAACTCATTACCTTGATGCTTTCTCTGTTACATCTTGTAGACCCTGCTGTAAATCAAGCGGATAATCAACATAACTGTTTTTGCATCGCATGCTATCTCACAACAGCTGTTTGTCACTTGACTGTCATTCAGAAAAATATTTCCTGGATCAGCTGATGATAGTCGACAATACCACTAGGCCTAACTAAACAGCTGGATACCAAATGCGCATCTAACAAGCAGGTATATTAGCCTATCCATAGCCTATTGAAGAACCACGCAAGTTTCGGTTAAAGCATTCGAATTTGGATTTGTGTGCCCATGAAAACTGTTTTTACGGCATGGCCTAAAATATCAATATGAACATTTGATAAAGCGGTGCTGCCGTTAATAGTGCACTATCTCATAGACTCAGCAAGACTTGTGTCCCACTGATGCTCCATAAAGGGGCAATGGGTTTGTTATTGTATTCATGATTGATTAGAATTAAGCTTTCAGAACATTCATATTTAGCCTACTGGTCAATCAGCTCACAGTCATCTGGACACTTCCCTATGTGCAGTGCAGGCCAGTCATATTATCGTCTCCTTTTCATATCGAAAAAATGCAACTGGGAGCTTATTGATTACGGAGCCACCAGCCAGCCGTCACATTTTTATATATTTATTTTTTACAATATTCTGCCCATATGAACAAATGTACAGTGGGGAAGAAAAGTATTTAGTCAGCCACCAATTGTGCAAGTTCTCCCACTTAAAAAGATGAGAGAGGCCTGTAATTTTCATCATAGGTACACGTCAACTATGACAGACAAAATGAGGAAAGAAAATCCAGAAAATCACATTGTAGGATTTTTAATGAATTGATTTGCAAATTATGGTGGAAAATAAGTATTTGGTCAATAACAAAAGTTTCTCAATACTTTGTTATATACCCTTTGTTGGCAATGACACAGGTCAAACGTTTTCTGTAAGTCTTCACAAGGTTTTCACACACTGTTGCTGGTATTTTGGCCCATTCCTCCATGCAGATCTCCTCTAGAGCAGTGATGTTTTGGGGCTGTCGCTGGGCAACACGGACTTTCAACTCCCTCCAAAGATTTTCTATGGGGTTGAGATCTGGAGACTGGCTAGGCCACTCCAGGACCTTGAAATGCTTCTTACGAAGCCACTCCTTCGTTGCCCGGGCGGTGTGTTTGGGATCATTGTCATGCTGAAAGACCCAGCCACGTTTCATCTTCAATGCCCTTGCTGGTGGAAGGAGGTTTTCACTCAAAATCTCACGATACATGGCCCCATTCATTCTTTCCTTTACACGGATTAGTCGTCCTGGTCCCTTTGCAGAAAAACAGCCCCAAAGCATGATGTTTCCACCCCCATGCTTCACAGTAGGTATAGTGTTCTTTGGATGCAACTCAGCATTCTTTGTCCTTCAAACACGACGAGTTGATTTTTTACCAAAAAGTTATATTTTGGTTTCATCTGACCATATGACATTCTCCCAATCCTCTTCTGGATCATCCAAATGCACTCTAGCAAACTTCAGACGGGCCTGGACATGTACTGGCTTAAGCAGGGGGACACGTCTGGCACTGCAGGATTTGAGTCCCTGGCGGCGTAGTGTGTTACTGATGGTAGGCTTTGTTACTTTGGTCCCAGCTCTCTGCAGGTCATTCACTAGGTCCCCCCGTGTGGTTCTGGGATTTTTGCTCACCGTTCTTGTGATCATTTTGACCCCACGGGGTGAGATCTTGCGTGGAGCCCCAGATCGAGGGAGATTATCAGTGGTCTTGTATGTCTTCCATTTCCTAATAATTTCTCCCACAGTTGATTTCTTCAAACCAAGCTGCTTACCTATTGCAGATTCAGTCTTCCCAGCCTGGTGCAGGTCTACAATTTTGTTTCTGGTGTCCTTTGACAGCTCTTTGGTCTTGGCCATAGTGGAGTTTGGAGTGTGACTGTTTGAGGTTGTGGACAGGTGTCTTTTATACTGATAACAAGTTCAAACAGGTGCCATTAATACAGGTAACGAGTGAAGGACAGAGGAGCCTCTTAAAGAAGAAGTTACAGGTCTGTGAGAGCCAGAAATCTTGCTTGTTTTTAGGTGACCAAATACTTATTTTCCACCATAATTTGCAAATAAATTCATTAAAAATCCTACAATGTGATTATCTGGATTTTTTTAAATCAATTTGTCTGTCATAGTTGACGTGTACCTATGATGAAAATTACAGGCCTCTCTCATCTTTTTCAGTGGGAGAACTTGCACAATTGGTGGCTGACTAAATACTTTTTTTCCCCACTGTATATACTGTATATTCTCCATTGGCATGCTTTTTAGTCCAGGCCCAATCTGTGTCTGGGAAACCAGTCCTAAAAATGTACTCCTCGAAAATATTCGAACCATAACAAATACTGAAGGAGGGTTCTCACCTGAAAGACTTTGGGGGCACTGACGAGAGAGGCCAGGGCTGATGACAGCGTGGCCGAGAAGATACCAGCAGTGATCAGAGGTCCAAACCCAGACACCAAACTCATGACCTAGCCGACAACAAGCCTAGACGTTACTTCACTGGTTGGCACCTTCAATGGTATCAGGCAACACACACATTCTCTCATGAACTGAGATTAAACTATAGCTATTGAAAAGATTGAAATGCAAAAACAAAGGTAATGTTTTAGAGGGGTATTATACATACCATAGGGGTGCTAAGCCATTAGTGGTAGTGGGGAGAAAGCCATGCAAAGTCATGGCAAAACACCTCAAGGTATATGAGTATGTCGGAAAACACAGAAAGGTTAATGCTAACCATGACCACTTTGTAAAAGGCTTGCAGTGTGTATTCATCGGGGGGGGAAAACAACAACAGCAAGGTGTATTGTTCAACTCTATGTCTGCTGTGCAAACCAATGGACAAGTGCCTTTGTCAGTAATGCCATGTAAGTGCACTTGGCTTTGGTACTGGGCAACCCTGTACCACTTGCCTCTGATATCAGTGTCACAAAGAGGGTGGGTGCCTACGCGCAGTGGTGGCTGTCAATGGTCTCATTCAAGACCTAGAGAATGCCTTGTGACTCACAACACAAGCACTATTATCCCAGCTCCCATTGTTTACCACTAACTAACACTGCGAGCCCCTACATCTATTGTCATAAAGGAAAGCAGGAAGGAGAATAGCATAGTGAGGGAAATGCAGCTTCTGAACTGCCATGAGAAACTGAATAATTATTTGCAGCCCATTTTATCACTAAATTGCACAACACTAACCCATATCAAACTCTCAGCACTCCACATCAAACAACTACCATGGTGTTAAAGTATCATATAAGGTTACCATCTCTTTTATAAGGCTCTATACCAGGTGATTACTATTTTAAAGAATTCACTCAGAATTCCTTTTGGAAAAAAGCATATCTGAAAATATCCAAGCAGAGCGTTGTGCTAGACTAGAGGTCAACTTTCAGCAGAGGTAGGAGACCTGCTTCTACCTGTAGCTAGAATGACAATCAGAATCGGGGTGGGGGTTATAACGCGTGATACTATTTTAAAGGGATGGTTCACCTAAATTACAAAATTACATATTGGTTTCCTTCCTGACAGCGACCAGGTAAACAAAACCAAAAACTGCTTACAGGGTAAGGAAACCAATATGCAATGTTGTAGTTTGGGTGAACTATCACTTTAAGTTGTAGGCTATCTGGCTAAACGTTGTTACATAATGTGAGGTTAAGCATTATTGTAGGTGTATGTTAGTGTCAATGTTAAGATAATCCTACCCATTACCCCAGGCCCAGACATACTTGGAAATCGTTCATAAGCCCAAATTTGCAGCCTCCTTCCTTACAAATCGAGAAGTCATAACCCAGTGTGCAGGCAGCATCCGTGCAGTTCAAGTCACTGACACTGGAGGTATCATTGTGATCGCCAGTAGCGTCTCTAAGAATACAAGATCCTGTAAGAAAGGATGAGAATACTAACTTGAATCTTCAATTAAATAACTGTGGAATTTTTATTAATTTTAAAGTGTTCTCGTCTTGCTACTGTAACTTCATGTTCACTTTATAAAGATAATGATTACCAGTAGAAACCGTCACTGCCACATAAGTAATTCCAGTTATAAGGATGGCCAAAAGAGTGCCCTTTGGAATGGCTGACTGAGGATCCTAGGGGGACAGAACAACACATTTCTCAATGTTTTGTTGTGAATACATAAAAACAGTTTTTGCTCTATATTGAAAGTGCTCCATCTTGAAAACTTGACTGCTGACATGCACCCTTTCTGGGGATTGCATTAGCAGTGGACTAATGAACAAAATGCAAAAAGGTATAGTTTTTGAGTGTTGTATTCCTTTAAAGGCCCAGCGCAGTCAAAAACGTGATTTTCCTGTGTTTCATATACACTGCTCAAATAAATAAAGGGAACACTTAAACAACACAATGTAACTCCAAGTCAATCACACTTCTGTGAAATCAAACTGTCCACTTAGGAAGCAACACTGATTGACAATAAATGTCACATGCTGTTGTGCAAATGGAATAGACAACAGGTGGAAATTATAGGCAATTAGCAAGACACCCCCAATAAAGGACTGGTTTTGCAGGTGGTGACCACAGACCACTTCTCAGTTCTTATGCTTCCTGGCTGATGTTTTGGTCACTTTTGAATTCTGCCGGTGCTTTCACTCTAGTGGTAGCATGAGACGGAGTCTACAACCCACACAAGTGGCTCAGGTAGTGCAGCTCATCCAGGATGGCACATCAATGCGAGCTGTGGCAAGAAGGTTTGCTGTGTCTGTCAGCGTAGTGTCCAGAGCATGGAGGCGCTACCAGGAGACAGGCCAGTACATCAGGAGACGTGGAGGAGGCCGTAGGAGGGCAACAACCCAGCAGCAGGACTGCTACCTCCGCCTTTGTGCAAGGAGGAGCAGGAGGAGCACTGCCAGAGCCCTGCAAAATGACCTCCAGCAGGCCACAAATGTGCATGTGTCTGCTCAAACGGTCAGAAACAGACTCCATTAGGGTGGTATGAGGGCCCGACGTCCACAGGTGGGGGTTGTGCTTACAGCCCAACACCGTGCAGGACGTTTGGCATTTGCCAGAGAACACCAAGATTGGCAAATTCGCCACTGGCGCCCTGTGCTCTTCACAGATGAAAGCAGGTTCACACTGAGCACATGTGACAGATGTGACAGAGTCTGGAGACGCCGTGGAGAACGTTCTGCTGCCTGCAACATCCTCCAGCATGACCGGTTTGGCGGTGGGTCAGTCATGGTGTGGGGTGGCATTTCTTTGGGTGGCCGCACAGCCCTCCATGTGCTCGCCAGAGGTAGCCTGACTGCCATTAGGTACCGAGATGAGATCCTCAGACCCCTTGTGAGACCATATGCTGGTGCGGTTGGCCCTGGGTTCCTCCTAATGCAAGACAATGCTAGACCTCATGTGGCTGGAGTGTGTCAGCAGTTCCTGCAAGAGGAAGGCATTGATGCTATGGACTGGCCCGCCCGTTCCCCAGACCTGAATCCAATTGAGCACATCTGGGACATCATGTTTTGATGCTTTAGTCCAGGTCTGGGAGGAGATCCCTCAGGAGACCATCCGCCACCTCATCAGGAGCATGCCCAGGCATTGTAGGGAGGTCATACAGGCACGTGGAGGCCAAACACACTACTGAGCCTCATTTTGACTTGTTTTAAGGACATTACATCAAAGTTGGATCAGCCTGTAGTGTGGTTTTCCACTTTAATTTTGAGGGTGACTCCAAATCCAGACCTCCATGGTTTGATAAATTTGATTTCCATTGATAATTTTTGTGTGATTTTGTTGTCAGCACATTCAACTATGTAAAGAAAAAAGTATTTAATAAGATTATTTCATTCATTCAGATCTAGGATGTGTTATTTTAGTGTTTATTTTTTTGAGCAGTGTACATTTACCACACTATGGAAGTTGAAATAATACTGTGAAATTGTGAAAATAATGATAATGCCCTTTTAGTGTAAGAGCTGTTTGAAAAGACCGCCTGAAATTTCAGCCTGTTTAGGTGGGATGGAGTTTTGGCCTGCCTAGTGACATCACCAGGCGGTAAATTCATTATTTGACCAATAAGAAAGAGAGTTCCAAACCTCTCTGCCAATAACATGAGTTTTCAGTTTCCCCCTCCCAACTCAGACCTAAGGTTGCAAAGCTACTGGTAATTTATCAATGTTACCAGAATCTTCAGTAATTTTGGAAATTAAGAGAAAATCTATGGCAATCTATCGTAACTTTGGTAATTTATACTTGAATAACTTAAAACAAATGTATTCATATATAGTATAAATGTTTTATATCTGTGTCCATATTGTCCATGAGTTTCTAGTCATATGGTCCAAGAGAAAATAGCATAATTAATAAAAAAAAGCATCTAATCAACAATTTGCAATTACCTCTGCAACTCGTCCAACTATTTACTTTTTCCACAACTGCCACCAGTTTGACGCCAAAACATTGACAAGAAATACATTGGCATTGTAAAATAAATATAAAGGATATTAAATGCTGAAACCCTCATATCAAACACCAATGGTATTCACTAAGTTCATGGTTTATATTTAGGATAATGTTTTACAGCTTTGTCTTCTGTTTTTTATATTAAAATCATCTTATTTAATTATTTCATATATTTTACATGTGATAAGGTCAGAGAGAGGGCCAGAGATAATTGCAGACACGTGATAATCTGAAGTACCCAAAAGGGCCACTAGAAGTATTTTGATAGATTACATAAAATCCTTAAAAGATACCAACATTCTGGTAGTTTACTGGCAAAGTTTCCAGTAAAATACCCTCCCTTTGCAACCCTACTTAGACCACTCACAGACAGTCCTTGCAAAATTCTTGCTTGAGAAATTGCTTTTTGCTAAGAAGCTATTTTTGTTTCTTTTTGACCATTTTAATTGAAAACAATCACAATAAGGTACTTAATAGTTACCTAGAAATTATTTGATATTGAGATAAAACGGATGCATTGGACCTTTAAGAGAAGCCAAGGTCTTACTGTAAGGTCTCCTGAGATGTTGGCACCTGCCAGGATGCCTGTTGCAGCCGGAAAGAAAATGGCAAACATGGAAAAGAACGTCTCGCCGTCTCGGAAATCCGGGCCCATGTTCTCCATCATGATAGCCGCTTGGGATGAAAAAGAAGACGACGTGAAAATGTAATCTTGATTCAATTGGGCAGTCGTAAGCCATTACATATAATGCCAGCCTCGGTGCCAGTCTGTTCCTGCTCTCTAGTCAACTCCTTATGGAATTGTCCTGTCAAAGGTGTTTGCCTTGAAAATGACAATTAGGTAGGCAAAAGCACAAACAGATCTGAGACTAGATTAATGTCAGTAGAATTCAACAGAAGTAGAATTCCAAATTGGGATCTGGAAATGAGTGCATAGTTTAACCATCAGACAAACCTTTGTAGCCAAAGAAGCCTTTGGGCTCTTTTGACTCCATGGTGATGACGGTTCCGATGAAATAGTTGAAGATGGCAGCCAAAAGAATGACCAATAACACAATCTGGGCCTGGAAGGGAAAATTGAGTCGTGAGTGATACCGAGTTTCAACATGTTTATCTGCCAGAAGTTCCATAAAGGCACTATGACAAGAGTCAAAAGTAAAAGCAAGGTTTCCTTGTGTTACTATGTGTGACAGTGCATTGCTCTGTGGGCCTTACCTTCGCCTCCCACTCCATCCCTGCCACTGAGATGCCCAGAAGCAGGATGACAGTGAGGGTGCCCACTATACGGACGTCATTGAGCTCATCTGTCATCAGGGCATCTACATCCTGTCAATCAGGAAACAATCACTCAAGGCGGTTACTGTTGTTGCTATGTCAAATTTCAACTTGACACACAGCGATCCAATCAAAGTTCACTATACAGGCATATCAAATGTTCCTTACATTGAGCATCTCAACGACAGTTTCAGCAAAGCCCACAACATACATGGCCACAGCCACAGCATTAGCAAAGGCGAAGATGAGACCAATGGAGCCGCCAAATTCAGGGCCCAAACTCCTTGATATGAGGTAATATGCTCCACCTAAGATAAGAGGAAGAATTACAGACGGGTTAGACCAGAAACACACTAGGGTTAGACCAGAAACACACTAGGGTTAGACCAGAAACACAATTCAAGCATGTTATAGCTCAGCGCACTATAACTGACTTTTAAAGGTAATTTCCGATTGAGCCGACATTTGCAGCGTTTATTGTGAGTGTGATCTCCAGGAATGCAGGAACATTGCCTTTACAATCCAGTGTCGACAGCCAGGGCCGTCAGGCACCACAAAAATCTGAGGGGGCACAAATATGTAAGGATGGCTGGGGGGTGGTCCGGAGGGGGCCTAGGCCCCTCGTCTGGAAGTTGGATAATTTTTCATTTCTGAAACTGCTTTTTCCTGCAATCTAGATCCATAATCATTATGCTTAGTTCTATGTAAAAAAATATGTCTTATTTTTCTGCATATCTAAGCATACCTCTTGAGCTGTCTGTATCCTCCTGACTGGTAATTCTTTTTTAAAATAAACTAAATATGCTTCTCTGCTTCTCTGCATCTCTGTGGAAATCTGGGTAAAAGATTGAAAGGAATGTGAGTCTTATTCAGTACATTTAGTTATTGCTTGCTTTTCTAGAAAAAGAAAGTCTACCAACCTTGCCCGCTACTTTAACTTGATTGATAGGCTGAAATGGCTTCTTGGTAACTAGTTATGAGATTGGGAGATTGGGAACCTATCTGGGCTAGCTAAAGCCAACTTCATAAAATTGCTAGGTGGCTAGTAGTATTACAGAAAAAAAGTAGATATTTTATAACAAGACAATTCTGAGGGGGCACGTCCCTCTGCACAGGCATGATGCTTCTGTCGACAGCACTCTACAGATTTAATCCCGGCATCATGAAGGATCCCAATGACTTTACCAAAGCAATACTCCTTATGATCTCTTCTAATACCTCATTTATATAATTCTGCTACAGGATCCTAATGCATATTTAATATATTAGCATTTCATCAGGAATAAAGTTTTCCCTTACCTCCTCGCACAAACCCATTGGTTGCTATGGCTGAGGTGGAGAGTCCAGTGATGGTGGTTACAACAGTTGCCATCAGAATAATAACACATGTCAGACCTGTTAAAAATATGAGCAAATTATGTTTTAGTTACATAATTATTCTCATCATGCTTACAGGTAAAATAGATTGTGACAAAGGCCAGTAGGAATTTGTTTTACCTGACCTGGAAAAACTCTGGGCCCTAGTTATAGACAAAAAGCTCATAATAATAATATACCTGCAAGTATATAATTTATGATAACCAACTTTACAACAAGGGGTGCGTTTATTTTGTGTCACCTGGTGCCCCAGGTGGGTGGAGATTTCACTTTAGGACCAATGGAATAGTCTAAAATGAGCAAACCCTGAATGGGGTTTTTGGTGACGCAAAACCAACATGCCCAATGCTAAAACAATACTATGAGGTTTGAAACTGTAAATATTTTGGTCTTGATTGAACATGAGTCATCACCTACGTACCAATGCCTGCCTGTCCCACGATCCATGACATGCGAATAAAGAGCATCACACCCCAGATGTTCAACATGCAACGTACCTGAACACAAAGACACACGTGACAACATTCATGTTACCAACACATACTTCTATAGTGGGGGGAAACCATTCATTTGAAAGCTTGTTTTTAGATTTGTGTTGGATGTCTTTGAAAGGATTTACATTGATGTGCAATTCAATGATTCGTCACAGAGCAATAAGGAGAACATGGTAGAGTTTGAATAGTTCTAAAATAAAATAAAATGTGATGTTTGGGCCGGAGACCCCAAAATGTTTAATTCCCAGACCCAGTTCTGGCCACACTAACCAGGACACCTTTGACCCAGCCAAACTTGATGGTGCCTCCCTTTACTTGTTCCTTTGTTCCTTCTTTGGCTGCAGCCTCCTCAGCAAGAGTAGACTCCTCCCCAATAGGAAAGCCATCCTCATCCAATGGCTCCTGAAAAATACCACACATAGCAAATGCTGACAAACATTAAGGGCTAGATTCAATCTGATCGCCTATGATCGGCTATGAACATATTAAAGGCAACGTTTCCGACTCAATTGGAAATGACCTTTAACCCTAAAAGCGGATCTTCTGCTGAACTGAAATCGGAAGTTCAAACAATAACAAAGGGGTTCACCCCGCCGCTGTTTTGGTAAACAGCTGACGGATGGGGCTGGAGAAATGTAATCCCTCTCAAATTCATAGACATGGTGGTTAAAACAAATTTACTGCCTGGTGATGTCACCAGGCAGGCCAAAACTCCATCCCACCAAAACAGGCAGAAATTTCAGGCGGTCTTTTCAAACAGCTCGTACACTAAAAGGGCATTATCATTATTTGAAAGGACTGACCATCCATGCTATCAGAATTCTAGTTTTAACCATGTTTTTCATTGTTTACAAACAATGAAGTAAAACAAGCATATATTTTGGGTTTTGATGGGGTATGACAGTTGAACTAAGGTCATGAGGCATTTCTAAGTTATATTCTTCAAGAATCAATAGGTATATCATTCATTTAACGGAGTGGCTGCACGACTGGATTATCTGGAGTTCTTTCGGATATCCAAACAACCTTACCTTCTGCGCATGTACTAGTTCGGCTGCCCAGAGATGGAACAGGCT
The DNA here is from genome assembly GCF_964263955.1 of Coregonus lavaretus. Lineage (NCBI taxonomy): Eukaryota > Metazoa > Chordata > Actinopteri > Salmoniformes > Salmonidae > Coregonus > Coregonus lavaretus. The sequence continues at coordinate 45,985,718 of NC_140001.1, read as the reverse complement.
ACTCTGGCGAATTTCAATGATGTGCTATCTATCAAATCGTTCTGTGTTGCATGATCACTAAGAAGCAAAACGGAGGGCGGAACAGGGCGGTTCGATCCGGTCTCCTAGCCTCAGCCTTAATCTAAGAGTCTAGAAATGGGTGTAGCAATTGCAGATTGCCCCTTTCAAGTATAATTCAGTTGCATTTGTGCAATATTCAAATTCCATTGGCACTAATATCACTCTTGGGAAGTTTTTGTTTCCTCTGCAAATGGCACCTCTGACATACATTACATTTACGTCATTTAGCAGACGCTCTTATCCAGAGCAACTTACAGGAGCAATTAGGGTTAAGTGCCTTGCTTAAGAGCACATCGACAGATTTTTCACCTAGTCGGCTCGGGGATTAGAACCAGCGACCTTTCAGTTACTGGCACAACGCTCTTACCCACTAAGCTACCTGCCGCCCCGGTATGCATGTATGCATAAACATTGTGTAATATCTAGAATATTAGATATAGAAGGCCTAGAACCTGTGGTTTGAATAGATGTTACAATATATTGGCCTGTGGGCTGGACTAATGTATCTACTCTGTCATCCATTATAAGTTACCTGCCCCCATGAGAGGCATGTGAGTGATCCAACAGGATAGCATAGCTATAAAGTGTTAGAGACCAGAGACCGGGACACTGGACCATTGAGTATAGGGAAGGGAGAGAGAACCACGCCAGCATTGTTTTGTTGGTGGCTGCAAAGGCTGTCAGTTGCCAAGAGTAGCCGGTGATCAGCGTTTGGGCATGGTCAGAGAGAGCATTGTCTGAGCAAAATGTGTGGGTCATGCCCCTGACGTCACGCTGTCCATTCAAAGGACAGCAAAGGAGAAGAAAGGTCCCTGTGGAAGGGAACGCTGTGATGACAGACGAGGTCACTTCAGCTTAGCATAGACAATATACACTGGCAGTTGTGATACAGCATCGATGGACTGGCCATAGGGTAGTTCTGGCAAATGCCAGTGTGTCTGTCTAAATGTAGATTTTTTTTTGTACAGAATGACTATTATTTGGGTAATAACGGGGGACTCATGGAAAGCAATGGGCTGGGGTGGGGGCCACTAGGAAAAAAATGGGCCAGTGTGTTAGAAATGCACAGGCGGCTTTTTGGTCCCAGTCTGTTCCTGTGGTACAGCGTCACTAAGGCTGAATGTAAGGATGACCTGTAGATGTACTATAGTGCTTTCAGAAAGTATTCATACCCCTTGACTAATTCCACATTTTGTTGTGTTACAGCTTGAATTCATTATTTTTCTCGCCCATCTACACAATATACCCCAAAGTGAAAACATGTTTTTAGACATTTTTACACATTTATTGAAAATGAAATACAGAAATATCTCATTTACATAAGTATTCACACCCCTGAGTCAATACATTATAGAAGCACCTTTGGCAGCAATTACAGCTGTGAGTCTTTCTGGGTAAGTCTCTAAGAGCTTTCCACACCTGTATTGTGCAACATTTGCCCATTATTCTTTTCAAAATTCTTTAAACTCTGTCAGATTAGTTGTTGTTCATTGCTAGACAACCATTTTCAGGTCTTGCCATAGATTTTCAAGTAGATTTAAATCAATGCAACTTATTATGTGACTTTTAAGCACATTTTTACTCCTCAACTTATTTAGGCTTGCCATAACAAAATGTTTGAATACTTATAATACAAAACGTTTCAGCTTTTCATGTTTTATTAATTTGTAAAAATGTCTAAAAACATTATTCCACTTTGACATTATGGGGTAAATTGTGTAGGCCAGTGACAAAACATCTGTATTTAATCCATTTGAAATCAGGCTGTAACACAACAAAATGTGGAAAAAGTCAAGGGGTGTGAATACTTTCTGAAGGCACTCTATATAGATTTAAAGTGTCCAAATAGAAAAGGTAGACCCCAAAAAATGTAGATTTAACCTAAAAACAAGTAGCCTAGACAAAAAGTGTAATAACGTGTTAATGGCAAGCAACAAACACAGTGACATTCTGCAATATACACCTATAGGGTAGGTAATAGTTGATGCATTTTAGTGGAAAACCCTTGACTTGGCAACAATATAGGCTATCTCGAGGCGTGCGCAATCAATCCCCACCTGTCTGGTAAATAGCGATGTAGTGGCGCGTCAAAACAGAAGGTGGTAGCAGGTTACGTACCTTGTCAAGCTCATCGTGTAGCTCCGAAAGAGTTGGCCGTATCAACTTATCTCCTAGAGGCGCTTCAGTTTGTCGGTAGAAATCGATGTTTGGGACAGCATCAATTGTGTTGTGGCCAAATGTTCGCATATAATAAGTATTTGAGTGGGTATCAGAAATGTTAGTATGACCGCTTGCGGACGAACGATGGCTGCCCGTGCTCCTGACTGTGTCACCATTCTGAGCCACATCAGATGCGTCCGTCCCCATTCCACCTGAATCAAGAAACTTTACTACGCTAAATCTCCCTTTGGACTCCTCTCCACCTGCCGTCCCCTTACTACCAGTCGTTCCCGTAGTTCCATCAGTCCCTCCCGACGTGCGCTCTCCAGATGTGGCGGGTCCTAACTCCGTTACTTCTGTCACCTGAAACCTGCTTTGCCCTGAAGCCGCTGTCTTGAGAGCTGGTTTCTGACCTGAGGGTGATGACATGTCCACTGAGTAGTTATCACTGTATAATCAGATGTATTGCAGAAATTGTTTTAAAAATAACCATTTAAATTCCTTTCTTCATCAACGCATGCATCAGTACTCAAGCCAAAGCTGCGCCGTGGGCATCTACTCAATCCACTCTCTTCTGTTCTGGAAGAGTGATGCCTCGAGTGTGGGTCGAATGTTCTGAGAAATTAGCAACTCTGAGTACGTCACCCGCCAACACGAGGTCTAGAGGTCACAGGCAGCATCAGAGAACAAACAAATTTGTCCATGCGCCATCGTGTGCGCTTTTCAACTGCAGACACCCCACTAAGATTATTAGCTGAATGTTGGTGAAATTAATCATTTGTTGTCCTGTATAGTTGTTCATTCACAGAACTATAAAGTCAGGCAACTATTTCACTATTGATTTCAATAGAAACAAGTGCTACACTGTAAAACATACTGTAACTCCCTAACTCATTACATAAATTGAGTCTTGGCTACTCAAACATCTCCAACTGTCAGTAGAACTCAAATCATATAAGTGGTACTCACTCAGATGTCAATAAAAAAATGTATCACTTAATTTTTTTGGGAGGAATGTTAACAAATGTAAGGTAATTGAGTAACTATAACTTTATTTATTTGTGTTCTGCTAATCTAAAGTTATAACATTTTTGCAAGTTAGGATTATTTAATAGTTTAAAGTCAATTTAACATTTATTAGAAAAGTTGTTCTTACTTGATTCTATTGTTTTACTTCTTTACTTAAAATAATAAAGTATTAGTTAGACACATTGATATTTGAGTAAAACACACTTGATTTATCTGTGTTGAACTGATACGCAAGTTATGAATACTTAATCATTTTATGTTCTTGCAACAACTTCCCACATTTGTATAGAGGAATGTGGGTAATTACATTTTTTTGACGTTATGATACTTTTACCCAATGTTGAATGCATGTTTGAAGAAAGAAAACTATATTTCTAAAATAGTAGTAAGCAGTTTGTTGTGCTATGAGGTGTAATGGATCATAATGAACAGATATCATAACCGTTGGGCAAATTGATGTTCATTAATGAGAAAGACAAGCCATTCCCACCATCAACAAGAATGACAGAGGCTATTGCAGCATTCTGCAATGCTTACAGCTCTACCTCCAGTTACTGCTAAAGGAATGAGCACTGTGCTCAACAATGCCTGCAAGGTGGGTTAAAATTACAAATCGTCAAATACATAAAACAATGTTAAACATTAAGACACGACCACTGAAAAATACCAATCAGAAGTACTTACACAAGTTTACAATACTTGAAAAAAATTAAGAGTAATAAAGGTTAATAATTTAGGTAGAAGGGACCCTAAATGTGTACGTTTTAGACAACACATATTTATGTTCAAGTAACTTCAATCGTTATAGTTCAGAATACATAATGCAAATTAGTGTACAAAAGTTCATAAAAAATAAAAAACTTATGTAATTACAACTTAAAAAGATAACCATAAGGAATATTTTGAGTTGGGTTGCTCGAATGGTTCTAGGCAATCGCTTTCCACAAACATTTTTAGTTAGCAGAACTAATTATGTTTTACAGTGTAAACAGATATGCATAGTATTTCGTTTATTTATATAGAATTATTGAGTTAAATAACAAGTTTATAGTTCATGACCTCCGTTCAATAATTAGGGGTTATACTCAAGTAAAACAAAGGACTCTTACAAGCCCCACACTCTTAAATACTCATGCATTCATATTCAGACTGTAGTCAATGGAACACAATGTTGTCAGTATTGCAAACACATTAGCATAGTGAACAACAACAGTCTTTCACTGTCTGGTACTTGATGATTGTGAATAGAAAAGCTCTCCATACAATGATTCTATAAAACAAAAGTAAGGACTATTTAGCCAACTGAAAAATTAAGTAAGGGGGAAGATGACTATGTAGGCTAACAATAATAATCATTGCAGGTAAATTGAGAGAAAAAACGCCATCATGTTTCTGAAACAAACAGGGCACTGTCCATTTAAGGATTGTATTAATGTTTCAATACTTTAACAATTCAAGATTGTAATGTATCAATCAATTGCTTGTAATATTAGTTTTGAGTTGTCCTCAATTTACTTTTACTTACTAAAATTAATTTTCAGTTTCTGAACCTGAACTCTGGACATTATATCCCTTTGCATCATAAATCAATTTAGAAAAAAAATGTATGTGAAAAGTGATGCCTCTTAGCAAGAGTTTGTCTGTCCATCGAGTCCACAATGGCACAGTACCAGTATTTGTCTGCACTAGTTACCACCATGTCCAACCCTCTGAGTGAACAATGTGGCAGCTCCAGGGGTGAGAGATAGATAATAGTGACAATTTCAATCATGTTCAGAAGTGTAGACATGCTTGGTCCAAGTGGAAGCGACCCAAGAAGTATCATCATGACAATTTAGGTTGCTGTCTGTAGTCCTGAAACTCACAATACCTGATTTTGAGATGAGAAGGACTGCTTTGCAGGACTGCATGGTTGGTTAAGTGGTGACAATAGATGAATTGCGCCTTCTACTGTGAACAACAAAGTGGTTGCTTACTGCCACTTAATGGATGAACATGTACAACACTGAAGGAACCCAAGCGGTCTGACAGGATACTCTTATAAGGGTTGGTATTCACGATAAGGATCTGTATAATGACTGTTAGACACATATTCAATTCTGCAACCACAAAGAGCTCATTACACAATTCAATGAGTAAACTCTTTCAAGCTGTGAGATGTTTAAAGAAAAGAAAATTGGGTAATGACATTTCCTTACATATTTATTGAGGGAATATCTGACTCCATTCCAAATGTTCCCCTATTCTCTCAGGGATGCTGGTACAGTTGGCGAGTGGTGACCACTGAACTGTTGTACCTGGAGAAGTGAGAGGCGTTGTGAGCCTCAAGGCCTGTCTGTGTTGCACTGAATGCTGAGTGCTCTAATACCACACCTCTGTCCTGGACATGACACAGACGCACGCGGCCCTCAAAACACAGGCTTTCCTCCTGTGGCCCATGAGGAATCTCCGCCAGTGCCGCATTCTGCCCAGGGAGGGATAAACAATATATAGAATAGAATAACTTCATTTCCCCAGAGGAAACTGTATACCGTATACTCCTGTCTGCTACGCATATCATCCATAAAATGACATTTTAAAAGAAAAATACATCCTACTCAATATTTTTAAAGGTAGAGTTAATGAATGACTTTGCAACACTTAATAATATGCTCTGTGAGAATAAGGGCAGGAAGTCTACTGAAACTCTTGTTTGTGTTTATTCGTTTGTTTGTGATGTTTTGTGTTACAATTTGTAGAAGGATATATTATTTTTTGTAACACATTTCAACTTCTTATCTTTCACAATGCATGGAATTTCAATAAAGAACAATGTTTTTTTTTTTTTATGGAGAGGAGATGCCTCGCGAAATGATGGCCTCACCTTTAGCAAGAGTCTCTGGTTCTTCAAATCTTGCTTCCATTGCATTACATAGAGTTTAGGGATCATTGGATGTTTACTGGAGAACTCTGGGGCATGAGAAAATAAATACATTAGAAAAACAAATAATAACATTATTATGAGAATGCTTTGCACAGCAAATTTCTCATTATCACACATTTTGTTTTGTACTGAGAATGCTATACTTTTGACAACTTTAACTAATGCAACTCTAACAATGATGATGTTTGAGCTTATTGGTTTATAATATATTTGATTGTAGTATGTACAACTCTGTGTCATGTAACTGACTTACCCATTTAAGTTAGTGTTCACTGATCCTGTAGTCATGTGTGTCTGTTTGCTGCAAAGACAGTCTTAGAAACAAGGCAAAGCATCATGGGAAAAAGGTAGGGTTACAGGCAACAACAATGAAGGGCTCCAGAGTGAAGTTTCCTCTAGGTACAGATCTAGGATCAGCTTCACCTCCCCCAACCCTAACTTGAATCATTAGTGGGGAAAATCTAAAACTGACCCAAGATCAGCATGGTAGGCTGATGTGTAATTTAAACCCTGGACAGTAGCCTTCAGCAAATAGATTAGGTAGGCCTGAAAAACTACTCTTAATATACTCTTGGTGTCATGATGAATATTTCTAAGGGTTGGTTTTCAAGGTGTTGGACAATTATTGATACATTTTTGATCATACATACATAAGCAATGAACAAATGTCTATCACTGAATATAAAAATATACAACAAAAATAAAAGTTGCTAGGTTTCTTTAAGAGTGGCGAAATCCCGTTACAATGATCTCAAATTGTGTTTTTAATACACAATGCTAATCAGGAAACTCTCTGGTATGTTATGGTGGACTGTCATTACAATTGCTTCTCAGGAACCTGATAAAATTATGTTTGTAGTGTGGATAGCCACTGAATGGCTCTGAATTCACTGCCAGCATGCAGTCAAAGCTACATACCCAGCCATCACCTTTGTCTTGAAACGTCTTGAGATGTCTTGACACATGCCATATACATGTCTCAAGACATCTTAAGACACATTTTGAAGACATGTCTTGAGACACTAATGTAAAACAGTGCTATGTCTTGAGACATTTTATGTATGCCTTCAAGATACGTCTCAAGACACTAATTCCATGTCTTAAAGACCCAGCCTGGTCTCATAGACTAGATCCGGGACACTCAAATTAGTATGATGTGTTACTTTTGGTATGGTTACTTAAGGCAAAGAATGAAAGGAGGGTGGTTGATTGGGGTAGACGGTAACTCTGTACATTCAAATTGTCATCGATAAAATGCAATTGTGTTCGTTGTCCATAGCTTATGCCTACCCATACCATAACTCCACCGTCTCCATGGGACACTGTTCACAACGTTGACATCAGCAAACCGCTCGACGACGAGCATGCAGATGACCTTCCCTGAGACGGTTTCTGACAGTTTTTGCAGAAATTCTTCAGTTGTGCAACCCACAGTCTATTCACCTGTCCGGGTGGCTGGTCTCAGAGGATTCCACAGGTGAAGAAGCCGGATGTGGAGGTCCTGGGCTGGCGTGGTTACACGTGGTCTGCGGTTGTGAAGCCGGTTGGATGTACTGCCAAATTCTCTAAAATGACGTTGGAGGCAGCTTATGGTAGAGAAATGAACATAACATTCTCTTGCAACAGCTCTGGTGGACATCCCTGCAGTCAGCATGGCAATTGTACACTCCCTCAAAACTTGAGGCATTTGTGGCATTGTGTAAGTGACAAAACTACACATTTTAGATTGGCCTTTTATTGTCCCCAGCACAAGGTGCACCTGTGTAATCATCATACTGTTTAATCAGCTTCTTGATATGCCACACCTGTCAGGTGGATGGATTATCTTGGCAAAGGAGAAATGCTCACTCACAAGGATGTAAACAAATTAGTGCACATAGAGTATATTTCCAATAATGGTGTGAAATTGTGAAAATAATGATAATACCATTTTAGTGTAAGAGCTGTTTGAAAACGGCTGCCTGAAATTTCTGCCTATTGTGGTGGGATGGAGTTTTGGCCTGCCTGGTGACATGCAGTAAATTAGTTAATAGACCAATGAGAAAGAGAGTTCCAAACCTCTGCCAATAACAGCTAGTTTTCAGTTTTCCCCTCCCCACTCAGACCACTCCCAGACAGTCCTAGTGAAATTCTTTCTTGAGAAATTGCTTTTTCCAAGGAGCTATTTTTCTTTCTTTTTGACCATTTTAATTGAAAACAATCACAGTAAGGTACTTAATTGATACCCAGAAATTATTTGATATTGAGATGAAAACAGCAGCATTGGACATTTAAGATGTCTCAAGACATCTTGAGACATAAAGTTGATCTACTCTTATTAACAGGTGACTGTAATTCTGGTATTTTCTGTGCAGTTTTATTCAATAGAGAATACATTTAAATGTTACATCAAATATATCCTCTAAATAAATTACAGCTAAATGGTGCATTTATAGATTTTCTTGTTTTGTTTTATTGATCAGGGATGCCAACCTCTCATGCTGCAGAGTAGACTGGACTTATCCAAGTGCTGGCCTCTATGCACGGATAGGCTGATGAGGTAACTGTAAGTTATGACTGGATGCTTGTATCTGTTTTTTGTTTTTACATGTGCTTTTGCTGTTTTTTGTCAGATTACGAGGATGGAAGTCATGTCAGCTACTCAACTCAAACAAGGTAAGCTGTCACCCAGCATATACAAGTGAGAACACTGCATTGCAAAAAGGAACATGACGAGTACAATGTTAATTTCTTCCAATGAGAACAGTGTTTAACTGATTCATTTTATTTTCAGACTGGACATACAATAAAGCTGGGGTCCTATCTGGTGTCAAACATTAAGCCCTCATGGATGATATGGCTTTCTGCTTCAGGTGAGCTATTCATAATTAAAGTACAAGAAAATAGCAGGGTAAATGTGGTATTGTTATTGCTGTGTTCATGATATGATACTTGATGGAATTTTATTTTCCAGCAGGTTAAGGAGGACCAGCTCTGAGATCTGAGATCCCCAAACCAGAGATGACCATCTGTCTGTAAAGACTTGAAGATAGGCGTTGTTTGGAGCTCTATATGTTACCGTGTTTACCACAAGTTATTTTGTTGCTGCTGAAATTGTAATTGTGGTCAATAAATCTTGATAACTTTGATTTTGTGTGCAGTTCAATTTGTGCGATTAATGTGCATGTGGGTTCTAGAGTGAATGATTAGTATTAATAACTAATAAAACATCAAAACAATACATTATAAAATATCTTGAGACGTCTTAAGATGGATGTCTCAATACATTCATATTTACAAGAGGTGTCTATAGACTGTCTTAAAGACATCTTCATTTTCTAACACATGTAGTAAGACATCTTCATTAATATGTCTTAAGAGGTCTCAAGACATAACTCAAGATGTCTCAAGACATGGTGATGGCTGGGTATGTACCACTTTTAGAACTAACTATTGCTCTCAAATCTAATATCCTGATGTCGACAGCAGATGGGAGTTGTATTCATAACATGGCTAACTTAGCTAGCTAACTAATATACATTTTGAAAAAAAATTGTTAAATTAAGTGGCTAGCTAGCGCTAGCAATGTGTGGTGGTCAATGAGACAGAGAGCTAGCTAACCAACTGGACAGCAAACAATGTAACAAAAGTATAACTTCGGATTTAAAAAATGCTCCATCAACAGGCTCTGCATTTCAGAAATCACAGTAGTGTTAAGTTGCGTCAATTCAAATCTGGTATTAGGAACAAAAGAGGTCAATACACGTCTTCTAAAATAGACTAGTATTTTAATTAATGCAAAACACTTCAATGGTAAATATGATGTTCGTATACACGGGTCCACTGAAATACCATGCAGGGCACTCAGAGAACTGATCCATTGTTCTAAGTTCTTCTTCAAATACTCTGACAGAGATGGTTCCCGCTCCCTGCTGGCCAATCAGAGTAGAGACTGAGCGTGGTTTAGACTTACTCAGCCTATCCGTTGGCGCACAGACTGGTCCCATCGCCTTGGCGCTCCACTGTTGCACACTGTTGCCAGGCATAAGTTTGTTATCATCACAACCTGTCCAGAGAGTCAGCACCCATAGACACTGTTCCCCTGTACTCTTTGTACCTACGTCCTTGGACGGTTCACAGATCACAAAGAGGCAGTGTTCGTGTCTGTGAGAAATACAAGTCTTATCTCATCCTACCCCCTAACGTTCCTCACATGAATCACAGCTTGTTATGTGAAACAATTTATATCAGTACAGTACAAACCCATTATGTTTAATCATTAATGCATTCCTTCTAAGCTAGTCATCACATCTAGTTATGAGAAAATAGATCCCCACAATCCCCCTTTTCACACCCACTGGGTGTGAACCCAAAATAAGAAAACACAGGGTGTCACTCATTAAAATACAATACAAACAAAAAGAATCACACTTTTATTAATAGGCAATAATGATAATAAAAAGGCTTTCAGTCCTTCCATCTACACCTAACTTTTACTAGGTTGGCTACCAGCCACCCAGGAACTTCAAACCTTCACATAAGGAAAGACAAACATTCACAATGGTTAACTTGATTAATAAAGCATAAAACACAGGATTAATAGAACACAAAACACAAGATTATTAAAACATAAAACACAAACAGGGAAGTACATTTTGGCCCCCTTTAGACACCCTCTAGGGTGTCACTCTACGAAGCCTGGTAGGTCATATCCTTCATTCCTTAGGTCGGAGTCCGGGATTGGGCCGTATCTCACCATCTGTTGGGAAACCGCCCTCTCCATCTCCTTTCTCACCAACCCTCGGACACAGGGAATAAGACAACATCCACAAAGAACAAGTATACCCATAGAAGCTATAACTTCACCCAGAATAGTTACAACAATAGTTTTCCATTTACCAAATATGTTATCAAACCAACCGTTTAGGGAGCTATCAATACTAGAGTTCTCAGCCAGTTCGTTCGCCAGCGTGGTGAGTCCCTGAAGCGCTTTGGTCACGGACCTGTCCGGTGCTGTATTGTTGGGGATGAAAGTACAGCACATAGATCCAAACAGAACACAAACTCTGCCCCGCTCAGCCAAAAGCATATCTAAAGCGATTCTATTCTGCCATGCCATTAAGCTAGTTGCCGCTGTCTGCTCAGCCAATCCCTTTATTGCATCACGAGTGTGGTTTATAAATCTTTGCTGGTTATAATAAATTTAATTTATCCAATCTACGTTTTTTATTAATTGTTGACCACCAGAAAATACTTGATTCAAACCCAGCTGCGATCTGATTCCTAGCTTTGAATTCTTCTGGAACCCCTCGAGGTACTCCTATCCCATCAATATATATCCTTTCATCAAAGGATCCCGGGAGGAGGTCCCACTTTCTACGTGACAACTCACCAGTCTCTGACACGTTTTATTGTTTGCGTATGTAGGTGAGTTCACAATCTGTTATCACCACACAACCATCAGATGTCAGCACGGGCCTGGTTCCTAAAATCCTCTGGCAGCAACAAAGAGGAGATTAGTCATGGTCTCTTTAGTTGTGACATTCTCTGTGTGGGAGCAGGAGATAAGATGCCCTACCCTGTATCCTATCTTATTAGTCCTAGAAAAACAATAATAAGAATCCCCTGAGACTTCAAACGGAGGCAACCTAGGTCGGGGTGACTTTGTTATCGGGGGATACAGATAGTGCAAGTTACTACAAGACTCCTTCACCACATTCCCAGGTGGCTTGAACAATTTAATCATGGAGGATAAACCTGACGGAGAGTTAAAGCCTGTCAAGGGGAACGGAGTAGTTGTTAACCTTGGTTTGGCTGTCCCACAGGCATAACAGTCCTCTTTAGACATAGTTCTTGCCGTATACTGAATCCATTCCAACCACAGGTTAGGATCTCTATACCCCGTCTCCACCTGTACTACTTCCTTCAGGTCTATAGTTTGCACTATCTTCACCACAGCCCTGGTCTCACTACCTCCCTCAGAGAGGTTTACTCTATAGGGTGCCCCAGTTGAAGAGGATATCTCACTTGTCAGGTCTGTAACCTGTTTTAGCGTAATTCAGACTTTCAGACAGTACCTACCCTTATATGGGTCGCACTGCCATTTCTGGTAATTCCCTACTTTCACAATACTACACCTGTCCTTAAACTGTGTATGGAGATTGACATATCTATCTATCTTCACACATACATGTTCAGCTCTCAATTTCTAGTGTTGTTGTTTTTTGTTTAAAAAAAATATATTTTGTCCTCTCCTTCGTATATATTTATTATTTAATCCTACCATCCCCCTTTTGACACATGATTTGCCCATGTGTCAATATTACCACCTACCTAAACAATCACTTAGATTGTGCCTTCCTCTGATTACTGCAGCTCATTGCATTAATTTAGTTTCAAATACCAACTTGTTGTTTATTAAAGCATACTAAAAATGAAATTTAAATGACAACATTTGATAATACCTCAATTTACTTCTATCCCGTAAAAGTAATCCAAGATTAGTACAATTGACTATCAACAGGTATCCCTCATTCAGGGAAAGTTCTCTCTCTCTCTTCTGTTATTTTATGGTTCAAATCATATATATTATTACCAAATTATAATCTTCTTCACACTTTTCACAGTATTATAAATTACCCTCAATTTAGTAAAATAAACTATTTTAAAGTCCTCCTCTCATGCCTTTAGAATTTACTAGTGTGGATGATTAATTAACACCAGAAGATTAAAACAGAGTTCAGAGGCAATTGAAATTATTCAACGAACTGTTCCATCCCATAGTATACCAAACATTACCATTATTCTAAATATTTCATAAATGTTACTTATCCCAAGTGTTCATTAAGTCCTCATGACATTCATTCTCATAAGAAATCATATATACCCCAAACTCAGCCAAAACCGAAAAAACTCCATAAAATTCACTGTGCGTGCTCCTCTAAGACCTATCACCCTTGACCTGCTGAAAACACCCCAACATTGAAAAAACAAGGCTTTATAAACATCATACTAGGTGTGTTGTTTTTTGTTTGAAAAACCCAATTTGAAAAACAACAACCACAAATAGCCAGGCCTCACTTAATTTGGTAGCTCACTTTTATGATCTAAATACTGCCTAACTTCACTACTGCTCCCCCTAGCCCTGGGCAACATTCCAATGAGATGAGCTAATCTCTTTCTCCTGGTTATAATCTAAAGATGGTAGTACACACAAAACATGATACAGATATCCCCAGTCCTAACCCATCAATAATTGTTTGTATCAATCTAATTCCTCATAATTAATCCATAAAACCACTCAAAATTCCTCGAGTATACAATGATTATTTAATTGATTACCCTAAATCTGCTACATGTGATCTCATCTCAAATGATCCATTATCAATTATTTGATCAACCCCCTAGGAAAATCTGTCTCCCCTTCTATTGTTCCTGTCCCCCCTGTAAATGTCATATTTCAGTTTTTAGCCAATACAATCATGGTTACCTCAAAAGTAACACCATTGGCGTCAAGCAACCCATCGAATAAAGTAATAACAATTAGAATGTATCAAAGCACTGCCTTCCAGTCAAGCATTCAGACCTCCACTTGAAATCCCACAGCTCAACCCAACTCGCTTGACTGTCTCTATTTAATTTTTTTTCTCCCGCTAACCAGAGCCATAAATTATTCTCCTTTGTCCTCAACTCAATTTTCACAGCTCTATCGCCATTTCATTTCGCTATTCAATTTCTTTAACTGTTCTCTCTGATTAGGCCCTAATTAATAAAACAAATACTTGCTATCGTTGATAAGCATTACATTTAATGATATTCCTATCCTCTTTAGCTCAGCTGGTAGAGCACGGCGCTTGTAACGCCAAGGTAGTGGGTTCGATCCCCGGGACCACCCATACACAAAGAAAAAAAAATTATGCACGCATGACTGTAAGTCACTGTGGATGAAAGCATCTGCCAAATGGCACATTATTATTTGAACTATCGCTCACCCCTCCCCTTGCTATCCAACGGGGAAGGCGCAAGGGGACCTTGTAACATATTTTCATAGACCTTTCTAGAATACTTCTACTTAAGCTATCTAATTCAACCTTTCACATTTCTCAATCCATGTAGTGATCTAGGTCTATAGCCCCAATGCGAAAGCTTTACCCACTGTCCCTACCTGTGTTCGAACCAGGGACCCTCTACATACATCGCCAGTCACTCCACACATTCCGCGATGCTTTCAAAGTAAATACTTCCAGTTCATAGAGCAAGTGATGTCACCAAATGAAAACTGCACTAGCTTTCACCTCATTCAGCAACACAAAGTAATGCTATCTCTCCCTTCACCCATTCTCTATTGATTAAGTGAGTCTTTCTATTTAACCCCAATACACGCTACAAATCGTCCATTCAACATCACCAAACCAAATACTTAGTAGCATCCGGTCACCACCCACACCAGCCGTTGAATTCACTCATACACACAGACTTCACCTCATGCCACCGAAATGCCCAACAAAACATAATAGTCCAATGGAGCCCCCTTTTGGCTCTCCACTGTTTATACATTACTTCCATACCCACATTAGTTATGGTCCGATTACCCATTAAACCTTATCACATGATCAAACAACGGCACAACCTTAAACTCATATGGGGCGGCAGGCAGCTTAGTGACCAATAGCGCCGCACCAACAACCGAGAGGTCGCAGGTTCCAATCCCCGAGCCGACCAGGCGAAAAATCTGCCGATGTGCCCCTGAGCAAGGCACTCAACCCCAATCGCTCCCATAAGTCGCTCTGGACCAGGGCGTCTGCCAAATGACCAAAAATGCAAATGTAAATATTCTCTACTTTCTCACCCATGATGTAGGTCTACGTTCGGGTGAGCAAGTTCATACGTATATATCGTTAGAAATTTATAGGTACCTCTCAAACAATCGCTTCGTGGTGTTTATAGCCAATTCTCAATCGACACAAATCACCCCCTAGTCCTTCCTGACTCTCCAATAGCCACACTCTCGCTGTCTCCAGCCCCTCCCCTCCTGTGTCCAGTCGGAACAGGCTTTGTCTGCTTTTCGTTTTAGCGTTTCCAATATTTTGCCGTTATTTAAAGTACGTTAGTCTATTTATTTAAATCAAATTATTCCCACCTAATTAGTTAAAGTCGGTGCATATTTATATTTCAACGATAAACCAAATCATTTCAGTCTAATTATTTAACCAGTATTTTGCAGGGTCAAACATCAACCGTTACAGTTCAATTATATCCGTTCAAACGTTTCAGTTTAGTCATACTAGTTATTCATTATTTTACCTTTATGTTCCCAATTGTTATTAACGGGTTATACGGTTTAAGCAACCACAAACCCAACAGTTATTCACAAATTATACAGTTTGGACAGCCACAGACGTCTTTAATTCCTAATTAGTTTTCTATCAAGGTATACAGGTTTATTAATTTTAATAACCCGTATTCACTCTTTTATTTCGTCTGGGATCATTCGCACCCTCATTCATTCAACACCCTATACTTTAAAGTGCCCCTCTGATCCTAGCCGTATCTAGCCCTCTGATACGTGTCAGTAGTGCAACACTATCTAAAATGTAAGTGCCCCTTATGATCCTAGCCGTATCTAGCCTTCTGATACGTGTCAATAGCGCAACACTTTTAACCAATAATTCCCTACGCCTCCAGTTCTCACCACTTGTGATCCTAGCCTGGAGTCGACTAAAATTTAAGTGCCCCTTATGATCCTAGCCGTATCTAGCCTTCTGATATGTGTCAATAGCGCAACACTTTTAAGCCAATAATTCCCTGTACCCCCAGTTCCCACCCCTGGTGGTCCTAGCCTGGGGATTTCAGTATCATTCCCGATCCTAGCCGTACCTAGCCCTCTGGTACGTGCCGGTGAACAATACTCTATAATACCATGGTTTTAACACTCACATTTACCATACATTTGCATATCACAATAACGACAATATTTCTTATTTACTCATTATAATTCATAATTTAGTTCACTTACATCAAACAGGTGTTTCACAAAATTAATTTGGATAAAGCCAATGTGCAGAACTTACCTGTTTTTAGTAGTCCAGACTCTTTGTGAAACACACCGTTCAATGACAGAGATGTCCAATGGGCTGGACAATACCCAGCGAAGTCCCTTCTACCAGATCACGTCGGGGTCACCAATTGTTAAGTTGCGTCAATTCAAATTTGGTATTAGCAACAAAAGAGGTCAATACACGTCTTCTAAAACAGACTAGTATTTTAATTAATGCAAAACACTTCAATGGTAAATATGATGTTCGTATATACGGGTCCACTGAAATACCATGCAGGGCACTCAGAGAACTGATCAATTGTTCTAAGTTCTTCTTCAAATACTCTGACAGAGATGGTTCCCGCTCCCTGCTGGCCAATCAGAGTAGAGACTGAGCGTGGTTTAGACTTACTCAGCCTATCCGTTGGCGCACAGACTGGTCCCATCGCCTTGGCGCTCCACTGTTGCACACTGTTGCCAGGCATAAGTTTGTTATCATCACAACCTGTCCAGAGAGTCAGCACGCATAGACACTGTTCCCCTGTACTATTTGTACCTACGTCCTTGGACGGTTCACAGATCACAAAGAGGCAGTGTTCGTGTCTGTGAGAAATACAAGTCTTATCTCATCCTACCCCATAACGTTCCTCACATGAATCACAGCTTGTTATGTGAAACAATTTATATCAGTACAGTACAAACCCATTATGTTTAATCATTAATGCATTCCTTCTAAGCTAGTCATCACATCTAGTTATGAGAAAATAGATTTCCACAGTAGCAAGTACTCCTGGTACACTGTTGAATCATTTAGCCATTTAAACAATGTATTTTTAGAAGAACTCCCACTACCCTCACTGGCTTTCATGCGTTTGAAACATGAGCTTCTTCTTCTTCTTCTTCTTCTTCTTCTTCTTCTTCTTCTTCTTCTTCTTCTTCTTCTTCTTCTTCTTCTTCTTCTTCTTCTTCTTCTTCTTCTTCTTCTTCTTCTTCTTCTGTGGGTTTAATGGCAGACTACATCCCAAAAGTGTGTATTGCTGCCACCAAGGGGTAGAAAAAACAACTTAAAAATAAAATCCATACAAAGCGTAGGAAAACGATTTTAATCCACACAACAAAAAATAAAACAAAACTCCCACTTCTTCCGTCCTTCAAAGCTCCATATCTGCCTTCCCAGGCTCTTGTTTCCCCTGCCTTTTAATGCCAGAAAGCCCAATCTGTCTGCTCTCCGCTTCCACTCTCGCAGCGGAGATGACTTGAAGTGTCAGGTTCAGACCCCACATTTGCATAGGGAGTGACATGTCACATTTTCTGGCCTATCCAGACAACGAATCGATTTGCTCTTCCTCTGAACTCTGTCGCTCAGCCTGGGACATGGCATAGTGTATGAAAGGTGACAGTAGCAAATCCAATCGTTGTGGTATCATCTCGCTGTGATATTCTCAGCCGGATTTAGAGCTCTCAACATGGAAAAATACTAAACAATTTTATAGAATTAAAACAAGACAATTTTCTCTAAGTCATCAGTTATATGAAATAGTGCCAATACTGTACTGTGAATAAGTATAAATCATATTTATTTTACAGTTATAAAAAAGGTGGATTTTATAGTAAGTCGTTTATAATTTGATTATTACTATATTTAGAAAGCATTTAAGTCATTTCAAGCCCTATTGCCCCACTTTTGTTGAATAGGAAAATAATCATTTGCTATTTCATATTTTCATGTTTTCATAATATTTACCTTCAGAAAGTATTCACACCCTTTGACCTTTTCCACATTTTGTTGTGTTACAACATGCATTTTAAATGGATTAAATTGAGATTTTGTGACACTGGCCAACACACAATACCCCATAATGGCAAAGTGGAATTATGTTTTTTTAAATGTTTACAAATTAACACAAAATGAAAAGCTGAAATGTATTGAGTTAATAAGTATTCAAACCCTTTTTTATGGCAAGCCTAAATAAGTTCAGGAGTAAAAATTCACATAATAATTTGCATGGACTCTGTTTGCAACAATCTGGACCCTTTCTTTCTAAAATTAGCAGCCGAAATTGTAGCAACCCCTATTACTAGCCTGTTCAACCTCTCTTTCGTATCATCTGACATCTCCAGAGATTGGAAAGCTGCCGCGGTCATCCCCCTCTTCAAAGGGGGTGACACTCTAGATCCAAACTGTTACAGACCTATATCCATCCTGCCCTGCCTTTTGAAAGTATTTGAAAGCCAAGTTAACAAACAGATCACCGTCCATTTCGAATCCCACCGTACCTTCTCCGCTATGCAATCTGGTTTCCGAGCTGGTCATGGGTGCACCTCAGCCACGCTAAAGGTCCTAAACGATATTATAACCGCGATCGATAAAAGACAGTACTGTGCAGCTGTCTTCATCAACCTGGCCAAGGCTTTTGACTCTGTCAATCACTGCATTCTTATTGGCAGACTAAATAGCCTTGGTTTTTCAAATGACTGCCTCGCCTGGTTCGCCAACTACTTCTCAGATAGAGTTCAATGTGTCAAATCGGAGGGCCTGTTGTCTGGACCTCTGGCAGTCACTATGGGGGTGCAACAGGGTTCAATTCTCGGGCAGACTCTATTCTCTGTGTATATCAATGATGTCGCTCTTGCTGCTGGTGACTCTCAGATCCACCTCTATGCAGACAACACCATTTTGTATACATCTGGCCCTTCATTGGACACTGTGTTAACAAACCTCCAAACGAGCTTCAATGCCATACAACACTCCTTCCGTAGCCTCCAACTGCTCATAAACACTAGTAAAACTAAATGCATGCTCTTCAATCAAACGCTGCTTGCACCTGCCTGCCCGACTAGAATCACTACTCTCGGCGGGTCTGACTTAGAATATGTGGACAACTACAAATACCTAGGTGTCTGGTTAGACCGTAAACTCTCCTTCCAGACTCACATTAAGCATCTCCAATCCAAAGTTAAATCTAGAATCGGCTTCCTATTTCACAACAAAGCCTCCTTCACTCATGCTGCCAAACATGCCCTCGTAAAACTGACTATCCTGCCGATCCTTGACTTCGGCGATGTCATTTACAAAATAGCCTCCAACACTCTACTCAGCAAATTGGATGTAGTCTATCACAGTGCCATCCGTTTTGTCACCAAAGCCCCATATACTACCCACCATTGTGACCTGTACGCTCTTGTTGGCTGGCCCTCACAACATATTCGTCACCAAACCCACTGGCTCCAGGTCATCTATAAATCACTGCTAGGCAAATCCCCGCCTTATCTTAGCTAATTGGTCACCATAGCAACACCCACCCGTAGTATGCACTCCAGCAGGTATATCTCACTGGTCATCCCCAAAGCCAACACCTCCTTTGGCCGCCATTCCTTCCAGTTCTCTGCTGCTAATGACTGGAACGAACTGCAAAAATCTCTGAAGCTGGAGACTCTTATCTCCCTCACTAACTTTAAGCATCAGTTGTCAGAGCAGCTGACCGATCACTGCACCTGTACACAGCCCATCTATAATTAGCCCACCCAACTACCTCATCCCCATATTGTTATTTAATTTGCTCATTTGCACCCCAGTATCTCTATTTGCACATCATCTTCTGCACATCTATCATTCCAGTGTTAATACTAAATTGTAATTATTTTGCACTATGGCCTAGTTATTGCCTTACCTCCATTACTTACTACATTTGCACACACTGTATATAGATGTTCTATTGTGTTATTGACTGTATGTTTTGTTTTATCCCATGTGTAACTCTGTGTTGTTGTTTTTATCGCACTGCTTTGCTTTATCTTGTCCAGGTCGCAGTTGTAAATGAGAACTTGTTCTCAACTGGCTTACCTGGTTAAATAAAGGTTAAATAAAAATAAAAATAAATAAAAATAATATGTGACCAATAGCAATCAAATGAAATGTTAATTGGTCACATATACATATTTAGCAGATGTTACTGCGGGTGTAGCGAAATGCTTGTGTTCCAAGCTCCAACAGTGCAGTAGTATCTAACAATTCAAAACAATACACAAATCTAAAAGAAAAATAATGGAATTAAGAAACATATAAATACTAGGACGAGCAATGTCGGAGTGGCATTGACTAAAATACAGTAGAATACAGTATATACATATGAGATGAGTAAGGAGGCATGTAAACATTATTAAAGTGACTAGTGTTCCATTATTAAAGTGGCCAGTGATTCCATGCCTATGGCTTGCGAAAGTATTCACCCCCTTGGCATTTTTCATATTTTGCTGCCTTACAACCTGGAATTAAAATGGATTTTTGGGGGTTTGTATCATTTGATTTACACAACCTACCACTTTGAAGATGGAAAATATTTTTTATTGTGAAACAAACAAGAAATAAGACAAAAAAGCAGAACACTTGAGCGTGCAAAACTATTCACCCCCCCAAAGTCAATACTTTGTAGAGCCACCTTTTGCAGCAATTACAGCTGCAAATCTCTTGGGGTATGTCTCTATAAGCTTGGCACATCTAGCCACTGGGATTTTTGCCCATTCTTCAAGGCAAAACTGCTCCAGCTACTTCAAGATGGATGGGTTCCGCTGGTCTACAGCAATCTTTAAGTCATACCACATATTCTCAATTGGATTGAGGTCTGTGCTTTGACTAGGCCATTCCAAGACATGTAAATGTTTCCCCTTAAACCACTTGAGTGTTGCTTTAGCAGTATGTTTAGGGTCATTGTCCTGCTGGAAGGTGAACCTCCGTCCCAGTCTCAAATCTCTGGAAGACTGAAAGAGGTTTCCCTCAAAAATGTCCCTGTATTTAGCGCCATCCATCATTCCTTCAATTCTGACCAGTTTCCCAGTCCCTGCCGATGAAAAACATCCCCACAGCATGATACTGCCACCACCATGCTTCACTTTGCGCAACCCACAGAGTTTTCCTTGATGGCCAAAAAGCTCAATTTTAGTCTCATCTGATCAGAGTACCTTCTTCCATATGTTTGGGGAGTCTCCCACATGGCTTTTGGCGAACACCAAACGTGTTTGCTTATTTTTTTCTTTAAGCAATGGCTTTTTTCTGGCCACTCTTCCGTAAAGCCTAGCTCTGTGGAGTGTACGGCTTAAAGTGGTCCTATGGACAGATACTCCAATCTCCACTGTGGAGCTTTGTAGCTCCTTCAGGGTTATCTTTGGTCTCTTTGTTGCCTCTCTGATTAATGCCCTCCTTGCCTGGTCCATGAGTGTTGGTGGGCGGCCCTCTCTTGGCAGGTTTGTTGTGGTGCCATATTCTTTCAATTTTTTAATAATGGATTTAATGGTGCTCCATGGGATGTTCAAAGTTTCAGATATTTTTTTATAACCCAACCCTGATCTGTTCTTCTCCACAACTTTGTACCTGACCTGTTTGGAGAGCTCCTTGGGCTTCATGGTGCCGCTTGCTTGGTGGTGCCCCTTGCTTAGTGGTGTTGCAGACTCTGGGGCCTTTCAGAACAGGTGAATATATACTGAGATCATGTGACAGATCATGTGACACTTAGATTGCACACAGGTGGACTTTATTTAACTAATTATGTGACTTCTGAAGGTAATTGGTTGCACCAGATCTTATTTGGGGGCTTCATAGCAAAGGGGGTGAAAACATATGCACTTTTCCGTTATTTATTTTTGAGAATTGTTTGAAACAAGTTATGTTTTTCATTTTACTTCAGCATTTTGGACTATTTACAAAGTATGTCTATTACATGAAATCCAAATAAAAATCCATTTATATTACAGGTTGTAATGCAACAAAATTTGAAAAACACCAAGGCGGGTGAATACTTTTGCAAGGCACTGTACATACATACATACATACATACATACTGTATGCTACAGTAGAAACTACAACACGATATACAGAAAATAAGGCACTTACTTTGATAAGAACGCATATATGTTCAAAGTTATTATTAGTAAGGAAAACAACAATGAAGGCAATGCGAGCGCCAGACAGAAAATGTGCCAGGGGGAAAACTTTTTCACAAGACTGCGCAAATGCCTGCATACTTATCTGCGGAAACAATGGGGAAGTGCTTGGGCTCTCCTCTAAGAGAGAAATTTGTCCGGCTCAGTAAAGCCTCAAACATAAATTGTCCACAACAGTGAAATGGGCTACTTCTATGTGAATGAATGAGGAGGCGGAACACACCTAAATTCAAACTGTTAGAAAATAAAACTTGTTAGGAAATAGTTAAAACATAGCCTATAGATAATTAGCAGGCAGCGTGTCTTGGTTTGAGGGCAACGAGGGTAACTGTCCTGTTGCGTAACGATCACATTTTGGAACAGTGAGTGCATTCTGACATCACGTGCATTAAAAAACTCACGCTGGGGCGACCATTAAATATATTTGGAACTCACAGGTGAAAAGGTTAAATGGTTCTAAATTATTGTTTGAATTTTTATATTGAAAGGTTTCTGGTTTGCTGAGATAAATTATTCAATTTCTTTATTGCTCTGAATCAAAATTTTATTTTGCCTATTTCTCTTTTCTGCCGGGATAACACATAGCTGGTGGACAATCTATTCCATAGTATTGTCTGAATGTCTGTCTCTTACCAACTGAATACTGTTGTGAATGGAGTTCTGCCGTTTTAAATGGTGTACATTGTGAAATATAATGAGCATGTGTTTTTCAATTATCTTGTTGATTGATGACCACCGAAGAGCATTGTGCATGACTACAACATAATAATCATATCTCCACCTTAAAACAATCCTTGCTGCTTTATTCTGTGCAATCTGCAGCCTCCTAATTTCACTTGCTGATGCATTTCCCCAGACCCCAGAACAGTAGTTCACCTGACTCCCAGTTAATGCTTGGGTTGTTTGCTTAAGAATCTTTCCTGGTAAAAAATTTACCATTTACCTATCCTTCTGATCATGCACAAAGTTTTTATTTATTTTATTTTTACACATATAAGTTATTTGAGACGACCATGATAAGCAGTTGTCTAGCTGCACCCCTAGTAGTTTGGTTTCTGCCACTTCCTCAATTTGTACTCCTCCCATGCTTAATTGCTATGGGGGGCCAGTATGCTCATAATATGATCATCAATCCATTGGACAATAGCTTGTTTGGAAGAATGGGTGTTTACATTATCTCTCAGTAAATTAGTTTTCTTTGTAAAAACATCTGCAAAATGATTGGCAATATCAGCTGGTTTTGTTGTGGCTCTCCCGTCAACCTCCACACTAGATGGGCATGATGAGATACATGTACCAAGTACATCATCTTTACAATCAATAAAAGCATTTTTGTAACAAACAAAAAATATCTTATGATTTAATTTAACTGCATAATTACGTAGTGTTCTATAATTCTGTTAATTAATTTCTAGTTTAGATCATCAATCCATGGAGATGGACGAGCCTCAACTGTACTCTTTCTTACTTGGGCATGGTGGTCCATTACCCCAGTGAGCAAATCAATAAAACATTCTGAAGCGTGATTTAAATAATCCTCTAGATAAATCAGCTTCCAGGGTACAGCAGCCATTTTGAAATTGCTCATGATTTAAACAAATAAATATTCTCTTGACCACAATCTTTGGGGGTTTCTTTGGAACCTTGGTGTTCATGGTTATGGTCGCAATATTATGGTCTGTTCAGCCCACTGGCATTGATCTGGCCTTGAAGCATTGTATATTTCAGAAGATCAGATCAATGCATGTGTCTGAAAGGTGACCCAACTTAGTTGATGATCTAATAGTGTCATTAACCATTTGTTTCAAACCACAGCTCTCGGCATATCTCAATAATTTAGTTATATTCTTCCAATTTATATTAAAATCACTCAAGATAAATACATCTCTGTTACTATCTGTGGCCTGGTCAAACCCAGTGCATAAGTAATTCAGATAAGACACCTTAGAGCTAAGAGGTCAATACACATCCTACCAATATGGGTGCCTGGTGAGGCAGATGTACTTGAACCAATAGTGCCTCTACTTGACATACATTAAGTGTTATGTTTGTTTCTTAACAACACATTAAGGTCATCCCTCCTCTTGAAAGGTATATGATTCTGAATGTACAATGCTACATCACCACCATTTCTATTCCTGTCCCTTCTAAGTAGGCTATATCCATGACTGTTAATTTGCCCATCATTAACGGATGCATCCAAATGCATTTCGGTTAAAGCTAAAATAAGAATATTATTTATTTTAACCATGTTAAAAAACTCGTGTATTTTGTTAGGAAGGCTACATGTATTAAGCTGGGCTATATGCAGCCCTTTCCTTGTCAAGTGAAGATCAATAGAGCATGTATTCGTTATAGATGAAGTCGCCATGATACACTACAACACACAAACTCAGATTTGACTATTGGATTAAAATAGCCAGTTACTCTAGAGTCCCGATACAGTTGCCCGTTGATGTAAAGTTTATCCATCACCAAGGAGACTCGTTGGTTCAGGCAACGCTTTTCTTTCATGATGGGATACAGTTATTTTCTCTCTATTCATTGATCTCGGTGGGGAAGTGATCATTCATTCCAAAAGCAGTGTCTCTGAGTTCTCTGCCCCTGCTTTTCGCCATTTATTTTTGCTTAAAATGTTCAAAACATGCAATAATAGCCCGTGGCCTATTCCCAGAGGCCTTACCCATTCTATAGACTCTGGAGAAAGTGACATTACGCACGACATCTGTGGGCAGTTTCAGTTGAGTTGACAAAAAGTCTCGGACCGTGTCCATACATTCTCTGCTGTTGTCATTCTCTGGTATCTCTGAGAAGATAAGATTGTCCCACATTGATTGACACTGTACATCAAGCAAGGTTTCTTTAAGTTGTTGGTTCTCCCTTTGCACCACCTCCACCTTGCCATGAATAGGGTCTACAGTACCTTTCAGCTCCATGTTCTCTTTCCTCAAATCATCAATCTGACATTGGCTGAATTCTAGACTGGCACATAATGCATTGATGTCCTCTCGTAGTATATCCAAGATATCAAGTTTGGCAAGCCTTTCATTGATGGATTTCAGCAAGTCAACATCCATCTCCGTGAACATCTCCCCACTCTCCACGCATGCCCTCTTGCTTGGGGATGGTTTGGTGCCATCGTTGATAGTGCTTGGCCAACTTGGCTTTGGTTTGTTTTGTTGATTGTGTTTGTTGTCCGAAATGGCGCTTGAATCGTCCGAAACCTGCAACATGTTTCATTGAGCTCATAAGTATCTCTCGTCAATGAATCGTTCAAACTCTTCAATGGATTCTGAAGCATCCAGCATGTTTGCAGGCAGAGTAAAACAATAAAATAAGAACGGATGTATCTTTCCGGACCTATACAGGCCATCGGTAGATACACCCAATACAAAAACACAATTAAACGATTGTGTACTTCTGCCTGTTATATTTAACTATTTACCGCAAACAATTAACTCAAGATCGGACTACAGGAAGTGGTGATACGGTACCCTAGATCTATTGATGGGCATGGCAGTGTCCCCTCATCAAAGACACTGGTCGGTCACACACAAACACACACACACAGAGCACTGATTACATTATAAATGGTGGTTATGATTAGCATGGTGGAAGGAACCAACCTGATCGCTGCATTCGCCTTTCTATTTCATTTCAGATATCATGATATGTGAAGTGAAATAAAATTGTAAACGCAGTGATCAGGCTGGTTCCACCAGGCTAGGTTATGAAGGTGAAATGGGATAGAACTCGAAACAGTTTTGACATTTCACCAAGTCAAATGTCACAAACCTCATTCAAGTGTCCTTCCTGTTCCATTTATAGGAATGCTCACAGCGAGGGCATGTCTGCATGATGCTGAGGGCCCCCTTGCTGGTCTTCTCTATGTTGCATGTTCGGCTGTAAACTGGACATCTCTCGAACAACTGCAGCAATGTACTTCCTCATCTTATGAGGTTATAAAGAAAGGACAACTTTTTTTGATAATGCACTTCACCACCCAAATGACTGTACTACTTGTATCTGCTTGGCTGTGTAATTAACCTACTAGTTTATTAAACCGGGTGTTTTTTTTATACAACTTTTCACATAACATACATTACCATTGTTGATGAAGCCGTCTGTGTCATCAGGGCAGTAAATCTTCTTAAAATGGATTTTAAACCTAACCTTAAACCACACTGCTAATCGTATGCCTACCCCTAACCTTAAATTAATTGTTATGATATAGCCCATTTTGACTTTGTGGCTGTGGTAACTAGTGGAAACCTTAATTATATGCTTTACAGATGTAGACTGACTGTAACTCAAGATTGGATTAGATGCAGTTCTATGTGTGGACTAAAGTAGAGAATAGGCTAATAGAAAGTAAAACAGGCACTGACCTTGTATTTAGCCAAGCTGACAGCAGCTAGTTAGCATAGCTTGGGGATAGCTATCTGCAGCTGGCTAGCTTATCTATTGTTAGCTAGCTGATATTTCTCTGTCAAATTACAGTTATGCCAAGATAACAAGAACCAGTGTCTGGAATGTGTTTCATGAGACACTCGTTCTACAACACTGAGCTACATTATCAAATAATATAGCTAGCTAGCTACCTAGCTAGTGTAACCAACTCACCATCACCAACA
Organism: Coregonus lavaretus; assembly: GCF_964263955.1. NCBI lineage: Eukaryota > Metazoa > Chordata > Actinopteri > Salmoniformes > Salmonidae > Coregonus > Coregonus lavaretus. The sequence continues at coordinate 45,958,960 of NC_140001.1, read as the reverse complement.
ACATAATGTTTGTCAGCCTGCAGAACTTGTAGCTAGCATTGGAGGTAATCCTGGACACGTGATTGTTGAATAACTTTAGGGAAGCCCATTTTCACTTGAGTAGCTATTTCCCAATCAATATGTGCATTGCACATCAAGCAACTGCCAAAGATACAATGTGTTTTATGGGGACTTCGGTTTGCATGGTCCGTTGTGCCGGGAGAGCGTTTTTAAATGTATTTTCTACCATTCAAAGCGCCATGCAAAGCGAACTCGCCTAGTCTTTTCCTAGAAAACACAGTGCCACCACGTGTTTACCTTTTACTGCAGTGGGCTAAATCAGGGTCACACAATGTTTTTTTGGTAGTCTTAAACAAATCTACATTGAAAACAAAAGTATACACCTCACACACGTGGTTATGGGCTTACCATGTCAGATATAGAGTTGAAATGTATTACAGTTGTAGTTTATGTTCCAACATTACACTTCATTCAGAAAGTATTCAGACCCCTTGACTTTTTCCACATTTTGTTACGTTACAGCCTTATTCTAAAATTGATTAAATAAAAACATTTCCTCATCAATGTACACACAATACCCCATAATGTCAAAGAGAAAACAGGTTTTCAGTAATGTTTGCAAATGTATTCAAAATAAAAAACGGAAATACCTTATTTACATAAGTATTCAGACCCTTTGCTATTAGACTCGAAATTGAGCTCAGGTGCATCCTGGTTCCATTGATCATCCTTGAGATGTTTCTACAACTTGATTGGAGTGCACCTATGGTAAATGTAATTGATTGGACATGATTTAGAAAGGCACACACCTGTCTATATAAGGTCCCACAGTTGACAGTGCATGTCAGAGCAAAAAACAAGCCATGAGGTCGAAGAAATTGTCCGTAGAGCTCCAAGACAGGATTGTGTCGAGGCACAGATCTAGGGAAGGGTACCAAAACATTTCTGCAGCATTGAAGGTCCCCAAGAACACAGTGGCCTCCATCATTCTTAAATGGAAGAAGTTTGGAACCACCAAGACTCTTCCTAGAGCTGGCCACCCCGCCAAACTGAGCAATCTGGGGAGAAGGGCCTTGGTCAGTGTTATGATGAGTTTCTGGTATTGAGAAGTTAAAGATGCAATAATTTACTTAGACATTCTGTGGAGATTTTATACCAAGTATTTATTTAATCACGAGCCCGTGGGTTCATCTAACAAACGGACATAGCCTTGCCCCATTGTCAGTTGAACTGCCCACATACACAAATCTCACATCTTTTATACTCTTGGTTACACATTTCTTCAACCACCTCTGGCAATCGTCAATGAGCACTCCCATTCTTTGATGTTATTACTCTTTACCACAAGTCAGTATATCCTGTTCATCAATCATGCTATCCTAAACATCAGTAATCTCCTTTGACATAACGGAATGTAGACTCCATGGCCCCAAACCACTTATCTAGTAACTCTAACCTGTTCCCCATGATACTATGACATGACATAATTACAGTCAGGGAGGTGACCAAGAACACTCTGTCAGAGCTCCAGAGTTCCTCTGTTGAGATGGGAGAACCTTCCAGAAGGACAACCATCTCTGCAGCACTCCACCAATCAGGCCTTTATGGTAGAGTGGCCAGACGGACGCCACTCCTCAGTAAAAGGGAACATGACAGCCCACTTGCAGTTTGCCAAAAGGCACCTAAAGGACTCTCAGACCATGAGAAACAAGATTCTCTGGTCTGATGAAACCAAGATTGAACTCTTTGGCCTGAATGCCAAGCGTCATGTCTGGAGGAAACCTGCCACCATCCCTATGGTGAAGCATGGTGGTGGCAGCATCATGCTGTGGTGTTGTTTTTCAGCGGCAGGGACTGGGAGACTAGTCAGGATCGAGGGAAAGATGAATGGAGCAAAGTACAGAAAGATCCTTGATAAAAACCTGCTCCAGAGCACTCAGGACCTCAGACTTGGGTGAAGGTTCACCTTCCAACAGGACAACATCCCTAAGCACACAGCCAAGACAATGCAGGAGTGGCTTCAGGGCAAGTCTCTGAATGTCCTTGAGAGGCCCAGCCAGAGCCTGGACTTGAACCTGATCTAACATCTCTGGAGAGACTTGAAAATAGCTGTGCAGCGACACTCCCCATCCAACCTGAGAGAGCTTCAGAGGATCTGCAGTGAAGGATGGGAGAAACTCCTCAAATACAGGTGTGCCAAGCCTGTAGCGTCATACCCAAGAAGACTCAAGGCTGTAATCGCTGCCAAAGGTGCTTCAACAAAGTACTGAGTAAAGGGTCTGAATACTTATGTATGTGTGATATTTCCATTTTTCATTTGTAATACATTTGCGAAAATTTCTAAAAACCAGTTTTTGCTTTGTCATTATGGGGTATTGTGTGTAGATTGATGAGGGAAAACTGCAATTTAATCCATTTCAGAATAAGGCTGTAACGTAACAAAATATGGAAAAAGTCAAGGGATCTTAATACTTTCCGATTGCACTGTACATCGTAGAAGACTGAAATATAACAAAACCATTTGACATCGAAAGACCAGATTTTCTGTGTTTAAAAAAATAAGAATCTATATAAATTCTGAAACATATTATTAACATTCCACCCATGAGGCCACTAGAGGGCGATTTGGTCATTTGACTGCAGGAAAGGTGTAGGCAAAAGGGGGCATGAATTGTTGACATAATTGTAATCCAAACCAAACCCTCAAGTAAGTCATGATGCAGTCACTTACCAAACTCTGTTTTGGACGAGACTGACTTTATGACCAAAATTGTGACCGACCACCTTGATTCAGTCTTATGTAGCAATGGTGTTTTTTACATTGGATAAAAGTAGAGACTCAGAGCTAGAAAATGGTATGTCATACACTGCAGTTGAGGAACAATGGGAAATTAATTCTGCTTTGAAAGTTGATAAACTTGGCCCTTGAATGTTTTGGTACACCTACTGGAGAGCTCTTCTTTGTCCACACCCATTCAGCATCGTTCACACCCTCTTAAGCCTTAGCCCCACCAATCTCTTTAAGGATTCACATGTGAGGCCATGTGCTAAACAGAGTGAGTAGTTAAGTAAACAACCAAAGACTTCAAGACTAAAAGTGGTCAAAGTAGTAGCCTACAACAACGCCAGACTTCAGGTAAAAATACACTTAATCTAGTCCTTGGCCTATATCCTAATCTGACTTTGGTGCAGGTCATGTTGTTCTTCACATTGCTGTCTCTGGTAAACACACACTATATCAAATACAATCTAAGTTTACTTGTCACATGCACAGGATACAGAAGGTGTAAACAGTACAGTGAAATGGTTACTTGCAATATCAGAAACAGAAAGTGTCCAGATAAAAACATTTTATAAATATTTTACAATTAATAGATGATGCTTACCCGACACACTTGTCTAAATTGATGGGTCATGTGAAGGAAATGCTATAACCTCCCCCCAGCCACATCTAGGTAAGTGGATGGGTCACTATTGTCTAGACATGTACACATGTTCATGAAATACAATAGATGGCTGTAATCACCCCCAGACACACCTGGCTAACTTGATGGGTTATGTAATCATCTGGCTAAGTGGAGTATTTTGTTTAAGTATGTAGCTAGATAGCTAGCTAGCTAGCTAAACAATGAACCGGCATAATCCCAACTCATACTACTACCAATACAAACATTGTCATAGCTGTAGTATGAATCTGCAGGTAGCTAAAGCTAACTACTAGGTTCAATGTTAGCTAGCTAACATTAGGTTATAACTAGCAATGCAGATAGTTTTCTGATTCGAATAATATTACTACACATATCATACACATAACTTTAACTAGCGAGCCATCAAGCTAACGTTTGCTAGCTAGTTAACAGTACACTTTAAATTGCAATGAAAATGACATTCTGACAAAATTAGAAACTTATAATTTCTGAAAATATAGCTAGACTCTTACCCGTATACATGGATGAATTTGGCCAGAGTTGTGTCAAGTCACTCCGGTTCACACTGACCGGGTCGTGTGCAGAAAGTAGCCCATCACTTTTCCCAACTGATCTGTCGATAGCGTCCGCTAAATTCAGGGCATCAATGTTGTTGGGGAAAGTAGCAAAACTTTTGTAGTTCTTGATGGCTAATGTATATCTTTCAAAAATGGTGCGGTAGAAAGGACTATCAGCACATGCTGAGCAGCTCACATTATAGACAGAAGCATGCTACATGGCAGACCAATCCAAACTTATCTGCCGGCATGTCCAGCCCATCTCAGCCGATCATGGATAGTGGGAAAGTTCCTGTCTTTTTCTGTGGCTAAACCAACTAGGCTCATCATTTATTTATTTATTCGTATTTACGGATGGAATACAAGTTTGTTACGTTCAAATGCCTCTCATTTGAAGTAGTGATGTGCAACATATGCCTAGTTTCCTGAAACGAGTCACAATTATCCTATTTACACTTTGTACAAAACTTTGACACTAGAATGAATGTTTCGGACTCATATTGATGCCACGTAGGACGTTTAAAACCAGAGAAGTTGGTTCTAAGGGGCAGTTGACCTTTAACCACCATGGTTATAAAGGCTACAAAGTCCACCTTCTTGACGTGTAAGATATCTGGTTCATGCTGATAATAGGCAACCCCTGCCGCCTGCAGAGAAGGCCTATCCACCACCATGGGCTCTTCAGGAACATTCAATACCACAACTCTTTTTACAAGTGTTGCATGTTAAATGCTCTGGTTGGCCCTGACTTTAGCAACCTCATCTTCTTTCACCGTTGCCAGGCATTCCAAAGATGTCGCTTTATGATTCCCACGACAATTGCAACACTTCACATTCTCCTCACTTTTATAACACATGAGATTATCTCTTCCACAACATGGACATCTCAGCGTTTGCAGACACTTCTGCAGACACTTTCCACATGTCCATAAGCTCTACAGTGATCACACTGCATCAGTCTTTGGATCAACCCTCTAACATGGTAATTTATATAACCCAAGTGCACCTGGGTAGGGATGGACTCCATTTCAAAAAAACAAAAGAACAGACAGACTTCACTTTATCTCCATTCACCACATGATTCATCTGACATGCATCAATCACTCCAGGGATACTTTTCATTTATGCAACATCGACTTCCCACAAGACGCTAGATATTACCCCCTTGAGGGGTTCCCTGCTCCGAAGAGCCACAGCACCACAAAACAGTCTTAAAACCTATGCCTGCTGTCATTCTCCACAAACTTGCCTGCAGTTTGCTAAATCATTGGGACGAGGACAAGAAGATGAACTCCATACTGTATAAAAGTACATTTAACCATGTTCAAATGTTTACAGACAAAATGTTTTTGAAAAATTGCTCTGAGAATGGAGGTGTGGGTATGTTTGTCTTTCTTGTGCTTGTGCAGGAACACAATCATGACGTGTGACCGTCTATAGACATGCAACATTATGGCAGCCATTACGTACATGATAAATTAAGAGCTCATGTTTCCCTTTTAGCTTGTTGTTGTCATCAGCTTTGGTCCACCAAATCCAACAGCATATTTTATGTTACCTGTCCTCACTCAGTCTCCTCAAGCAGTTTCTCTGGACCTGATAAAGCATAAAGCACAGTGGGCATGAGTGGGCCAAATGCCTCTCAAAGTTTAAATTATAATTTGTTAATGTGGATGCATTATCATATCGATATGTCATTTTAATAACGTGTTATTACCAAAATTATTTAGTGTCAATAAACTTGATGATTTAGCTCCTCAATGATTGCATTTCAGAGGTCAAGGTTGAAGTTGGAGAACATACATAATTATACTTGTCAAGTGCAGACAGATCCCAAAAAGAATAGCTCATCTTGCAAGCCTTGAGAAATCTTCCAGGTGAGCTTAGTTACTATAAATGATTAAGAGAAAACAACCCTGTCCTCGTGTTTCAGGAACTGAGCAACAACCTGAAAGTAAAGAATGTGATTTTCCAAAATGGAAACCTAAGAAAAAGTAAATCTACCTAGCTTTCAAGCGACAACCTAAAAGTACAATCGACCTACCTTTTCCAATTTCATTATATTTAGCATTAACTCTGAATAGAATTAAGCATTCACCTCAGGGTGTGATCAGAGATATTACTTTCTGAAACAGAAGTAATGAATCTTAGTGAATTACTAGTCTGGGTACCAGTCTGTTTGTGCCCTCATGCCAGTCCTTGCCACTCCTTGGCATGATGTGGCATGATGGCACAAACAGACTGGTGCCCAGGCTATTGAATTACTGTATGTTACTGTAAATGTTTGCTCAATATGAATGTGTAGTATTAGAATGCATAATCTCAACATATTTTTTTGCCAATATTGTAATATGTATTGATTTTCAAACATACTGTGGTCAGAGAAGGTTAGTGATTGAGGTGAGTTGGGGGTAAAATGTGATCTTTCTCATTATAGGGGGTGGGGTTAATAAATTCTGGGAACTATCAATAAATTCCCTGGTTTTCCATAAATCCTGTTTGGAGGATTCCAGATGTCCTGCTTTTTCCGTTATTCCCTTATTTCCTGTTTATTCCCAGGGAATTTATTGAAAGTTTCCGTAATTTTGCATCCCTAGTCAGGGAGCCCAGAGTGGTCAACCTCTGCTCCAGAGACACAATCTTGAAGGCCATGTAACACGGAGGCAAAACTAGGAAACATACTCTGTGTGGACAACAAAAAATAATGAGCAGTCAAAAGAAATCAAGACAAATACATTTCAGTTCAGTTCAGTAACCCAGTAACTACAGTAAAGCAACTGAAATATGATGGGTTGATGATCACTCAAAAGAATAAGTGGATGAACAGCAGGATATCGAGAGACACAGGCTTTAGTGTTCTCTTGTCATATTCAACCTCAGCTGACTTTGATTAACCTACAATAAAGACAAGCTCATTTGGGTTAAAATCATCAGACTTTGATTCAATCCGAGGCGTGTTGTATAGAGCTTGACATTTAAAGGTAATTTCAGCTTGAGCCAACATTTGCAGTGTTTACTGTCAAATCGAAATTGCCTTTAAAAGGCACATTGTAGGTAGTATAGTGCTACAACACGCCTCGGATTGAATCCTGTGCCTGCACATGTTTCTGTCTTTTCACAGAGTGGGTAAACACAGTTGTGCTTACCATTATGATCCATCTCCTGATTGGTGCCTGGAAGCTGCTGAAGTTTAATGTGAGGACTGGAATATCCCTGAGGACGTCCCCCAGGAACAGCAGAGGGAGGTTAGGGAATTCTGTGAAGTGAAGACTGTTATGTTTCAATACAATATTCTGTAAAATTAGATGAATTGTCTCCAATAAGAGCAAGACAAGCTTATCTACAAATAAGAGAAACATTTGACCTAATATCTTTTATACAATACATCATGTCACAATAAAAGATATCACTCTGAAAATTGACACAAGACTCTGAGTACATAGAAAGGGATAGTACAGCACTGACCAAATGTAATTGTATTTTATTCGTCACATGCTTCGTAAACAACAGGTGCAGACTAGCAGTGAAACGCTTAATTACGGGCCCTTGCCAACAATGCAGAGAGAAAGAAAATAGAGAAATAATAGAAAAGTAATAACACGTAATAATAATAAAAGTAATAATAAATACACAATGAGTAATGATAACTTGGCTATATACACGGGGTACCAGTACTGAGTCGATGTGCAGGGGTATGAGGTAATTCAGGTAGATATGTACATATAACAAGGAATAGAGTGACTAGGCAACAGGATAGATAATAAACAGTAGCAGCAGCGTATGTGATGAGTCAAAAAAGTTTGTGCAAAAAGGGTCAATGCAGATAGTCCGAGTTGCTATGTGGTTATCGATTTAACTAACTATTTAGAGGTCTTATGGCTTGGGGGTAGAAGCTGTTTAGGGTGCTGTTGGTTCCAGATTTGGTGTATCGGTACCGCTTGCCTTGCGGTAGCAGAGAGAACAGTCTATGACTTGGGTGGCTGGAGTACTCTGACACTGTCTGGTGTAGATGTCCTGGATGGCAGGAAGGAACTAAGCACTCAAACCATGAGGGGCCCCCATGTTGAGGGTCAGCGGATGTGTAGTTGCCTACCCTCACCACCTGGGGGCAGCCCGTCAGGAAGTCCAGGATCCAGTTGCAGAGGGTGCTTTTCAGTCCCAGGGTCCTTAGCTTAGTGATTAGAGGGCACTACGGTGTTGAACGCTGAGCTGTAGTCAATGAACAGCATTCTCACATAGGTGTTCCACTTGTCCAAGTGGGAGAGGGCAGTGTGAAGTGCAATCGAAATGGTATCATCTGTGGATCTGTTGGGCGGTATGCGAATTGGAGTGGGTCCAGGGTGTCTGGGATGATGGTGTTGATGTGAGCAATGACCAGCATTTCAAAGGACTTCATGGCTACAGATTTGAGTTCTAAGGGGCAATAGTCATTTAGACAGGTTACCTTGGCGTTCTTGGGCACAGGGACTATGGTGATCTGCTTGAAACATGTAGGTATTACAGACAGGGTCAGGTAGAGGTTGAAAATGTCAGTGAAGACACTTGCCAGCTGGTCAGCGCATGCTCTAAGGAAGCGTCCTGGTAATCCATCTGGCCCTGCGGCCTTGTGAACGTTAATCTGTTTAAAGGTCTTACATTGGCTACAGAGAGCGTGATCACACAGTCGTCAGGAACTGCTGGTGCTCTTATGCATGGTTCATTGTTGCTTGCCTCGAAGCGAGCATAGAAGGCATTTAGTGTGTCTGGTAGGCTCGCGTCACTGGGCAGCTCACTGGGTTTCCCTTCGTAATCTGTGATAGTTTACAAGCCCTGCCACATCCAACGAGCGTCAGAGCCGGTGTAGTAGGGAAGGACGCTTAGCTCGAAAGCTGTTCTCTGCAGATGAGGGAAAGGGGCTACTTCCATGACTCTTATCCTAAAAAAGGTGTTACTTTTTAGGATTTTGAACAGATCTTTAGGGAACATTGACTACCATTACAATGCTACATTTAGCACTGTGCAATGAAGAGAAAGCACATTATTGCTACTTACCTCCAAATGGAAGCATGTAGCCATCAATAATTTATTTGTTGTGTCTTTTGAGAGGAACGAAACAAACACATGCTGGAAAAACAGCAAACAACGAATACTAGTATGGAACTGCTTGAGGGCAAAATCGGACTCAAATGGTCTGTGGTTGTAAATGTACAAGACACTGTGCAATGAACCATTACAATGCTACATTTAGCACTGTGCAATGAAAAGAAGGCACATTATTGCTACTTACCTCCAAATGGAAGCATGTAGCCATCAATAATTTATATGTTGTGTCTTTTGAGAGGAACGAAACAAAGACATGCTGGAAAAACAGCAAACAACGAATACTAGTATGGAACTGCTTGAGGGCAAAATCGGACTCAAATGGTCTGTGGTTGTAAATGTACAAGACACTGTGCAATAGTAACCTTACCCAATCATTTTTGGTGCTGATAACAAGAGCATTTGGCAACTGTCACGTTCGTTCAATGACGGGACAGACCAAGGCGCAGTGTGATATACGTACATTTTTATTCAACTTAATAAACACAGGACAAAACAATAAACAAAACGAAACGTGAATTCCTAAGGTAGATACAACAAACCTTAACCGGAACAAGATCCCACAACTCAATAGTGCCAAACGGCTGCCTAAGTATGATCCCCAGTCAGAGACAACGAGCGACAGCTGCCTCTGATTGGGAACCACACCGGTCAACATAGACATATAAGTGTCCCCTGACAGTACAGCGTGACAGTACCCCCCCCCCCCCCCCCCCCCCCCAAAGGTGCGGACTCCGACCGCACAACATAAACATAACAGGGTAGGGGCCGGGTGGGCATTCCGCCTCGGAGGCGGATCCGGCTCGGGGCGTGACGACCTCTCACTCTCCGCCTCCCTGTTGCGCCCCTGGTCTGGTCTGGACCTCGGCGCGCTGCTTCCCCTGTCCTTCCTCCCATGATATGCCAGGCCCTGTCTGGACCCTGGTGTCGGAGACCCCGAACCTGGAGAGGGGCTGACGTCATGGTCTGGACTGGAGCCGCTGACCGGAGCTGGACTAGGCACCGGTGGAGCGGACTGCTCTGGCTCCGGAGTGGAGCCGCTGACCGGAGCTGGATCAGGCACCGGTGGAGCGGACTACTCTGAATCCAGAGAGAAGCCACTGACCAGAGCTGGACTCGACCCCGGTGGAGCGGACTGCTCTGGCTCCGGAGTGGCGCAGCTGACCGGAGGAACGGGTATGGGCCGTGCCGGACTGGACAAACACACCACTGGTCTGGTTCGAGGAGCAGGCACGGGCCGGACCTGACTAGGAACACGCACCACTGCCTTGGTGCGAGGGTCGAGGGGCAGGAACGGGCCGGGCCGGACTGGCGACGCGCACCACTGGCTTGGTGCGAGGAGCAGGAACAGGCCGGGCCGGGCTGGCGACGCGCACCACTGGCTTGGTGCGAGGACCAGGAACAGGCCGGGCCGGGCTGGCGACGCGCACCACTGGCTTGGTGCGAGGAGCAGGAACAGGCCGGGCCGGGCTAGCGACGCGCACCACAGGCTTGGTGTGAGGAGCAGGAACAGGCCGGGCCGGGCTGGCGACACGCACCACTGGCTTGGTGCGAGGAGCAGGAACAGGCCGGGCTGGCGACGCGCACCACTGGCTTGGTGCGAGGAGCAGGAACAGGCCGGGCCGGGCTGGCGACGCGCACCACTGGCTTGGTGCGAGGAGCAGGAACAGGCCGGGCTGGCGACGCGCACCACTGGCTTGGTGCGAGGAGCAGGAACAGGCCGGGCCGGGCTAGCGACGCGCACCACAGGCTTGGTGCGAGGAGCAGGAACAGGCCGGGCCGGGCTGGCGACACGCACCACTGGCTTGGTGCGAGGAGCAGGAACAGGCCGGGCTGGCGACGCGCACCACTGGCTTGGTGCGAGGAGCAGGAACAGGCCGGGCCGGGCTGGCGACGCGCACCACTGGCTTGGTTCGAGGAGCAGGCACAGACCTGGCCGGGCTGACAAAGCGCACCACTGGCTTGGTGCGAGGAGCAGGAACAGGCCGGGCCAGACCGGGCTGGCGACGCACACCACTGGCTTGGTGCGAGGAGCAGGAACAGGCCGGGCCAGGCTGGCGACGCGCACCACTGGCTTGGTGCGAGGAGCAGGGTCAGGCCGGGCTGGCGTCGCGCACCACTGGCTTGGTGCGAGGAGCAGGAACAGGCCGGGCCGGGCTGGCGACACGCACCACTGGCTTGGTGCGAGGAGCAGGAACAGGCCGGGCTGGCGACGCGCACCACTGGCTTGGTGCGAGGAGCAGGAACAGGCCGGGCCGGGCTGGCGACGCGCACCACTGGCTTGGTTCGAGGAGCAGGCACAGGCCTGGCCGGGCTGGCAAAGCGCACCACTGGCTTGGTGCGAGGAGCAGGAACAGGCCGGGCCAGACCGGGCTGGCGATGCACACCACTGGCTTGGTGCGAGGAGCAGGAACAGGCCGGGCCGGGCTGGCGACGCGCACCACTGGCTTGGTGCGAGGAGCAGGAACAGGCCGGGCTGGCGTCGCGCACCACTGGCTTGGTGCGAGGAGCAGGAACAGGCCGGGCCGGGCTGGCAAAGCGCACCACTGGCTTGGTGCGAGGAGCAGGAACAGGCCGGGACGGACTGTGGACGCGCACCACTGGCTTGGTGCGAGGAGCAGGAACAGGCCGGGCCGGGCTGGCGATGCGCACCACTGGCTTGGTGCGAGGAGCAGGAACAGGCCGGGCCGGGGGTGTGCGAGGAGCAGGAACAGGCCGGGCCGGACTGTGGACGCGCACCACTGGCTTGGTGCGAGGAGCAGGAACAGGCCGGGCCGGACTGGCGACGCGCACCAAAGGCTTGGTGAAAGGAGCAGGAACAGGCTGGGCCGGACTGGCGACGCGCACCACAGGCTTGGTGCGAGGAGCAGGAACAGGCCGGGCCGGACTGGCGACGCGCACCACTGGCTTGGTTCGAGGAGCAGGCACAGGCCTGGCCGGGCTGGCAAAGCGCACCACTGGCTTGGTGCGAGGAGCAGGAACAGGCCGGGCCAGACCGGGCTGGCGATGCACACCACTGGCTTGGTGCGAGGAGCAGGAACAGGCCGGGCCGGGCTGGCGACGCGCACCACTGGCTTGGTGCGAGGAGCAGGAACAGGCCGGGCTGGCGTCGCGCACCACTGGCTTGGTGCGAGGAGCAGGAACAGGCCGGGCCGGGCTGGCAAAGCGCACCACTGGCTTGGTGCGAGGAGCAGGAACAGGCCGGGACGGACTGTGGACGCGCACCACTGGCTTGGTGCGAGGAGCAGGAACAGGCCGGGCCGGGCTGGCGACGCGCACCACTGGCTTGGTGCGAGGAGCAGGAACAGGCCGGGCCGGGGGTGTGCGAGGAGCAGGAACAGGCCGGGCCGGACTGTGGACGCGCACCACTGGCTTGGTGCGAGGAGCAGGAACAGGCCGGGCCGGACTGGCGACGCGCACCAAAGGCTTGGTGAAAGGAGCAGGAACAGGCTGGGCCGGACTGGCGACGCGCACCACAGGCTTGGTGCGAGGAGCAGGAACAGGCCGGGCCGGACTGGCGACGCGCACCACAGGCTTGGTGCGAGGAGCAGGACAGGGTTCCTCTATTAACCCCAGCTCCTTCTGCTGCCTAACCAGCTCCTCTCGCCATGCCTCTACTTTTTCCTTCTCCCTTTTACCCTCCTGTAGCGCCTCCCTCTAACTCCTACTCCCTCTGAGCCAACAGCCCCCGTAACATGGTGGCCTCCTCTCCTAACCTGCAGATCCGCCCTTTCACGGCCTCCTGCTGCCTCATCGTCCACACCGTGTGCCCCCCCCAAAAAAAATATTGGGGTTGCCTCTCGGGTCTCCGTTGTCGGCACTGTTGGTGCCATTTCTCTCCTACCCGGGCTTCCTCCTTCATCGCCTTCCGATAACGGACGGCCTCCTCCTCTGTAATTCTTCCCCAACCAAGGAGGACATCTACTAATGTTACCTCCTGTTGAGTCCCAGGCATTTGCTCCTTCTCGGCACGCTGCTTGGTCCTCGTTTGGTGGGATCTTCTGTCACGTTCGTTCAATGACGGGACAGACCAAGGCGCAGCGTCATATACGTACATGTTTATTCAACTAAATAAACACACGACAAAACAATAAACAAAACAAAACGTGAATTCCTAAGGTAGATACAACAAACCTTAACCGGAACAAGATCCCACAACTCACTAGTGCCAAACGGCTGCCTAAGTATGATCCCCAATCAGAGACAATGAGCGACAGCTGCCTCTGATTGGGAACCACACTGGCCAACATAGAACTATACATACTAGACAAGCCACATAGAAAAAGCACAACAAGGAATATACACACCCTGACTCAACATATAAGCGTCCCCTGAGTCAGGGCGTGACAGCAACAGAGAGCACTGGGATGGCGATCTGGTAAAAGAAAGGGAAAAACAAAACGTTATTAAATTAAAAGAGGACTGACAGGTATTGCGGTTGTAGAAACACTGCCTCATAGGATAAAATATAAAGAGAAACCCTGTGCACAACAGTGCGTCTAGGTCAAGGTGCTGGGTTTGGCAGGTGCAACCAGTATTCAAAGAACATTCAAAAACGGACTCAGAGGGTTTTATGGCTGGCCTTACAATGCAGCATACCTTGGTGTCTTTGCCAAAAACTTTAGAATGAAAACAGATCCAGTTATCAGAGACGAACAGTCTCCCCCGGTAGAGCATGTATTTTTGTGAGGCACAGGTGTAACCTAAGGACAGAAACACTGCATTCAGAAAAGACTCTGTAAACACATTTATTTTCAACAAGCAATATGCTGCTGTATCATTTCAGTCTAATATCTTTATGTACAGTGGCTTGCGAAAGTGTTCACCCCCCTTGGCATTTTTCCTATTTTGTTGCCTTACAACCTGGAATTGAAATTGATGTTTTTGGGGCTTACAGTGGGGGAAAAAAGTATTTAGTCAGCCACCAATTGTGCAAGTTCTCCCACTTAAAATGATGAGAGAGGCCTGTAATTTTCATCATAGGTACACGTCAACTATGAAAGACAAATTGAGAATTTTTTTAAATCAGCGCCCGTGTACTGATTATCGATCACTGAACAAGGAGACGATTAGATTTAGTTATCCTCTCCCCCGCATTCCGTCAGTGATTGAGTCAATGCATGGGGGGCGCTTCTTCACTAAGCTAGATCTCAGGAGTGCATACAACCTGGTGCGTGTTCGGGAGGGGGATGAGTGGAAGACAGCATTCAGCACAACCACAGGGCATTATGAATACCTGGTGATGCCCTATGGTTTGATGAATGCTCCATCCGTCTTCCAGTCTTTTGTGAACGAGGTGTTTCGGGACATGCTTGGTCGCGGTGTGGTGGTCTACATCCTGGCGTATTCCGCTACTCGCACTGAGCATGTGTCCGCAAAGTGCTGGCCCGACTGTTGGAGAATGACCTTTATGCCAAGGCAGAGAAGTGCATGTTTTTCCAGCAGTCCGTCTCCTTCCTCGGATACCGCATTACCACCTCAGGTGTGGAGATGGAGGGAGATCGCATTTCAGCTGTGCGTAATTGGCCGACTCCAACCACGGTTAAGGAGGTGCAGTGATTCCTTGGCTTTGCCAACTACTACCGAAGGTTTATCCGGGGCTTTGGCAAGGTCGCAGCTCCCATCACATCCCTGTTGAAGGGTGGGCCGTCCCGGCTCCGCTGGTCTGTTGAGGCGGATCTGGCCTTCAGGAGACTGCGGGGTCTGTTCACCTCAGCTCCGGTACTGGCCCACCCCGATCGTAGTGGAGGTGGATGCGTCTGAGGTAGGGATAGGCGCTGTCCTGTCCCAACGCTCGGACACGCCACCCAAGCTCCGCCACTGTGCCTTCTTCTCGAAGAAGCTCAGCCCGGTGGAGCAGAACTACGACGTTGGTGATCGGGAGCTGTTGGCTGTTGTCTGAGCTTTGACCGTGTGGAGGCATTGGCTCAAAGGGGCGAAAAACCCTTTCCTCGTCTGGACGGACCACCGTAACCTGGAGTACATCCGGGCAGCGAGGAGGCTGAATCCTCGCCTGGCCAGGTGGGCCCTATTCTTCACCCGGTTTGATTTTACACTATCATACATTCCGGGTACGAAGAACGCGAAGGCAGACGCACTGTCCCGGCTGTATGACACAGAGGAGAGGCCCAGAGACAACACCCCCATACTCCCAGCCTCCTGCATTGTGGTGCCAGTAGTATGGGCGATGGACGCGGATATAGAGTGGGCATTACGCACAGTTCCATCTCCACCGCAGTTTCCAGCTGGGCTGCGGTACGTGCCTGCTCTTATCCGTGATCGTCTTATCTTCTGGGCACACATGTCACCCTCCTCTGGTCACCCAGGTATCGGTCGTAGAGTGCGCTGCTTGATTGGCAAGTACTGGTGGCCTACCTTAGCTAAGGACGTGAGGGTGTACGTCTCCTCCTGCTCGGTGTGCGCCCAGAGCAAGGCACCTAGGCACCTCCCAGCGGGTAAGCTACAACCTTTACCAGTTCCACAACGAGCATGGTCTCACCTTAGTATTGATTTTCTGACTGATCTTCCCCTCTCCCAAGGTAACACCACCATCCTGGTCGTTGTTGACCACTTCTCCATGTCCTGCCGCCTCCTTCCTCTGCCCGGTCTCCCCACAGCCCTGCAGACTGCGGAGGCCCTGTTTACTCACGTCTTCTGGCACTACGGGGTGCCAGAGGATATAGTGGCCGACCGAGGTCCCCAGTTCACGTCCAAGGTTTGGAAGGCGTTCATGGAACGTCTGGGGGTCTCGGTCAGCCTGACCTCTGGGTTCCACCCCGAGTCAAATGGGCAGGTGGAACGAGTAAATCAGGATGTGGGTAGGTTCCTGCCGTCCTACTGCCAGGACCAGCCAGGGGAGGGGTCAGTGTTCTTGCCATGGGCAGAATATGCCCGGAACTCTCTCCGCCACTCCTCTACTAACCTAACACCATTCCAATGTGTTTTAGGTTACCAACCGGTTCTGGCACCGTGGCCAGATATTGTGGTGATGTAGTGTCCCCATTAGTGACAGAACACTGAGCCAATCACGGTGCAACTAGAGAACTGTCACGACTTCGGCCAAGGCTGCCTCCCCTCCTTGTTCGGGCAGGCTTCAGCGTTCGTCGTCACAGGCTTACTAACCACTGCCGCCCCAATCATCATCACAATTGTCTTGTCTTGTCAATCACACACACCTGGTTCCTATCCCCTAATTAGTCCATGTATAAGTGTTCCCTCTGCCCCCTTGTCCTTGTGGGTGATTGTGTTTTGTGAGAGTAGTGTAGCTCGGTGGAGCTACTCATAACATTGTGTTGCCAGGGTAGATTTTCCCATGTGCCTATGTATTATTGGATATCCGTTACAGTGTCTTTGCCAGGGATGATAGTTTCCCCTGTGCCTGTTTCGTTGATCTTTATTTGAGCGCATTTGTGTGTCTACGAAGGAATAAACTCTGTATTCGGTGATTACCCTCCTGCGCCTGACTCCTTTCCATCACACTCATCACAAGAACATTACCAATCCCTAAGCTCCATATTTTCTGCTGGCTGCCCCACCACCACAGAAAGTGCTGAGCTAGGTTGAAACACATGCATTTTGGAGCTGCCTTACTCAAGAAAGCGAAAAAGAGACCATGATTTTTTTTTTTATACATTGTTTGCAAACTAATATGTGACACATATTAATGGCAAAATAACATGCAAATCAGGCAACCCCCAAAACAGGTGGGGCTCAAAAAAGAGGGGGCTCTGCTCCACCTGTCCTGAATGACGGGTCACCACTGAAATAGGACAAACACTATTAGAATGCTACATTATCTTCAATTCAAGAAGTGGCATAACTAATAACGTGGCCAATTCTCTCTAATTCCTTCACTGCCATTGTGAGTGAAAAGATGACTTCCTGTGATAATCAGTCTAGAGTGAAGTTGCCATTTGACAATAATATTGGGTGAATTTTTCATTTCCCCCATTAATCTGTACCTAGGGGAAACTTCGCCCCAGAGTGTAATAATCATGGAGAACTAACCTGATTATACTGAGACTTCGTCCGTTCAGGTTTTATCTCACCATCACTTTGATTTTGTGACAGTAGTGAGTGGTCGAATGTCTTCGGTCTATTAAAGAGAACGCTACAGAGTGTATGACATTGCTCTGATAAGAAATGATATCCTATGGCTCAAGTGTTATAAAAGTGTATCTAAGTATAACTGTAGCTTTTTGGCAGTATTACTGCAGCAGCCCATACTACAACTCAAAAATAAACTGCCAGTTGTAAAAAAAAAGTTGTGGCAAGTGTTAAAATAAAGATCTGAGCAGTGACTTATAGAGGCACAGTTTTCATACCTCACAAGTGCTTGTTTTCTTCTTCCAGATTCAGTGTCTATTGTCAGTGTTTGACGAGAGGCAGGTCTCCCATTTCTGCTATGTTTGTCCTCTCCCACATTTTCTGCATCTGAACTGTAAGATATTAATGAAGTCAACAAAGAGTAGGCTATTACAATGATAAGAGTTGTTGTTACCGTGTAGTAGGCTATCCTGCGTATATTGTTCCATATTTGACTATTAGCATATCACCACAATCTCAATGGAAAGTAAATGACAGATATAAATATGGAAAGGTCCATTCAGTATTATTAAATAAGGAGCACTTCGAACAGCAAATAGCCTACTAAAGTGAATGTGAGATTAAAAGTTTTATTTCGATGGAAACAAATATAAAAGTTATTCTTAATATCATTGTTCGAACTCGAATTCTTTCATTTGCGAATAATCGCACCAACTGTTGTCACCTTCTCACCAAGCTGCTTGGCGATGGTCTTGTAGCCCATTCCAGCCTTGTGTAGGTCTACAATCTTGTCCCTGACATCCTTGGAGAGCTCTTTGGTCTTGGCCATGGTGGAGAGTTTGGAATCTGATTGATTGATTGCTTCTGTGGACAGGTGTCTTTTATACAGGTAACAAACTGAGATTAGGAGCACTCCCTTTAAGAGTGTGCTCCTAATCTCAGCTCGTTACCTGTATAAAAGACACCTGGGAGCCAGAAATCTTTCTGATTGAGAGGGGGTCAAATACTTATTTCCCTCATTAAAATGCAAATCAATTTATAACATTTTTTACATGCTTTTTTCTGGATTTTTGTTGTTGTTATTCTGTCTTTCACTGTTCAAATAAACCTACCATTAAAATTATAGACTGATCATTTCTTTGTCAGTGGGCAAACGTACAAAATCAGCAGGGGATCAAATACTTTTTTCCCTCATTGTAGTTATCAATGTTTAGGAAAGGACTACAGTGACAACTAACATAATGATAAAGACTTTTCACATCACTCTAAGTGATAAATACAAAAAGCTAAGTGATATAAAACCCAATATCTGTCATTGTGCAAAAGCAGTTTATACATCAATTCAGTCAATTGTGGTTTCCTCTGTACAGTAATGTTAGAACAGCCGTATCTACACAATCACATGAAGTCAATAATGAATCAGTGCTTAAAATCCTTGCTATAGGGACAACAGGAGTGACTATTGACAGGTATTGTGTTGTTAGGCATCCCTGGTTCCTTCCCTATTTGAGAGGTGAATCTAATGGTTTGCTAGCTGTTGACTGTTGAGCTGTATTCTAGAGCGTGATGGGCTTGAAGAGAAAAAAAAATCAATAGTTTATTAGTGGTCTGACACAGTTGCTTGGATGCAAGGCTTGGCAGACAGAGGGGAATTATTGTCAAGTGGTTGGCCGGTCAATATGGTAGACTCAATATGACAATGGCATGAGGCACACTAGGGAGAGGTAACACCCTTTTTCCTGTAGTATACTCCTTTGGCCTTGTTTAAGTTAGAAGTCAATGGTTGGAAGTCTCACAAACAGAATTCTTCGCATGTCAGTGTCAACAGTGTAACATTTCATTTGTGTTACAATTGTAGCAGCCCTATCACAACCCCCAGTGTCCTCGTCAAGAGGTTAGGACCTCTTGATGTAATGGCTAAGGTGTTTGACTGACAGTTGCAGGACCCCCGGTTTCAAGTCCCATTCAGGAGACCCCCCAAATACGCTTACCCTGGCAAACCCAAGCTTACGGACCTTGAGATAGAGATATGGCATGAGATATTGAGCGGTGTTGCAATAATCGTTCACTTTTATTCACTATTAGTTCACATTTCTAATTCAAGGGATAGGGAACAATAGCAAAGCATGGCAGAAGTCTACCAGAAGACACAGAGCCCAACAAGCAACTAGACTGACCGACACAGGTGTGTTGAATCTTTATGAGCTTTGAGCTGTCCATTGGCCGTGTTGCTGAAATCGCTGATCTTTGTTTTGCCTAGCACTGACTGTGGTACTGTCCATGTTGCTGTAACATTATTTACGTGTGTGCTGGTTACATTGCACAACTTGGAGTTACCGTTAGATTGCCTTTATTTTATCTGCGGCCTTTCCTAAATAGTTGGAATAGGAACAGGGAATATAGCGACCTTAGTAGATCTTAGTAGACCTTAGCCTGTGACCTCTTGGTGTAATGGCTAAGGTACCCAGGTTTGAGACTCCATCGGGCTATGGCAGAATACATTGAGCAATTTTGCACAACAGCATGTGTCCTCATAGCCCCATGGGGTATATTACACCACAATAATTTAGGCTGTTTTTCTTAAATACTCTATTCATTAAAGGAGATATACTGTAAGTCTACACTGAACCAAAGGTAACCTACTGACACTTTATACAGGATAGAAGGCATGCAGGCTTATATTTAGTGAGCTCTCTTTAAATCTGACTATGCCTTCCTTTTGTGAAGTCAGGGGGTATCACCGTTTTTCTGTCATAATTCAAGTCAGTCAATTTCACAATAGAATAGACTGTTAACCAGCTAGGCTGACACGCAGCCTACCACTCCCGTCAGTGACTGCGGTTGGCAAATTTGAGAATTGACTTGAATGCTGATTTGGGGAGAGATCGACAAAGACGGGAGATTAGTGGATGTTTGAAATAAATAAAAAATGGGACGACGACGGATTGTGAGGAGCTGTCCAATTGTTCAAACGCACCTGCTTAATCAGACAGACTAACAATTCCCTCAGTTCAAAATCCAGGGACACTTCAGGAAGGAATCGAGGAAATACAGATTCAGAAGAAGCAAAACTTCTAAGGGTTCTGAGCCGTCGGTCCTCGCACTGTGTGGAATCGCTGAGAGGACGCCCCAGAGAGGCATTTGAAATGAATTCAGCACTGGGCCAGGCGGTCAGCAACCCAAAGTCGAGTGATGTAACCGCTTCATGCGCCAAAGGCAAAGAGGAAAAAAAGGGAAAAAATCTAATCAGAGGCTGGAAAAGGGAGAGGGATGCTTTCAGGACGAGGAAAGAGAAACATTATGGTCAAAGAAGTCCCATTATAAATTCTATACCTGACCATTTGTGCACCCTCGGAAGCAAAGAGAATCCGTGTCATTGTGCAGGGGGCGGAATGGAAGACATTACCAAAAGCGGTTTGGATTGTGGAATAAAGGGCAGCGCTATTGCTGTGAGGAAGAATGACGACACTGGCACAACCGCAAAGAAACAGAGAACAGAAAAGGTAAGCTTAATGCACGTTTTTAAAACATGTAGGCTACTGATCATTATCTTATTAGCTTAATTGTGGTGGAACAATATTTTAATATGAAAGGTAGGCTAACAGGATTATTTGGCAGATGTTTTATGCATGAGTAAGGTAGAAGCCTAATAGAGATACATTGCTATCATGGGAATCCTTTATGTGCTCAGAATACACACAGCTGTTCAAGAATGCAGTTCCAAGGGCCCTGGCCAGAACAACCCCCCCCCCCCAAAAAAAAAAATATAGGCTAAGAATGATAAACGAATAGATGTACAGTGATGTGGCTACAAAGACACTACCACATTTTTTATTTACAATATATTATGTTATTTACAATATGGACAATGGTTTAATAATTCATATAATGACATGGTACCCTAAGCACACAAGCAAGCATGCAAGCAGAGAGTTTTTGCATAGCTGTGACAAATGAAAGGCTATAACCAGATGTAAGCCTGGGGAATCAACATAATCTCAGACCCATCAGTTGTAGCCTAACCCGATTCGTTTGTTTTATTAGCATTTCCTCTATTTTGTTTAAAATATAACTGAAACTCCACAGCAAAAGGAAGGGAAGTTTTGTCAGATACTAATTTCTTATACTTATCCTGTAATTTATGGTTAATGTTAATGCTATTGGAGGCTATTGCCCAGCATTTATTGTTCTCAGGGAACAGTCCCACGCTCCCCACAATAATTTTTACCTGAGTCTTTTAATTTGATTTATCTTAAATTGCTTAGTAGGGACAACACGAAGTCCCAACCTGCATAGGCAGTTGTTGTTTTTTATACTGATTTAATCTCATTTGTTACAAGAGAGGACACCTGTCTTTCTTCATGACAGATGCCATCAGTAATCCGTGTTTTTCACTCAGCAGCAGGGGAAGTGGAGTGTGTGAACGGTAGCCATCTTTTCTCCTTGCTCTTGGCTATCAGCTCCTCACCGTGCTGCATATTAAAATCACACATAGCCTGTAACAATGAACGCTTGTGTTGCTTTTATGGTTACAAGACAAGGCATCCGTGAGGAAGAGAAGCCCTATGTTTTGACTTATCATTGTGGTCAATGTTTGAGACGTTTGTTGAGTGATTCTGTCTGATGGGAGGGAGGGTACAGGACTGTGGCATTGCATCTTGCAATCAAAGCAGGGGAGCATGCATCATTCTTTGTTTTTGTCCATTTATAGGTATCTGATCAGACACAAACAACCCTGTAGGAATGATTTCTCTTTCAAAAGATGTTATATGCATACATTAACATAACACATTTTCACAAACATGTTCATCCCTGCATACATTTTAGTCATTTAGCAGATGCTCTTATCCAGAGTGACTTACAGTTAGTTAGTGCATCATTTTTTTTTTTCATACTGGCCCCCCGTGGGAATCGAACCCACAACCCTGGCGTTGCAAACGCCATGCTCTACCAACTGAGCTACACGGGACTATACATACAAACCTAAATAGCAAAAAGGCATGAATGACAATTTCTTTGCAGTTACAACACAGAGCAATAGTATTGCTTGTGCTTTCTTATTTGTTTTTCAGGTCATGCAAAAATGTTATTTTCACAGAATATTTCACTAAACTGCTGAAATGTGTACAACACTGTTATTCAAAGATACATACATATTGTTTAGAGGATTAATTGTCAATAGCTGCTCGTATTTTATGGAATTACCAATAGGCTTTGAAAAACAACACTTTCCTTTGTTTATTACCATCCCTATGATGAAAATAGACATGAGATTATTTATGAATTGAAGGCCAGGTTGCTTAAAGGCCCAGTGCAGTCAAAATTCCGTTTTTCCTGTGTTTAGTATCATATTGTACAACAGCTGATGAATCTAACACTGTAAAGTGTGAAAAAATGTGATCAGTGTTATTTCCTGATAGTTGCTGGTTGAAAATACAATCTATACAGGACCTTCTAATCAGCCTGTTTGCATGGGTGGGAGTTTCGGCTTGCCTGGTGACATCACATATAACAAAGAGAGTTCTAAAGCTCTCTCCCAATAACAGCTAGTTTTACGTTTTCCCCTCCCCACTCAAACCACTCCAAGACAGTCCTAGTAAAATTATTGCTTGAAAAATAGTTTTTTGCAAAAAAGCTATATTTTATTTATTTATGGAAAACTATTACAGTAAGGTACTTAACTGTTACCAATAAATGATTTGATATTGATATAAAAACGGCTGCATTGGGCCTTTAAGTTGAAAAGTCAGAGGTGATATTTTACTCCTCCTCCTCCTTCCCATAGGTGGATTCAATGTTCACAGTGCCTGCACCCCCGCCACCCGGCCCTCAAAGCCCAATGTCCAATGCCCCCTTCTCTTCACCCATCGCAAAGCAGCTTCTGGTGAGGACCAGATCTATAGGAACCAACACCCAAGATGGAGGGCCAGATACTGATTCATGTCACCCTGGCCCTTGTCAGCCAGGAACCAGTGTCAACCTGGAGGGCATTGTGTGGCATGAGACTGAGGAAGGTGAGGATTCCATTCCTCCAGCTCTCCTACAATTTCAGCATTCCACCATATGGTTCAGCATGTACATGATTGACCATGAATGAAAGGCTGTACAGTCGTTTATATCAGTGGGCATAAGACAGTTTATTCAGCTGTAGTATTATTAACGGTAAGCCAGTATGAATAAATATGATCTGATCAAACGTAGGCCTTAGGCATGCAGAGATGTAAACATAACAGTATTTACAGCAGCCCAAAACTGAGAGGCTTGATTTAATCTACTTTACTGAAGAAAGCAACATTGCTGGCTCACTTGAGGACTAGAGTGTCACTTATAAAACTGAATTTTGCCTTTGCACACAAAGTGATTTGTGAGCTAGAAGATGCTTTTGTATTCAAGGCTGGTTTTAGTTAAATGATCTCTGCTGATGTAATAGTGTAACAGACCATGAGAGAATTCATCAGATGTGTGTTCTGTTTTTAAGAGGCCTAGTATTCCTGTAAAACTCGGATTTGAAGAGAAAGGCTGTTGCCGTCTTATTAGGAAGCTATGCCATGGGACCGCCCTAGTAAGACACCTTAGCGTTCGAGGGCTGCAGAGACGCCAAGTGCATATTGATTAGGCAAATGCTAATTGCAGACCACCATCTTAATATCCCCGACTGAGAGCTAAATTTTGATGAATGCATATCAAAATGCAATTGAGGGGTTTGATTATATTTTCAGGAATGTTGGTAAATTTATATTAATTGAAAAACACATCTTGTGAAAGAGAGAGCTATTTTTTTTATCTTACCATGACATGGGCTAGTGAAAAGACAGACATTATTTTGTTTTAAATACTGTATATTGCAATGCCATTTTATTTTAGAGACAAATAATATATATCCACCCCAAACAACAGAACTCCAATAGAAAAAGTATCCCGATTGGGTTTTAGACAGTTACATGTAATAAAGTATCAATCCATAAATATATACATATTTGTTTGATTTTGTTTCAACTATATTGTGCAAATATAACAGGCGATTTAGTGTATCCAGAGGATGAACAGTGTATACAATGTGTGCTTTCTTTTTGGACATTTAAGCAACTTTTGGAAAAATTGTATGGGGGTTTTACAGGTTTTTTTCATTAGGATAAATCAAGGGAAGCTTTTTGAATTTTATTATATACATTTTAGGGAAGGATTTAAGGAAGAATTAGGACATTGAAAGTCTTTCGCAATTAAGTTGCCGATCAAGGATGGATGGATTATTATTGTCTGAGTTACACAGCCCTCCAGGGGTTAGCCTGAATGAATAAAATAAGATTACATTCCTAAGTGTGGAAAAAATATTTAGAGAAACCTAACTTATGACTGAACAGACAAATATAATGGAAATGACTCACTTTTGCGGCAGCTGCGAAAACCATATGGAGCGTTCCATCCACCTGGACAATGGATATAGCGCATCTTTGGGAAACAACGAGTGTGCTGGATATCACGTTTGGCAATAAAACACATTTTAAAGCACACCTAAACTAAATATTTGAAAAGTTTGATAACGGCCATAATTCATACACATAGAAAGGGACCCATGAGCATTCATTTCAGACAAAAAAATGTAAATGTGAAAAATTGGCATTTATCATGTTTTGGAAATAAACACTTCAATTGCAGAGCTCATAAAAATTGTCACAGCAACAAAGAGATTTTGGTTTGCAGTTCACAGATTTTAGTGTTTACTTTCAAGAAAATGAGACAGAATCCAAATTAATTTATATGGCCATTTGCCAAGGCAAGATAAAGGTGTAAGATGCTTTCATACAAAATCACTTCTATAAAAGCATTTGAATATATTCGGCACAGTGAAATAATAATGCACAATAGCTATTTAATTCTTGATTATCTTGATTCTCGACTCTTGGTTGTCTTCACAGAGGGCGATTGGTTTTTAAAATATAGTTAATTCTTCATGTAGAAAACACAAAACTACATAATTCAGCCTTGTTGGTGTTGTGGTAAGAACAAGGCTGTGTCCCACATTGTACTCTATTCCCTATATAGTGCACTACATGTGCCCTGGTCAAAAATATTGCACCATATAGGGAATAGGGTGCCATTTGGGACGTAGACCAAGCCTCCATAAAAGCCACAAAAAGAGGATCCCATCTATCAGTCTGATGTAATTTCATCTGATGAAAAGTTATCACAATGCCATCATGGTTGTCTACTGCACCTCCATCCATGCCACAGTTCAAAGCACATCATTAGAAAATGTATTTAATGTAACATGCTCCTTTTTTGTTGTTTGAATTGTAGGTGTCCTTGTAGTCAACGTAACATGGAGAAAAAGAACCTATGTGGGGACTCTTTTGGACTGTACCAAGCATGACTGGGCACCACCCAGGTAATACTGATGGTAGACAGTAAATATTCATTATTTGTATAGTGTTGAAAAATAGTATATGAGTAGCCTATTTATGTTTTAGCCTTTTCTGTTGCCAAGAAAGCTGTCAGTGACTGTATTTCTTGCATGTCATTACCATTGTAAGTATTCAATAATGAGTAGTTACAGTGAGGGAAAAAAGTATTTGATCCCCTGCTGATTTTGTACGTTTGCCTACTGACAAAGACATGATCAGTCTATAATTTTAATGGTAGGATTATTTGAACAGTGAGAGACAGAATAACAAGAAACAAATCCAGAAAAACGCATGTCAAAAATGTTATAAATTGATTTGCATTTTAATGAGGGAAATAAGTATTTGACCCCTCTGCAAAACATGACTTAGTACTTGATGGCAAAACCCTTGTTGGCAATCACAGTGGTCAGATATTTCTTGTAGTTGGCCACCAGGTTTGCACACATCTCAGGAGGGATTTTGTCCCACTCCTCTTTGCAGATCTTCTCCAAGTCATTAAGGTTTTGAGGCTGACATTTGGCAACTCGAACCTTCAGCTCCCTCCACAGATTTTCTATGGGATTAAGGTCTGGAGACTGGCTAGGCAACTCCAGGACCTTAATGTGCTTCTTCTTGAGCCACTCCTTTGTTGCCTTGGCCGTGTGTTTTGGGTCATTGTCATGCTGGAATACCCATCCACGACCCATTTTCAATGCCCTGGCTGAGGGAAGGAGGTTCTCACCCAAGATTTTATGGTACATGGCCCCGTCCATCGTCCCTTTGATGCGGTGAAGTTGTCCTATCCCCTTAGCAGAAAAACACCCCCAAAGCATAATGTTTCTACCTCCATGTTTGACGGTGTGGATGGTGTTCTTGGGGTCATAGGCAGCATTCCTCCTCCTCCAAACACGGCGAGTTGAGTTGATGCCAAAGAGCTCGATTTTGGTCTCATCTGACCACAACACTTTCACCCAGTTCTCCTCTGAATCATTCAGATGTTCATTGGCAAACTTCAGACGGGCCTGTATATGTGCTTTCTTGAGCAGGGGGACCTTGCGGGCGCTGCAGGATTTCAGTCCTTCACGGCGTAGTGTGTTACCAATTGTTTTCTTGGTGACTATGGTCCCAGCTGCCTTGAGATCATTGACAAGATCCTCCAGTGTAGTTCTGGGCTGATTCCTCACCGTTCTCATGATCATTGCAACTCCACGAGGTGAGATCTTGCATGGAGCCCCAGGCCGAGGGAGATTGACAGTTCTTTTGTGTTTCTTCCATTTGCGAATAATCGCACCAACTGTTGTCACCTTCTCACCAAGCTGCTTGGCAATGGTCTTGTAGCCCATTCCAGCCTTGTGTAGGTCTACAATCTTGTCCCTGACATCCTTGGAGAGCTCTTTGGTCTTGGCCATGGTGAGAGTTTGGAATCTGATTGATTGATTGCGTCTGTGGACAGGTGTCTTTTATACAGGTAACAAGCTGAGATTAGGAGCACTCCCTTTAAGAGTGTGCTCCTAATCTCAGCTCGTTACCTGTATAAAAGACACCTGGGAGCCAGAAATCTTTCTGATTGAGAGGGGGTCAAATACTTATTTCCCTCATTAAAATGCAAATCAATTTATAACATTTTTGAAATGCATTTTTCTGGATTGTTTTGTTGTTATTCTGTCTCTCACTGTTCAAATAAACCTACCATTAAAATTATAGACTGATCATTTCTTTGTCAGTGGGCAAACGTACAAAATCAGCAGGGGATCAAATACTTTTTTCCCTCACTGTATATTTTGATAGATTTTATTTCCGTGTCATACACCAATTTTGTATAGATGTTTCTGTATGATTTACTATATATATATATATTTTTTCTTCTAGATTTTGTGAGTCACCATCCAGTGACTCTGATCTGGCAGGTGGCCGTGGCCGTGGTAAAAGGATGCGACTGGCCATTCCGGATCGACCCTGTGTTGAACCTGGGCTCGCCAAGGTCCGAGGGCTGCCACATAAGAGCCGTGGCGGGGGCATTCACAGCAAGAGCCGAAGAGGAAGCCTCAATCTGATCAATAACTGCAGAACACCCCCCTTTTTCACAGTTGAGGAGATCAAGCCAAACTCCATCCCATCTGGCAAGAGGAAAAACAAACCACCGGCTGATCTGGATTTGAGTTTAGTCGCAGATGACATGAAGAATGGAAACGGGAAGAGGATCCGTGCCAAGTCCCGGAGTGCTCCTTCCACGCCACAGGGAAAGTTGGATCCTACCTTTATGGATCCGGCATGCACCTCTCCCATACTGATAGACTGCCCCCATCCGAACTGTAACAAGAAATACAAGCATATCAATGGGCTGCGGTACCACCAGACACATGCACACTTAGATGTGGACCGGAAGCCAGAGTTTGAGGCTGAGAGTGAGGACAGACTGTCTGACTGTGAGGAGTCCCTCAGTAACATGACTTTCGACTGCTCCGAGATTACCAATAGCTCATCAAAGAAGCCCAGCCCTCTATATAAGGTTTCTACAATAGGGTCTCCAAAAAGCAGACGATTAATGTTCAATAGTGACCATAGTCCCATGGCAAATTCTAAAATGAGGAGGAATTCGTTGATCAAAGAGGGACTCATTGATGACTTGAGTAACTTACCAATCATCTCGAACATGACGGTGGTACTGGAAAATTGCCTTGTTACTGATAGGAACTCTTCTGTCGAGATGCCTAAGCTTGAAGCCGAGGGTTTGATCGATAAGAAGGGAGTGTGTGATAAAGGGAAAAAGGTTAATGGGAAAGTTGAGAAGTGTTCATCTAAATCTAGGACCAACAGGCCTATAGCTCCTGCTCCCCCGAAGCTGATTGCAATCCCCAACACTGTGTTCTCCACTAACACAACGGAGGCCAACACCCAGCAGTCCTCCCCATCAGCAGCTGTTGGTGTCACCACAACAAAGAACCTCTCACTTAAACCCATCAAGCCAAAGTTAAACATCATGATAGAGCCAAGTCTGGTGAAAACCCTAGTCACTTGCAAGGAGACTAGGAACAAAGAGAAACGAAGATTAAAAGACAAACACAATAAAGACACAAGGACCTCTAATGGCGATAGCATTCAGCTAAAGATGGAGGAGGGAAAGGTGGTGGGAAAAGAAACTTCTGGAAGCCTTCTAAAAGAGCACTTGAGCAAACAAGATGTCATGAACAGTCTAACGGAGTCTCAAGAGAGTAGAATGGCCAGCATCAGAGCTGAGGCAGACAAAGTGTACACATTCACTGACAACTCTCCTAGTCCTTCCATAGGTAGCTCTTCAAGACTGGACTGTGGCTCCCTTGAAAGTGGAGATGGCACCACCACCAAGACTAACAGCCCGGCATACTCAGACATATCGGATGCAGGTGATGATGGGGGTTCAGACTGCCGTTCAGACACAAGGTCCAAAAGTCCAAGGTCCATCTCAGCCTCTGAGATGAACTCAAACAACAATCCCAATCTAAATCCAAAGACTCCTCCAGCTGCATCTATTCCTGCAGGGCCTGTCAAAGACCCCCAGTCTCCTTTTTACCACGGATATGACCCCTACTATATCCAGAATTACATGCAGACCGGCCAGTCAAACACAGCTGCTTTCCATAAGACCTCCACCCCTCAAGACAGTAAATGCAAAAAGGAAGACTCAAAGGAGGGCAACGAGGGGAGAAACACCCCGGAATTCTTTGATTCGAAGAAGACCGATGTCATCAACTCAAGTTCGCAGTCCCAGCTTCAGATGGCTATGACACAAACACACACAGCCCTAGCCCAGTCCTTGTACTATGGCCAGTATGCACGAGGTCTTTACATGGATCAGAAACTCTTAATTGCATCCAAGTGCTGTGATCAGCAGCAAATCACCAAGCAGAGAGGAGGTCAAGCAAACCGAGAACAAGACGAGATGAAACACATGATAACCTCGACAGCTGTATTATCTAAGGGGACAGACTCTGTGAAAACGTGCTGTGCCAAACCTGGGCTCTCGTTTGCAGAAATGGATGAGCGACCACAGACTCTGACCACACAGCCACAAGGGAAGCCGATGCTCGTCAATATGACGGAAAACCAGGGACTTGTCAAAGACAGTGATGAAATGAAATCATCCATGAATCCAAATAATCAGACAGATCTGGACTCAAATGTATCATTTTCAAATGTAAGTTTTTCACTCTGTCTTTAGCTATTTGGATGTTAGTGTTTACGGCTGTTGTGAAGGTCAGATTGTCAGATTGTTGCAGTATGTAAACTTTTAGTACTTTTGCCTAATGTTTTCAAGAAGACAGATTAGGAAGATATGTTTTATTTTATCGGTCACATCTAAGATGGCCATACTACTAAAGGACGTACCCCAATTTTAGATGTAAATGTAAACATTTAACATAAGTAGCTAAGTAAGGAACATTTGAAAAGAAAAGTTGGTTTTGATATAAATGTTGAATTTGCATTTGATGGATTGACTTGTCAATTCATAAACTGGGATTACTGGTATTCAATTAAATATTAAGCAAAACCCATCACAAACAACACTTTTCCTCATCGATTTAGCATGCAGAAGTCCAATCCTGGTCCCGCCCGAATCAATCCAATAATGTGGAGCAGCAAAGTGAAGAGCTTAGCCAGAGCTCAGAGGAGTTAAATGCTGACAGGTCTAAGGAGTGGGAGATGCCCTCTGAGCCAGTGACAAAGTTGGGAGTAGAGCTCAAAAAGGCCATGAACCAGAACGCCACCACATCAGACATAGAGGACTGTGATAGGCTAGAGGAGCAGCAGCCAATAGGGCTCATGTCTGAGGACTCACAGAGTGCCAGGGTGGCCGTATCACCAGCGATGAACCACCAACAACAACCCTACATCCAGTACCAGCATTCCTACCAATACCTACAGATGCGTGACCCCAGCAACAACTCTTACAGGGTCAAGTCACCCACCCTGGTGCATAACTACCCACGTAAGTCTGTATGGTTTGAGAAATGATGAATACAATGGGCAATAGAAACTGAAATCGAGTTGTTTACGTTTTTTTTTTGTTGCTTCATCATACTTTGTGTATTCAAGATTTAGAATTATATCACGTGTTCAAGATTCATGCCAAGTTTGTGTCGTGTTAAAGAGATCGCTATTTGGCCCGACATTGTGACTGACTGTTTTCTAAATTGTGTTTTGTACTGTACATGTTAGGTTTCCACTATCCTCTCTATGGGAAAACAGCAGGCAGAGAAGAGTCGGATTTGACTCAGAACAGCCGTAGTGTGAGCAGTAAGCCAGCCAGTGAGTCTACTGCCCTTGAGCTTCTGCAGCACCACAATCTGCCATACCATGGCAAATCCCCTGCGGTGAGTGTCCATCAAGTATAGGCAGAATTGAGGCTGAAAATATAAAGCAAAAGGGAATCCATGAAATGAACATGCATCAGTTTATGGCGGAAGAGAGAGGAAATTGAAATTAGCATCTGTGAGATACTAGCCCTATTGCAAGTGTGATCTGTGACATGCTGTTGAAATTTTGATATTAGTGTGCAACACATAATGTATATACAGTCCTACAAAGACATATATTTGAGTAAGAAATACCCCTTTTTGTCAATAGACTGGTGAGAAAGGATCCCTTGAAGGAGAGAGAGAGCCAGACCAGAAGAGGAACCATGTTCCCTTTGCCAGGCACCTTCACACTCATCATCATACACATCTTGGTATGAGCTACCCGCTCATGTCTGGGCAGTACGATCTTTTCCAAGGTAAACAAAAGTTTCCTGAATTATTGAAATGTAACGTGAAAATATATGTTTATGTGAAAATATTATATATTTCATTTCTAAAAACAAAAAGTCAGTGATTGAGAGGAAGGCATGCTTATTATGTCCATCATATCTTTACCTATACTAAAGCACAACAGTTCATTAGATATAGCTAGATCTCTCATCTCTCTTTTGAAGGGATAAGCTCTAGAGCCCTGGTTTCCAGCCAGCAGGTGTTGGCACACTCATCTTCAACTGGTATGTCCTCTTGGTTGGCCAATCCATACCCTCTCTATGACAGGCCTGTTGTTTGATCCTTTTGTCAAAAGAGAAAAGGATCAGTTCTGAATAATGACATGAGGTCGATTTAGCAAACTTTATTCAATTATCTTTATTGTGAGAGGTAGGTATTGTATATGAAATCAAATAAGATGTTCATGATCTCTGCTTCTACAGATAATGAAGGGAAGAAGTAAAACCATGTGACTGGCTCACATGAGGATAAGAAGATTTACAGGCATCAATTCCATGGTGTTATATTCATAGCCTCTATGGGAGGCAGAGACCAATTTCATTTGCGATTTAGTCAATATTTTATAAGGGTCACAGAGTAGTGGTATTGTAATATTGGTGGAGATATGTATCAAGTAACAAGACTTTGAAGTATTTTGCATTTGGATGCCTGTCTGAAAACACACGTGACAAAACCCATAGTGTCATAGAATCAGACATAAATTGCAGTGCTACAAAGTTTATATGCACATGTATCGTAGTGTAATCATATGGTTGAATGTACTGAAATGTATAAAATCCCGATGTTTTTTCCATTGGGAAACTGCAGTTGAAGTGCAAGAGTCTATAAAGTGGTCCTCCCAGTATTACTTAATTACATTTGCATACTGACTGTAGCCACGTGTTGATTGTATTGTCTTGTGTGAGAGTAAATCTTCACATTTTACCAGTGCCATAGAATTGTGGTGTATATATTCTGTATAGTTACATGGCATAGTATTAAATGCTTATTATTTATGTTGGTTTTAATTTCAATGCATTGTATTGTGATTTACATTACAGCACATTACTTGCATAGTTCCAGTGGTTGTTCTATCACTTGAATAGTGCTATAAACTCTGTTTACAAGTATTGACATCTCTGGAGAAACTCTTCAATGAAGTTGCATGATCAGTGTAATTCACACAGTGTATCAAGTTACTTTGGAATCAATTAAACATTGAAACTGCTGTTGCTTTTTTTTAATACTGTTTATGCCTTAATTAATATGTCTGGCAATCAGAATTAAAGGAAAGGGTGTTTATATACATGATGTGTTCTGTCTATTTTGTCCTTTATAATACTGATATACTCTCTTCCAGGGAAAAATCTTCCACATACAGTGAGGGAAAAAAGTATTTGAACCCCTGCTGATTTTGTACGTTTGCCCACTGACAAAGAAATGATCAGTCTATAATTTTAATGGTAGGTTTATTTGAACAGTGAGAGATCAGAATGACAACAAAAATATCCAGGAAAACGCATGTCAAAAATATTATAAATTGATTTGCATAAATTGATTTCTGGCTCCCAGGTGTCTTTTATACAGGTAACGAGCTGAGATTAGGAGCACACGCTTAAAGGGAGTGCTCCTAATCTCAGCTTGTTACCTGTATAAAAGACACCTGTCCACAGAAGCAATCAATCAATTAGATTCCAAACTCTCCACCATGGTCAAGACCAAAGAGCTCTCCAAGGATGTCAGGGACAAGATTGTAGACCTACACAAGGCTGGAATGGGCTACAAGACTATCGCCAAGCAGCTTGGTGAGAAGGTGACAACAGTTGGTGCGATTATTCGCAAATGGAAGAAACACAAAATAACTGTCAATCTCCCTCGGCCTGGGGCTCCATGCAAGATCTCACCTCGTGGAGTTGCAATGATCATGAGAACGGTGAGGAATCAGCCCAGAACTACAAGGGAGGATCTTGTCAATGATCTCAAGGCAGCTGGGACCATAGTCACCAAGAAAACAATTGGTAACACACTACGCCGTGAAGGACTGAAATCCTGCAGCACCCGCAAGGTCCCCCTGCTCAAGAAAGCACATATACAGGGCCGTCTGAAGTTTGCCAATGAACATCTGAATGATTCAGAGGAGAACTGGGTGAAAGTGTTGTGGTCAGATAAGACCAAAATCGAGCTCTTTGGCGTCAACTCAACTCGCCGTGTTTGGAGGAGGAGGAATGCTGCCTATGACCCCAAGAACACCATCCACACCGTCAAACATGGAGGTGGAAACATTATGCTTTGGGGGTGTTTTTCTGCTAAGGGGACAGGACAACTTCACCGCATCAAAGGGACGAGGGACGGGGCCATGTACCATAAAATCTTGGGTGAGAACCTCCTTCCCTCAGCCAGGGCATTGAAAATGGGTCGTGGATGGGTATTCCAGCATGACAATGACCCAAAACACACGGCCAAGGCAACAAAGGAGTGGCTCAAGAAGAAGCACATTAAAAGGTCCTGGAGTGGCCTAGCCAGTCTCCAGACCTTAATCCCATAGAAAATCTGTGGAGGGAGCTGAAGGTTCGAGTTGCCAAACGTCAGCCTCGAAACCTTAATGACTTGGAGAAGATCTGCAAAGAGGAGTGGGACAAAATCAGTCGTGAGATGTGTGCAAACCTGGTGGCCAATTACAAGAAACATCTGACCTCTGTGATTGCCAACAAGGGTTTTGTACTAAGTCATGTTTTGCAGAGGGGTCAAGTACTTATTTCCCTCATTAAAATGCAAATCAGTTTTATAACATTTCTGACATGCGTTTTTCTGGATTTTTTTGTTGTTATTCTGTCTCTCACTGTTCAAATAAACCTACCATTAAAATTATAGACTGATCATGTCTTTGTCAGTGGGCAAACATACACACAACCAAGCCTATATGAAAATTGCTAAAAAGCAACAAATTTGAAGTTTTGGAATGGCCTCGTCAAAGTCCAGACCTAATCCCAACTGAGATGTTGTGGCAGGACTTGAAATGAGCAGTTCATGCTTGAAAACCCACACATTACTGAGTTAAAGCAGTTCTGCATGGAAGAGTGGGCCAAAATTCCTCCACAGCGACGTGAGAGACTGATCAACAACTACAGGAAGCATTTGGTTGGAGTCATTGCAGCTAAAGGTGGCACAACCAGTTATTGAGTGTAAGGGGCAATTACTTTTTCACACAGGGGAATTGAGTGTTGCATAACTTTGTTTATGAAATTAATATGTAATTGTTGTGTAATTTGTTCACTTATGTTCCCTTTATCTAATATTAGGTTTTGGTTGAAGATCTGATAACATTCAATATCACAAATATGCAAATGTAGAGAAAATTAGAAAGGGGGCAAATACTTTTTCATAGCACTATATATGGAAATATAATGTAATTCAACTCATACCAATGAAACATACACTACCGATCAAAAGTTTTAGAACACCTACTCATGCAACGTTTTTTATTTATTTTTTAAACTATTTTCTACATTGTAGAATAATAGTGAAGACATCAAAACTATGAAATAACACATATGGAATCATGTAGTAACCAAAAAAGTGTTAAACAAATCAAAAATATTTTATATTTGAGATTATTCAAATAGCCACCCTTTGCGTTGATGACAGCTTTGCACACTCTTGGCATTCTCTCAACCAGCTTCATGAGGTAGTCACCTGGAATGCATTTCAATTAACAGGTGTGCCTTCTTAAAGCGTTTGAGCCAATCAGGTGTGTTGTGACAAGGTAGGGGGGTATACAGAAGATAGCCCTATTTGGTAAAAGACCAAGTCCATATTATGGCAAGAACAGCTCAAATAAGCAAAGAGAAATGACAGTCCATCATTACTTTAAGACAGGAAGGTCAGTCAATACGGAACATTTCAAGAACTTAAAAAGTTTCTTTAAGTGCAGTCACCAAAACCATCAAGCACTATGATGAAACTGGCTCTCATGAGGACCGCCATAGGAATGGAAGACCCAGAGTTACCTCTGCTGCAGAGGATAAGTTCATAAGAGTTACCAGCCTCAGAAATTGCAGCCCAAATAAATGCTTCACAGAGTTCAAGTAACAGACACATCTCAACATCAACTGTTCAGAAGAGACTGTGTGAATCAGGCCTTCATGGTCGAATTGCTGCAAAGAAACCACTACTAAAGGACACCAATAATAAGAAGAGACTTGGTTGGGCCAAGGATATTTGTCCTTTGGTCTGGAGTCCAAATATGAGATTTTTGGTTCCAACCGCCGTGTCTTTGTGAGACGTGGTGTGGATGAACGGATGATCTCCGCATGTATATTTCCCACCTTAGAGCATAGAGGAGGAGGTGTTATGGTGTGGGGGTGCTTTGCTGGTGACACTGTCTGTGATTTATTTAGATTTCAAGGCACACTTAACCAGCATGGCTACTACAGCATTCTGCAGCGATACGCCATCCCACCCCATAGGAGAACCCTTTGAAGAACCCTTTTTGGTTAAAGGTACAACCCCTTTGGTTCCAGTTCTTTCATTTTTTGTATTCCTTGTCCTAAAATCAGTCCATGCGAGTTAATAATAATACTACCATCACCAAAGATGAAAACAACAAAGTACAGGAAGCACTCTAATTGATGGCTGGGGTACACAGGTGATTAAAGGAAAGGTTTTGATTGGTGGGAAGGGTGTACACAGGGGTGAGGGGCCAGGTAGATGGTGTTCCTAAGAACAGCAGCAGGGTCAGCTCCACTCCACACTGACTGAGCATTGGGGGCATCATGCAGACAAAGAACAGCTTCACTGCGCACCTCATCACTCTCACAGCTCTCTCAGAGTGGGTAAAGACAGAGGCGTCATGCCCATAGGGGGCACAAGGGCACATTTAGGTCCTGTCAGTTATTTGTTTTATTTTAAATTAATTACTAAACTTCATTAATTCTCCGACTTACCTTTCCATCTACTTTGTGCATGACACAAGTACTTTTTCCAACAATTGTTTACAGACAGATTATTTCACTTATAATTCACTGTATCACAATTCCAGTGGATCAGAAGTTTACATACACTGAGTTGACTGTGCCTTTAAACAGCTTGGAAAATTCCAGAAAATGATGTCATGGCTTTAGAAGCTTCTGATAGGCTAATTGACATCATTTGAGTCAATTGGAGGTGTACCTGTGGATGTATTTCAAGGCCTACCTTCAAACTCAGTGCCTCTTTGCTTGACATCATGAGAAAATCAAAAGAAGTCAGCCAAGACCTCAGAAAAAAAATGTAGACCTCCACGAATCTGGTTCATCCTTGGGAGCAATTTCCAAATGCCTGACGGTACCACGTTCATCTGTACAAACAATAGTACGCAAGTATAAACACCATGGGACCACGCAGCCATCATACCGTTTAGGAAGGAGACACATTCTTTCTCCTAGAGATGAACGTACTTTGGTGCGAAAAGTGCAAATCAATCCCAGAACAACAGTAAAGGACCTTGTGAAGATGCTGGAGGAAATAGGTACAAAAGTATCTATTTCCACAGTAAAACGAGTCCTATATCGACATAACCTGAAAGGCTCAGAAAGGAAGAAGCCACTGCTCCAAAACCGCCATAAGAAAGCCAGACTATGGCTTGCAACTGCACATGGGGACAAATATCATACTTTTTGGAGAAATGTCCTCTGGTCTGATGAAACAAAAATAGAACTGTTTGGCCATAATGACCATCGTTTTGTTTGGAGGAAACTGGGGGATGCTTGCAAGCCGAGGAACACCATCCCAACAGTGAAGCACGGGGGTGGCAGCATCATGCTGTTGGGGTGATTTGCTGCAGGAGGGACTGGTGCACTTCACAAAATAGATGGCATCATGAGGAAGGAAAATGATGTGGATATATTGAAGCAACATCTCAAGACATCAGTCAGGAAGTTAAATCTTGGTCGCAAATGGGTCTTCCAAATGGACAATGACCCCAAGCATACTTCCAAAGTTGTGGCAAAATGGCTTAAGGACAACAAGTCAAGGTATTGGAGTGGCCATCACAAAGCCCTGACCTCAATCCTATAGAACATTTGTGGGCAGAACTGAAAAAGCGTGTGCGAGCAAGGAGGCCTACAAACCTGATTCAGTTACACCATCTCTGTCAGGAGGAATGGGCCAAAATTCACCCAACTTATTGTGGGAAGCTTGTGGAAGGCTACCCGAAACGTTTGACCCAAGTTAAACAATTTAAAGGCAATGCTACCCAATACTAATTGAGTGTATGTAAACTTCTGACCCACTGGGAATGTGATGAAAGAAATAAAAGCTGAAATAAATAATTATTTCTACTATTATTCTGACATTTCACATTCTTAAAATAAAGTGGTGATCCTAACTGACCTAAAACAGTGATTTTTTTACTAGGATTAAATGTCAGGAATTGTGAAAAACTGAGTTTAAATGTATTTGGCTGAGGTGTATGAGAACCCACTCCACTGAAGCCCCGTTGATGTGGATGGGGGCGTGCTCGCCCCACCCCACCGTTTTCCTGTAGTTCACGATCAGGTCCTTGGTCTTACTGACGTTGAGGGAGAGGTTGTTGTTCTGGCACCACACTGCCAGGTCTCTGACCTCCTCCCTGTCTCATTGTCGCCGGTGATCAGGCCTACTACCGTCGTGTCATCAGCAAACTTGATGATGGTGTTGGAGTTGAGCGTGGCCACGCAGTCGTGAGTGAACAGAGAGTACAGGAGGGAACTAAGCACACACCCCTGTGGGGCCCCCATGTTGAGGGTCAGCGTGGCGGAGGTGATGTTACCTACCTTCATCACCTGGGGTCGTGCCGTCAGGAAGTCCAGGATCCAGTTGCAGAGGGAGGTGTTCAGTCCCAGGGTCCTAAGCTTGGTGACGAGCTTGGAGGGTACAATGGTGTTGAACACTGAGCTGTAGTCAATGAACAGCAATCTCACATAGGTAGTCCTCTTAACTAGGTGGGTGAGGGCAGTGAGGAGTGCAATTGAGATTGGATCTGTTGGGGCGGTATGCAAATTGGACTCGGTCTAGGGTGTCTGGGATGATGGAGTTGATGTGTACCATAACAAGTTTTTCAAAGCACTTCATGATTACAGATGTGACTGCTTCAGGGCGGTAGTCATTGTGTGGCATGAAGCCATACATGCTGACCAAACTGGCTCTGCGCGTTCTTCTGCGTGCGCATGTTGATTTTGTCTATCCCCACCAGACACGTTCATGACACAGTAAAATGAATGAAATTAAAATACCATATTATGCAAATAAGGCTGTACAGAATACATCTTTAAAGTATTTAAGACCAATCATTTAAAGGTAGGGTGGTCATATTATTAACAAAACCTTATGCTTTATGCAAAACAGAATGTTTGTTACAATTTGAAACAACTTTTTATGCTACTTTATGTACATTTATTTTGCAATGCTCGCACACGCAACCCGGACGTTTTGGTCAGCATGTTAGCGTTCTTGGGAACAGGAATTATGGTAGTCATTTTAAGATACTGTATGTGGGGATTACAGACTGGGACAAGGAGAGGTTGAAAATTACTGTGAATATGCCTGCCAACTGATCTGAGCATTCTCTGACAACGTGACATGGAATACCGTCCGGCCTGCAGCCTTGCGAGTTTTGACCTGATTAAAGACCTTACTCACATCGGCCTCGGAGAGCGAGTTCACCCAGTCCTCTGGGTTGGTGGGGGCCCTCACGCACGGTACGGTGTTGTTATTGTCAAAGCTTGCATAAAATGCATTGAGTTCGTCTGGTAGAGAGGCCTAGTTGGGCAGATCATGGCTGGGTCTTCCTTTGTAATCCGTAATGGACTGTAGCCCCTGCCACTTGTGGCAGTGTCAGAGCCTGTGTAATATGATTCCACCTTATTCCTATATTGTCCTTTTGCCCGTTTGATGACTCTGCGGAGGTCATAGCGGGACTTCTTGTACTTGTTCCTGTCTTCAGCCGTAGCCTCAGGGTTGTCTACGATAGCCCTGTGTGCGGTAGCTCTGTCCTTTAGTTAAGCGCCAACCTCTGTGTTAATCCAGGGCTTTTGATTGGGGAAGCAGCGAACCTTCACTGTGGGGACAACGTCACCGATGCATTTCCTTATGAAGCTGGTGACGGAGGTGGTTAGCTGCTCTTCGATGTTATCGGCAGAGTCTCAGAACATATTCCAATCAGCCTAGCAAAGCAGTCTTGTAGCATAATCCATAATTCTATTGACTGTTTCTCAATGGAGACACAGGTACTTCTTGTTTGAGCTTCTGCTGGTAAACAGGAAGCAGGGGTACGCAGTCTTTTACCAAATGGCAGACGAGGGAGG
This sequence comes from Coregonus lavaretus, assembly GCF_964263955.1. Taxonomy (NCBI): domain Eukaryota; kingdom Metazoa; phylum Chordata; class Actinopteri; order Salmoniformes; family Salmonidae; genus Coregonus; species Coregonus lavaretus. Next base: position 45,919,383 of record NC_140001.1, on the reverse strand, counting down.
GCCTTGTATGCTTGCTTGTGGGTTGAGTAACAGTGGTCTAGGACTTTATCGCCCCTAATGGCGAAAGATACGTGTTGATGGAAGTTGTGCATCACGTGTCTTAATGACTCAGAATTAAAATAGCCCGCAAACAATAAAGGCAGCCTCCGGATGTAAGTTTCACTGCTTGTTCATAGTCTCGTACAGTTCCTTAAGTGACAGCTTGTTATATTCCTTGTGGAATATATACAATAGTCACAATAACAGCTGAAAACTCCCTCGGTAGGTAGAAGGGTCGGCATTTGACCATCAGGTATTGCAAGACGAGTGAACACTGGGTCGAGACATCCACTGCGCTCGAGTCAGCACACCTTTTGTTGTTGATGAAGAGCCAAACCTCTCACCCCTCTACTGTCCTGTCTGCTCAGTGAATGCAGAATCCATTGAGTTGGATAGCCATGGGGGGTATCTTGTCCGAAAGCCATGTTTCAGAAAAGCTGAGAATATTGCAGTTACGAGAGTCCAGTTGGTAGCAAATCCGCGATCGGAGGTCATCTATCATATTATCAAGTGACTGAACATTGGCCAATAGAATGGAGGGAAGAGGTGGCCGGTTTTCCCTTAATCTCACCAGGACTCCCCATCTCTTGCCTCTGTAACACCGGCGTTTCCTCTTGAATATCCCGAAAAATGGGTCAGAATTACAGAAAGAGCCCAGGGAAGATGAGTCGAAGTTGAAGATGAATTTGGGTAAGTAAGTCCCGATCTGATGTTAAGAAGTTATTGTCGGTTATAAGAAATGATAGCGGATACATTTCGTGAAAATAAAGCAAAGAAAAACGCCAAAAGAAACACAAAAAAGCAACGTTGGGTCAGAGCTTGCAAAACAGCGGCTATCTAGTACGCCGCTATCTTCTTCTTCAACATGTCATCTTCTTCATTTACATGTCATCTTTGGTTAATATTTATTATTGTTCTTTGGACAGATTTACCAAACTCCTGGGTAGAGTTTACTTAGAAGATGCAGGAGTTATTTGACTGCCATGTTCCTTTTTAGGTAATGTGCGTACAGGGCACTTTCTCAATTGTCTTTCCATGATTCCTCGCACGCATCCTCTTTTCTTGCCTCCTCAAAATGCATTGGAGGGGAAGATTTAAGGTCCCTCCCCTCTGATGATGTCCTCCAATTATTGTACAGAAGGTGAGGAAAGAGGATGCGAGACATCGAGAGAAGCCCAAAGATGGTGGATAAATTAAGATGAACAATTCAAGCCGTTTACCATTATAAAAATGATTCAAGGTTCCTGTCTGTATAAATGGGCGTTCTCTCTCTCTCGAGTGAGCATGCTTTCCCACGTGAACTTACAGTTCCTCAATAATCTCTGGCATGCTTACGCGAGATAGGGAACAGTTGGCTCTGGTCTACTTACTGTCCCCTCTCTGCTCGCCCCAACCGTCCGACCAGAAAGAATTACAGTGAGATGTCTCGCTCTGGGGCAGCCCATCAGCGGGGCAAGGGCAATAAGTGGCCCCGCCCCTAACAGAAAAAAGAAGGGAGTCGGATGCCTCGCTTTCTCTACGTTCTCTGAGAAGCCAATGAGGAAGAGCCATTGTGGGAACATAAGAGCAATCTGATTGGTAGCTTGGGTGTACAGGGGGTGTAACGAAGCTCTTTGATTGGTGGGCTGAGTATACACATGTGACATGGGGCAGGTAGAAGAGCAACAGGGTCATAATAGCAGCAGCAGTAGCAGGGTCAGCTGCACTCCGCAGCGACTGTTAACTCGGTCATCATGCAGAGGAAGAACAGCTTCACTGGGCTCCTTATTACTGCTCTGTGTGCAGTAGCCTCAGGACAACTCAGAGAATACTACCCATACCATTTGGCTGATTGGAAGACCTGGCCAGAGGCTGAGCAGTATTACAGAGAGCTCTTCACTGACCTGGCCTTCATCATCAACCAGGAGGAAGTAGAGCAGCTCTCTCAGTGGGAATTGGGGTTGGATTGGTCTGCACAGTTTAAAGGTCCAAAGCAGCAGTTTTTATCTCAATTTAAAATAATTTATAGGTAACAATTAAGTATCTTATTGTGATTGTTTTCAATTAAAATGTTAAAAAAGAAACAAAAATAACTTCTTAGCAAAGAGCAATTTCTCTTGGAGTGGTCTGAGTGGGGAGGGGAAAACTGTAAACAAGCATTTATTAACAGAGAGGTTTGGAACTCTCTTTCTTATTGGTCTATTAACTAATTTACCACCTGGCGATGTCACCAGGCAGGCCAAAACTCCATCCCACCGAAACAGGCAGAAATTTCAGTCTGTATTTTTTAAAGAGCTCTTACTAGGATGTTAGGGGTCAAAATGAAACTGTGGCTCTGGTGTTATACTTTGTATTCCATGTTATAGAGAATCTTCTAGGACTTACCATTGCTGAGATATCTTATTTTCAAGTGATCGGAAAAGGTCAAAAAGGTTGAGGACTGGTCAATGTTAATCCCTAGTCAAAAATGGCACCAAATCACCTGTCTGGACTCTTAATTTCAACACGTTTTGTCCAATATCTCAAGATATGGTTGTCATATTGTTATGACATTTTCAGGGTTGATGTAGAACACAGAGTTGATTCAAATAAAAGTAAAATGAATGAAATTAAAATACCATATTATGCAAATAAGGCTGTACAGAATACATCATTAAAGTATTTAAGACCAATAATTTAAAGGTAGGGTGGTCATATTATTAACAAAACCTTATGCTTTATGCAAAACTGAACGTTTGTTACAATTTGAAACAACTTTTTATACTACTTTATGCAAATATGCAAATGATTATGTACGGAATTTAAGAAATACAGAATGTTAAGCTCATTCATTTAAAGTAAGGTCGTCATATTGTTAACATACACTACCGGTCAAAAGTTTTTGAACACCTACTCATTCAAGGGCTTTTCTATATTTTCACTATTTTTTACATTGTAGAATAATAGTGAAGACATCAAAACTATGAAATAACATATGGAATCATGTAGTAACCAAAAAGTGTTAAACAAATCAAAATATATTTTATTTTTAAGATTCTTCAAATAGCCACCCTTTGCCTTGATGACAGCTTTGCACACTCTTGGCATTCTCTCAACCAGCTTCATGAGGTAGTCACCTGGAATGCCTTTCAATTAACAGGTGCGTTTGAGCCAATCAGTTGTGTTGTGACAAGGTAGGGGAGGTATACAGAAGATAGCCCTACTTGGTAAAAGACCAAGTCCATATTATGGCAAGAGCAGCTCAAATAAGCAAAGAGAAATGACAGTCCATCATTACTTTAAGACATGAAGGTCAGTCAATACGGAACATTTCAAGAACTTTGAAAATTTCTTCAAGTGCAGTTGCAAAAACCATCAAGCGCTATGATGAAACTGCCTCTCATGAGGACCGCCACAGGAATGGAAGACCCAGAGTTACCTCTGCTGCAGAGGATAAGTTCATTAGAGTTACCAGTCTCAGAATTTGCAGCCCAAATAAATGCTTCACAGAGTTCAACAGACACATCTCAACATCAACTGTTCTGAGGAGACTGTGTGAATCAGGCCTTCATGGTCGAATTGCTGCAAAGAAACCACTACTAAAGGACACCAATAATAAGAAGAGACTTGTTTGGGCGACGAAACACGAGCAATGGACATTAGATCGGTGGAAATGTATCCTTTGGTCTATAGTCCAAATTGGAGATTTTTGATTCCAACCGCCGTGTCTTTGTGAGACACGGTGTGGGTGAACGGATGATCTCCGCATGTGTATTTCCCACCGTAAAGCATGGAGGAGGAGGTGTTATGGTGTGGGGGTGCTTTGCTGGTGACACTGTCTGTGATTTATTTAGAATTCAAGGCATACTTAGCCAGCATGGCCACCACAGCATTCTGCAGCGATACGCCATCCCATCTGGTTTGGGCTTAGTAAGACTATCATTTGTTTTTCAACAGGACAATGACCCAACACACCTCCAGGCTGTGTAAGGGCTATTTTACCAAGAAGGAGAGTGATGGAATGCTGCATCAGATGACCTGGCCTCCACAATCCCCCAACCTCAGCCCAATTGAGATGGTTTGGGATGAGTCGGACCGCAGAGTGAAGGAAAAGCAGCCAACAAGTGCTCAGCATATGTGGGAACTCCTTCAAGACTGTTGGAAAAGCATTCCAGATGAAGCTGGTTGAGAGAATGCCAAGGGTGGGCAAAGCTGTCATCAAGACAAAGGGTGGCTATTTGAAGAATCTCAAATATAAAATATATATTATATATATATATATATATATATATATATATATATTTGTTTAAAACTTTTTTGGTTACTACATGATTTCATATGTGTTATTTCATAGTTTTGATGTCTTCACTATTATTCTACAATGTAAAAAATAGTAAAAATAAAGAAAAACCCTTGAATGAGTAGGTGTGTCCAAACTTTTGACGGGTAGTGTATAACTTATTACTATAGTCTATAATTGGCTGCACTCTGTTTACTTGTGTGCTGAGTGCTCCATATAAACCTATTCATCCTGTGTGCACCTACAATATAAAGGATGATGTATAGTCTTGTATTTTTTTACCTATAGATTCTGTGGTTATTTGTGTGAGGTGCATGCAGGGGCAGACTTAGTGATTTGGAGCCCCAGGTAGAGGCCAGTCTGCCCCGACGGAGACTAGGAATACCACATGTGTTGTGCACGCAGGGTACACTAAATTAGAATTGGAATAGTATAAAATTAATCCTTCTACCCCCCCCTCCCCCACCCCCCCATAAAAAATAAAAATAATAATAATAATGTGGTTGTCCCACTGGCTATCATAAGCTGAATGCACCAATTTGTAAGTCTCTCTGGATAAGAGCGTCTGCTAAATGACGTAAATGTAAATGTAATTAGAAGGGTTGCAGCCACAGGGTGGGGAGTGTCTGTAAAACCTACAGGGAGAGGAACGAACTGGGATGGGAAACACACATACTTGCCAAAGCTACAAAAGAGCAAAATGAGATCATGAGAAAATAACTAGGTAAGATACTGATGAGAAAGTGGTGTGGAGCCTTCCTCTCTTTCCTTCCTCCAACAACTCGGCAGAACGTCTTTGTTTTGGCGACAGTCTTCGTTTTGGTGACAGTACCGCTGCTTACAGCTGCCTCTGAATAAAACAGAGAGACTGAAGTACTAGCACTAATTGCTCAGCAGGGTTGAAAGACACCTCCCAGCACTGATTGCTGATGGCCTTGCAAAGGTGAAGAAAACACCCTCTATAATACGCCACAAATTAGCAACACTGTCAGACAAATTGGCCTGAAACTAATCCAAGTCCACAACGACAGTCACAAGTACTGAGCAATCAGAGAGTTCAAACAGCAATGATTAAGTAGGCTACTAGGTAAAAGACAGCACTTAAATTAAATTGCCCTAGCAAGACAATACCAACAGCTGAATAATAATAAAATAATATTAACTTTACAGCTAACTACACTGAGTGTACAAAACATTAGGAATATCTGCACTTTCCATGACATAGACTGGCCAGGTGAATCGAGGTGAAAGCTATAATTCCTTATTAATGTCACTTGTTAAATCCACTTAAATCATTGTAGATGAAGGGGAGGAGACAGGTTAAAGAAGGATTTTAAGCCTGGAGACAATTGAGACATGGATTGTGCATGTGTGCCATTCAGAGGGTGAATGGGCAAGACAAAATATTTAAGTACCTTTGAAGGAGGATATGGTAGTAAGTGCCAGGCGCACCGGTTTGAGTGTGTCAAGAACTGCAACGCAGCTAGGTTTTTCACACTCAACAGTTTCCTGTGTGTATCAAGAATGGTCCAATGGGTGAACTCAATATTAGGATGGTGTTCCTAATGTTTCGTACTCTCAGTGTATCAGACTTCAGCCTCTGAAATGTACGTTTGAAATTGTGCACTGTTAGTCAAATAAATGTATAATATATTACAAATTTCTCTGACAGTTGTGATATGATCTTTCTCATTAACAGGTACTGTATTGTCAAGTTATTGTAACAACAACAGGTGGTCTATGAAATTATTGTCTGGACTAAAAATGATATTTCTTTTTTTCTTTTTTTAGGGGGTAGATCAACTTTAATATTGCAGATAGATTGTAACTTCCATCAATGTAATTGTCTGCATCACTTCCAATCCCGCATATGTTTTTTTTCTCTCTCGCAAATATATATATATATATATATATATATATATATATATATATATATATACACACACACACATACATACACATACATACATATAAATACATATACATATACTGTATATATATACACATATCCTTTTTTAAATACATTTCCCTTTATTATTTTCCAACCCCACCCAAAGATGATATTCTTAACACTAAACCAAATATCTACATGGTCACCTAAACCAATAATTCCATAGGTGGTAATTAAACATGTATAAACAGTAGATTTGACCTCCACCACAAACACTCATGTAATGGGTAAGACAGAATTCAACAAATCTAGTTAATGATCCAGGAAATATGGTGATAGGAGTATTTTCCAGGTACAATGCTGGTTTTCTGATTGGCTGAGCTGCCACAAATTCACATTCAAAGTCAAACGCACATCATCAAAGAGAGTGAGACCCACTCTGACTCACTGTCAGTCACTCAGTCAAAACAGAAAAAAACGGAACGGTGGTGCAGAAAAAAAAAGTTAGAGAGACCGAAAAAAGGGCAGACGCTGCTAAATGTGTGAAATTAACTTATTTGCTAAAAGTTTTGGTTCTGCTGGTCCGAGTGCTGTGTTTGTGTCTGTGAGAAATGACAGATCAGCTGCTATGGTGCAGTCGAGGTAGGAAGAAACAGAGAAAGACACACTTACGCACATTGACACAGATCATGTGGCCTACTGCTGCCAGTTAGGCCTAATATTCTGGCTGCATAAATCATTAGATTGGCTTTTATGACACATAGGCAAGGCAATAGCCATTTACTAGACATTTATACAGTGCTTTTTACTAATCACAAGTCATCACGTATTCCAATAAAGGTCATTTCGAGGGCTGTCTGTGTATTTTAATTGTTTTATCAATGTTTATTTGCTTCTGAATCTCAGTCTCTTCAGCCCAGCGCGTGGGTTTATGAGCTGTAGTAACAACTGACTCTGGTCTGGTGTCGGATTACATTACATAACCACCGCCACTGAAGGCTGGAAAGTCCCACCCATCTCCCGCTTATTTAATTCGCTAAAAGGCCTGTCACTTCTTGGCAGAACGATAAGCATAAGCGCGCGGAACTGTCAAATGAAGCAGAAAGCTGGACATATATCTGCATACACATAAACTAGTCCCTGCATCGTTCTTTGACAAACAGAGGGTTGTATATTGAATAGAAGAAAACAGAGAGAGCGAGAGAGAGATATTATACTGCCAAAACGTTAAGGAACTGGCAGTCTCTCTCATTCTCTGTTTTCTTCTATTGAATTATATGTAGCCTAATATTTAAAAACGTTAGCTACGTGGGCAGGGGGGGACATGCACTAATTTCAAATATGTAAAAATCTGTTATAAGGTATTATATATGCCAATAGTCATCTATAAGGCATTTATTCAGTGATTTTCTTCTTTGGCTAATATACTGTATGTGTTTATTCATTCACAACTAGGATGGGTAACACTATTTGGTCCCACTTTAAATGACGTTCAGCTTATAAAAGGGTTCATTAAGCCTTCATAATGCATTCACAAGCACTACATAAATGAGTTACAAACCATCTATAACAATATGTCATGCTTTATATAGGGTTCATAAATGTGACATACCAGTGTGATATAATCACCAATGTCTAATGTGACATAACCCACTTGAATGATATAAAGGGGGACATGTTGTGCTGAAGGATGGCATACGCTCTAAAGTGATATCATGTTAGTCATATTACACCAAATCTCATTCCCAGACACTTCCGCCCAAATGCGCGGAAGTTCTGGTGGACCAACGCATCAAACTTAGTTAGGTTAGGTTTAAAATCACATTTAAGATAAATTGTGACCAACCGGCTCGATTCGAACTTATGTAGCAACATTTGAAATTGTGTTTTTTACATTGGATAAAAGTGGAGACTCAGAGCTAGAAAATTGTATATCATACACTACAGTTAAGGAACAACGGAAAAGCAATCCTGCTTTGAAAGTTGATAAACTTGTAACCTCAATGGCCTCAATGGCCCTTGAATGTTTTGGTAAACCTACTGGATAGCTATTTTGTCTACACCCATTCAACATCGTTCACACCCTCTTAAGACTTAGCCCCACCCATCTCTTTAAGGATTCACATGTGAGGCCATGTGCTAAACAACCAAAGATTTCAATACTAAAGGCTGGTATATACTACGTCTATCGACAGTTGTCGCAGTGACATTATGAACATTCTATTGTCGTTCGACATCAAACTTGTCGTTGACGTTATGAAAATGTATAAACACAAAAACTACAGGCTGCATGACATCAGCAGCCTGGTGGTCCAAAATAGCATAACTAGTGTATTTTAACACCAATAAACCCACCCTTTTAAAAATGAATTTAGTATATGTCAATCTAGCAAACCAGGCAACTAAAAGCACATTTCTAAACAATGTTTTGGTTAGTTTATAGCTTGTTAGCTAGCTAGCTAATGTTAAGTTAGCGGGCTAGCCAGTTCAAATAATGACCTTATCATATAGCTTACAACATCTTCACTTTAGCTCACTTGTCTTCATTATTACAGGAAAATAAACTCTCAACAAGATCATTATTTACAAGATAATGGCAAGCCAATTACAGAAAATAGCTTACGGTTGTGAGATTGATTAAATAAAAGCAGGGCATTCTACTGGAGAATTTTAGAACTTGGACACTGTCTTGTTGGTCTAACGTTATATCCTATTGTTCTTCACAATACCGTCTCTGGTAAACACATACTATATCAAATAAAATCAAAGTTTATTTGTCACATGCACAGGATACAGAAGGTGTAGTGAAATGTTTACTTGCATAGTGGAGTCTTGTTTAGACATGTAGCTAGCTAGCTAAACAATGAACCATAATCCCATTTCATAACTTTACTACCCTGCATGAATCTGCAGGTAGCTAACCAACCAGGTTCAATGTTAGCTAGCTAGCTAATATTAGGCTATAACTAGCAATGCAAATGGCTCTGAGATACGAATAATATTACTACACAGATCATACACGTAATGTTAGCTAGCGAGCCAGCCAGCTAATGTTAGCTAGCTAGCTAATAGTACCCTTCAACTTGAAATGAAAATGACTTTCTGACAAAATATTATATCTGAAAATGTATCTTTCCCGTATACATGGATGGACGCTTCTCCCTCTCTGTCACGGATGCCATGGTTGCCCTTAGTTTGAAGATGTAATCTGGAGACAGGTGTTTTATACAACAGCCTTCTGTGTGTTCTCTTTTCGACTCCCTCTGCATATTTGCAATCAAACGCCAGAATTTTCTCCATCTCCTTAGCTATCATACTCGAATTCCACCGGGCATTCCACTGATTTCAAAACTCGGTCCTCCAGAAAGTGGAGAGCAACACTTTTGCAATTCTACTACGTGATATCTTTCAATAAAGCCACGTTAGAAAGGATTACTTACACATACTGACCAGCTCATGTTATAGACAGAAGTGTGCTACATGGCAGACCAATCCGAAATCATCGTTCATGTCCAGCCCATCCATTATCTCAGTGAATCATGGCTAGCGGGAAGGTTCCTGTCTTTTTCAGTGGCTAAACCAACTAGGCCTGTAATTTAACAATTCTATTCGTATTTACAGATGGCATACAAGTTTGTTATTAAGGCACATGAAAGTTCACATGTTCCAGAAGGCATTTCTGCCAAAAAACAGATGTTTTATTTTTATTTTGTATTTTTAAAGTTTACTTAATGAAAGCCCACAACCTAAAGAAATTGAAAGTGTGTTTCTTCCGGAACCAAGTTACATGTTCCTCAGTACACAAACATGCACACAACAAAAACGAGCCATACCGTGCGGTGCTCTGAATAATACGGCGTGTTGTGGCATTTTACTCCACCCATTTCATTGTCGGCCGAATCACATCACATGTGCACTTACTGCACTACAGAAAACCCGCTAACCAAACAACAGTGCAGGGCATGCTCACTGAATAAAAGAGCAACAACACTCAAAAATCAAAGTTTCTTAGATTTTTCAGAGACCTCAAAAGTCATCCCCTGATGTGGTTTAAGCATTGTTGTGAACACAGAAAATCCAATGTTGTTGTTTTTCTATTAAAAAAAGTATGAAATATCTGGGGTAGCCAGAAAAAAATTGGGAAATCCGAAACCTGGAAAAACAAACCAAGAAAACGGAATCTAAACGGATAGTAGGCAAAAAAAATCTAAATGGATTTTAAAAGGCCCTACCAAAAATGTTTGCAGTGCATGACTTTACTTTAGAGTGTGTGTCATCCTGCAGCACAGTATTTTGGGGGAAGTTGAAGTCAGTCAGATCCAATATTGACTATGCACCCAAGAGGGAAAGAGGTTGGGCCATCCTATAAATGTTTTAGTGAAATATAATATATACAATTTAGCAGACACTTTTATTCAAAGTGACTTAGTCATGCCTGAATACATTTTTATGTATGGGTGGTTCCGGGAATCGTACCCAATATCCTGGCTTTGCAATGCTCTACCAAGATGCATGACAGGGTTATAAATTCTTTGTGAAGCCTTCAATTTAATTTGATTTATAAGGCCTTTATTAAGCGGTGTTTATGCCACCCTTTATAAAGCACAGGTTTATGTAATACTTGACAGTGGGTTATGTCACATTTGACATTGGTGGTTATGTCACACAGTTATGCATGACATACGGTTATAGATGATTTGTAACACATTTATGTAGTGTTTTTGAAGGATTTATGAAGCCTTTATATACTGCACATTTTTAAAGCAGTACCCAATGGGTCCGAAGCAACAGGAATTCCACGCCCATTCTCATGCTGAATGATTCATTCATAAAATTAGTAACCATAAGCTATGACTCCTTTGTAGGTTGTGTCCAGGAAAACCATTCCGTTTCCATCTTTGGCAAGTTGCTCCCTCTGCTAATCACTTTGCAGCACAATGATGAGTGGTTGTTTGGTGGAGTGCAACAGTGGTTGGTAAAAAAAACGACGTCCTGTAGAAGCTCAGACTTGACCAGTGTGTCAAAGCTGATGCTGTCATTCTCATCCAGCCTGCTGGCGGAGGCTAGAGAGCGTTGGATGTTCCACACATCTTTTGGTGTCAGGTAAAAACTTATATCGGACATATTGTGATGACCCTCTCCTTTGCACCCTCTGCAGCAACGTGTGATCGATGCAATTAATCACATTTTCTGTGTTTATCACCAGGTCATGACCCTTGTGGCACAGTTGTTTCCACACAATGACCCCTTGAAAAATAACACTGGTGACAAAGGAGAAAGAGATGTAGCTCTTACAGCTGTTTGCTCTTGTTGGTTCTGCAGTGCACTCGCCCTTTCCTCTGAAGATGTTGGCTCTCTCACAGATGTAGTGCACATGATCTTTCTTTACCTTAACTTTTGCAAGCTGAAAAGTGTCCCTTGTTAGTGCTGCTTATTTTCCTGGAGGTAGTCCTCAATTAAGCACTCTCTTGGCTGTAAGAATGTTTATCTCCCTTTCCACTCTTGGGTCTTTCCCTGACTTGAGTTGACGGAAAGTAACCACAGTCCCATACGGAAAAATAATATATTGACATATATTTTAACAACATGTACAGTTTATGTTTTTATATTTAAATATATGGTGTGGAAATACCTTTTGACAGCATGCTGTGGTAGCTAGTAAAATATATTTAATAAATATATGTTGCCATGTATTTTAATGAATACAATATTTTGCTTTTTACTTTACTCAGCTTTTTACCTTTTAATGTAAGCTAGGCTACATTAAAATGAGAGTACAAAGATCAGCAATAAATCACAATAGCATGCTGTGGTATACTTTAAAAAGTCTGAATGAATGACAACTAAAAGAGTGCTTTCAATAATCTTTTGCCCAAATAACCCGGTCCATTGTTGAATTGTAGCATGGGAGTCACTGGAAGATCGCATTTGGAACACAAAATATACTGTACAAATTACCTCTGTGCACTTCACATCTGTATTTGAAAATAATGTATTTGAACATCAAATTGATACTTACAATGCAGATTCCTTCACAAGTTGACGGTTACCCTGCGGATAATGCAGAGACGGAGAGTCAGTGAAACAATTCCACACAAGTTGAAGAATAAATAAGGGGTTAATGTTCATGAACACATTTTAATTTCATTGGGAACTAGCTAGCTAAATGATACAAAATACTACGTACATTGGCAGAGGTCTGTCCATAGGCAGCTGAGGCTCCAGACCAGAAGGATCCACTGCAGGAAGGAAAAATATGATTTTTTTGTTGCTATAAATAATCTAGCTAGCTAGTCAGTTCTATCTGAGACGATCAGAGACTAAATTAGCTAGCTATGAAGCAACACATTTCTTGCTAGCCAAGAACATTTAACAATAGCTTTGGCAATTCAATTATATCCAATACATACATAACACTAACTCTACTGAACTCCACTCAAATGTATTTTAGAAATAGTTCTTACCTTCTTACCTTGGTCAGTCACACTGCACATTGGTGGCAAGCTAAAGAAGGCACTAGCTAGCTGTGTTAGCAAACTCAATAATTTATTCAACTGCAAGCAATAATTTATCATCTTCCTCTGTCACCCACCAAGTTAAAAACATATTTTAATGAAATGTTATGAATATACAATCAAAGAAAATGCCATTATCCACGAGAAAGCTTTTTGGCGGCGCCAGCTGCTCTTCTCCTTCTGAAGAAAATTCTAAATTGTAACTGCTCTGTCAGTTGGAGGCGGGGCTGGGGGGCGGGGTTAGGGAATATGATTGACAGCTCATATAAGATATATTTTAAGATATTTTAAAATATATTAAGAGACCTGTTCTACGTTCAAGTGTCTTTTCGAAACAAACAACTCATTTAGTTGTTTTAAAAATGCTTCGTAAGTGGCAAGTAGGCTATACCTCAAATGCTGCAGAATTTATTTTCAACTACAACTCAATGATCTAACTTTTGCGAGCAAAACACCACTTTGGCAACCTAATGCTAAAGTATCAGAGGTCAGTAGAGACTCAACATTATCATCGGGGTAGAGAAGGTTGTGAGGTGTGAATTTGTATTTTTCTTAAATATATTAACATATTCGATTTTGGCCATTTGTTTTAATATTTTTGACATATAGGTAAATACGCTATATATAAAAAAGTATGTGGATTCGGCTATTTCAGCCACACCCTTTGCTGACAGGTGTATAAACATTGGCAGTATAATGGCCTTATCGAAGATCTCAGTGACTTTCAACATGGCACCGTCATAGGATGCAACCTTTCCAACAAGTCAGTTCATCAAATTCCTGCCCTGCTAGAGCTGCCCCTGTCAAATGTAAGTGCTGTTATTTTGAAGTGGAAACTGGATGCACCTGAGGATATGCTCGGTAGGATATATCTTCCTTATATTATTAACATCCTTCTCTGACTCAAATAAGATTCCCTCAAGGTTGCTTTGATGTCCAAAAGACTTCAAATCGAAATTTCATGATATGTAACTTTTAAGCTGCATGTATTTGAAACGACATGCACATTTTGGTCAGTCCAAAATGTATTTTTTATTCTGTCATGGAAATAAATGTATTTCCTGTTACCAAGTAATTCATGGTTTGTATGCCTTTAGTTTTCCATGTGGACTAATTGTGACTCGCTTCAGGAAACTAGGCGTATGTCGCGCAACACTACAAAGGCATATAAAACATCAACACTACAAAGGCAAATAAAACATCTGTTTTTTGGCAGAAATGCCTTCTGGAACCTGTGAACTTTCATGTGCCTTAATAACAAACTTGTATGCCATCTGTAAATACAAATAAAATGGTTAAATTACGAGCCTAGTTGGTTTAGCCACGGAAAAAGACAGGAACCTTACCGCTAGCCATGATTGGCTGAGATAATGGATGGGCTGGACAGCACAAGATATGAGTTCAGATTGGTCGGCCATGTAGCACACTTCTGTCTATACAGTGGGGAAAAAAGGTATTTAGTCAGCCACCAATTGTGCAAGTTCTCCCACTTAAAAAGATGAGAGAGGCCTGTAATTTTCATCATAGGTACACGTCAACTATGACAGACAAAATGAGAAAAAAAATTCCAGAAAATCACATTGTAGGATTTTTAATGAATTTATTTGCAAATTATGGTGGAAAATAAGTATTTGGTCAATAACAAACGTTTCTCAATACTTTGTTATATACCCTTTGTTGGAAATGACACAGGTCAAACGTTTTCTGTAAGTCTTCACAAGGTTTTCACACACTGTTGCTGGTATTTTGGCCCATTCCTCCATGCAGATCTCCTCTAGAGCAGTGATGTTTTGGGGCTGTCGCTGGGCAACACAGACTTTCAACTCCCTCCAAAGATTTTCTATGGGGTTGAGATCTGGAGACTGGCTAGGCCACTCCAGGACCTTGAAATGCTTCTTACGAAGCCACTCCTTCGTTGCCCGGGCGGTGTGTTTGGGATCATTGTCATGCTGAAAGACCCAGCCACGTTTCATCTTCAATGCCCTTGCTGATGGAAGGAGGTTTTCACTCAAAATCTCACAATACATGGCCCCATTCATTCTTTCCTTTACACGGATCAGTCGTCCTGGTCCCTTTGCAGAAAAACAGCCCCAAAGCATGATGTTTCCACCCCCATGCTTCACAGTAGGTATGGTGTTCTTTGGATGCAACTCAGCATTCTTTGTCCTCCAAACATGACGAGTTGAGTTTTTACCAAAAAGTTATATTTTGGTTTCATCTGACCATATGACATTCTCCCAATCCTCTTCTGGATCATCCAAATGCACTCTAGCAAACTTCAGACGGGCCTGGACATGTACTGGCTTAAGCAGGGGGACACGTCTGGCACTGCAGGATTTGAGTCCCTGGCGGCGTAGTGTGTTACTGATGGTAGGCTTTGTTACTTTGGTCCCAGCTCTCTGCAAGTAATTCACTAGGTCCCCTCGTGTGGTTCTGGGATTTTTGCTCACTGTTCTTGTGATCATTTTGACCCCACGGGGTGAGATCTTGCGTGGAGCCCCAGATCGAGGAAGATTATCAGTGGTCTTGTATGTCTTCCATTTCCTAATAATTGCTCCCACAGTTGATTTCTTCAAACCAAGCTGCTTACCTATTGCAGATTCAGTCTTCCCAGCCTGGTGCAGGTCTACAATTTAGTTTCTGGTGTCCTTTGACAGCTCTTTGGTCTTGGCCATAGTGGAGTTTGGAGTGTGACTGTTTGAGGTTGTGAACAGGTGTCTTTTATACTGATAACAAGTTCAAACAGGTGCCATTAATACAGGTAACGAGTGGAGGACAGAGGAGCCTCTTAAAGAAGAAGTTACAGGTCTGTGAGAGCCAGAAATCTTGCTTGTTTGTAGGTGAGCAAATACTTATTTTCCACCATAATTTGCAAATAAATTCATTAAAAATCCTACATTGTGATTTTCTGGATTTTTTTTCCCTCAATTTGTCTGTCATAGTTGACGTGTACCTATGATGAAAATTACAGGACTCTCACATCTTTTTAAGTGGGAGAACTTGCACAATTGGTGGCTGACTAAATACTTTTTTCCCCCACTGTATATATATGTGTATGTATATGAAAAAATAAAAAAAACACTGTTTACCTGACGACGGAAGTCAGCCTGCAGGCGCCCGGCCTGCCACAAGGAGTCCCTAGAGCGTAATGAGCCAAGTAAAGCCCCCCCGGCCAAACCCTCCCCTAAGTCGGACGACACTGGGCCAATTGTGCGCCGCCCTATGGGACTCCCGATCATGACCAGTAATGACAGCCTGGGATTGAACCCCAGGCTGTAGTGACGCTGCAACACTGCGATGCAGTGCCTTAGAACGCTGCGCCACTCGGGAGGCTTGTAAAACAATTCTAGTGGCATCAGAGAAGCATCAGCTAGTGTTGTATCCTTTGAAGCTGCCCTGGCCTTATCATGACCATGTATTAATTTGACCTGTTTAGCATAGATCTGCCCTGCCCTACCCTGCCATGCCCCCTTGTGGAGTCCTTGTGGAGCTCTTCAGTTATTGTTTCTTACTGTTTATTTTGTATATCAAACATAATTGTGATTTTGTCAATGCAGCTTATTATTTTTATAGCAGTGTTATGTTATTTCATTGTAATATTGTTTTATTGCTATATGCTGATGTTGTATTCTAATTACTAATAATTCCTCTTTATTCAGTTTAATTCAGAAACCACACACACACAAACAGTATTGAACATT
Organism: Coregonus lavaretus; assembly: GCF_964263955.1. Classification (NCBI taxonomy): domain Eukaryota; kingdom Metazoa; phylum Chordata; class Actinopteri; order Salmoniformes; family Salmonidae; genus Coregonus; species Coregonus lavaretus. The sequence goes on along the minus strand of NC_140001.1, from coordinate 45,902,979 downwards.
ATTTGCCAACATCATAACTAGAACTGGACATCTTTCATGCCGAAGATTAAGACCAGCTTTTGTATGCTAGCAACATACTGTTTGAACATACACTCCTTTACAGTTTTAATGGAGGAAAAAACTGCAAGAAAAGACATAGGCCTATATGAAATGGTTGTCGGTTTTATTGAAGTAGCAGTAGTGGTTGAATGACAAAAACAAAAACTTTTTTACTAGAGGGAAAAAAAACAGCAAGAAAAGAATGACAACTTATAAATATGCATAACCCATATTTAAATATTAATGTAGTGATTGAACCACAAAAACTGCATTCCCACCCCCCACCCCTAAAGGCATAGTATCATGGCAGGTCACCTGTCAAGTCAGTTAGTCAGTAATTGCTGTAGATGTGCTCAATAGTGCTTGAGCGTCTGGTACTCCCCAAAGCATTGCACAACACACAGGGGTGTGTCACAAGCTCAACACATATACTTTGTCAACCTCCTCTGCTTCCTTCTCCTGGTGCTGGACAGGCAGACTTTGCAGTGCCTCCATGTGCCTCCATGTGCCTGGAGCAGCAGTTTGAGGGACTTGGGAGGGGAAATGTTGTGCAGTGAGGCGTAGGGGATTGCCTGCAGAAAGACGGCCCCCAGTGGATGGACGCTCTGTACTTTTGGTAGATTATTACTTTACCTATGGGGGAGAGGGAATGGGGAGGATGAGGGATTTGAGAGGATGAAGAGGGAGTGGGGAGGTGGGTGAGATAGTGTCAATATAATTGCATAAAGGGATTGTATGTGATTTGTATGTGAACTTTGTCCAATTACAAAAAAAACGTGTTCTGTAATCATCTCACCTGTTAGCTGGCGGTGAACTATGTGGCCATTGAGGACAGCAGTGTCAATCAGATGGAAAAAATATATTCTTATACCACTTGGTAGTTTTCCGAGTGCCAGGGGCGCAACTTTCACTGGGGACAGGGGCGACATGTCCCCCCCACATTCTGATATTGTATTTTTGTCCCCCCCAGTTTTATAATTGGAATGTGATACAAAAGGATGCAACGGTGTGCTTTAGGACCATGCGGACGCCTCCGAGCGGTCGGGTAGGCTGTTTGGAGTGTTTATCCGACAGGATAATAAAAAATCATGCCCACCTTATCCACTGCACCCATTTTGAGGTTATAGTCAAGCACACAGTCTGTTTGATCTTTCTTTTTCCCGTCAGGTGGTCCACCATCCCTGTGGCCGACATGGTTGCTTTATGGACAGTGGAGAGTACATGGACGTTTCATTTGTCATGCCACTTTACTGCCAGCTGTTGACTGTTCTCCTTGAACTCCACCTCCCCCCTCTGCATCTTCCTGTTTGACCGGACTGTGCCACAGGCCCCTGTGCTGTTGGAGAGCAGATGCTGGAAGAGTGTGGGACCGCTGTACCAATTGTCCACATACAAAGTGTGGCCCTTCCCGAGATGAGGAGCCAGTATGGTCATCACCACGGATCAAGACACCCCAAGCCCCTAATAATGTTGGATATCAGTGGTGAACCCTGTGTAGACTATAATGTCCTGGACAAATTCTGTCTTCATGTCGCACATAATAAAAGACTTCACCCCAAACCTGTGCCTTTTGGAGGGAACACCAACCTACCCTTCCATAACATCAGGGACTCATTAATGCATTCATACTGTAGGTTCTAAAGCACACCGTTGCATCCTTTTGTATCACATTCCAATTATAAAACTGGGGGGGACAAAAATACAATATCAGAATGTGGGGGGGACATGTCGCCCCTGTCCCCAGTGAAAGTTGCGCCCCCGGCACTCGGAAAACTACCAAGTGGTATAAGAATATATTTTTTCCATCTGATTGACACTGCTGTCCTCAATGGCCACATAGTTCACCGCCAGCTAACAGGTGAGATGATTACAGAACACGTTTTTTTTGTAATTGGACAAAGTTCACATACAAATCACATACAATCCCAAACCTGTGCCTTTTGGAGGGAACACCAACCTACCCTTCCATAACATCAGGGACTCATTAATGCATACATACTGTAGGTCCTTGTATTGCACAAAGGCCAGACCAAATGCTGATGTCAGGCTGGTAAGAACATTTCTTATTTTGTGTAAGGGTAATTTAGAACTAGGAAGTGGGAAAAGAAAGTGGCAAAGAAGCGAGTTGAAAACATAGGATCCGTGCTTCAGTATTCTTTTAGGGAGTTCTTCTTCACTATTCCCATGAGAAGGACTGTCACCAGGAAGGTATACATTTCACTAATTGTGGTTGTCACCCATTTAACAAGCTTCCCCCTCACTCCTGGCTCTCTCTTCTCCTGTACTTCCAAGGCATAGTGATTGTTCTCCTCCACTATGTCTCCCACCATCTCCTCTGTCAGAAACAGCTTAAAGCACTCTGTCTCAGAGGGAATTGGCAAGGGGCTATGCATTCCAGAGCGGGACTCATCAAAGCCAGCAGCAGGGCCAGAAGGGGTGAAATGGTTGGCGGCCTTCCAGCTACTGCAGACCTGTACTTCACCCACTGTTGGTCTGTCTCACGGGGGGCCAGTATGAAAAATGTATGCACTCACTAACTGTAAGTCGCTCTGGATGAGAGCGTCTGCTAAATGACTCAAATGTAAAAATGTCTCCATCACTACCAGCATCTTCAGAGGGACCTGGGATTTTGTCTGTGGGCAAGGGGTCCTCAGATTCAGGGTTCTCAATGGCCACAAGGTTGGGGGGAAGCTCCTCACTTTCATACTCAGTCATTGTCAGAATTGAAAAAAATCACCAGAATTTCCGCATTTGTGAATTGTCTCATTTTGAAAGACATTGCTAATGTTACAGCTTAGCCCACTAGGTACATACATAAACAACAACACTGAATGGCTCCATGTGAGTGTCACAGGTTACGTGATTGACTGCCGGCACGTGCCACTAAATCATCAGAAAATGGTTTGTGTGTTAATTATTTATTTACTGTTTTCTTCACATGTTTTCGAGTACTAGTGACAAATCATGCATTCCGATTCTTGCATAGATTGTTGTGGACGCATACAATCTATGCATCCATTACAGGAAGGCCAGAAAGATAATCAAGGACAACTACCACCCGAGCCACTGCCTGTTCACCCCGCTATCATCCAGAAGGTGAGGTCAGTACAGACGCATCAAAGCTGGGACCGAGAGACTGAAAAACAGCTTCTATCTCAAGGCCATCAGACTGTTAAACAGCCAACACTAGCCCAGAGAGGCTGCTGCCTACATACAAACTTGAAAATCACTGTCCACTTTAATAAATGGAACAGTAGTCACTTTAATAATGGCTCTTTAATGTTTACATATTTTGTATTACCCATCTCATATGTATATACTGTATTCTATACTATCTATTGCATCTTACACTATGCCACTCTGACAATTATATTCTATATATTCTTATTACATTCCTTTACTTAGATTTGTTTGTATTCGGTTTTTGTTGTAGAACTGTTAGATATTACTTGCTAGATATTGCTGCACTGTCGGAACTTGAAGCACAAGCATTTCGCTACACTCGCAATAACATCTGCTAACCATGTGTATGTGACCAATAAATTTGATTTGGTAAGTATTCAGACCCCTTGACTTTTTCCAAATTTCATTACGTTACAGACTTATTCTAAAATGGATTAAATAGTTTTTTCCCCTCATCAATCTACCCACAATACCCCATAATGACGAAGCAAAAACAGGTTTTCATACATTTTTGCAACAAGAAATGGAAATATCACATTTACATCAGTATTCAGACCCTTTACTCAGTCCTTTGTTGAAGCACCTTTGGCAGCAAGAACAGCATTGAGTCTTCTTGGGTATGATTCTACAAGCTTGACACACCTGTATTTGGGGAGTTTCTCCCATTCTTTTCTGCAGATCCTCTCAAGCTCTGTCCGGTTGGATGGAAAGCGTCGATGCACAGCTATTTTCAGGTCTCTCCAGAGATGTTCGATCGGGTTCAAGTCCGGGCTCTGGCTGGGCCACTCAAGGACATTCAGAGACTTGTCCCGAAGCCACTCTTGCGTTGTCATGGCTGTGTGCTTAGGGTCGTTGTCCTGTTGGAAGGTGAACCTTCGCCCCAGTCAGAGGTCCTGAGGGCTCTGGAGCAGGATTTCATCAAGGATCTCTCTGTACTTTGCTCCGTTCATCTTTCCCTCGATCCTGACTAGTCTCTCAGTCCCTGCCGCTGAAAAACATCCCCACAGCATGATGCTGCCACCACCATACTTCACCGTAGAGATGGTGCCATGTTTCCTCCAGATGTGACGCTTGGCATTTAGGACAAAGAGTTCAATCTTGGTTTCATCAGACCAGAGAATCTTGTTTCTCATGGTCTGACAGTCCTATAGGTGCCTTTTTGCAAACTCCAGGCGGGCTGTCATGTGCCTTTTACTCAGGAGTGGCTTCCGTCTGACCAATCTACCATAAAGGCCTGAATGGTGGAGTGCTGCAGAGATGGTTGTCCTTCTGGAAGGTTATCCTATCTCCACACAGGAACTCTGGAGCTCTGTCAGAGTGACCATTGGGTTCTTGGTCACCTCCCTGACCAAGACCCTTCTCCCCCGAGTGCTCAGTTTGGCGTGGCAGCCAGCTCTAGGAATAGTCTTGGTGGTTCCACTGTGTTCTTGGGGACCTTCAATGCTGCCAAAAGGTTTTGGTACCCTTCCCCAGATCTATGCCTTGACACATTCCTGTCTCGATGCTCTATGGACTACTCCTTCGACCTCATGGCCTAGTTTTTGCTCTAACATACACTGTCAACTTTGGGACCTTATAGAGACAGGTGTGTGCCTTTCCAAATCATGCCCAATCAATTGAATTTACCACAGTTGGACTCCAATGAAGTTGTAGAAACATCTCAAGGATGATCAATGGAAACAGGATGCACCTGCCTGAACTCAATTTCGAGTCTCATAGCAAAGGGTCTGAATACTTATGTAAATAAGGCATTTCTGTTTTTTATTTTTTATAAGTTGGAGAAAGAAATCTAAAAACCTTTTTTCGCTTTGTCATTATGGGGTATTTTGTGTAGATTGATAAGGAAAATGTTTTACTTAGTCCAATTTAGAATGAGGCTGTAACGTAACAAAATGTGGAAAAAGGGAAGTGGTTTGAATACTTTCCAAATGCACTGAGTTCACAAAACATTAGGAACACTTGCTCTTTCCATGACATAGACTGACCAGGTGAATCAAATAGAAAGCTATGATCCCTTATTGATGTCACTTGTTAAATCCACTTAAAATCAGTGTAGATGAAGGGGAGGAGACAGGTTAAAGAAGGATTTATAAGCCTTGAGAGAATTGAGACATGGATTGTGCATGTGTAACATTCAGAGGGTGAATGGGCGAGGCAAAATATTTAAGTGCCTTTGAACAGGATATGGTAGTAGGGGCCAGCATCCATGTGGAAAGTTTTCGACACCTTGTAGAGTCCATGCCCCAACGAATTGAGGCTGTTCTGAGGGCAAAAAGGGGTGCAACACAATATTATCAAATAAAATAAAATAAAAATTGTCACAATACAACAGGTTTAGACCTTACTGTGAAATGCTTACTTACAGGCCCTTAACCAACAATGCAGTTTTAAGAAAATAGAGTTAAGAAAATATTTACTGAATAAACTAAAGTTAAAAATGTAATAAAAATAAAATAACAATAACGATACCGAGTCAATGTGCGGGGGTACAGGTTAGTCGACGTAATTTGTACATGTAGGTAGGGGTGGGGTGTCAATGCAAATAGTCCGGGTGGCCATTTGATAAATTCTTCAGCAGTCTTATGGCTTGGGGGTAGAAGCTGTTGAGAAGTCTTTTGGACCTAGACTTGGCGCTCTGGTACTGCTTGCTGTGCGGTAGCAGAGAGAACAGTCTATGACTTGTGTGACTGGAGTCTTTGATAATGTTTTGGGCCTTCCTCTGACACCGCCTAGTATAGAGGTCCTGGATAGCAGGAAGCTTGGCCCTAGTGATGTACTGGGCCGTATGCACTACCCTCTGTAGCGCCTTACGGTCGGATTCTGAGCAGTTGCCATACCAGGCGGTGATGCAACCGGTCAGGATGCTCTCAATGGTGCAACTGTATAACTTTTTGAGGATCTGGGGACCCATGCCAAATCTTTTCTGTCTCCTGAGGGGTAAAGGCATTGTCGTGCCCTTTTCACGACTGTCTTGGTGTGTTTGGACCATGATTGTTTGTTGGTGATGTGGACACCAAGGAACTTGAAACTCTCGACCCGCTCCACTACAGCCCCGTCGATGTGAATGGGGGCGTGTTCGGCCCTCCTTTTCCTGTTAGGAAGGTGTCCCTAATGTTTTGTACACTCAGTGTATAATTTCTTAAACATCCGGTGTTGTGTGCTTGTTCTTTTACCAGGTACTGCAGGAATGTCTACCAAAGGCATGCCCATGTTTTTGTGAGAAATTACACTGGTCACTTACCACAAAGTATAAATAGCACTCACTTTAGATTAGGGGCTGCAAAAATACTTTACTAATGATTAGTAAAGTATTTACTAATGTGGGAGTAATTATTAATAAATGGTGAACACACAATAAATGCCTTATAAATGGTTTATTCGGAACCTTGACCTAAAGGACCCCGCTTTAAATGACGTGCAGCTTATAAAGGCTTCATAAACTCTTCATAAATGTGTTACAAATCATCTATAACCATATATCATGCTTTATAAAGGTTTCATAAATGTGGTATAACTGTGTGACATAACCACCAATATCAAACGTGACACAACCCACTATGTCAAATATGACATAAATCTGTGCTTTATAAAGGGTGGCATAAGCACTGCTTAATAAAGGCGTTATAAATCATATTAAATTGAGACTTCACAAAACATTTATAACCCTGTCATGCATCTTGGTAGAGCATTGCAAAGCCAGGATATTGGGTTCGATTCTCAGGACCACCCATACATAAACATGTATTCACACTTGACTTTTTGGATAAAAGTGTCTGCTAAATGTTATATATTATATTATATTTCACTGAATCATTTCTAGGATGGCCCAACCTCTTTCCCTCTTGGGTGCATAGTCAATATTGGACCTGACCTCAACTTCTCCCAAAATGCTGTGCTGCAGGATGACACACACTCTAAAGTGTAGTCATGCACTGCAAAAAAATAATGTTTAGATTTTTTGCCTACTTCTGTTTTTCATAAATTCAATTTTCTTGCTTTTGTTTTACCAGGTTTAGGTTTTTTTTGGTATACACTATTTTTTTCATACTTTTTTAATAGATAAACATTGTCGTGACTTGACTCTCATTATTGTGATGACTATTATTTATCGAATAATTACCTACTATGTTTAATTGTTACTAGATTAACTTAATCATGTAACAATTAACTCATTAGGAATTTGGGGCACCACGGGATAAGTTGTTTAACGAGTTACCGTTTCCCGAATTAACTCTAACGATATCTAGATATCTCGTTTAACTGTCATTTATTAATCATTTACCTCATATCAGTCTCATTCCGAAAGTCGTAGACTCTTTAAGTCTGCACGAAACTGGGTCTTACTGATCATTCCGTACCACACAAATTGATTTAATTATTTATTTACTAAATAATAAAAATGATAACACAAGATACAAACACATACACGGTATAGGTAGGGATTAGAAACTTAATACAATGAAAACGGGTCCCTAGCGGACTAACACAATATGACACTTGTTACAAAAGATGGTGAGTTAAAGAGAGAGAGAGAAAACACTTGGATACACATGGACCTATGCTCACAGTAATCCTAATACTTTGCCCCGAACTGCCGCCCGTTTGGGAAGAAAATTCATGTATGTATTTACGTGTTGGAGGTCTTCGTCACAGATCTCTGTTTGGACCCAGGCCTTCGTGGGAAGGGGTCGATTGGGCCTTCTCTTTCAGATGGCCTTTTAGATGTAAGGCTCAGATTGTCCACAAGAGGTCACAATGTCCTTCTTCTTAGTTGTCTGTTTACTTTCACTCGTTCTGGAAGTGGTCTTCTGAGGATGGCTAATCAGCCGTGTCAATGATCCCTTGTGGGGGGATGAGAGCAGTGTAGTAGACGATGGTTTGAAGAGAGTAACAGGATGGTCCCACTTAAATTCACCTTCTTAGATACAGTACTTGGAAAAGCTATTCAGCCGTAACATTGATTGTTAGTGGAGGCAACTTTGTCGTCTTCACCTCGTGTTACTTTAAGGTTGGAACCAACATGCACTACATCTAGCAGGAAGAGAGGCAGAAACCATTTGTCCGCCAGCTCAGGAACAAGCTACACTATTCACAGCCCTGTGCAATGTTCAATGTAATTGCATTGCTGGACTTTTTAAAACTTGTATGGTCAAATGTATGGTTTAATGTATGTCTTTAATGTTTATTTGTTTTAGCTGTTAGTGATAATTCGCTAAGTGTTAAAACCTCTTAGAGTCGATGTCCACGCCCCCACATCAATCTAATTAGCATAATAAAAATATCCCCATAAAAATCCATAAATTCAAGCTAGAGATATCAGTTTTTTTGCATTGGATGCATCTCAATCCACCACATCTGACGATGTCGCACTTCCACATCTGCAGTGAAAGGGGACAGAGCTAGATCGGGGTTTGTCAGACCATGAGACATCCCGAAAATCGGTCTTCTCTCAAAATCGTCTGTTGCTTCCGAACTGTTTGGGATGGGGCTAACTAACACAATGATGTTCTCTGTTTTGCTCTGCGACCTCCACAATGGTATTGGGACTTGTTTGAAGTCGGTACAGCCGATCTGCCAACTTCTGTCTGTAACCTCCGAACAGTTTGAGCTACACAATGTGACCCCTCTGTGGAAAGGTGAGACTCCCACAAACATATCGGACACCCACAGGCCTCACAATACTTGTCTGAAGGTCCCACAGTACCAGTTGAAAAAATGTATGGAAGTACACTACCAGTCAAAAGTTTGGACAAGCCTACTCATTCAAGGGTTTTTCTTTATTTTTTCTATTTTCTACATTGTAGCATAATAGTGAAGACATCAAAACTATGAAATAACACATATGGAATCATGTAGTAACCAAAAAAGCTCTCATGAGGACCGCCACAGGAATGGAAGACCCAGAGTTACCTCTGCTGCAGAGGATAAGTTCATTAGAGTTACCAGCCTCAGAAATTGCAGTCCAAATAAATGCTTCACAGAGTTCAAGTCACAGACACATCTCAACATCAACTGTTCAGAGGGGACTATGTGAATCAGGCCTTCATGGTCGAATTACTGCAAAGAAACCACTACTAAAGGATACCTATAATAAGAAGAGACTTGCTTGGGCCAAGAAACACAAGCAATGGATATTAGATCGGTGGAAATTTCTCCTTTGGTCTGGAGTCCAAATTGTAGATTTTTGGTTGAAACCGCCAGGTATTTGTGAGACGCGGTGTGGGTGAACGGATGATCTCTGCATGTGTAGTTCCCACCGTAAAGCATGGAGGAGGAGGTGTTGTGGGGGTGCTTTGCTGGTGACACTGTCTGTGATTTATTTAGAATTCAAGGAACACTTAACCAGCATGGCTACCACAGCATTCTGCAGCGATACACCATCCCATCTGGTTTGGGCTTAGTGGGACTATCATTTGTTTTTCAACAGGACAATGACCCAACACACCTCCAGGCTGTGTAAGCGCTATTTTACCAAGAAGGAGAGTGCCTCCACAATCACCCGACCTCAGCCCAATTGAGATGGCTTGGGATGAGTCGGACGGCAGAGTGAAGGAAAAGCAGCCAACAAGTGCTCAGCATATGAACTCCTTTGAGATTGTTGGAAAAGCATTCCAGTTGAAACTGGTTGAGAGAATGCCAAGAGTGTGCAAAGCTGTCATCAAGGCAAAGGGTGGCTATTAGAAGAATCTCAAATATAAAATATATTTGGATTTGTTTAACACTTTTTTGGTTACCACATGATTCCGTATGTGTTATTTCATAGTTTTGATGTCTTCACTATTATTGTACAATGTAGAAAAAATAGTAAAAATAAAGAAAAACCCTTGAATGAGTAGGTGTGTCCAAACCTTTGACTGGTACTGTATATGTGGAGACTGTTTAGTGGCTAACATAATTGGTTTAATAAATGTTAAAAACGACCAATGGGTGGGTTTCACTGTGGGTCCTGGTTTTTGTTTGATATCCATGGGCTTATTAATATTAAAGATAACAATTACATCATTAATAATAATAACATTTTTTATTTTAATTATCTCTTGGAATTTAAAAGGGCTAAACTTACCTATTAAATGTTTCAGCTGTCTTGATATCCTAGCAAGAAACCATATTGATATAGCAATGTTCCAAGAAACCCACCTGCTCCAAAAGGCTGCACATAGAATAGAGAACCATTTGTACAAACTGGCTGCTTTTTCATCAGCCCCAAACAAAACTAAAGGTGTAATCATAATCAGAGTGTGAATTACACCATGATATTCGGAGGGGAGCCTCTATATAGATTTATTTTTATAGGCCTAATAATAAAGACGTTGTTTAAATGGTGAAAATGTATTACCTTTTAATGTGGTATGAGCACAACCAGTCATGATATTTTCATCTGATTTTCAAACAATTCACTTCAAAAAGTAGGCATGTTCGTCCACTCCGAAATAATTCCAGCATCCAAACTGCATGTATATTAGCGCCATTTAAGTAATGGAAATTTGACAACTGTTACAAAACACCAAAAAGTGTGCCTAATGACATTCAGCAATTGCCATTGATTAGGCCTACATTAATTGATTCATTTTGCTGACAAACGTACAGTTAGCGAGTGCATTCATTTTCATACTGTGGGAAGCGAACCCACAACCCTGGCGTTGCAAGCGCCATGCTCTACCAACTGAGCTACAGTGTTATTTGTCATTCTTAAGCCTTTAACAATTGAATTAGAACATTGATCTTAAACCCTGTATGAATCATGGATCTTGGAGATCTCGGAAAATGCACTGTAAGTGTAACTATGCCTTCATAACATTTCATTATGTTTCGCCATGAAAACAGTTCTCATGGGCACACAAAAATCGAATGCTTCTAACCGAAGGAGTCAACTATAGGCCTACTGTCATTAACGTATACTTGTTGGATGGATTGGATGAGCATTCGTGTCTAGCTGTAGGATAGCTGTCTAGTGATATTGTCGACCATCATCAGCTGATCCAGGAAAGAAAACAAATATTGATCGAAAATAATAAAGCTAAATAAATGGTCTACTACTTCTTGCCACGGATGGCACGGAGAACACCAGTACCTGTGTGCATCTGAAAAACAAAGCAATGAGTGCTCTAAACAGCTGGCTGACAAAAGCAAACAATGATAAATTAACGGATAAATCTAGTGCACTGGAATAAAGTCTATTTTTTATGAAGGACGCATGGCAAACAAATGGCGAAAATTAGGAAGTACAAAGGAAAATCTATGCGTAAAGGAGCTCAGCTGAGGCCGAAATTCACCACTAATGGATGGACAACCCTGCCACATAGAAATAAATGGTTCAAACCATGACAGAGAGGTGGGGGTGTTCGTTTCATTGGAAGATTTGATATTAATATTTACCACTGTAAAACATATTTACCACTTCATTTTAAACAAATAGGAGAATGGTTAAATTAGCATTATTTAGAGACCCCCCAAAGTGCGCCAGCGCATCTTCCAGTCGTGAAGAAGGTGTGACAGTGCCACTTCCACCTCAGGAGGTTGAAAAGGGGTGGCATGTGCCCTCAAATCCTCAAAAAGTTCTACAGTTGCATCACTGAGAGCATTTTGACTGACTGCATCATGGCTTGGTATGGCAACAGCACCACTCTCAATTGCATGGCGCTACAGAGGGTGGTGTGGACAGTCCAGTACATCACTGGGGCCGAGCTCCCTGCCATCCCTGACCTCTATATCAGGCAGTGTGAAAGGAAGGCCTGGAAAATCGTTAAAGACTCCAGCCACCCAAGCCATAGACTGCTCTCTCTGCTTCCACACAGCAAGAGGTACCAGTGCTTCTAGTCTGACACCAACAGGCTCCTGACCAGCTTCTATACCCAAGCCATAAAACTGCTAAATAGCTAACAGAATGGCTACATGGACTATCTGACACTCCAACACACATATAACATGCACACACATTTATAGTGACTCTACACACACGCACACACACTCACATACAATCATCATTTACGCTGCTGCTACTTTGTTTATCATATATCCTGATGCCTAGTCACCTTGCCCCTATACATAAACTCAGCAAAGAAATCCAAATAACTTCACAGATCTTCATTGTAAAGGGTTTAAACACTGTTTCCCATGCTTGTTCAATGAACCATAAACAATTAACGAACATGCACCTGTGGAACGGTCGTTAAGACACTAACAGCTTACAGACGGTAGGGAATTAAGGTCACAGTTATGAAAACATAGGACACTAAAGAGGCCTATCTACTGACTGAAAAACACCAAAAGAAAGATGCCCAGGGTCCCTGCTCATCTGCGTGAACGTGCCTTAGGCATGCTGCAAGGAGGCATGAGGACTGCAGATGTGGCCAGGGCAATAAATTGCAATGTCTGTACTGTTAGACGCCTAAGACAGCACTACAGGGAGACAGGACAGACAGCTGATCGTCCTCGCAGTGGCAGACCACGTGTAACAACACCTGCACAGGATCGGTACATCCGAACATCACACCTGCGGGACAGATACAGGATGGCAACTACAACTGCCCGAGTTACACCAGGAATGCACAATCCCTCCATCAGTGCTCAGACTGTCTTCAATAGGCTGAGAGAGGCTGGACTGAGGGTCTTGTAGGCCTGTTGTAAGGCAGGTCCTCACCAGACATCACCGGCAACAACATCGCCTATGGGCACAAACCCAACGTCAATGGACCAGACAGGACTGGCAAAAAGTGCTCTTCACTGACGAGTCGTGGTTTTGTCTCGCCAGGGGTGATGGTTGGATTCACGTTTATCGTCGAAGGAATGAGCGTTACACCGAGGCCTGTACTCTGGAGCGGGATCGATTTGGAGGTGGAGGGTCCGTCATGGTCTTGGGCGGAGTGTCACAGCATCATCGGACTGAGCTTGTTGTCATTGCAGGCAATCTCAACGCTGTGCGTTACAGGGAAGACATCCTCCTCCCTCATGTGGTACTCTTCCTGCAGGCTCATCCTGACATGACCCTCCAGCATGACAATGCCACCAGCCATACTGCTCGTTCTGTGTGTGATTTCCTGCAAGACAGGAATGTCAGTGTTCTGCCATGGCCATCGAAGTGCCCGGATCTCAATCCCATTGAGCACGTCTGGGACCTGTTGAATCGGAGGGTGAGGACTAGGGCCATTCCCCCCAGAAATGTCCGGGAACTTGCAGGTGCCTTGGTGGAAGAGTGGGGTAACATCTCACAGCAAGAACTGGCAAATCTGGTGCAGTCCATGAGGACTGCAATACTTAATGCAGCTGGTGGCCACACCATATACTGACTGTTACTTTTGATTTTGACCCCCCCCTTTGTTCAGGGACACATTATTCAATTTCTGTTAGTCACATGTCTATGGAACTTGTTCAGTTTATGTCTCAGTTGTTGAATCTTGTTATGTTCATACAAATATTTACACATGTTAAGTTTGCTGAAAATAAACGCAGTTGACAGTGAGAGGACGTTTCGTTTTTTGCTGAGTTTAGTTGTTCAGGCTTTGATCTTGTCCCATCTTGATTACGGTAATATGGTAATGTGCAGCAAAGAAAGACCTAGCAAAGCTGCAGCTGGCTCGAAACAAAGCAGCACGCCTTGCCCTACATACCCCACCAGACATTCCACTATGGGTTTCTTCACGGTACCCAAACTAAAAACAGATTTAATACATCGCTCAGTTATGTATAGAGCCATGTCATCGTGGAATGCTCTGCCATCAGAGGTTTCTCAGGCAAAAAGCAAGTTTCGCTTAAAAAAACAGATTGAAAACAAATTGCATCACCGCCTCTCCTCTTTCAAAATATATAATTGAACTGGACTGTATATAAGAATATGAATATGTATTCTCTTAGTGTACAAAACATTTGTGTACAATCCCCCCCCCCCCCCCACAGTTGTGTCAACTTGGCTGGATGTCCTTTGGGTGGTGGACCATTCTTGATACACACATGAAACTGTTGAGCGTGAAAAACACAGCAGTGTTGTGATCCTGGCACCTACTACCATACCCCGTCCAAAGGCACTTAAATCTTTTGTCTTGCCCATTCACCCTCTGAATGGCACACATACACAATCCATGTCTCAATTGTCTCAAGGCTTAAAAAAAGTGACATCAATAAGGGATCATTGCTTTCACCTGGTCAGTCTGTCATGGAAAGAGCAGGTGTTCCTAATGTTTCATACACTCAGTGTATATGAATAGTGTAAAAAGTACTTCTGTTGTCTCTTGATGTCTTTCCTATATATAACCCTTTTTTTTAAAGTACTTAATGTAATATCTTATGTTGTTCTTGTCTATTACTGTTCTGTACTTTGTTATGTATTTGTACGTTTTATGTGGACCCCAGAAAGAGTAGTTGCTGCATGTGCAGTAGCTAATGGGGATCCTAATAAACTAAACTAAATAGCGATGTCCAGGACTAGTACAGGTACATTTTGTTCTGTTGGGCAGAAAATCGTTGGTAACTGATCTTAGGTAATAGTCTCTCTGTATTGTACGGATGAATTGCTATCATAAACAGTCGTAAGCATAAAATGTAAAGTTTGCCATCATCAAAACCAACCAAACACCAGATGCTTGACTGTAAAAGCTACAGTATCTGTGTCACACTCTGGCTCTGGGGACTTTATATGTTGAGTCAGGGTGTGTAGATTCTGTGTGTTTATGTGCTGTGTTTTGAGTGTCTAGTTGTTCTATGTCTAGGTTGGCCTGAGTGACTCCCAATCAGAGGCAACGAGTGTCAGCTGTTTGCTGGTTGTCTCTGATTGGGAGCCATATTTAAACTGTCGGTTTTCCTTTGTGTTTTGTGGGTTCTTGTTTCAAGTTGGTTGTGTTATACCGTGTACTGTCACGTTTCCGTCTTTTGTTGTTTTGTTCGCGTTTCGCTCAATAAATGAGTATGTTTGCCTGCAACGCTGCGCCTTGGTCCTCATCTTTGGTAGACGACCGTGACAGAAGAACCCACCAAAACTGGACCAAGCAGCGAGTCGAGGAGCCATCGCCAGGGAGATCCCTAGCAGATCTCCGTGGCAGCCTCGACTGGGTCAAGCCGAGGGAGGAGCAGAGAGAGTGGACGTGGGAACAATGGAGGAAGAGCCTCGACTGGGTCAAGCCCATTGAGGAGCTGAATAGCGGGAGTTGGAAGCAGAGGCGTGAGAGTTGGGCGAGAAATATAGAGGCCTGGCCCACGGGGAGGAGAGAACCCCAGAAAATTTTTAGGGGGGGGGCTCACGACGTGGACGACGGGGCAGCAAGAGGCCGCGATGGAGCGGTCCAGCGGGTGTGCAGAGGAGGCCGCCAGGTTAAGGGGGCCACTGGTCACAGAGGAGAGGGAGAATGTGGAGGCACGGCGAGAGGTACTGGGGTGTGTTACCAGTCCGGTCCGGCCCGTTCCTGATCCCTGCGTAGGGCCAGTGGTGTGTGTCCCCAGTACGGTCCGGCCTGTTCCTGTTCCTCGCATCGAGCCTGTGGTGCGTGTCGTCAGCCCGGCCCGGCCTGTTCCTGCTCCCCACACCGAGCCTATGGTGCGCTTCGTCAGCCCTGTCCGGCCTGTTCCTGCTCCCCGCACAAAGTCTGTGGTGCGTTTCGTCAGCCCTGTCCGGCCCGTTCCTGCTCTCCGCACCAAGTCTGTGGTGCGCGTCGCCAGCCCAGTCCGG
Source organism: Coregonus lavaretus (assembly GCF_964263955.1). Lineage (NCBI taxonomy): Eukaryota > Metazoa > Chordata > Actinopteri > Salmoniformes > Salmonidae > Coregonus > Coregonus lavaretus. The sequence continues at coordinate 45,887,102 of NC_140001.1, read as the reverse complement.
CCCATTCCTGCTCCCCGCACCAGGTCTGTGGTGCGTTTCGTCAGCCCTGTCTGGCCTGTTCCTGCTCTCCGCACCAAGTCTGTGGTGCGCGTCGCCAGCCCAGTCCGGCCCATTCCTGCTCCCCGCACCAAGTCTGTGGGGCGTTTCGTCAGCCCTGTCCGGCCCGCTCCTGCTCTCCACACCAGGCCAGTGGTGTGCGTCGTCAGTCCGGTGAGGCCCGTTCCGGCTCCACGCACCAAGCCAGGGGTGCGTATCGTCAGCCCGGTCCGGTCCGTTGCTGCTCCACGCACCAAGCCAGAGGTGCGCATCTCAGCCAGGTCCGGTCCGTTCCTGCCTCACGCGCCAAGCCAGGGGTGCGCGTCGTCAGTCCGGTGCCTGATCAGGTACTGGTCAGCTGCTCCACAACGGAGCTTAAGCAATCCGCTCCGTCGATGTCCAGTCCTGATCCAGTCAGCGGGGTCAGACCGGACCAGGGGCGCTACGGGGGGATTATGGAAGGGTGGTGGTCAAGCCCGGAGCCGGAGCCGCCTCCGAGGAGGAATGCCCACCCAGCCCTCCCCTGTTTGGGGTTTTTGTTGAGGCGCGGTTGCAGTCCGCGCCTTTGGGGGGGGGTACTGTCACACTCTGGCTCTGGGGACTTTATATGTTGAGTCAGGGTGTGTAGATTCCGTGTGTTTATGTGCTGTGTTTTGAGTGTCTAGTTGTTCTATGTCTAGGTTGGCCTGAGTGACTCCCAATCAGAGGCAACGAGTGTCAGCTGTTTGCTGGTTGTCTCTGATTGGGAGCCATATTTAAACTGTCGGTTTTCCTTTGTGTTTTGTGGGTTCTTGTTTCAAGTTGGTTGTGTTATACCGTGTACTGTCACGTTTCCGTCTTTTGTTGTTTTGTTCACGTTTCGCTCAATAAATGAGTATGTTTGCCTGCAACGCTGCGCCTTGGTCCTCATCTTTGGTAGACGACCGTGATAATCTGTCAATTAAACACAGGAGATCATAAAAAATACAAATCATCTGGAATTCTTCCACCTGTTTCTTATTATATACTGAACAAAAATATAAACGCAACATGCAACAATTTCAAAGATTTTACTGAGTTACAGTTCATATAAGGAAATCAGTCAATTGAAATAAATTCACAAGGCCCTAGTATATGGATTTCACATGACTGGGAATACAGGCATGCATTTGTTGGTCACAGATATCTATAAAAAAGGTAGAGGTGTGGATCAGAAAACCAGTGCGACACATCTCCTTTGCATAGGGTTGATCAGGCTGTTGTTTGTGGCCTGCGGAATGTTGTCCCACTCCTCTTCAATGGATGTGCGAAGTTGCTGGATATTGGCGGGAACTGGAACATGCTGTCGTACACGTCGATCCAGAGCATCCCAAACATGCTCAATGGGTGACATGTCAGGCCATGGAAGAACTGCTTCCAGGAATAGTGTAGAGATCCTTGCGACATGGGGCATGAGGTGATGGTGGCGGATGATTGGCACAATAGGCCTCAGGATCTCGTCACGGTATCTCTGTTCATTCAAATTGCCATCAATAAAATGCAATTGTGTTCGTTGTCCGTAGATTATGCCTGCCTATACCATAACCCCACCGCCACCATGGGGCACTCTGTTCACAACGTTGACATCAGCAAACCGCTTGCCCACAAGATGCCATACCAAGGTGAGCATTTGGCCACTGAAGTTGGTTAAGACGCTGAACTGCAGTCAGGTCAAGACACTGGTGAAGATTATGAGCACGCAGATGAGCTTCCCTGATACGGTTTCTGACAGTTTGTGCAGAAATTCTTTGGTTATGCAAACACACAGTTTCATCAGCTGTCCGGGTGGCTGTTTTCAGATGATCCCGCTGGTGAAGAAGCCAGATGTGGAGATCCTGGGCTGGCGTGGTTACACGTGGTCTGTGGTTGTGAGGCTGGTTGGACATACTGCCAAATTCTCTAAAACAATGTTGGAGGCTTATGGTAGAAAAATGAACATTAAAATCTCTGGCAACAGCACTGGTTGACATTCCTGCAGTCAGCATGCCAATTGCATGCTCCCTCAAAACTTTAGACATCTGTGGCATTGTATTGTGTGACAAAACTGCACATTTTAGAGTGGCCTTTTATTGTCCTCAGCACAAGGTGCACGTGTGTAATGATCATGCTGCTTAATCAAGTTCTTGATATGCCACACCTGTCAGGTGGCTGGATTATCTTGGCAAAGGAGAAATGCTCACTAACAGGGATGTAAACAAATGTGTGCACAAAATTTGAGAGAAATACGCTTCTTGTGCGTACGGAACATTTCCGGGATCTTTTATCTCAGCTCATGAAACATAGGACCAACACTTTACATGTTGCATTGATATTTTTGTTCAGTGTATGTCATGAGTCGTTATTAACTTATTTTTCTGTTACCTAGATCACCTGACACTTATCGGACGCATGAAACCTGCCTAGCACAGAGAGGCTGCTGCCTACATACAGACTTGAAAATCACTGGCCACTTTAATAAATGGAACACTAGTCACTTTAATAATGTTTACATATCTTGCATTACCCATCTCATATGTATATACTGTATTCTATACTATCTTAATAATGTTTACATATCTTGCATTACCCATCTCATTTGTATATACTGTATTCTATACTATCTTAATAATGTTTACATATCTTGCATTACCCATCTCATTTGTATATACTGTATTCTATACTATCTTAATAATGTTTACATATCTTGCATTACCCATCTCATTTGTATATACTGTATTCTATACTATCTTAATAATGTTTACATATCTTGCATTACCCATCTCATTTGTATATACTGTATTCTATACTATCTTAATAATGTTTACATATCTTGCATTACCCATCTCTTATGTATATACTGTATTCTATACTATCTTAATAATGTTTACATGTCTTGCATTACCCATCTCATTTGTATATACTGTATTCTATACTATCTTAATAATGTTTACATATCTTGCATTACCCATCTCATATGTATATACTGTATTCTATATTATCTATTGCATCTTAGTCTATGCCGCTCTGACAAGGACATTGCTCATCCATATATTTATATATTCTTATTCCATTCCTTTATTTAGATTTGTGTGTATTAGCTATTTGTTGTGGAACTGTTAGATATTACTTGCTAGATATTGCTGCACTGTCGAAACTAGAAGCACAAGCATTTCGCTACACTCACAATAACATCTGCTAACCATGTGTATGTGACCAATAAATTTGATTTTATTTGATGGACCCCTCTGCCACTGAAGTTGCCGAGATGATGAGGAATGGAGTGGGTGATGGCCTGGTGATTGACTGCAATCGCACCTGTAGTGTTCCTTCTCAGTCCAATCCACAACATTACCTTGATCTTGTGATCTTCACATGTGAATGCAGAGCCTCTCAGTCAGGAAATATTTGCAAGTACCTAAACTTTGCAAACATGGTGTTGTCAGCCAGAGGTCAGTCAGTGAATGAAATATGGCAAAAACTTGCTCAGTTGATAGTGGAGAAGAAATCAGATCTGCTTGATAGAAACAGTCTAACTGTATTTTTGGACAAATGTAGTACTGGTGTTGTCAATCTAGAGAATGGTTATTGTCATGTAACAACAGTAGCTTTGGGCAAAAGTGTGCCTGTCAACATGTTTATCACATGATAACAGAGGAGCAAACAGAGCATGAGGTAGCTACATCAATCAAAGCAGAACCACCAAGCACTTATTTTTCAGCAACAGCCCCACCACTGCTACACATACTGACACAGAGACCATGCTTGCTGAGCTTCACCCAGTGGAGCACCTCTTCTCAGTACATGGAGACAACGAGCCTACATGATTGCCTTTGGTAAATTTCCCTCTTGCGCATCAGCCCGCAGAGTCACACCTTTACATCCATACAGAGAATACATGGACAAAACACAGCAGGGTGGTCAGAGAAAAAGGGCAGTCAAGACTGTTAACACAGACAAAACGTTTGTCAGGGTAAAACGAAGGAGAAAGGGACTAAGAAAATAAATACATTCAGTGTATACTATTAACGCACACATACCTTTTTCACATACAAATGTGAGTGCAGGGATACTGCACTTTCAGTTAATAATATTAGAGTGACTCAGCCTCATTCATTTGTTCCCACCTTGTATGTAGTAAGGCATCATATTATGGAGTTGTCCAGTTAACATACTGTCTATACAACAATTTTTGTGTGCATAGTTGTTTGTGTATTACGTTAGAAATTGAATACTGTAAGCATTGTATGCTTTGAAACAGGAGTGCCCAACCCATCTACTGCAGAGCTACTGTTTGTGCAGGCTTTAACTTCTGCTCTGCTAAAATATGTACATACAGGATTTTGTGTGAGGACTGTAAATCAAATGTCTATGCGTTTTTTGATGTACATTATTCATTAAACTGTATATATCCCCTGAGCTATTGTCAAACATGACTCATTAAAGACATCAGACAATTAGAAAGCTTATTTCCGTTTATTTTGTCCTGTGATATTTTCTCTCTTTCTGTCATGCACTGGTCCAACACATTGCTGAAATGGCTAAGCAGATTTCCTCCCAGACCATGAGTGGCCAAATTGAAGTCCTCTTTATGTAAACATATGGTTGATATTTTTGTGAATGAGTAATATGTGAAAGAGATTGCACAATGATAATGGATTATCAAAGCTCACATGCCATGGCAGGCCAGTAATGTTTGTGTTATTGTGTATTACTTTTGAGTAATCAGTTGTAGTGATACACTACAGTACTATCATTATATTGTTGTTCATTGCGTTATAATGCATAATAAACTTATTTGAACTGTCACACCCCAGCAAGCTCTACTATCCGGCTTGGCCCAAGGGACATGCTCCTGGCAGCTCCTTTAAAATCTATAAATGTACTTGCCAAAATCCCGATGTCCCTGCCTAGATCAGCAACTTCACCTGAAACAAAACAAAACTCAAAGTGATAAAGTGGAATTACATAAACATTTAGTTATGTTTTGTGTTATTGCAACCACCACAAAATACACAAATGGTGAGGTTCCCTGAAACTTCTATTTCACATTCCAGAGAAAATCTTTTACAATACCCTCTGTGATATTGGTGCAGAGGCTTTTAGGCCTGAGGGCTTTGCTGGGTGAATCCCTGCCTCACAAAGCTGCCTACGGATCGCTGATATTTTACTCTCGGCCTGGTAAGAAACAAGGCCATTTGCAGAGAGCTTCTTAGGGTTCCCACACCTCCTTTTCAACTCCCCTACACTAACCTTGTACCCGACAAAGAAGCATTCATAATACATACATTGAAAATGACATTTACTGAAGTAAATGTGGTGTGACTGCTAGTGTTTAAGTATTTACGGTTGTGAAATAGTAGTAGTAGTGGTAGTGACGGCAGTAGTAATGGTAGTAGTAGCAATGGTAGTAATAGGGTTTTCATAGGCTATGTGTTAGTTATAGTGACCTATTTTGTGATGGTTTGTAGGTGTGCAGTTATTATAGTGGGTTATAGTGGGCCAGTACAGTAGGCTTGAGTGAGTACTAGGTATATCATCATAAGCCATATAATGTGTTTTTAAGCTCTCAAAATGTTTTTGTTTGAACATTCTGAAAGTTTTGTGGCAACGATTTAAGTTTTGAATGTTGAAACCTACCAACAAGCAGCTTTTTCGTTTCTGAAGTAGGAATGATAGCAAAAAGCTGTGTTGAAGCCATCTAAGTTGAGTCAGTCTGCACATGTCAACATTGGGGTGGTGTTTGTAGTTGTGGTCAGTAGTTGTGGTCAGTAGTTGTGTGGTTGTGGTCAGTAGTTGTGTGGTCAGTAGTTGTGGTCAGTAGTTGTGTGGTTGTGTTGCAGGTTCTTTGGGCCCTACAATATCTACGTGGTCAGTAGTTGTGGTCAGTAGTTGTGTGGTTGTGGTCAGTAGTTGTGTGGTTGTGGTCAGTAGTTGTGGTCAGTATGTAGTGGCCAGTTGTTGTGGTCAGTAGTTATGTCAGTAGTTGTGGTCAGTAGTTGTATGGTTGTGGTCAGTAGTTTTGGTCAGTAGCTGTGTGGTTGTGGTCAGTAGTTGTGGTCAGTATGTAGTGGCCAGTTGTTGTGGTCAGTAGTTATGTCAGCAGTTGTGGTCAGTAGTTGTATGGTTGTAGTCAGTAGTTCTATGGTTGTGGTCAGTAGTTGTGGTCAGTAGTTGTGTGGTCGTGGTCAGTAGTGGTCAGTAGTTGTGGTCAGTAGGCTAGTGGTTGTGGTCAGTAGTTGTGTGGTCAGTAGTTTTGTGGTTGTGGTCAGGAGTTGTGGTCAGTAGTTGTGTGGTTGTGGTCAGTAGTTTTATGGTCAGTAGTTGTGGTCAGTATTTGTGGTCAGTAGTGGTCAGTAGTTGTGTGGTTGTCGTCAGTATACAAGAACACTATTTCAGACCAGTCTGCACATTTTAAAGTTTGAATGGAGTTTCTAGAAGAATAGTAGTAACGAGAATTTTTCCCATTCCAGTCTAAAGTCTATGGCACCTGAAATGCTTTGGGATTCATGCAAATATGGTTGTAGTGTGAAAAGTACAAGTAGTATCAAATAGTGTTTTTCAAGCAACAGTACCAGTGCCAGTCTTCACGTTTTAAGTTGTTTTGGTGTTGGTAGTTTTAACAGTTCAAGAGCAGTGGCGAATCCAAATATTTCCCATTGAAGACTATGGAGCTTTTATGAACATTTTAAAACTGTTATAGTTCAAAAAGTAGAAATGTGACCAACTGCCTCAATTCGGTCTTATGTAGCAAAATCTGAAATTATTATTATTTATTTTTTTACATTGGATAAAAGTAGAGACTCAGAGCTAGAAAATTGTATATTATACACTGCAGTTGAGGAACAATGGGAAAGTAATTCTGCTTTGAAAGTTGATGTGGTCCTCTGTAGCTCAGCTGGTAGAGCACGGCGCTTGTAACGCCAAGGTAGTGGGTTCAATCCCCGGGACCACCCATATGTAAAAATGTATGCACGCATGACAGTAAGTCGCTTTGGATACGAGCGTCTGCTAAATGGCATATTATATTATTATTATTATAAACTTGTAACCCCACTTTTGAGAAAATGGCCCTTGAATGTTTTGGTACACCTACTGGAGAGCTCTTCTTTGTCTACACCCATTCATATCATTCACACCCTCTTAAGCCTTAGCCCCACCCATCTCTTTAAGGATTCACATGTGAGGCCATGTGCTAAACAGAGTGAGTAGTTTAGTAAACAACAAAATATTTCAAGACTAAAAGTGATCAAAGTAGTAGCCTACAATAAGGAAAAACTTCAGGTAAAAATACACTTTATGTAGTCCTTGGCCTATATCCTAATTTGACTTTGGTGTTGTTCTTCACATTGCTGTCTCTGGTAAACACACACTATATCAAATAAAATCTAATTTTATTTGTCACATGCACAGGATACAGAAGGTGCAAACGGTACAGTGAAATGGTTACTTGCATAATAGCAATATCAAAAACAGAAAGTGTCCAGATAAAAATATGTTATAAATATTTTTAGATTACGCTTACCCGACACACTTGTCTAAATTGATGGGTGTTGAGTAAAGCTTAAACCATGTATTTAGATTGTAGGTAGGTATTGTAGTTGGGTATTGTAGGTAGTTTACTTAGGTAGTTATTGTAGGTTATTGTAGGTTATTGTAGGTAAGTATTGTATTCAGCGGACCCCGGCGAAGCACGAGGCTAGCTGACCCACTACTTAGACCAACAAAGCTAGCTAGCTAGCGGGTAGCTACTGGTAACTTTTAGCAACTGTGGTTAGTTGTGTCCAATGTTATTTCACGCTTAAGAGTACCTGTGATTGAGCCAGCTAGCTGCCTACCATTCAGCTGTTTTTCTAACCTCATTATCCGAGGCATTAACGTTAGGTGGTTGGTAGCTGCTGTACTTAATTACAGCTACTGATTGCAGTCTGCCACCCAGACAGCTGGCGTCGGGTAAGTTTGGCTTTATACATAGCTTGGGCTTTGTCGAGTAAGGCTTAAGCTATGTATTTAGATTGTAGTTAGGTATTATAGGTAGGCATCGTGGGCTGTATATTATTAGGTATTATAGGTAGGCATCGTGGGCTGTTGTGGGTAGTTGTTGTATGTAGTTATTGTAGGTTACTTTTGTATTCGGCGGTGCCGGGTGTAGCACGAAGCTAGCTAGCTAACTCACCTCCTGGACTAGCCGGCGAGTGGCTATTAGCAACGGTAGCAACTGAATACAATATCCTTTTAGCCAGCTACATTCGTTCGCAGCGACGCCGTTTTTCAAACAAAGTCAACACAGCAGCCATTGCTAGCTAGCCAACACTACCAGCTAGCTGTACTGTAGTAGCCAAATACAATATCTTTGTGCTAGCTAGCCAACGTTTAATTATTGCTGCGTTATGAAAGAACTAGACACGGACACGAATTATCTGTTTAGTGTGTTAACACACTATTGGTAGTTTGTTGTAACCAAGTATTGGTGCTAAACTGTGTGTTATTGGATGCTAGCATGCTAGTTAGCTATGGCGTCATAGTTAGCTAGCTGAATAAAGTAAGTTGAGTCTATTCCTTGAAACATTGAACCGCTGTAGTTTACAACAATTCTAATTTCTAAAGTGGAAGTTGGGAGAGTTTTATTCGGGTGGTTCAGTGAAACAATTATAGTTTCTGAGGTGGAAGTTGGGAGAGTTATATTTTTTTGGTGAGGGAAGCCCTGCTCTATCCTTATCCAGATGTTTAGTTCATTTCATTCCGATCTCCTCTGCATTATTGTAGCCATCTGCTACAGCCTGTCAACTATGCCTCTGCCTATCCCTGTTCTCTCCTCTCCGCACAGGCTACACAAACGCCTCACACTGCGTGGCTGCTGCCTCTCTAACCTGGTGGTCCCTGCACGCACCACACACCTGGAGTTCCAGGTCTCAGGCAGCCTCTGGAACTGCCGTTCTGCTGCCAACAAGGCTGACTTCATCCCAGCCTATGCAACCCTCCAGTCCCTCGACTTCCTGGTGCTGACGGAAACATGGATTACCACTGAAAACACTGCTACTCCTACTGCTCTCTCCTCGTCTGACCATGTGTTCTCGCATACCCCGAGAGCATCTGGTCAGAGGGATGGTGGCACAGGAATCCTCATCTCTCCCAAGTGGTCATTCTCAATTTTTCCCCTAACCCATCTGTCTATCTCCTCATTTGAATTCCACGCTGTCACAGTCACTAGCCCATTTAAGCTTAATATCCTTGTCATCTATCGCCCTCCAGGTTCCCTTGGAGAGTTCATCAATGAGCTTGACGCCTTGATAAGTTCCTTTCCTGAGGATGGCTCACCCTTCACAGTTTTGGGTGATTTCAACCTCCCTACGTCTACATTTGACTCATTTCTCTCTGCCTCCTTCTTTCCACTCCTCTCCTCTTTTGACCTCACCCTCTCACCGTCCCCCCCTACTCACAAGGCAGGCAATACGCTCTTCCTCCCGGGGAAGGACTGCCCGTTCCATGATCTCGCCATCACGGTTGACAACTCCGTTGTGTCCTCCTCCCAGAGTACGAAGAGCCTTGGCGTGACCCTGGACAACACCCTGTCGTTCTCCGCTAACATCAAGGCGGTGACCCGATCCTGCAGGTTCATGCTCTACAACATTCGGAGAGTACGACCCTGCCTTACACAGGAAGCGGCACAGGTCCTAATCCAGGCACTTGTCATCTCCCGTCTGGATTACTGCAACTCGCTGTTGGCTGGGCTCCCTGCCTGTGCCATTAAACCCCTACAACTCATCCAGAATGCCGCAGCCCGTCTGGTGTTCAACCTTCCCAAGTTCTCTCACGTCACCCCCCTCCTCCGCACACTCCCCTGGCTTCCAGTTGAAGCTCGCATCCGTTACAAGACCATGGTGCTTGCCTATGGAGCAGTGAGGGGAACGGCACCTCCGTACCTTCAGGCTCTGATCAGTCCCTACACCCAAACGAGGGCATTGCGTTCATCCACCTCTGGCCTGCTGGCTCCCCTTCCTCTGCGGAAGCATAGTTCCCGCTCAGGCCAAGTCAAAACTGTTCGCTGCTCTGGCACCCCAATGGTGGAACAAGCTCCCTCACAACGCCAGGACAGCGGAGTCACTCACCACCTTCCGGAGACATTTGAAACCCCACCTCTTTAAGGAATACCTGGGATAGGATAAAGTAATCCTTCTACCCCCCCCCCCAAATAAAAAAGTAAAAAATTTAACAAAATTAAAAAAAATTGTAAAGTGGTTATCCCACTGGCTATAGGGTGAATGCACCAATTTGTAAGTCGCTCTGGATAAGAGCGTCTGCTAAATGACGTAAATGTAAATGTAGCTAAGTGGATAGGTCACTATTGTCTAGACATGTAGCTAGCTAAACAATGAACCGGCAAAATCCCAACTCATACTGCTACCAATACACACATTGTCATAGCTGTAGTATGAATCTGCAGGTAGCTAAATAGCTAACCAACTAGATTAAATGTTAGCTAACTAACATTAGGCTATAACTAGCAATCCCAATGGATTTCTGATTCAAATAATATTACTACACAGATCATACATGTAACGTTAGCTAGCAAGCCAGCAAGCTAACGTTCGCTAGCGAACAGTACGCTTTAACTTGCAATGAAAATGACTTTCTGACAAAATTTGAAACGTATAATATTAGAAAATGTAGCTAGACTCTTACCCGTATACATGGATGAATGCTTCACGGCAGACTGGAAACATTTAACTATGCCTATAGTATACCTCATAATTTATTCATGAGGTAAAACCATTTCGCACCACCAGCGGGATTCCCTTCAGGCTCAACATGCTGGTGAAGCTAGCTATGTGCAACTCGCAAAGCTAGCCAATCAAAAACAAGGGTTTACCAGCGCTGTGAATTGACCAATCAGCGAAGATGAGTAGCAGCATGTTCTGAGGGCAGTTTTAGTTTCCACTAACCTATGCCTGATGTCCACCAGATGCATATATCCGCAAGGCTACAGAAAGGTTTGCAGCATGGAGAAGGTCATTTTTTGCTGTCTCTGGGTTCTCTGCCATGTTCAACCAAAGCGTTGATTGCTACCTGGATCTCCATGCTAAAAATGATGCATGGAGACACTGCCAATATGATTAATTACCTGGTCAGTTGAATGTGAAATAATTAGCTGGAAAGTGGAAGCTAGGTGCTGGCAATTAGCTAAGCTATCTAGCAAAGTGGTTAGCTTTGTAGTTAGATAGCTAGCTAACTGGATTGACTGTTTATATGACTGTTTATGAACTTCTGTTTGTACCACCGCATGGTAAAGCAACAACACAGGAGTTGAAAATATTGCATTTTTGCGGCACACAGAACGCACCGCTGCATCACCAACGTAGTGTGGCAGACTGCTTCATTTCAACCGAACGCTGCTTGCACCCGCCCACCCGACTAGAATCACTACTCTCGGCGGGTCTGACCTAGAGTATGTGGACAACTACAAATACCTAGGTGTCTGGTTAGACTGTAAACTCTCCTTCCAGACTCACATTAAGCATCTCCAATCAAAAGTTAAATCTAGAATCAGCTTCCTATTTCGCAACAAAGCCTCCTTCACTCATGCTGCCAAACATGCCCTCGTAAAACTGACTATCCTACCGATCCTTGACTTCGGCGATGTCATTTACAAAATAGCCTCCAACACTCTACTCAGCAAATTGGATGTAGTCTATCACAGTGCCATCTGTTTTGTCACCAAAGCCCCATATACAACCCACCATTGTGACCTGTACGCTCTTGTTGGCTGGCCCTCACTACATATTCGTTGCCAAACCCACTGGCTCCAGGTCATCTATAAATCACTGCTAGGCAAATCCCAGTCTTATCTTAGCTCACTGGTCACCATAGCAACACCCACCCGTAGTATGCGCTCCAGCAGGTATATCTCACTGGTCATCCACAAAGCCAACACCTCCTTTGGCTGCCATTCCTTCCAGTTCTCTGCTGCCAATGACTGGAACGAACTGCAGAAATCTCTGAAGCTGGAGACTCTTATCTCCCTCACTAACTTTAAGCAACAGTTGTCAGAGCAGCTTACCGATCACTGCACCTGTACACAGCCATTCTGAAATTAGCCCACCCAACTACCTCAGCCCCATATTGTTATTTATTTTGGTAATGTGCACCCCAGTATCTCTATTTGCACATAATATTTTGCACATCTATCATTCCAGTGTTAATACGAAATTGTAACTACTTTGCACTATGGCCTATTTATTGCCTTACCTCCAACTTACTACATTCGCACACACTGTATATATATTTTTTGTTGTATTTTTGACTTTATGCTTTGTTTACCCAATATGTAACTCTGTGTTGTTGTTTTTATCGCACTGCTTTGCTTTATCTTGGCCAGGTCGCAGTTGTAAATGAGAACTTGTTCTCAAATGGCTTACCTGGTTAAATAAAGTTGGAGAAAAAAATTGACAATGAATAACTTCCGCCAGAACGCAAAGAATGTAATGTATCTGTGGACATGAGGCTTTACGCGATTCTGCAAACGGAACGAAACGGAGAGGGACCTACCTGAATTTGTCCAATAGAAACTCTCCTTTTCGTTCCAAAACGTTTTCCGTTTGGAGTAAACTTCTTGTTGCAAAACGTTTAGCAACAGAATAAACGTTTTGTAACATAATCTAGAAATGAATACACCCGAGGTCTCATTCTACGCTTCCGATTGAAAGGGGTGGCGGCAAATAATAACAACAAAGCGGGGTATGCAACGGGCAGACTCTCACTGGTGAAACATATTTATGACAGCTATTGCTAGATAAGTCAGTTATCTACAAGTTTAGCAAGACAACCAGATACACTTTGTTAGAAAAATAAAACTAGCTAGTCAGCTAACTAGCCAGTCTAAGTTACACAAATGTCATTATGACATCGAAATCCGACCAACTTCTCATCGTGGTGTCCATCCTTGAAGGTAGGTCAAAGTCAATCTGTCTGGTATGTTTTCCTTATTTACTAGGCTAGTTATCTAGTTCTAAAATATGTGCCACGTGTATTTATTGTAGAAAACGTCAGCCCAAAGATACTGATGGCTAGCTAGCTAATCTTCCCCCTTTTGTTTATGCAACGTTAACGTAGCTAGCTAGTTAGCTATCTTGTAACTTTAGCTAACGTTAGCTAGTTAACTGTTAACTATAGCTAACTAGCTAGCTACATGTTGCTAGCTGATAAGCTTCTTATTGAAATTGTTGGTTAGATAGCTAGCCAAGATGTATAGTTAGCTAAGCACATTCTTAAATGCCACATAAGCTACAAGCAAGTCTGTTTGAAATCTATTTTGCCCGACCCAGGTCGTCAATTCCCAAAGAGCCAGCGCCACGACCTTATAGTACATGCAAAGTTTGATGGGGAGCAGTTGGCTACAGACCCTGTTGATCACAAGGAGCAGCCTCAGTTCTGCACAGAGTTGGCCTGGGAACTTGATCGCAGGACCCTGCACCAGCACAGGTCATTCATAACTACATACATTCTCTCTAGATACTATTGATGCCCAGTTACTTGGTTTTACTTTTATGATGGTACATTTCCCTGCAGTTATGCACCTTGATTGCTGATGTATTAGGCTACTACTAGTACACATGCACGCGACTGAAGATTGTAATGTCAATGTTCTGTACCCCCAGACTCCAGCGCACACCCATCAAACTACAGTGCTATGCTGTTGATACTACCACATCTGTGAAAGAGTGTGTTGGATATATTATTCTTGATTTAAGATCTGTGCAAGAAATCAAACAGGTGAGCTCCTCAGGACTTCTCTGAATATTGCCCCTGTCATTCTGTTCCTTCAAGATGTTAGCTAGAAACGTGATACCTGCTTTTTGCTAGATTACGTTTCATACATTGAAGATCAAATGAAATTGTATCTGTCACATGCAGGTGTAGACTAACAGTGAACTATGCAGAGTTGAAATAAATACAAAATAGAAATAGTGACACAAGGAATAAATACACAGTGAAAAACAATCATGAGTAAAAATAACATGGCTATATACAGGGACTACCAGTACCGAGTCGATGTGCAGGGGTATGAGGTAATTGAGGTAGCTATAGGTATGGGGTAAGTGACTAGACAACAGGATAGATCATAGACAGTAGCAGCAGCGTATGTGGTGAGTGTGAATGTGTGTATGGCGTCAGTATGCATGTGTGTGGGCGTATGTAGTGTAGTGCGTGTTGGGATGTTAGTGTAAGTATGTGTGAGTGTGTGGGTAGAGTCCAGTGTGTGTTCCTAGTCAGTGCAAAAGAGGGTAAATACAGGTAGTCCGGGTAGCCATTTGATTAGCTATTTAGCAGTCTTGTTTAGTAGTCTTATGGCTTGAGGGTAGAAGTTGTTAGAAGTTGTTCAAGGTCCTGTTGGTTCCAGACTTTGTGCACTGGTACAGATTGTTGTGCGGTAGATTGGGTGACTGGAGCCTTTGACAATTTTTTGGGCCTTCCTCTGACACCACCTGGTGTAGAGGTCCTGGATGGCAGGGAGCATGGCCCTAGTGATGTACTGGGCTGTGCTCACCACCCTCTGTGGTGCCTTGTGGTCGGGTGCCTTGCAGTTGCTGTACCAAGTGGTGATGCAGCCTGTCAAGATACTCTCAATGTTGCAGCTGTATAACTTTTTGAGGATCTGAAGGCCTAAATCTTTTCAGCCTCCTGAGGGGGAAGAGGTGCTGACATGCCCTCTTCACAACTGTCTGGGTGTGTGTGGACCATGTTAATTTCTTAGTGATGTGGACACCGACGAATTTGAAGCTCTCGACCCGCTCCACTACAGCCCCATCGATGTGGATGGGGGGGCGTTCTCACCCCTCGGTTTCCTGTAGTCCATGATCAGCTCTTTTGTCTTGCTGACGTTGAGGGAGAGGTCGTTGTCCTGGCACCAGATCTTATTTACATTTACATTTTAGTCATTTAGCAGACGCTCTTATCCAGAGTGACTTACAGTTAGTGAATACATTTTTTTTTTAAATACTGGGCCCCCGTGGGAATCAAACCCACAACCCTGGCGTTGCAAACGCCATGCTCTATCAACTGAGCTACATCCCTGCCGGCCATTCCCTACCCTACCCTGGACGACGCTGGGCCAATCGTGCGCCGCCCATGAGTCTCCCGGTCGCGGCCGGCTGCGACAGAGCCTGGATTCGAACCAGGATCTCTAGTGGCACAGTTAGCACTGCGATGCAGTGCCTTAGACCACTGCGCCACTCTTATGTCTGAAGAACGTACAAAGTTAGCTTGAACTCTTGAAAGTCAGTATTTTGACAGAATGTCACATAACATACTGTATGTGGATTGTGTAATTTCTGTGTCTTATTTATACAGTTGAAGTCGGAAGTTTACATACTTATGTTGGAGTCATTAAAACTCGTTTTTTCAACCACTCCATACATTTCTTGTTAACAAAATATAGTTATGGCAAGTCACAAGTAATTTTTCCAACAATTGTTTACAGACACTAAGTTTGACTGTGCCTTTTTAAACAGCTGGGCTTTAGAAGCTTCTGATAAACTAATTGACATAAGTTGAGTCAATTGGAGGTGTACCTGTGGATGTACAGTGGGGAGAACAAGTATTTGATACACTGCCGATTTTGCAGGTTTTCCTACTTACAAAGCATGTAGAGGTCTGTAATTTTTATCATAGGTACACTTCAACTGTGAGAGACGGAATCTAAAATAAAAATCCAGAAAATCACATTGTATGATTTTTAAGTAATTAATTTGCATTTTATTGCATGACATAAATATTTGATCACCTACCAACCAGTAAGAATTCCGGCTCTCACAGACCTGTTTCTTCTTCTTTAAGAAGCCCTCCTGTTTTCCACTCATTACCTGTATTAACTGCACCTGTTTGAACTTGTTATCTGTATAAAAGACACCTGTCCACACACTCAATCAAAAAGACTCCAACCTCTCCACAATGGCCAAGACCAGAGAGCTGTGTAAGGACATCAGGGATAAAATTGTAGACCTGCACAAGGCTGGGATGGGCTACAGGACAATAGGCAAGCAGCTTGGTGAGAAGGCAACAACTGTTGGCGCAATTATTAGAAAATGGAAGAAATTCAAGATGACGGTCAATCACCCTTGGTCTGGGGCTCCATGCAAGATCTCACCTTGTGGGGCATCAATGATCATGAGGAAGGTGAGGGATCAGCCCAGAACTACACGGCAGGACCTGGTCAATGACCTGAAGAGAGCTGGGACCACAGTTTCAAAGAAAACCATTAGTAACACACTACGCCGTCATGGATTAAAATCCTGCAGCGCACGCAAGGTCCCCCTGCTCAAGCCAGCGCATGTCCAGGCCCGTCTGAAGTTTGCCAATGGCCATCTGGATGATCCAGAGGAGGAATGGGAGAAGGTCATGTGGTCTGATGAGACAAAAATAGAGCTTTTTGGTCTAAACTCCACTCGCCGTGTTTGGAGGAAGAAGAAGGATGAGTACAACCCCAAGAACACCATCCCAACCGTGAAGCATGGAGGTTGAAACATAATTCTTTGGGGATGCTTTTCTGCAAAGGGGATAGGACGACTGCACCGTATTGAGGGGAGGATGGATGGGGCCATGTATCGCGAGATCTTGGCCAACAAACTCCTTCCCTCAGTAAGAGCATTGAAGATGGGTCGTGGCTGGGTCTTCCAGCATGACAATGACCCGAAACACACAGCCAGGGTAACTAAGGAGTGGCTCCGTAAGAAGCATCTTATTGACAAAGAAATGATCAGTCTATAATTTTAATGGTAGGTTTATTTGAATATTGAGAGACAGAATAAAACAAAAAAATCCAGAAAAAGGCATGTCAAAAATGTTATAAATTGATTTGCATTTTAATGAGGGAAATAAGTATTTGACCCCTCTGCAAAATATGACTTAGTACTTGGTGGCAAAACCCTTGTTGGCAATCACGGAGGTCGGACGTTTCTTGTAGTTGGCCACCAGGTTTGCACACATCTCAGGAGGGATTTTGTCCCACTCCTCTTTGCAGATCTTCTCCAAGTCATTAAGGTTTCGAGGCTGACGTTTGGCAACTCAAACCTTCAGCTCCCTCCACAGATTTTCTATGGGATTGGCCACTCCAGGACCTTAATGTGCTTCTTCTTGAGCCACTCCTTTGTTGCCTTTGCCGTGTGTTTTGGGTCATTGTCATGCTGGAATACCCATCCACGACCCATTTTCAATGCCCTGGCTGAGGGAAGGAGGTTCTCACCCAAGATTTGACGGTACATGGCCCCGTCCATCGTCCCTTTGATGCGGTGAAGTTGTCCTGTCCTCTTAGCAGAAAAACACCCCCAAAGCATAATGTTTCCACCTCCATGTTTGACGGTGGAGATGGTGTTCTTGGGGTCATAGGCAGTATTCCTCCTCCTCCAAACACGGCGAGTTGAGTTGATGCCAAATAGCTCAATTTTGGTCTCACCGGGGGTATACAGAAGACACCAATAAGAAGATACTTGATTGGGCCTTGAAACACGAGCAATGGACATTAGACCGTTGGAAATCTGTCCTTTGGTCTGGAGTTAAAATTTGAGATTTTTGGTTCCAACTGCTGTGTCTTTGTGAGACGCAGCGTAGGTGAACGGATGATCTCAGCATGTGTAGTTCCCACCGTGAAGCATGACCAGATAATCTTGTTCAGTTTGACCGGGCGGCCAGCTCTAGGAAGAGTCTTGGTGGTTCCAAAATTCTTCCATTTTAAGAATGATAGAGGCCACTGTGTTCTTGGGGACCTTCAATGCTGCAGAATTTTTTTTGGTACCCTTCCCCAGATCTGCACCTCGACACAATCCTGTCTCGGAGATCTACGGAAAATTCCTTAGACCTCATAGCTTGGTTTTCGCTCTGAAATGCACTGTCAACTGTAGGACCTTTATATAGACAGGTGTGTGCCTTTCCAAATCATGTCCAATCAATTGAATTTACCACAGGTGGACTCCAATGAACTTATAGAAACATCTCAAGGATGATCAATGGAAACAGGATTCACCTGAGCTCAATTTCGAGTCTCATAGCAAAGGGTCTGTACTTATGTAAATAAGGTATTTCAGTTTTATTCTTCCCAGTACGTTGGCAAAAAAATCTAAGCCTGTTTTCGCTTTGTCATTATGGAGTATTGTGTGTAGATTGAGGACATTATTTGATCCATTTTTAAATAAGGCTGTAACGTAACTAAATGTGGAATAATTTGAGGGGTCTGAATACTTTCCGAATTCACTGTATATGTTTGTGTATCTGTATGTTGTTTTGTTTATTGTGGCAGCACTATTTCAGCCAGTCAAATTCCTGTACATACAAATGTATTTGGTGAATAAAGGTGATTCTGATGACAGACTTGTTTCATTGTCACCAGGCTCCTAAATGGTATCCCTTACTAAGCAGCAAGTACACCAAGTTGAAGCCAGCCATTCTGCTCACCATTGCACTGGAGAATGACACCAAACAAACAGAGCTGACACAAGAACGATTCAAGGCCAAAAAAGCACCACCAAGACAAGGTGAGGAGTGTCTACATAGGTTGTGTCCCAAATAACTCCCTTTTCCCTACATGGTGCACTATATAGGGAATTGGGTGCCATTTGGGATGTACCCATAGATAAGTTATAATATATTACTTGAACAAATGTGGGGGATTAGGCTATATTTGGTGTTGTGTCCCAAATAACACCCTTTCCCTACATGGTGCACTATATAGGGAATTGGGTGCCATTTGGGATGTACCCATAGATAAGTTATAATATATTACTTGAACAAATGTGGGGGATTAGGCTATATTTGGTGTTTTAACAACGTCACTTTTTTTTGTAGGTTCTCCTGTGTTGAGTAACCTTTTGCCAGAGAAACTAGAGGCTGTTCTGAAAGAGGATGAAGGATATCACCAAATTGGACATGAAGATCATTGCACTGACTTGTTTGTTTTGTCTGTTACTGTGGCCTTTGCTACCAAGCTGGAACAGGTAAAGTGCTTCTTCATAAGCATTGTGGAAATGTATGTGTAATAGTTGTCAATAGCTAGGTTTCCGTCCAATTGGCGACAGATTATTCTAAAATCTGCATAAAAACAGTATGCACATTTTCCCGCCTGAGATGTTTCCATCAAATTGACTTGTTGCAGATAAAAGGCTGTGCGTGATGACATAGTGCACATAAAAATACCTTTTGTGGTTAAATTCCCATGTACTATATAAAAAGACAAGTTAAATGGGTTTCCATCACATTTTCAACTCTACTGATGGTTTCTTACAGAGAGTGTGCCCACTCCGGTATTGGCAGGTGTGCTCTAGCCACCAGCACTATCTGCGCGCTGTTGGCTAGAGCGCACGTATAGCCTACATGATGAGATTATTATTATTATTATTATTATTATGGACAAAGAGCGAGATTGTTTTTGTCCAACGGCAGCCAAGCATCGATGATCATGTCACCAGAATAAGACCCTCGATATTTATCGGAAAGGAGCATCAAGCTCATCACCTTGCACTTTCACCGCCCTGTGAAGTTCATCACAATTTATTTCATCTGTAGCCTAATGAACTGAATGGTTTCCCCGAGTCGTAGTGGAAGGACCACACATGTCATCATGTGACTCCAAGTTTACTTCGATATGATGGTTATTATATCAATATTTGCGCATCAAAGCTTTTCCACCTGCATATCTCACATAATTAATTTTACTGACACAAAAAGATCATACCTTGTCTAGCATATTTTGTTTTGTCGACATTTGGAAAGTTTACAGAAAAATGTTCTGTTTCCATCCGGCCGGTCATAAAAAATAGTATTCGACATGTACTTTACTCGCATAAAAAGGTTTGATGGAAACCTGGTTAATGGAAACTTACTTTTAATCCGTCTGTCTGCATATTTCAAGACATGCCATATGGGGGTGTAGTGAGATATCCAATGGGCTGGACGATTCTATTCTCATCACCAATGTTCCCTCAAATATTTTGTTTTGTGAGCGGAAACTTGAACGTTGTGAGAAGTTTGCAACTTCTGCCGCGCGTTTAGAGTGAACCCTGAGGTTGTTCCCTTAGTTTTAGACAGTAGCCAATAGGCTTTTGTTGCTACTTGAGCATAATGTAGGCCTACCAACAAACCAATGGAGCAAATCCCGTAACATTTTCACAAAGAAATAGCTTTTGATTTCAATGATCTAGCCTACAGTAGCCTATATGTGGTGTTCAATGCAGGCCTACATTACATCAAACTTTTAAAAAACGTTTTTACATTATGATGGTCTTGACATTAATTAATGATTTTTTACTTGGTCTGTAACACCATGGGCCAAATAGGTGATTGTAAATTGTATTGTGTTGTATGATGCAAGAAAACACTTTACAAAATAAAATTAATTATTATTGCCATACAGAGAATTAGACAATGTAGGTTACTCCTCTGCCTATTGGCTTATTTGCATATTCAAGCCTGTCTCAAAATCAAACACTGCCCCTTTAATTAAGACATACGCTTTTTACCTGACTGGCTTTACAAACACAGCTTGAAATGTAGCGTACACGTTTTGTGCTCTTGTAGGAAGCAGTAACTCCCCATTGCTGACCTATACTTATCTATAACTGGGCTAATAACTCGTCTAACTAGCAAAGAATATCAACAAATGTGCACATGCGCGGCTCTGCGCTCTGAACTGATCTGAAAAGCGCATTCACTCACAGGTGATTGAAAGATCAATAGAATTCTACTCCGTTGCGCTCTGGCTCTGCTCTGGCTCTGCCTACAACAAAATCACAAACTAAATTTGTTTTGGTTTATTGCATCAAATGGCTGATTTTATCATGTTGATTTGATCACAGAAAAAACATTGATCTATATAATGGGATGAAGTTCAATCTCTTGTGTGTCTGCGCAGCCTGTCATTTCTTCTGCGTGGCGACTTAGAGGGAACATTGCTCATCACTCATCTTTAAAAAACGTATACTAAAAACGTGGAAATCAATCAATTCAGGCACTAGGGATGGGGGTGTGAGCATGCGGGTCTGGACAGATGAGATGTAGTCGTTATTTGTGTGTGTCTGTAAGTTGTTGCTCATATGTACAGTGCCTTCAGAAAGTATTCATACCTGTTGACTTATTCCACACTTTGTTGTGTTACACCCTGAATTCAAAATTCATTAAATTGATTTTTTTTTTCTCACCCATCTACACATAATTCCCCATAATGACAAAGTGAAAACATGAAAATGAAATACAAAAATATCTCATTTACATAAAGTATTCACACCCCTGAGTTAATACTTTGTAGATGCACCTTTGGCATCGATTTACAGCTGTGAGTCTTTCTGGGTAAGTCTCTAAGAGCTTTCCACACTTGGATTGTGTAACATTTGCACATTATTATTATTTTCAAGATTCTTCAAGCTTGGTCAAATTTGTTGTTGATCATTGCTAGACAACCATTTCTAGGTTTTGCCATAGATTTTCAAGTAGATTTAAGTCAAAACTGTAACTTGGCCACTCAGGAACATTCACTATCTTCTTGGTAAGCAACTCCAGTGTAGATTTGGCCTTGTGTTTTAGGTTATTGTCTTGCTGAAAGGTGAATTAATCTCCCAGTGTCTGGAGGAAAGCAGACTGAACCAAGTTTTCCTCTGTGATTTTGCATGTGCTTAGCTCCATTCTATGTCTTTTTTTTTTGTCCTGAAGAACTCCCCAGTCCTTAACGATTACATGCATACCTATAACATGATGCAGCCACAACTATGATTGAAAATATGGAGAGTGGAACTCAGTAATGTGTTTTATTGGCTTTGCCCCAAACACAAACACAACACACATTTTTATTCTGTACAGGCTTCCTTCTTTTCCCTCTGGCAATTAGGTTAGTATTGTGGAGTATGTTGTTAATCCATCCTCAGTTTTCTCCCATCACAGCCATTTAACTCTGTAACTGTTTTAAAGTAATCTTTGGCCTCTTGGTGTTTCCTTCATCTCCGGCAAGTGAGTTAGGAAGGACGCCCGTATCTTTGTAGTGACTGGGTGTATTGATACACCATCCAAAGTGTAATTAATAACTTCACCATGCTCAAAGGGATAGTCAATGACTGCTTTTTAAATAAAAAACGATCTACCAATAGGTGCCCTTCTTTGCGAGGCATTAGAAAACCTCCCTGGTCTTTGCGGTTGAATCTGTGTTTGAAATTCACTGCTCGACTGAGGGACCTTACAGATAATTGTATGTGTGGGGTACATAGATGAGCTAGTCATTCAAAAATCATGTTAAACACTATTATTGCACACAGAGTCAATCCATGCAACTTATTATGTGACTTGTTAAGCAAATTTTTACTCCTGAACTTATTTAGGCTTGCGATAACAAAGGGGTTGAATACTTACTGACTCAAGACATTTTAGCTTTTTATTTTGTATTAATTTGTTTTGTTTTTTAATGGAAAAATATTTCCACTTTGACATCATGGGGTATTGTGTGTAGGCTAGTGAGGACAAAATCTCAATTTAATCTATTTTAAATTCAAGCTGTAACACAACAAAATGTGGAAAAGCTCAAAGGGTATGAATACTTTCTGAAGGCATACTTTCTGGCCTAGATGGACATCCCTAAAATGAATAACATACTATGTTTTGTATCTGGTGTGGGGGAAAAAATATAAATACTAAATATATATATCTGTACCAGTCAAAAGTTTGGACACTTACTCATTCAAGGGTTTTTCTTTATTCTTAATATTTTCTACATTGTAGAATAACAGTGAGACATCAAAACTATGAAATAACACATATGGAATCATGTAGTAACCTAAAAAGTGTTAAACAAATAAAACATATATTTTAGATTCTTCAATGTCCCGTGTAGCTCAGTTGGTAGAGCATGGCGTTTGCAACGCCAGGGTTGTGGGTTCGTTTCCCACGGGGGACCAGTATGAAAAAATATATATATATTAACAAAAATGTATGCAGTCACTAACTGTAAGTCGCTCTGGGTAAGAGCAACTGCTAAATGACTAAAATGTAAAGTAGCCACCCTTTGCCTTGATGACAGCTTTGCACACTCTTGGCATTCTCTCAACCAGCTTCATGAGGAATGCTTTTCCAACAGTCTTGAAGGAGTTCCCACATATGCTGAGCACTTGTTGGCTGCTTTTCCTTCACTCTGCGGTCCAACTCATCCCAAACCATCTCAATTGGGTTGAGGTCGGGTGATTATGGAGGACAGGTCATCTGAGGCAGCACTCCATCACTCTGCTTCATGGTCAAATAGCCCTTACACAGCCTGGAGGTCATTGTCCTGTTGAAAAACAAATGATAGTCCCACTAAGCGCAAACCAGATGGGATGGCGTATCGTTGCAGAATGCTGTGGTAGCCATACTGGTTAAGTGTGCCTTGAATTCTAAATAAATCACAGACAGTGTCACCAGCTGTCTGACAGTGTCATCCGTTCACCTACTCTGCGTCTCACAAAGACAAGGCGGTTGGAACAAAAAATCTCAAATTTGGACTCATCAGACCAAAGAACAGATTTCCACTGGTCTAATGCCCATTGCTCATGTTTCTTGGCCCAAGCAAGTCTTTTCTTATTTGTGTCCTTTAGTAGTGGTTTCTTTGCAGCAATTCGACCATGAAGGCCTGATTCACACAGTATCCTCTGAACAGTTGATGTTGAGATGTGTCTGTGACTTGAACTCTGTGAAGCATTTATTTGGGCGGCAATCTGAGGTGCAGTTAACTAATGAACTTATCCTCTGCAGCAGAGGTAACTCTGGGTCTTCCTTTCCTGTGGTGGTCCTCATGAGAGCCAGTTTCATCATAGCGCTTGATGGTTTTTGCGACTGCACTTGAAGAAACTTTCAAAGTTCTTGACATTTTCCGGATTGACTGACCATCATGTCTTAAAGTAATGATGGACTGTCGTTTCTCTTTACTTATTTGAGCTGTTCTTGCCATAATATGGACTTGGTCTTTTACCAAATAGGGCTATCTTCTGTATACCACCCCTACCTTGTCACAACACAACTGATTGGCTCAAACGCATTAAGTAGGAAAGAAATTCCACAAATTAACTTTTAACAAGGCACACCTGTTAATTGAAATGCATTCCAGGTGACTACCTCATGAAGCTGGTTGAGAGAATGCCAAGAGTGTGCAACGCTGTCATCAAGGCAAAGGGTGGCTACTTTGAAGAATCTCAAATATAAAATACAGTGGGGAAAAAAAGTATTTAGTCAGCCACCAATTGTGCAAGTTCTCCCACTTAAAAAGATGAGAGGCCTGTAATTTTCATCATAGGTACACATTTTACATTTTTAGTCATTTAGCAGACGCTCTTATCCAGAGCGACTTACAGTTAGTGAGTGCATACATTATTATTTTTTCATACTGGCCCCCCGTGGGAATCGAACCCACAACCCTGGCGTTGCAAACGCCATGCTCTACCAATTGAGCTACGTCCCTGCCGGCCATTCCCTCCCCTACCCTGGACGACGCTGGGCCAATTGTGCGCCGCCCCATGGGTCTCCCGTTCTCGTCAACTATGACAGACAAAATGATGAAAAAAAATCCAGAAAATCACATTGTAGGATTTTTAATGAATTTATTTGCAAATTATGGTGGAAAATAAGTATTTGGTCAATAACAAAAGTTTCTCAATACTTTGTTATATACCCTTTGTTGGCAATGACACAGGTCAAACGTTTTCTGTAAGTCTTCACAAGGTTTTCACACACTGTTGCTGGTATTTTTGGCCCATTCCTCCATGCAGATCTCCTCTAGAGCAGTGATGTTTTGGGGCTGTCGCTGGGCAACACGGACTTTCAACTCCCTCCAAAGATTTTCTATGGGGTTGAGATCTGGAGACTGGCTAGGCCACTCCAGGACCTTGAAATGCTTCTTACGAAGCCACTCCTTCGTTGCCCGGGCGGTGTGTTTGGGATCATTGTCATGCTGAAAGACCCAGCCACGTTTCATCTTCAATGCCCTTGCTGATGGAAGGAGGTTTTCACTCAAAATCTCACGATACATGTCCCCATTCATTCTTTCCTTTACGCGGATCAGTCGTCCTGGTCCCTTTGCAGAAAAACAGCCCCAAAGCATGATGTTTCCACCCCCATGCTTCACAGTAGGTATGGTGTTCTTTGGTTGCAACTCAGCGTTCTTTGTCCTCCAAACACGACGAGTTGAGTTTTTACCAAAAAGTTCTATTTTGGTTTCATCTGACCATATGACATTCTCCCAATCCTCTTCTGGATCATCCAAATGCACTCTAGCAAACTTCAGACGGGCCTGGACATGTACTGGCTTAAGCAGGGGGACACGTCTGGCACTGCAGGATTTGAGTCCCTGGCGGCGTAGTGTGTTACTGATGGTAGGCTTTGTTACTTTGGTCCCAGCTCTCTGCAGGTCATTCACTAGGTCCCCCCGTGTGGTTCTGGGATTTTTGCTCACCGTTCTTGTGATCATTTTGATCCCACGGGGTGAGATCTTGCGTGGAGCCCCAGATCGAGGGAGATTATCAGTGGTCTTGTATGTCTTCCATTTCCTAATAATTGCTCCCACAGTTGATTTCTTAAAACCAAGCTGCTTACCTATTGCAGATTCAGTCTTCCCAGCCTGGTGCAGGTCTACAATTTTGTTTCTGGTGTCCTTTGACAGCTCTTTGGTCTTGGCCATAGTGGAGTTTGGAGTGTGACTGTTTGAGGTTGTGGACAGGTGTCTTTTATACTGATAACAAGTTCAAACAGGTGCCATTAATACAGGCAACGAGTGGAGGACAGAGCAGCCTCTTAAAGAAGAAGTTACATGTCTGTGAGAGCCAGAAATCTTGCTTGTTTGTAGGTGACCAAATACTTATTTTCCACCATAATTTGCAAATAAATTCATTAAAATTCCTACAATGTGATATTCTGGATTTTTTTTTCTCATTTCGTCTGTCATAGTTGACGTGCACCTATGATGAAAATTACAGGTCTCTCATCTTTTTAAGTGGGAGAACTTGCACAATTGGTGGCTGACTAAATACTTTTTTCCCCACTGTATATTTTGATTTGTTTAACACTTTTTTGGTTACTACAAGATTCCATACGTGTTATTTCATAGTTTTGATGTCTCACTATTATTCTACAATGTAGAAAATAGTAAAAATTAAGAAAAACTCTGTAATGAGTAGGTGTGTCCAAACATTTGACTAGTACTGCTAAATGGCATATTACTGTGTGTGTGTGTGTGTGTGTATATATGCACAACTATTAACTATTAACTTTATTGACTATGTAACTCTAATGCTTAAAAGATTCACTCCAAATTTGGTCTTTGGACTCATCACAATAGTCCCTTAAGGGTTTGAGAAAATAACGTTGATGTATTCATAGATAGCCACATGCTAAAAAAACGTATTCTCATTAACCATAGGACCAAATGATACCACATTTGGAATGTATGCCCATGGTACAGGTATTAACTTAGTTTGGTTGAAAGATGGCAGAGTTAATAAGAATTCAGATTTTACATGTCCATTTAAACCACTGTAAACCCACTCCACAGTGGCCTATCAACTTGAAACTTGTCATCACTATCATGGATGTCCCTAAGATGAACCACACTGAATTTGGTATTGATATCTAAAACAAAACAAGAACTATAAACAACACATTCTATGCAACGCTAATGCTCAACATCATCTGCAATCATCTTCTCCTCATGAACCAAACATCAGATTCACTCCAGATTTTGTATTTAGACTTATTACATTAGTCTTTAAAGTCTCATTGTTGCTCAAATTGTTGCTGCTTTCAAAAATAAATCTGTAGGTACAGGTCGGCCATTTTTTGAAAATCTTATTTACATGAACCATTAATCAGATTGACTCCAGATTTGGTATATAGACTTGATGAATTAGCCTCTAATGAATTTGAGAATGATTAGTTGCTGTGTTCAATGTTGGTCACACTACACCACTAGATGACACCATATCACACCAGGGCTGTAAAAACTGAACCGATGGACATGGGGCCATGACATTTTGTATGTAAACCTTATGTGTATGTCCTTAGAAGCTGTGTGAATATAAAGTCACTGCAACATTAGATGGCTGCGCCAGACCAGTTGGCCGCACTATAGATGTCATTGTCACCATAGGATACAAGCGCAGTAACAATTTTATCAAGTGGACAATGTCTCATGCAAATTAATGTTAGATTTAAATTATGCAGATGAACAATGTGAAATATCATGATTAGTATATAGTATATGTATTATCACATTGTTGCTGTATTATGTTGTCTGAGCGTAGTGAAAAGCGGATCTTTTATTCGGGAAAATTAGACACCATTAGTCCTGTCGCTTGCGCAGTCAGCGTATTATAGCTGTGAGAATGTATTGAAGTATTTTGGAACGCTAATGTGATTTAGACAAAATGAAGTCCCCAGAATTCAGTGTTTTCCATTAGCGCCGGCTGTCAGCTAATCAGCCAGTTACAGACTCGTTTTCAGCCGGCTACTGTTTCCACTTCATGTTAACTAATCTACTTTTAATTTAAGTTTCAATTCGCTAGTCCGTCATGCTCTCTCCTGCTAGAATGAACGATATGTATCATCTAGTGAGCGATAACAGGGAAACGCAGTCTGCTGTCTGTCCCGCCTCCCGGTACAATTTGTGTGCGCTTTGGTTGGTTGCTGTCAAATTTCTTTACACGGAGGAGCGTGATGATCATGAATTTGGACGTCCCTTTTAATGTATGTAGTAACGATGAGTCGAAATCATGACTTAGCCTAATTTATTGTTTTTCTGGTACATTCATTTATTTTATTTTACATATTTCACAAAGCCAGCCATGCGGAGTAGTGGCGCATAGTAGGCTATTTACTGTGCTTTGATTGACAATTAAACAGTGAGTGTTGAGTGAGTGACAGTTTATAAACTGTCGATCTGACTGAATAAAGTCGATTTCTTATATCCCTTTGCCATTCATAAATCATGCAACGTGGTTATATGTCCATGGTATTGCATCGGGACAAGTAAACAAAAGGATTTCCTGGGTTTCCTTTCCTAGGATGTCGGGGCATGCCAGACAGTGACGCTAAAGTGAGCGACTCTCGTCAGTCAGTGTAGCCAACCGATTCACTTCAGTGAGAGATCTGTTCATTTGGCTCCCTAATATGCATATGATACTGGTAGACCTAGGCTTTTTGGCTATTATCTGCAAGTACATTCTGAAAACAACATTCGATGGTGACGATTAGAACTTATCCAAACCAAAAACCGTGCATAGATGGCAGCATTCGCGAGAAGCACTTCCTTTAACCACGACAAGGTGACTGGGTACATTGACTCGTACAAACAGACCAGCTATGCCCCTCCGTAAGGCAATCAAACAGGCAAAACGACAGTACACTGACAAAGTGGAGTTGCAATTCAACGGCTCAGACACGAGGCATATGTGGCTGCGACTCCAGACAATAACTCATTATGAAGGGAAAGCCAGCCACGTCCCGGACACCGACATCTTGCTCCCGGACAAGCTAAACACCTCCTTCGCCCGCTTCAAGGAATATACAGTGACCCGGACCACCGCTGCACACGAGGACTGTGAGTGCTCGTTCTTAGTGGCTGACGTGAGTAAGACATTTAAGCGTGTTAACCCTTGCAAGGCTGCCGGCCCAGACGGCATCCCATGCCACATCCTCAGAGCATGTGTAGACCAGCTGGCTGGAGTGTTTACGGACATATTCAATCTCTCCCTATGCCAGTCTGTTGTCCCCACTTGCTTCAAGATGTCCACCATTGCTGATCATATCACCTACACCTTACCCGACACCTTAGACCCCTCAAACTGGGTCCTGGACTTCCTGATGGGCCGACCCCAGGTGGTGAAGGTAGGCAACAACACCTCCGCTACGCTGATCCTCAACACTGGGACCCCACAAGGATGCATGCTCTCCTGTACTCCCTGTTCACGCATGACTGCATGGCCACGCACATCTCCAATTCCATCATCAAGTTTTCAGACGACACACGTGTTAGACCTAATTACCAATAATGATGAGACAGCCTACAGGGAGGAGGTGAGGGCTCTGGCGGGGTGGTGCCAAGAAAATAACCTCTCCCTCAAAGTCAACAATACGAAGGAGCTGATTGTGGACTTCAGGAGACAGTAGAGAGAGCACGCCCCCATCCACGTCGACGGGGCCTCAGTGGAGAGAGTGAAAAGCTTCAAATTCATTGGCGTGCACACAGTGTGGTGAAGAAGGCCTCAGGAGGCTAAATAATTTTAGCTTGGTTCCTAAGACCCCCACAAACTTCTACAGATGATTTGAGAGCGTCCGGTCGGGCTGTATCACCGCCTGGTAAGGCAATTTCACCGTCCAGAACCGCAGGGCTCTCCAGAGAATGGTGCGTTCAGCCGAACGCATCACCGGTGGCACACTGCCTGCCCTCCAGGACATCTACAGCACCCGGTGTCACAGGAAGGCCAAGAAGATCATCAAGGACCTCAGCCACCCGAGCCACGGCCTGTTCACCCCGCTACCATCTAGAAGGGGGAAACAGTACAGGTGCAACAAAGCTGGGACCGAGAGACTGAAAAATAGTTTTTTATCTCCAGACCATCAAACTGTTAAATATTCAACTCTAGCCGACCTCTGCACAGTGCCCTGCCCTGAATTTTGTCACTGTTACTAGCTGGTTACCACCCAGCACTTTAGAGATTGCTGCCCTATGTACATAGTCGTGGAACACTAGTCACTTTGTAATAATGTTTACATACTGTTTTACTCACTTCATACACTACATGACCAAAAGTATGTGGACAAGTACTCGTCCAACATCTCATTCCAAAATCATGGGCATTAATAAGGAGCGGGGCCTTCTTTTGTTGCGATAACAGCCTCCACTCTTCTGGGAAGGCTTTCCACTAGATGTTGGAACATTGCTGCGGGGACTTACTTCCATTCAGCCACAAGCATTAGTGAGGTCTGGCGCTGATGTTGGGCAATTAGGCCTAGCTCGCAGTCTCCATTCCAATTCATCCCAAGGGTGTTAGATGGGGTTGAGGACAGGACTCTGTGCAGGCCAGTCAAGTTCTTACACACCGATCTCAACAAACCATTTCTGTATTGACCTCGCTTTGTGCATAGGGGCATTGTCATGCTGAAACAGGAAAGGGCCTTCCCCAAACTGTTGCCACAAAGTTGGAAGCACAGAATCATCTAGAATGTCAATGTATGCGGTAGCGTTAAGATTTCCCTTCACTGGAACTAAGTGGCCTAGCCCGAACCATGAAAAACAGCCCCAGACCATTATTCCTCCTCCACCAAACTTTATAGTTGGCATTATGCATTGGGGCAGGTAGCGTTCTCCTGGCATCTGCCAAACCCAGATTTGTCCGTTGGACTGCCAGATGGTGAAGCGTGATTCATCACTCTAGAGAATGTGTTTCCACTGCCCCAGAGTCCAATGGCGGCGAGCTTTACACCACTCCAGCCGACGCTTGGCATTGCACATGGTGATCTTAGGCTTGTGTGCGGCTGCTCAGCCATGGAAACCCATATCATGAAGCTCCCAACGAACAGTTATTGTGTTGATGTTGCTTCCAGAGGCAGTTTGGAACTCGGTAATGAGTGTTGCGTGCTACACTCTTCAGCATTCAGCAGTCCCGTTCTGTGAGCTTGTGTGGCCTACCACTTTGCGGCTGAGCTGTTGTTGCTCCTAGACGTTTCCACTTCACAATAACAGCACTTACAGTTGACCGGGGCAGCTCTAGCAGGGCAGAAACTTGACGAACTGACTTGTTGGAAAGGTGGCATCCTATGACGGTGCCACGTTGAAAGTCACTGAGCTCTTCGGTAAGGCTATTTTACTGCCAATGTTTGTCTATGGAGATTGCATGGCTGTGTGCTCAATTTTATACACCTGTCAGCAACAGGTGTGGCTGAAATAGCCAAATCCACTAATTTGAAGGGGTGTCCACATGCTTTTTTTGTATGTACAGTGCATTCGGAAAGTATTCAGCCCCTTAGACTTTTTCTACATTTTGTTACGTTACAGACTTATTCTAAAATGGATTAAAAAAATTTCCCTTATCAATCTACACACAATACTCAATAATGACAAAGCGAAAACAGGTTTTTAGATTTTTTTTTGCAAATGTATAACAAATTAAAAACTGATATCTTATTTACATAAGTGTTCAGACCCCCTGTTTCCATTGATCATCCTTGAGATGTTTCTTCAACTTGATTGGAGTCCACCTGTGGTAAATTAAATTGATTGTACATCATTTGGAAAGAACACACCTGCAAAAACCAAGCCATGAGGTCAAAGGAATTGTCCATAGAGCTCAGAGACAGGATTGTGTCGAGGCACAGATCTGGGGAAGGGTACCAAAACATTTCTGCAGCATTGAAGGTCCCCAATAACACAGTGGCCTCCATCATTCTTAAATGGAAGAAGTTTGGAACCACCAAGACTCTTCCTAGAGCTGGCAGCCCGGCCAAACTGAGCAATCGGGGGAGAAGGGCCTTGGTCAGGGAGGTGACCAAGAACCCGACGGTAACTCTGGCAGAGCTCTAGAGTTCCTCTGTGGAGATGGGAGAACCTTCCAGAAGGACAACCATCTCTGCAGCACTACACCAATCAGATCTTTATGGTAGAGTGGCCAGACGGAAGCCCCTCTTCAGTAAAAGGCACATGACAGCCTGCTTGGAGTTTGCCAAAAGGCAGCTAAAGACTCTCAGACCATGAGAAGCAAGATTCTCTGGTCTGATGAAACCAAGATTGAATTCTTTGGCCTGAATGCCAAGCGTCACGTCTGGAGGAAACCTGGCACCATCCTACGGTGAAGCATGGTGGTGGCATAATCATGCTGTGGGGATGTTTTTCAGCGGCAGGGACTGGGAGACTAGTCAGGATCGACGGAAAGATGAATGAAGCAAAGTACAGAGAGATCCTTGATGAAAACCTGCTCCTGAGCGCTCAGGAACTCAGACTGGGGCGAAGGTTCACCTTCCAACAGGACAACGACCCTAAGAACACAGCCAAGACAACGCAGGAGTGGCTTCGGGACAAGTCGATCGAACATCTCTGGAGAGACCTGAGAATAGCTGTGAAGTGACGCTCCCCATCCAATCTGACAGAGCTTGAGAGGATATTCAGAGAAGAATGGGAGAAACTCCCCAAATACAGGTGTGGCAAGCTTGTAGCGTCATACCCAATAAGACTCGAGGCTGTAATCGCTGCCAAAGGTGCTTCAACAAAGTACTGAGTAAAGGGTCTGAATACTTATGTAAATGTGATATTTCAGTTTTTTTAAACCTGTTTTTGCTTTGTCCTAATGGGGTATTGTGTGTGTGTGTGTGTGTGTGTAGATTGAGGGGGGAAAAAAGCAATTTAATCCATTTTAGATTAAGGCTGTAACGTAACAAAATGTTGGAAAAGTCAAGGGGTCTGAATGCTTTCCGAATGCGCTGTATATACTGTATTCTAGTCAACGCTCATCCTATATAACTACTGCTGTACACACCTTTTTCTCTTCATATACTGTCCATGCTGTCTATACAAACAATCATGTACAGTACAGATATAGTTATTTTCCGGATTCTGACATTGCTCGTTCTGAAATGTCTTTCTTTTAAATTTTTTTGGGGATTTGTATGTATGGTTTTGTATTGTTCAGTATTACTGCTCTGTTGAAGCTTGAAACATAAGCATGTCCCTGCACCTGCGATAACATCTGCAAAATA
The DNA here is from genome assembly GCF_964263955.1 of Coregonus lavaretus. Classification (NCBI taxonomy): domain Eukaryota; kingdom Metazoa; phylum Chordata; class Actinopteri; order Salmoniformes; family Salmonidae; genus Coregonus; species Coregonus lavaretus. The sequence goes on along the minus strand of NC_140001.1, from coordinate 45,854,339 downwards.
TGTGTACGCGACCAATTCATTTTCATTTGATTTGAATCATCACTGCAGGAACAATAGGTGGCAAACCTTATTCTGGTCAAAATATGATAATTAGGGCCCACATGGAATACAGGCATTAAAACGGAATTCAATTATATTAAATTTTTTATAGACCTTAAAGGAAAGTCCCACCGAAAAACTATCTTTTGGTATTTGTTTCATTAATCCATTGTTGACATGGTCCCAAAATGTTTTGCTTTTTAGCAATCAAGTTTTAAAAATGCATGATAAGGGTATGATTTCTGTATTTTTGAAGTTACATACATTGTATATTCAAATTAGTGGATTCGGCTATTTCAGCCACACCCGTTGCTGACAGGTGTATAAAATAGAGCACACAGCCATGCAATCTCCATAGACAAACATTGACAGTAGAATGGCCTTACTGAAGAGCTCAGTGACTTTCAACGCGGCACCGTCATAGGATGCCACCTTTCCAACAAGTCAGTTCATCAAATTTCTGTCCTGCTAGAGCTTCCCCGGTCAACTGTAAGTGCTGTTATTGTGAAGTGGAAACGTCTAGGAGCAACAACTGCTCAGCTGAGAAGTGGTACGCCACACAAGCTCACAGAACGGGACTGCCGAGTGCTGAAATGCGTAGCTCGTAAAAATAGTCTGTCCTTGATTGCAACACTCACTACCGAGTTCCAAACTGCTTCTGGAGACAACGTCAGCACAATATCTGTTCGTCGGGAGCTTCATAAAATGGGTTTCCATGGCCGAGCAGAGGCATACAAGCCTAAGATCATCATGAGCAATGCCAAGCGTCGGCTGGAGTGGTGTAAAGCTCCCTGCCGTTGGACTCTGGAGCAGTGGAAACGCGTTCTCTGGAGTGATGAATCACAGAAATGGTTTGTCGAGATCGGTGTGGAAGAACTTGACTGGCCTGCACACAGCCCTGACCTCAACCCCATCTAACACCTTTGGGATGAATTGGAACGCTGACTGCGAGTCAGGCCTAATCGTCCAACATCAGTGCCAGACCTCGCTAATGCTCTTGTGGCTGAATGGAAGCAAGTCCCCGCAGCAATGTTCCAACATCTAGTGGAAAGCATTCCCAGAAGAGTGGAGGCTGTTATAGCAGCAAAGGGTGGATCAACTCCATATTAATGCCCATGATTTTGGAATGAGATGTTCGACGAACAGGTGTTCACATACTTTTGGTCATGTAGTGTATCTTAAAAACATGATTACTCACAAGCAAAACATTTTCGGACTATATCAGCAATGGACTAATTAAACAAGTACCAACATTTTTTTTTTTCGGTGGAGTTTTCCTTTTAATAGGGAATCAACTAAATGTATTTCAAATGTATTAATTTGCCCAAGTTTATCATAAGACATGAACAGAATGCATAATTGATTCGTATTTCCTGCAACTTTTTGAAGAGGCGACGAGAATGCCCCTGTTTTTGTGTGTGCGGTGCGTGCGTCTAACACTTTGTGTATCCGTTAGCGATGATGCTAAGGAAAACAGTCTTCTGGTGGATGGAAAGGCTTCCCCAAAAACCTTTTCAATTAAATGTTAACTACAAAGTAGCCTATGCTTACCTGGCACAATGATATAATTTTTTAACAATCCAGTGGGTATTTGTTTTGCAAATTATACTGTTAGCACTGCTAACAGCAGCCTCTTGCTAGGTGCGAATTAAAGGGTAATAACTTCACCCAAATACCAAATTTCTCAGATTTTTCCTATATCGCAAAAGTGGTCTACTGATGTGGTTTAAGCATTGTTGTGGACTTAGAACATCCAAATGTGTTTGTTTTTTTTGTGTTAAAAAAGTGGTATTTTTAGAGCGAAAACCTGAAACAAATGGGAAAATGGTAACCTGGAAAAACAAAACCTTTAATTTATTTTTCAAGGTAATGTTGGGCTATGTACTTTTTCTGTTTTAACCTCATGAGCTGACAGCCTTGGAGCTATTTTTGCCTATATTGTCTATGCCTGGATAAAATAAAGTACAAAGAGGGCCATGAATACTAGACTAGTAAACCGTTATATCCACAGAAAACCCGGGAGCTGTAGAATACAGTGGCCCTGTCCATATGTGAGCAAGACATACTGAATTGGCACAGCACAGGCTCAAACCAGAGGCCACCAAAATAGAGCTCCTTCTGCAGAAAATGTCAAGGGCGGGGGCGCCTGGCTGGCTACTTGTTTTATTTGGCTGGCTACTCTATGTACTTGTGGAAAACACTGAGAATTCAAAGATGACCGCAATATACACTAATGCTGAAAATATTTCACAAATCTTAACATAAACCATTAGTCAAATTGACCCCAGAATGTGTATATAAACACAATACAATAAGTAATGACTTTAAGAAGGATTACTTGCTGCATTCAAACATAACCAACCTACAGCACTAGACTAAACTTTACTTGCGTCATCTGTTATCTCTTGGTATTAAGGGATAAACATGGTAATGCTTTCACTGATTGTATGTAAAGGAAGATAGTTCCCCCATGATAGAGTGCTAGCTTTGTTATTCAGGTGATCTTGTCCTTTCTGTCATCCTGTGAACCCTGTTTATTGCTGCTCACAGCTATATTAAAACATGTATTTTGTAGTTCATGCAGGTATTGCAGGTGTGTACTGATGGTGGTTTGTTTGCTTGTGTGTTTCAGTTGATTCCCAGTACGATGAAGCTGGCCGGTGAAGGGTCTGAGTTTTTCTTCTATTATACCCTGCTGGGTAATGACATCACCAGTGAACCTTTCCAAAACCTGATGAGCCCCAGCTTTGAGCCAGAGAGGGCCTCGGTCCGAATCCGCAGCAGTGATCCGGTTCTACTGGCCTTTCTCAGCCTGCAGCCCAGTCTTCAGGTGCTGTGCAATCTGTCATGCTCACACGCGCAAACTCGACGCAAATAGTTGCTTTGCATGAGTGTCAACAAAGTCTGGTGTCATTATCGTTTGATTTTTAATCAGAAATAACATAACTCCCATAAAATGGTGACATAAATGTAGCTTCATTTGCAAATTTTTTGATTCTACTTGCTATCAATGGAATCTGTTAGACTAGTGTTTCATAGTCGTCTCTGTGTATGTTTTGTCACAGGTCCACCTCTGCTGTGGGAACCACTCCCTTGGCAGCACAGAGGTCTCCCTGGCTGGCCTGGCTAAGAGCAGTGTGGACCTGGAGAAGCAGGTGGCCACAGTGGAGGGGGCCTTCATCCTCCGGCCTCCTAACCGAGCCAAGCAAAGCTTGCCTCCTGTCCCCATTGATCTGCAGCCCACTGTGGGGGTGTCCGTCACACTCAGGAGAGAGGCTCTCACTACTCCGGTAAAGAAAGGCCTACACGACACATTGAGCTTATTCACGGTTATTAACCTACTGATCTGAATGTTTAATACCCTACTGCTGTAGGGCTCAATTACTTGGTTACTGTCTCTGATGTTGGTCGTCTCCATTTTGCATCATTGCAAATGACAGGAGGAACACTTTGATGGTTGGTTTCTCTCTCTCGCTCTCCTCTCTCTCTGTATGTGTGTTGGTAGGTGGGAGGTAATGCAGAGGGAGGAGATGGTCCTCTGATTCCACTGAAGACCGGGACTGTGGCGCCCGTCATCCCTCCATCTCCCCCTGCTGAAAAGAGGCCCCGCACCCCCTCACCTGGCATAAAGTCCCCTGTTAAGTCTCCCACGTACCTAGCTGAGTCCCCTCCCAACCCCCGCACCGAAAGCGAGGCTGACAGCCTGCAGGAAGAAATAGCCTCGCAGGCTCAACATCTCCCAACTGGTAGGTGTTTGTTTGAGTGGGCTCATTCACATTCATTTGGACATTTTAGACCATTCCATTGGTCCTAAAGGGAAATCTCCACCCACCGGGGTACTGGGAGACACAAAACCAATGCGCCCTGTCTCAAGGGTTTGGCAGTAAGACCTGACAGCTTTAGTACCACTTTTGGGAAACAAAACAGTAAGCACACCCACTACACTTCCTCTAAAGGCTTTTCACACAGCATTTTCCTTAGCCCTCGGTTAAGCCCAAGAATTAGTCAATTTGAAAAGCTGCCGCAGCCTCTGAACAAGAAAGCCAGGTGAAAAGCACTAACATGTCTGTGGTTGTGTGTGTCTGTCTAACTCGGGCCTCCAGGTTTGGTCCTTGCCCCATGCCAGGAGGAGGTGGAGTACAAGCCTGAGGGAGGCCTGTCCTCTGTCAGTGTCTCTGCACCAAAGATAGCCATCCCCTCCTCAGCACATCACTACTGTTTCTCCATGGACCTGCGCAGCATCCGCAACCTAAACCTGGGCTTCCCCGTCAGCTGCACACTCAGGTAGATTTTGATGCAAAACGCATCATCACAGTTTTTGCTCTGTACTGAAAGTGCTCTATCCTGAAAACTTGACTGCTGACATGCACAATTTTCTAGGATTGTATTAACAGTGGACTAATGAAAAAAATACTAAAATATATTTGTGTAGTATTCCTTTAACAAGCCACCGGTTTAGTCCAATTATTCCCCCCTTCTTGGCACATATATTTGAGGGCTCGTTTTATGGGCACAGTAGCTGGCGGTGGTGCGAATGAGCTGGGTTTTGATGAATAAACAAGTTGTGGGTGTGTCGAGGCTTGGCACCTCACTGGCCAATCCGAACGTGCTCAATGACGAAATACAGTGCTTTCAGAAAGTATTCACACCCCTGGACTTTTTCCACATTTTGTTATGTTACAGCCGGAATTTAAAATGAATTAAATTGAGATTTTTTTGGTCACTGGTCTACACAGACAACCCCATAATGTCGAAGTGGAATTGTTTTTAGAAATTCATTTTTTGTTAAAAAAATGTTTACAAATGAAAAGCTGTAACGTCTTCAGTCAATAAGTATTCAACTCCTTTGTTATGGCAAGCCTAAATAAGTTCAGGAGTACAAATTTGCTTAACAAGTCACGTAATAAGGTGCATGGATTGACTCTTAGTGCAATAATAGTGTTTAACATTATTTTTGAATGACTAGCTCATCTCTGCACCCCACACATACAATTATCTGTAAGGTCGAGCAGTGAATTTCAAACACAGATTCAACCACAAAGACCAGGAAGGTTTTCCAATGCTTCGCAAAGAAGGGCACCTATTGGTAGATTGGTAAAAATAAAAAAAAGCAGACATTGAATATCCCTTTGAGCATGGTGAAGTTATTAATTACACTTTAGATGGTGTATCAATACAAAGGCACTACAAAGATACAGGCGTCAGAGAGGGTTTTTTATCATTGTGGCCCAGGTGGCACAAAATAATCAAAGGTCTGACTGCACGGAGATGCTTGGGAAAAATGGTTACAACGGGGGACCAGAGTGTTTGTGTCTCAGGTGAAGAGGGTGGATCTGACAGCATGCTTTCTCAATCAGCTGTAATTGTATGTGCACTCGTAAATCAGGTCCTTTCTTGAGTTGGGCTCTGGGATATAACAACCGTTGAGTATCTGATTTTATGGTGGATTGTGGAGGGGGGGGGATGAGTGTGTTGGAGTATGTGAGTACAGTGGGGAAAAAGTATTTAGTCAGCCACCAATTGTACAAGTTCTCCCACTTAAAAAGATGAGAGAGGCCTGTAATTTTCATCATAGGTACACGTCAACTATGACAGACAAATTTAGATTTTTTTTCTCCAGAAAATCACATTGTAGGATTTTTAATGAATTTATTTGCAAATTATGGTGGAAAATAAGTATTTGGTCACCTATAAACAAGCAAGATTTCTGGCTCTCACAGACCTGTAACTTCTTCTTTAAGAGGCTCCTCTATCCTCCACTCGTTACCTGTATTAATGGCACCTGTTTGAACTTATCAGTATACAAGACACCTGTCCACAACCTCAAACAGTCACACTCCAAACTCCACTATGGCCAAGACCAAAGAGCTGTCAAAGGACACCAGAAACAAAATTGTAGACCTGCACCAGGCTGGGAAGACTGAATCTGCAATAGGTAAGCAGCTTGGTTTGAAGAAATCAACTGTGGGAGCAATTATTAGGAAATGGAAGACATACAAGACCACTGATAATCTCCCTCGATCTGAGGCTCCACGCAAGAATCCACCCCGTGGGGTCAAAATGATCACAAGAACGGTGAGCAAAAATCCCAGAATCACATGGGGGGACCTAGTGAATGACCTGCAGAGAGCTGGGACCAAAGTAACAAAGCCTACCATCAGTAACACACTACGCCGCCAGGGACTCAAATCCTGCAGTGCCAGACGTGTCCCCCTGCTTAAGCCAGTACATGTCCAGGCCCGTCTGAAGTTTGCTAGAGTGCATTTGGATGATCCAGAAGAGGATTGGGAGAATGTCATATGGTCAGATGAAACCAAAATAGAACTTTTTGGTAAAAACTCAACTCGTCGTGTTTGGAGGACAAAGAATGCTGAGTTGCATCCAAAGAACACCATACCTACTGTGAAGCATGGGGGTGGAAACATCATGCTTTGGGGCTGTTTTTCTGCAAAGGGACCAGGACGACTGATCCGTGTAAAGGAAAGAATGAATGGGGCCATGTATCGTGAGATTTTGAGTGAAAACCTCCTTCCATCAGCAAGGGCATTGAAGATGAAACGTGGCTGGGTCTTTCAGCATGACAATGATCCCAAACACACCGCCCGGGCAACGAAGGAGTGGCTTCGTAAGAAGCATTTCAAGGTCCTGGAGTGGCCTAGCCAGTCTCCAGATCTCAACCCCATAGAAAATCTTTGGAGGGAGTTGAAAGTCTGTGTTGCCCAGCGACAGCCCCAAAACATCACTGCTCTAGAGGAGATCTGCATGGAGGAATGGGCCAAAATACCAGCAACAGTGTGTGAAAACCTTGTGAAGACTTACAGAAAACGTTTGACCTGTGTCATTGCCAACAAAGGGTATATAACAAAGTATTGAGAAACTTTTGTTATTGACCAAATACTTATTTCCCACCATAATTTGCAGATAAATTCATTAAAAATCCTACAATGTGATTTTCTGGATTTTTTTTCCTCATTTCGTCTGTCATAGTTGACGTGCACCTATGATTAAAATTACAGGCCTTTCTCATCTTTTTAAGTGGGAGAACTTGCACAATTGGTGGCTGACTAAATACTTTTTTCCCCCACTGTAGGTACAGCAAATCCCCTTATTTTATGGGACACCTTTAAATGTGCCTTTAGAAGCCATGCAATTCAGTACTCATCTCGAAAACAAAAGCAATTTAGGTCAAAAGAGTTTATACTAACAAAGGAAATAGAAGGTCTAACAGAACAGATATATGGCAATAAAAACTGTAACATAGAGGCTCAGAATAAATTAGAGGAAAAACAAAAAGAAATGTAGAAACTTATTCAAGAAAGATCAAGTGTAATATATTATAAAAATAAAGCAAACTGGATGGAATATGGGGAAAAATGCACCAAATTCTTTTTTAAATCTTCAACATAGAAATGCTACCAAAAAGAATGTAATGAAATTGGTTACAATCGACGGAGTAACCCATGATTCACCAAATTATATTTTGAAGGAGGAAACAAGGTACTTTAAGCATATGTTTTCTTTGCAGTCGCCTCCATCTCCTCTAACTGAAGCTAATTGTTGAGATTTTTTTCTATTGATAATGTAAAATTAACAGCCAAACAGAAAGACTCATGTGAAGGTGAAATTACAGAGGAGGAACTTCTGGATGCAATTAAAGACTTTAAGTCTGGGAAAACTCCAGGGTTGGATGGCATACCAGTCGAAGTATACCAAACCTTTTTTGATATACTAAGAGGACCGCTATTAGCATGTTTTAACCACTCCTATGTTAATGGTAGATTATCTGACACTCTAGAAGAAGGTCTGATCTCATTATTACTGAAACAGGATACAAGTGGAAAATATAAAGATCCAGTCCATTAAAAAAATTGGAGGCCCCTTACACTTCAGTCTTGTGATGCAAATTGTATAGGGCATAGAATTAAAAAGGTATTGTCGGATATTATTCATTCTAATCAGACAGGTATTTTACATGGAAGATACATTGGAGATAATTTAAGGCAAGTATTGGAAACAATAGAACAGGCCTGCTATTCATAGCAGACTTCGAAAAGCCATTTGGTAAAGTACGACTGGGGTTTATATATAAATGCCTGGAGCATTTCAATTTTGGTGAATCTCTTTATAAAATGGGTCAAAATCATGTATATTAACCCTAGGTGTAAAATAGTAAATAATGGCTATTTCTCAGAAAGTTTTAAACTGTCAAGAGGAGTGAAACAAGGTTGTCCACTCGGCATATCTATTTATTGTGGCCATCGAGATGTTAGCTATTAAAATCAGATCCAACAATATCAGGGGATTAGAAATCCAGGGCTTAAAAACAAAGGTATCATTGTACGCTGATGATTCATGTTTTCTTTTAAATCCACAACTAGAATCACTCCGCAGCCTCATAGAGGATCTAGATACATTTTCTAACCTCTCTGGATTACAACCAAATTATGACAAATGTACTATATTACGTATTGGATCAATAAAAAATAAAAAATTTACATTGCCATGTAGTTTACCAATAAAATGGCCTGATGGTGATGTGGATATACTCGGAATACATATCCCAAAGGAAATAAATGATCTGACTTCAATAAATTATAATAGAAAGTTAGCAAAAATAGATAAGATCTTGCTACCATGGAAAGGTGGGTGCCTATCAATTTGTGGAAAAATCACCCAGATTAAACTCTTTAGTATTATCCCAGTTTACCTATTTGCTTATGGTCTTGCTTAAGCCTAGCGAACAGTTTTTTAAATTATATGAGAAAAAAATATTCCATTTTATTTGGAACGGCAAGCCAGACAAAATTAAACAGGCCTATTTATATAATGAATATGAATTCGGAGGACAGAAATTATTAAATATTAAAGCATTAGACCTATCACTAAAAGCTTCAGTCATACAAAAGTTATACTTAAATCCGAACTGGTTCTCTAGCAAATTAGTAAGATTGTCTCACCCAATGTTCAAGAATGGCCCTTTTCCCTTTATTCAGATTACAACCACTCATTTTCAGTTATTTGAAAAGGAAATAATCTCCCAGATATCAATATTTCTAAAACAAGCCATAGAAAGTTGGTTGCAATTTCTATTTAATCCTCCAGAAACGACAGAACAAATAATGCAACAAATATTGTGGTTAAACTCAAATATACTAATTGACAAAAAACTTTTTTTTTTTTTGACAAAATGTTTAAAAAAGGTATAATCTTTGTAAACGATGTCATCGGTAGGACTGGTGGAGTTATGTCGCACATTCAGCTAACAAAAACATATGGAAATGTCTGCTCTACCCAAAATTACAACCAAATAATTGCAGCCTTACCGCAAAAATGGAAGAGGAGAAAGTAAGGAACTTGTCTGTCGGCCTTGCATTAAAGAACATAATTGGTTAAGGAAAACTGTGATAAATAAAAAGGTATATCAGTTTCATTTAAGGACCAAAGGATTGACAGCCGTCCCATATAGATTGCAAAATAGTTGGGAAGAGATTTTTGACATACCGATCCCATGGCATAGTGTTTATGAACTGATACGCAAAACGACACCAGATTCAAAACTTAGAATCTTTCAATTTAAATTATTATATAAAATTCTTGCTACCAATAGAATGTTATTTATATGGGGGATACAATCTTCCCAGCTCTGCAGATTTTGCTGCGAAGAGACAGAATCATTAGATCATTTGTTTTGGTACTGTCCATTTGTAGCTTGCTTTTGGAATGGCTAAAGGATTGCAATATTTACCTGGAGCTAACCCTGCAGATAGCACTACTGGGTGATCTGAAAAGTCATAGTCAATCGATCAATAACATAATAATACTATTAGCAAATTTTTTTATTTTCAATTCACAATCTTTAGAAACAATGAGAATAGAAAGGTTCAGAACTTTTGTAAGACATCACAGTACAGTTGAAATATATATGGCAAATAGAAATCCTATATGGATGGTGTTAAAAGATAGATGGGAGGTGTTGAATGGAATTGAAGGATGGGACTAATAACAACAAACAATAACAAAATAACTAATAATGTAGGCACGCTGTGTCCATAATAAGTGTATGGGTTGTAGGTTGGGAGCTTTTGTGAAGGAGCACAGTTAGAAAGATATGGCATATAGAAGCAAACCGGATGGACATCATGAAAATGATCGGAGAGGTTGAGAGTAGAAGAAGTTCAGGAGAAAGAACAAACAAAATGTAATTACTGTAAAATTGACTGTGTCCATAAAATGTAGATAGTGGGTATGGGCTGGAAGTAGTGGCCTAGGCGTTGTTGTTTACTCCAAGGGAGGAAAGGGTGGCGGGTTTGGAAAGTAATAAAGGGGAATATATATATATTTTTATATATATATATATATATATATATATATATATATATATATATATATATATATATATATATATATATATATATATATATACACAGTGGGGGAAAAAAGTATTTAGTCAGCCACCAATTGTGCAAGTTCTCCCACTTAAAAAGATGAGAGAGGCCTGTAATTTTCATCATAGGTACACGTCAACTATGACAGACAAATTGAGAATTTATTTCCAGAAAATCACATTCTAGGATTTTTAATGAATTTATTTGCAAATTATGGTGGAAAATAAGTATTTGGTCACCTACAAACAAGCAAGATTTCTGGCTCTCACAGACCTGTAACTTCTTATTTAAGAGGCTCCTCTGTCCTCCACTCGTTACCTGTATTAATGGCACCTGTTTGAACTTGTTATCAGTATAAAAGACACCTGTCCACAACCTCAAACAGTCACACTCCAAACTCCACTATGGCCAAGACCAAAGAGCTGTCAAAGGACACCAGAAACAAAATTGTAGACCTGCACCAGGCTGGGAAGACTGAATCTGCAATAGGTAAGCAGCTTGGTTTGAAGAAATCAACTGTGGGAGCAATTATTAGGAAATGGAAGACATACAAGACCACTGATAATCTCCCTCGATCTGGGGCTCCACGCAAGATCTCACCCCGTGGGGTCAAAATGATCACAAGAACGGTGAGCAAAAATCCCAGAATCACATGGGGGGACCTAGTGATTGACCTGCAGAGAGCTGGGACCAAAGTAACAAAGCCTACCATCAGTAACACACTACGCCGCCAGGGACTCAAATCCTGCAGTGCCAGACGTGTCCCCCTGCTTAAGCCAGTACATGTCCAGGCCCGTCTGAAGTTTGCTAGAGTGCATTTGGATGATCCAGAAGAGGATTGGGAGAATGTCATATGGTCAGATGAAACCAAAATAGGACTTTTTAGTAAAAACTCAACTCGTCGTGTTTGGAGGACAAAGAATGCTGAGTTGCATCCAAAGAACACCATACCTACTGTGAAGCATGGGGGTGGAAACATCATGCTTTGGGGCTGATTTTCTGCAAAGGGACCAGGACGACTGATCCGTGTAAAGGAAAGAATGAATGGGGCCATGTATCGTGAGATTTTTAGTGAAAACCTCCTTCCATCAGCAAGGGCATTGAAGATGAAACGTGGCTGGGTCTTTCAGCATGACAATGATCCCAAACACACCGCCCGGGCAACGAAGGAGTGGCTTCGTAAGAAGCATTTCAAGGTCCTGGAGTGGCCTAGCCAGTCTCCAGATCTCAACCCCATAGAAAATCTTTGGAGGGAGTTGAAAGTCCGTGTTGCCCAGCGACAGCCCCAAAACATCACTGCTCTAGAGGAGATCTGCATGGAGGAATGGGCCAAAAATACCAGCAACAGTGTGTGAAAACCTTGTGAAGACTTACAGAAAACGTTTGACCTGTGTCATTGCCAACAAAGGGTATATAACAAAGTATTGAGAAACTTTTGTTATTGACCAAATACTTATTTTCCACCATAATTTGCAAATAAATTCATTAAAAATCCTACAATGTGATTTTCTGGATTTTTTTTCCTCATTTTGTCTGTCATAGTTGACGTGTACCTATGATGAAAATTACAGGCCTCTCTCATCTTTTTAAGTGGGACAATTTGCACAATTGGTGGCTGACTAAATACTTTTTTTCCCCACTGTGTGTGTGTGTGTATATATATATATATATATATATATATATATATATATATATATATATATATATATATATATATATATATAAAACCATGGGGGATTGGAAGTGATGCAGACAATTACATTGATGGAAGTTACAATCTATCTGCAATATTAAGCTGATCTACCCCCCAAAATTAAAAAAAGATACAGGTGTCCTTTCCAACTTCGTTGCAGGAGAGGAAGGAAACCGCTCAGTTGGGATTTCACTATGAGGCCAATGGTGACTTTAAAACAGTTACAGAGTTTTAATGGCTGGGTTAGGGTTATAGGACAAAACTGAGGATGGACCAACAACATTGTAGTTACTTCAAAATACTAACCTAATTGACAGCATGAAAAGAAGGAAGCCTGTACAGAATGAAAGATTCCAAAACATGCATCCTATTTGCAACAAGGCACTAAAGTAATACTGCAAAAATGCCCTTTTTGCCCTGAATACAAAGTGTTATGTTTGGGGCAAATCCAATCCAACACATTACATTAGAGTTCCACTCTCCATATTCTCAAGTATCGTGGTGGCTGCATCATGTTATGGGTATGCTTGTAATCATTAAGGACTGGGGACTTATTCAGGATAAAAAATAAACGTATTGGAGCTAAGCACAGGAAAAATCATAGAGGAAAACCTGGTTCAGTCTGCTTTCCACTGCCACTGTGAGATTAATTCACCTTTTAGCAGGACAATAACCTAAAACACAAGGCCAAATCTATACTGGAGTTGCTTACCAAGAAGACGGTGAATGTTCCAGAGTGGCCTAGTTATAGTTTTGACTTAAATCTACTTGAAAATCTATGGCAGGACCTGAAAATGTTTATCTAGCAATAATCAACAACCAGTTTGACAGAGCTTGAAGAATTTTGAAAAGAATAATGGGCAAATGTTGCACAATCCAGGTGTGGGTAGAAACACCCAGAAAGACTCACAGCTGTAATCGCTGCCAAAGGCGCAAAATATTGACTCGGGTGTGAATACTTCCGTAAATGAGAGATTTCTTTATTTCATTTTCAATAAATTAGCAAACATTTCTAAAAACATGTTTTCACTTTGTCATTATGGGGTATTGTGTGTAGATGGGTGAGGGGGAAAACATCGATTTAATAAATTTTGAATTCAGGCTGTAACACAACAAAATGTGGAATAAGTCAAGGTGTATGAATACTTTCTGAAGGCACTGTATAACCAAGTTTCATGATTTATGAATGGCAAAGATGGACTTTATTCAGTCAGTTCGCCACCTTTTATAAACTAGTCAACACTTGCTGTTCAGTTGTCAATCAAAGCACAGCAAATAGCCTATGCTCCACGACTCCGCGTGGTTAAGTGGATTTCGACTCATGGTTACCACAAAAACTCTCCCTGTAATGAAATAACGATTTCAACCAACCACAGAGCATACAAATTGTCCCAGGAGGCGGGACAGACAGCAGACTGCATTTCCCTGTCATCATTCGCTTTGTGACTGACATGCGCCTGCCTATCTTATCAATAGATCACTAGAAGATGCATATTGTTTATTCTAGCGGGAGAGGGCTCCCACTAGAATGGTTAATATGAAGTGGAAAAAATTGCAGGCGGATAATTTGTCTGTAACCGTCTGATTTTAGCCGACGGCTGGAGCTAATGAAAAACACTGCCATATTAAAAATCTGATCTATTGAATTCTCCATTTGGTCTATTTATAGGGAACTTCATTTAAAGCTGCAATACGTAACTTTTTGGGCAACCCTGCCCACATTAACGTAGACAGTTATAGATCTGTCATTCTCTCTGAAAGCAAGTCTAAGAAGTGGTAGATCTGTTCTATATGTGCTATTTCTATGCTTCCCGTTATTAAGTTTAGTTTTTCCGTCTTTTACTTTCGGTTTTGTACACCAGCTGAAAATACAATATTTTTGGTTATTGAAAAAATATTTCACAGTGGTTTAGATGGTACAATGATTCTCTACACTTGCTTGCTTTGTCACATATAAACTGAAATTAGACATACTATTATAATTTTAGCAAGCAGGAAATGGCGGAGTGATTTCTGCAATTGCACCTTTAATATAACAGGCTTTTAAAATTCTATATTGTTACAGGCACTATTTTCGTGGAACAACCCAAGTATTTTCTCTCGTTCCAGGTATGCGTACCAGTTTTTCGGGAGTGCCGCCCCCATCATGACCAACCCCCCGATGGAGGTGAAGAGGAACATGGAGGTGTTCCTGCCCCAGTCGTACTGTGCCTTTGACTTTGCCGCTCTGCCTCACCAACTCCAGGACACCTTCCTCAGGTGTCTGTCACATTCTAGAGGAATACGTGAAGCATGCTCTTTTAGGGGCTTGTTGATGGTTGTGCCTACTTGCTTCATTGTGCCAAAGGGGTGTTTTTGACCTAGCACTAATCAATGGCTTGATGATGAGTTGGTTAGTTGAATCAAGTGTGTTAGTGTTATGGCAAAAACTAAAATGTGCACTCCTTAGGGTCCCCAGGATCAGGGGCCTCATTTATCAAAAGTGCGTGCGCACAAAAACACACTCTAAACCTTGCGTATGCCATTTTTCCACGAAGGTTAGTATTTATCCATTTTGAACTTGAAGGAAGTGTGCGTATCTCCACGTACAGCTCAGGCCTTCTAGTGGTTGATCAATTGTATTGCAAGCAAATATTGTTATTTTGGGGGAAATGTAAGTGTTTGATGTCTTTGAATTATAATAATGTTAACGGATGCATTTGCTGTTGGTAAGGAGATTGCATAGCAGCATGTAGTCTAATATGTTTCTTTTACTTTTATTATATAGGCCTAAATCATAATCCTATTGCAGGACTGGTTTATTCCCGCTACACAACAAATATTAGGCTCCAATTTATCCATCGCTCATTCAATAGCCAAGCATGCTCGAAAGTAAATAGACCGCTAACCTGTTTGACGGTATGGGTAGGCTACAGTATTGCTATGCGATAGGAGCTTGACATCATAGCCTATTTGATCTCAGAGCCTATACCAAGACAGGAGATAATCATAATCGTCTATTGATGAACATAATATTGAACAAACATTTGTATTTTACATAGGAGTGTTGTCTGTAGCATGTACTTTCAACATTTTAGAATTAGGGATGCAATTTTCGGTCAATTTTGCTGCCAACTAACAGACCCTCATTGACTGGTCAACAAACAGTAAAACATTTCCCAAACAGTAAAATGAGGTGACCAACAGAAAATACTATGCATGCATGCAAGGAATGGACATTTTCCATTAAGAGCTTAATGAAAAAATGCAGCAATAGAAAACACTGTTGTAAACAGCACTCCTAATGCGAGCGGTTCCATATGTGACAGATGGAAATCTTGGTTAGAAATTTAGAGGGGTAATCTAGTAGCAACAACTAGGATGGGTTGCTAATATGACTAGGATTGTGCTTTTGGCTACTGGACAATGAAAGCAAGTTGATATGAAAACCAATAGAACAGGAGAAAAATGCTGGTTAATGGCATGAAGAAGTCATTATAAAATAATTGCCTCCCACATTTCAGTGGTTGGATTTTGGCTAGGCTACTTTGAAGCAAAGTTAGACATTCCTCATTATTTGAAGTAAAGTCAAATGTTCAGGTTTCAAACAATTATACTGCCTCAAGCTCACATTGCAATGTGATGGGTGACGCAGTGATATCCTGCCTACCATTGACTATAGCCTATGCACTCGAATGGCGAATGGGAGGCGTTGAGATTGAGAAATAAAAATAGTAGCTATTTTTAATCGTGGCCATCTACAGTTTTTACCATGCAATTTGCATTTAGAATTGTTATTTGTTGCGCAATGACTGGGCTTATAAAACTACCTATTTCACTCCAGTACTTGCCGATTAAACTCGACTCCACGATTTACGATGGGGTTGAGCGGCAACTAGCGTAGGCAGACTGGAGCTCAGACATCACATAAAATTAACGTTTCAGCACCCAAAGAATAGCCCGCAATTACACACAACATTGGGGAATGTAGCGTTCTCCTGGCATCTGCCAAACCCAGATTCGTCCGTCAGACTACCAGATGGTGAAGCGTGATTCATCACTCCAGAGAACGTGTGGCATTGCGCATAGTGTTCTTAGGCTTGTGTGCGGCTGCTCGGCCATGGAAACCCATATCATGAACCTCCCGACGAACAGTTATTGTGCTGACGTTGCTTCCAGAGGCAGTTTGGACTCGGTAATGAGTGTTGCAACCGAGGACAGACTTTTTTGTTACGCGCAAAACGCTTCAGCATTCGGTGGTCCCGTTCTGTGAACTTGTGTGTCCTACCACTTCGCGGCTGAGCCGTTGTTGCTCCTAGATGTTTCCACTTCACAATAACAGCACTTACAGTTGACTGGGGCAGCTCTAGCAGGGCAGAAATTTGACGAACTGACTTGTTGAAAAGGTGGTATCCTATGATGGTGCCACGTTGAAAGTCACTGAGATCTTCAGTAAGGCAATTCTACTGCCAATGTTTGTCTATGGAAATTGCATGGCTGTGTGCTCGATTTTATACACCTGTCAGCAACAAGTGTGGCTGAAATAGCCAAATCGACTATTTTGAAGGGGTGTCCACATACTTTTGCGTGTGTATGTATATATATAATTCCACTAAATAATGTAAATTATCCTATAGACCGATAAGTATGACGGTCAAATTTATTTTTGGCTTTGACGGCTAAATGATTAATGGTTAACCGTTAACATCCCTAGTTCGAATAGACAATGAATCTTGCAGAATGTGTGGCCAGTGTTTGGTACTTGTTTGAAAAAGTCTCTACAGAAATGTGATTACATTTGCCATTGTGCTTTCTTTTAGAAACTGTCATGGCCCAATTTCCAACATTTTCAAATCATACAGCATTTTTGCTACAATAAAAGGTGAATGGAGGGTATTTTCCAGGTGGGGTTGTGATGCTTGTTCACAAGCACACATGTATAGTATGGCTCTGATTTATCATTGAAAACATCCGTATATGTTGCCTGCAACAGTTTGATAAATCCCAATCATTTGCTGCGCATTCAAATCCAAGAATCTCCACGTACTCCAGAATTGTTAATTAAATTTAGTACACATGGTTGATAAATGAGGCCCCAGGATTGGGAAACACTGTAGCTCGTTGATGATTGTCTACTTGTTTCATTTTGCTTGTGTACAGGTAAGACAACTCAAGGTTTCTTTGATTTACAGTGCCTTCAGAAAGGACTCAGACCCCTTAACTTTTTCCGTATTTTGTTACATTACAGCCTTATTCTAAAATTGATTTTTTTTAAATTATCCTCAGCAATCTAAACACAATACCCCATAACGACAAAGCGAAAACAGGTTTTTAGAAATGTTTGCAAATGTATTCAAAATAAAAAACATAAATACCTTATTTACATAAGTATTCAGACCCTTTGCTATGAGACTTGAACTTGAGCTCAGGTGCATCCTGTTTCCATTGATCATCCTTGAGATGTTTCTACAACTTGATTGGAGTCCACTTGTGGTAAATTCAATTGATTGGACATGATTTGGAAAGGCACACACCTTCCTATATAAGGTCCCACAGTTGACAGTGCATGTCAGAGCAAAAACCAAGCAATGAGGTCGAAGGAATTGTCCGGAGAGCTCCGAGACAGGATTGTGTCGAGACTCAGATCTGGGGAATGGTACCAAAACATTTCTGCAGCGTTGAAGGTCCCCAAGAACACAGTGGCCTATATCATTCTTAAATGGAATAAATTTAGAACCACCAAGACTCTTCCTAGAGCTGGCCGCCCGGGCAAACTGAGCAATCGGGGGAGAAGGGCCTTGGTCAGGGAGGTCACCAAGAACCCGATGGTCACTCTGACAGAGCTCTAGAGTTCCTCTGTTGAGATGGGAGAAACTTCCAGAAAGACAACAATTTCTGCAGCAGTCCACCAATTAGGCCTTTATGGTAGAGTGGCCAGACGGAAGCCACTCCTCAGTAAAAGGCACATGACAGCCCACTTGGAGTTTGCCAAAAGGCACCTAAAGACTCTCAGACCATGAAAAACAAGATTCTCTGATGAAACCAAGATTGAACTCTTTGGCCTGAATGCCAAGCGTCACATCTGGAGGAAACCTGGCACCATCCCTACGGTGAAGCATGGTGGTGGCAGCATCATGCTGTGGGGATGTTTTTCAGTGGCAGGGACTGGGAGACTAGTCAGGATTGAGGGAAAGATGAACGGAGGAAAGTACAGAGAAACCTGCTCCTGAGCGCTCAGGACCTCAGACTGGGGCGAAGGTTCACCTTCCAACAGGACAACAACCCTAAGCACACAGTCAAGACAACGCAGGAGTGGCTTTGGGACAAATCTCTGAATGTCCTTGAGTGGCCCAGCCAGAGCCCAGACTTGAACCCGATCTAACATCTCTGGAGAGACCTGAAAATAGCTGTGCAGCAACGCTCCCCATCCAACCTGACAGAGCTTGAGAGAATCTACAGAGAAGAATGGGAGAACCTCCCCAAATACAGGTGTGTGTGCCAAGCTTGTAGCGTCATACCCAAGAAGACTCGATGCTGTAATCGCTGCCAAAGGTGATTCAATAAAGTACTGAGTAAAGGTTCCGAATACTGATTTTAAATGTGATATTTTATGTTTTTATGTTTAATAAATTAGCTAAAATGTATAAAAACCTGTTTTTGCTTTGTCATTATGGGGTATTGTGTGTAGATTGAGGAGGAAAAAAAACAATTTAAACCGTTTTAGAATAAGGCTGTAACAAAATGTGGAACAAGTCAAGGGGTCTGAATACTTTCTGAAGGCACTGTAAATACCCATTAATGTACACCTTTTTAAGGGGAAACTTCACCCTGGAGCCCACCAGAGGTTCTATACCCACTGTGCTGGGGCGGCATGTAGCCTGGCGGGTAGGAGCGTTGGGTCAGGCAGCCTGGCGGGTAGGAGCGTTGGGCCAGTAACCGAAAGGTTGCTGGATCGAATCCCCGAGCAGACAAGGTCAAATCTGTCGTTCTGCCCCTGAGCAATGCAGTTAACCCACTGTTCCCCGGGCTCCGTGGATGTCTATTAAGGCAGCCCCCCGCACCTCTGATTCAGAGGGGTTGGGTTAAATGCGGGAGACACATTTCAGTTGAATGCATTCAGTTATACAACTGACTAGGTATCTCCCTTTCCCTTGTTAATGGATTTTTCTCATTGGTGTAGGGTGCCCCTAGTGGTGGAGGTGTGGCACAAAAATCCCAGCTCCAGAGACATTCTCCTGGGCACGGCCAGCATTCAGCTGTCCCACCTCCTGACTGCAGAGAAGAGCCGCTTCCTGGGCCCCACGGGCCAGCATCACTGGAGGCAGACCTTCTCCGAGAGGATCCAAGTCATAAAGGCCCAAGGGTACAGTCCTGTCTCTGTCATGCTACAAATAGAGACTCTTGGAAGATAGTGAGGGAAAAAAGTATTTGATCCCCTGCTGATTTTGTACGTTTGCCCACTGACAAAGACATGATCAGTCTATAATTTTAATGGTATGTTTATTTGAACAGTGAGAGACAGAATAACAACAACAAAATCCAGAAAATGCATGTAAAAAATGTTATAAATTGATTTGCATTTTAATGAGGGAAATAAGTATTTGACCCCTCTGCAAAACATTACTTAGTACTTGGTGGAAAAACCCTTGTTGGCAATCAGAGGTCAGACGTTTCTTGTAGTTGGCCACCAGGTTTGCACACATCTCAGGAGGGTTTTGTCCCACTCCTCTTTGCAGATCTTCTACAAGTCATTAAGGTTTCGAGGCTGACGTTTGGCAACTCGAACCTTCAGCTCCCTCCACAGATTTTCTATGGGATTAAGGTCTGGAGACTGGCTAGCCAACTCCAGGACCTTAATGTGCTTCTTCTTGAGGCACTCCTTTGTTGCCTTGGCCGTGTGTTTTGGGTCATTGTTATGCTGGAATACCCATCCACGACCCATTTTCAATGCCCTGGCTGAGGGAAGGAGGTTCCCACCCAAGATTTGACGGTACATGGCCCTGTCCATCGTCCCTTTGATGCGGTGAAGTTGTCCTGTCCCCTTAGCAGAAAAACATCCCCAAAGCGTAATGTTTCCACCTCCATGTTTGACGGTGGGGATGGTGTTCTTGGGGTCATAGGCAGCATTCCTCCTCCAAACACGGCGAGTTGAGTTGATGGCAAAGAGCTCGATTTTGGTCTCATCTGACCACAACACTTTCACCCAGTTCTCCTCTGAATCATTCAGATGTACATTGGCAAACTTCAGACGGGCCTGTATATGTGCTTTCTTGAGCAGGGGGACCTTGCGGGCGCTGCAGGATTTCAGTCCTTCACGGCGTGGTGTGTTACCAATTGTTTTCTTGGTGACTATGGTCCCAGCTGCCTTGAGATCATTGACAAGATCCTCCCGTGTAGTTCTGGGCTGATTCCTCACCGTTCTCATGATCATTGCAACTCCACGAGGTGAGATCTTGCATGGAGCCCCAGGCCGAGGGAGATTTGACAGTTATTTTGTGCTTCTTCCATTTGCGAATAATCGCACCAAGTGTTGTCACCTTCTCACCAAACTGCTTGGCGATGGTCTTGTAGCCCATTCCAGCCTTGTGTAGGTCTACAATCTTGTCCCTGACATCCTTGGAGAGCTCTTTGGTCTTAGCCATGGTGGAGAGTTTGGAATCTGATTGATTGATTGCTTCTGTGGACAGGTGTCTTTTGTACAGGTAACAAGCTGAGATTAGGAGCACTCCCTTTAAGAGTGTGCTCCTAATCTCAGCTCGCTACCTGTATAAAAGACACCTGGGAGCCAGAAATCGTTCTGATTGAGAGGGGGTCAAATAATTATTTCCCTCATTAAAATGCAAATAAATTTATAACAATTTTGACATGCGTTTTTCTGGATGTTTTTGTTGTTATTCTGTCTCTCACTGTTCAAATAAACCTACCATTAAAATTATAGACTGATCATTTCTTTGTCAGTGGGCAAACGTACAAAATCAGCAGGGGATCAAATATTATTTTCCCTCACTGTATTATCATCAGTAGTCAAGTCATGTGTGGCTGCAGTTCTATGTATGCTTGCTAGATGGCACCCTTGACTGCCTCTTGACTGCTTGGTTGAGCTAGTGTTAGTACGGTGTGAAACAACTTGTGTGTGTGTGTCTCCTTCCACAGGCCCAGTGAAACGGTGGCTGACCTGTACTACGTCACAACCCTGGAGGACCTTGGTTTAGTCAAGGTCCAAGATATCCTCATATCCGAGTCCTCCCAGGTACAATGTGCCACATGCTGTATGTTTGTACCTGAGTTGATGCTTTTTGATTTGTGGACAACTAATACTGTAATTTACCACTTGAGCTGTAGTGTGAGAGACCAAGCGGAAGTCCAGGGCACATATTCTATTATTATTATCTCAAGAGTAGGTCTCCCCTGCCCATGTAATCAGATTCATTCTAATTTAAAAACCCAAACTGATCCTGGATCAGCACTTCTACTCAGAGACCCTTTGTGAATAAGGGACTGGTCAAGGCCCATATTTATAAAGTGTCTCACAGTAGAAGGGCGGATCCAGGTTCAGTTTAGCCTTTTAGATCATAATATATAATATGATCTTGTATTGTGACAGAATGGGAATCCTGTGGCACAGAAGACGGTGCCAGCTCCGCAACCAGCTCCTCCCAGCAATGCAGGTGGAGTCCCCCGCGAGACGCTGGAGTACAGGGCTGCCCTGGAGCTGGAGATGTGGAAGGAGATGCAGGAGGATCTCTTCGATGACCAGGTGGCTATACTGCAGTGAATGTGTTATTGAAGTAGTTCCATTGATGCCTTTTTGTTTTTGTACAAAGGTGTGTGTGTGTGTGTGTGTGTTTGTGTGTGTGTGTGTGTGTGTGCGCGCACCGTCCTCAGCTGAAGAAGAAAGAGCTGGGCCACATGCAGGCGCTGGCCGAGGAATGGAAGAAGAGGGATCGGGAGCGCGAGTCTCTGGTCAGAAAGAAGGTGCACAATTACTGCAAGAGCTACAATAACTGCCTTTACTGATTACAACACCTCAACAATGATTCTGTAATGTAGGAGTAGGTTGACGTTGCCCTTAGATGCTGATCCTGGGTCAGTTTTGCATTTCCCCCAGTAATGGTTAAGGTTTGGATTGGGGGAGGGGAAGATTATCCTAGATCTGTACCTAGGGGAAACTTCAATCCGGAGCATTATACTTTTCTTATGGGCGTTATGTGACAGAAGGCCCTCGTGATGTGTTCCCAGGAGGCAGAGTACAACATCTTGGAAGAGCAGCTTCAGAAGACTCTGGCTGACTTGGAGAAGAGAGAGAAGCATTTAGCCCATGCAGAAATGGAGGTTGGTTTATTTGTATTTTCACATTTCAAGGAGACCACGGGACGCACAGTGTAATGTATAGTACAGTATATATAGTCTTACAAATGTGAAACTGCACATGCACTGGGTGCAATCTGACTGCCTGATACGCACCCTGTAGTCACCTCACTGATGGAGCCGGTCTCGCTACACCTTAAATGACAGTATTCTACATAGTGCAACTGTCCCCCAAAATAATGTAAACATTTTTCCATAGTGTTGTTCAACAGAAATCAGTTAAATTCCTGTAAAGGCAAAATACATTTAAACGACATTAAACATCAACATTTACAGACATGACATAGATGATAATGACCACATAAAACAGAGTTATAGATATAAAGTATGTAGAAAAGATAATGTAGCTATATATTTTGAGAATTAACAATCACAGAAATTAAAAACTAAACAGTCCTTGAGAATCTAAAATGCCAAAAATGTCATGCATGGGGCTCGGACCCGGCTCCACAAGGGGGCAAAAGAGGGCCCCTCAGTTGAAACTTGTCCCCTCAGTTTTAGTTTTATGTCCCTATATAAAAATAGCAAAAAAGTTCAAATGATTGGGTGGCAGGTTGGCGCAAAATGTGTATCTCCCCTTCGCTGTGTCAGCACAATGGATAGAGCGTGCTGCGGTGTGTGTAGGGGGCTATGGAAAGACACTGGGGCAATTAGGTATGACTCCTTTGGGTTTCCATAAAAAGCAGGAAAAAACAAGCTTCACTTAGTGGTCGTTCACGCAATGTCTGAGAATGCGCTGGAGGACATTTTTTATGTCTGTGACTCACTAGTTCTTAACGAAACCAACAGTGGCTGCCCTGTACACTGGAGAAACCTTGAAAAGTCTAATGGATCAAAGGTGGACCGGACGCCTGGCTACTGTGTCAGTGGTTGTTAAAAGTTGTGAGAGCATTGTGAAGTTCCTCTGACATCGAATGCACGCGTTTGTACAACACAGAAGTAAGACTTGAGGCTACAGGGCTGCTGAAGGCGGTGACAGAGCCCGGCTTTAAGTTTGTAGCCACCATGATGCACAGGATCCTCAATCTTCTCGATCCTCCAAACAAATGACTTGAGGCAAACGCAACGGATCTTTACACTGGAGTCAAAGTGGTCCGAGTGCGTCGAGAAGCTGAGGTGTGACAGAGTTCAAAGTCATTTGGGCATAGTGCAGTGCTGATGCTGTCATTGGTGAAATGTCAGAACGATTCAGCGAACCCAACAGCCAACTGGTGGAGGACCTGTGTGCCCTTGACCCAGAGAGACTTTCTAGATGTGAAAAGGGTGAAACATTCGCCTTTTGTTTACTGCGTTTGTTTAGTGTTAATGTAACTAGCCTAAATGTAGATTGTGTCATGCATTTATCAATCTGATAAATTCAGTATTTTTGTTTGCATGCATGAATAACTAGGCTACTACTTTCAGCATTTAGTTTGCATTATTTTAGGAAGACAGCTGTGTGTACGGCTGCATTCACATAGGCTGTTTGTAATAGGTGAATTACCCTATCTATCTTGTAGCCTATATTCATTACCAAAACGGCCTTGCGCTGTCCATTGTGCTGATATAGAGCAGCGGAGATGGGCTACAGATTTCGCGCCAACCTGTCACTTCAAAAGCACTCAATGTTCTCGGAGTCTCGGCATATGAACATTGTTTATTGTGGTATAGCGTGATATAAGCAGAATTCAATATAATTCCAATGCAGGAACCCCAAAAAATGGTGCCCCCCTCGTCGATTTCAACTGCCCCATTAATCACTTTATCCTGGCGCTGAGACTGATGGGGCTCCCATTGATTTTGTTATAATGTTTGAGTCACTCAGATAGCATAAGAACACTGCATAAGCCATGGCAAAATGTGTAGAACTGCAAAAAAAAGTATATTGTCACATACACCGGATAGGGAACTAGCTTTAAAACTGCACTTTTTCTCTCAGCCCCATGGCAAAATGTGTAGAATTGCAGGGAATTAGCTTTAAAACAGCAACATTTTGTCTCTGTGGCCAAGAGGAGGGCCTCTAAAATTGTTGGTCGGAGACCGTGCCATTGGCCATGCCCACTACCCCCCACTTGCGAACTTTGCCACCGCTGCAGAAACAAATTATTGGGGAAATACTGCATCAGGATAGAAATTATTCACCATAGGTTGAAGGTAATCACTCAGAACGGCTGTGTATTTATTGCAGTTTATCTTGCCCTCTAAGGGGTTGAGTGGACTTAAACCATGCCAGAAAAATGCACACCATAACACCACACCATAACAGAACCCTGTATCATTAACCCCAGCATCACTGCTTGTGCTTTCAGATGCAGCGCTTGCAGAGGGAGATGCGTGCTGAGCATGAGTTAAGCATGCGCAAGCTGCAGGAGAGCGGCCAGCGGCTCCGCGAGGACTGCGCTCACCAGTTGGATCTGGAGAGGTCAAGGGTCAGGCAGCTGGAGGAGGAGCATGGCAGGCAGCAACAGCAGGTAGGCGTCAGGGCGCTGGGCTGGTGAAGGGATACTAGGCTGGCCCGCTCAATGCCCCTCCCTGGGAGGGGGGGTGAGAATTGACGACGAGGTCAATGGGCCATGTCATCCCCCCCATGGACATAGTGAAATGGACAAAAAAGATAGAAGAAAGCAGGACGGGTCAGTCATTGGCACGGGTCAGACGGACACCGGGGCTACTGCCAGGCCTCTGGCCTCTTGCAGTCTCTAAGGATACCATCAATATCTGACCAGCCGTGACCATCCAACCCCGACCTGCTGTGTTCTCTGTGTAGGCTACAGTATGCAATGAGATGTCGGTTCTTTTCAGTCCCACTCCACCCCCCCAGTATGCTCTGGATGTTTTACAGTAAAGCAGAAAATATGTCATTTTCGCTAGAATCTCTCTCTCCCTCGTCCTCCTCGCAGACAAACCCACTTACTGAAATAGTTGTCTGCCGTCTCATTTTCCCAGAAAATATCTGGACTCTCCGGCCATAACAAATCAAGCAAAGTAGGTTTCTGACATGCGGAAAGAAGGCAGTGCTGAGAAATCTGCTAGCCAGTCTGCCACGCGGCTCTATATCTTGTCTCTCCATGTCAGGAATGTGTAAACACACATTTGTCGTCCTCTGTCGGCACACACCAGAGCCCGTTTATCAGGCCTGGATCCATCCACCCTGCCTGCCAGCCCTTCCCAGCCTTCCAGCCCAGAATACCAGGCATTGTGTGTGGGGTTTGTTGCTCTGCTGCCTGCCTTGTCTAAAAGACAGACAGGAGAACATTGAGAACCGCACAATCTCAATTACGCTGGGGTTTTGGACGTCAACAAACACCAGCTAGGCTCCTTCTATGATTTCGAGGCATTTGGCATTTGTTTATTAGTCAGTGGAAGCATTGCATAGGACTCACGGCCATCAATGAAAGTTATTACCGTATAATGTATTATTCATGTTTGTGGTTTGCGCTCCTAGCCAAGTGTCAAATTGACAATGAGTCATGAGCTACTCTCCTGTTCTCTGTTTAGTCAGAGCAGTTGTAAGGTTGTTAAAATGTAACACTGGCAGTTAAGCCTATGGGTGACATTTATTTTTATGCAAAATAATTTAGGAAAGTGCAAAAAATACCATAATCATCATTATAATCTGTGAGATTAAATGTGAAACCTTTCTTCAACAATTGTGCGGTGATTATTTAACTAGAGTTTAGTAAATTGAGCAATACATAAATAGTCGCCTCTTTATAACACACATTGTTGAAGAAGAGTTTTAAATTTAAATCACATTGCCAGATTGAGGTTTATGGTAAGTTTTTTTGCACTTTGCACAATTAAATTACATTGCACTACGAAAATGTCGCCCTGTGTGTGTAACACATGACATAATTGGTAGTGATGAGGAACAATATTTTTCAGTTTCGCTCCTCATAGTAAGTTCTTCTGTCTCTTCTGTTGTAGATGCTGGATGCAGATAACAAATACAAACTGCTGGAGAAGGAGTACCAGCAGTTTCGGGAGCAGCAGAGCATTCGCCCTGAGATCAGACTACAGTCTGAGATCAACCTGCTAAGTTTGGAGAAGGTGAGCACATCAGCTTCTAACTATACACCTTACATAATCCCAGTTCTCTGATATTCTAAGTGACGTATTTCACAGTGGGATTTCATTCCGAAACTCCCATAACTTGAAATAACCAATCACAAACGTCTGTTGGAGACAGACCTGGAGAGCAGATAATATGGTGCGCCCTCACCCTGTGTAAAGGCGCCACTCTCCTGCTCACTGCCAAATGTTTTCAAACATGCTTCTCTTCCTCGTCTTGCGAGCAGGGAAGTGTGGTGAAATACTTCACTCATAATATCAGATAACCGGGGTTATGTAAATAACCTTGTTCTCTTTCAATTACCCGTTCCGTATTTGACGGTGGGATATGGTAAACTCCCGTATCGCAAAACTGAGGGTGCACGCTCCGTAAAGGCACAGAAACAAACCATCGGGAAGAAGTTCAACAGTGAGGGGATGCCCATAAACAAAGCATTATATCTCAAAGGAGATACCCCAAAAGAAAACCTGCTCATGTCTCTGTAGTAGAGGGCCGTCGCAAGCCCCCTCCAAAGGCCGACACACAACTATTAGAAGAAATCATAATATATCCCACTATCCCAATTAGAGACTGATCGATAAATTGGTTGATTGATATTATCGGCCGATATTAGCCTTTCACAGAAATATTTGTATTGATCTTTATTCAACAGATAAAGTGCTGATATTATATACATAGAATGAACAAATACGTCTGCTCATTTTTTTAATGTTTCAATGGTTGCCTGAAGAGGGCGCTCTATGAGCTGCTCATTGAACATCATTTCAGCTCCTAAGTCACGACGTGAGAGAGAGTGGGCATGGTGGCTTGCCAGCGACAGCATAGTTGAATAAGTAAATAATCAAAAGTACACTTCACCAAGCAAGCAGCCCTGTCCTCATCACTTGCACACATAGCTAGCCAGCAGTGTAGTTGGGCTCTATCAAGCCAGTTAGGTAGTTAGCCAAGCTAGCTAGCTAGCTATCAATTTGTACTTCTTATGTGCGAACGCTGGACGGACGCCAAAGTGAACACCTACTCATCCTTGATACAAAATATGCAATCTGCAAAAAAAGCAAGACTGTTGGCGCAGATCTATCGTTCAGGCCATGTGCGTGTATTCATGATGAGATAAGATTTATTTTTATTTGTTATTTTTTTAGGTGGTAGATCAGCTTTAATATTGCAGATAGATTGTAACTTCCATCAATGTAATTGTCTGCATCACTTCCGATCCCCCATATGTTTTTTTGTTGTTGTTGTTTTTCGCATACAGTGAGGGGGAAAAAGTATTTGATCCCCTGCTGATTTTGTACGTTTGCCCACTGACAAAGACATGATCAGTCTATAATTTTAATGGTAGGTTTATTTGAACAGTGAGAGACAGAATAACAACAAAAAAACAAAACCCTTGTTGGCAATCACAGAGGATTTTTTCCCACTCCTCTTTGCAGATCTTCTCCAACCTTCAGCTCCCTCCACAGATTTTCTATGGGATTAAGGTCTGGAGACTGGCTAGGCCACTCCAGGACCTTAATGTGCTTCTTCTTGAGCCACTCCTTTGTTGCCTTGGCTGTGTGTTTTGGGTCATTGTCATGCTGGAATACCCATCCACGACCCATTTTCAATGCCCTGGCTGAGGGAAGGAGGTTCTCACCCAAGATTTGACGGTACATGGCCCCGTCCATCATCCCTTTGATGCGGTGAAGTTGTCCTGTCCCCTTAGCAGAAAAACACCCCCAAAGCATAATGTTTCCACCTCCATGTTTGACGGTGGGGATGGTGTTCTTGGGGTCATAGGCAGCATTCCTCCTCCTCCAAACACGGCGAGTTGAGTTGATGCCAAAGAGCTCGATTTTGGTCTCATCTGACCACAACACTTTCACCCAGTTCTCCTCTGAATCATTCAGATGTTCATTGGCAAACTTCAGATGGCCCTGTATATGTGCTTTCTTGAGCAGGGGGACCTTGCTGGCGCTGCAGGATTTCAGTCCTTCACGGCGTAGTGTGTTACCAATTGTTTTCTTGGTGACTATGGTCCCAGCTGCCTTGAGATCATTGACAAGATCCTCCCGTGTAGTTCTGGGCTGATTCCTCACCGTTCTCATGATCATTGCAACTCCACGAGGTGAGATCTTGCATGGAGCCCCAGGCCGAGGGAGATTGACAGTTCTTTTGTGTTTCTTCCATTTGCGAATAATCGCACCAACTTGTCACCTTCTCACCAAGCTGCTTGGTGATGGTCTTGTAGCCCATTCCAGCCTTGTGTAGGTCTACAATCTTGTCCCTGACATCCTTGGAGAGCTCTTTGGTCTTGGCCATGGTGGAGAGTTTGGAATCTGATTGATTGCTTCTGTGGACAGGTGTCTTTTATACAGGTAACAAGCTGAGATTAGGAGCACTCCCTTTAAGAGTGTGCTCCTAATCTCAGCTCGTTACCTGTATAAAAGACACCTGGGAGCCAGAAATCTTTCTGATTGAGAGGGGGTCAAATACTTATTTCCCTCATTAAAATGGAAATCAATTTATAACATTTTTGACATGCGTTTGTCTGGATTTTTATGTTGTTATTTTGTCTCTCACTGTTCAAATAAACCTACCATTAAAATTATAGACTGATCATTTCTTTGTCAGTGGGCAAACGTACAAAATCAGCAGGGGATGAAATACTTTTTTCCCTCACTGTATATACACTGCTCAAAAAAATAAAGGGAACACTAAAATAACACATCCTAG
This sequence comes from Coregonus lavaretus, assembly GCF_964263955.1. Lineage (NCBI taxonomy): Eukaryota > Metazoa > Chordata > Actinopteri > Salmoniformes > Salmonidae > Coregonus > Coregonus lavaretus. Next base: position 45,825,109 of record NC_140001.1, on the reverse strand, counting down.
ATCTGAATGAATGAAATAATCTCATTAAATACTTTTTTCTTTACATAGTTGAATGTGCTGACAACAAAATCACACAAAAATTATCAATGGAAATCAAATTTATCAACCCATGGAGGTCTGGATTTGGAGTCACCCTCAAAATTAAAGTGGAAAACCACACTACAGGCTGTAATGTCCTTAAAACAAATCAAAATGAGGCTCAGTAGTGTGTGTGGCCTCCACGTGCCTGTATGACCTCCCTACAACGCCTGGGCATGCTCCTGATGAGGTGGCGGATGGTCTCCTGAGGGATCTCCTCCCAGACCTGGACTAAAGCATCCGCCAACTCCTGGACAGTCTGTGGTGCAACGTGGCGTTGGTGGATGGAGCGAGACAGATGTGCTCAATTGGATTCAGGTCTGGGGAACGGGCGGGCCAGTCCATAGCATCAATGCCTTCCTCTTGCAGGAACTGCTGACACACTCCAGCCACATGAGGTCTAGCATTGTCTTGCATTAGGAGGAACCCAGGGCCAACCGCACCAGCATATGGTCTCACAAGGGGTCTGAGGATCTCATCTCGGTACCTAATGGCAGTCAGGCTACCTCTGGCGAGCACATGGAGGGCTGTGCGGCCCTCCAAAGAAATGCCACCCCACACCATGACTGACCCACCGCCAAACCGGTCATGCTGGAGGATGTTGCAGGCAGCAGAACGCCACGGCGTCTCCAGACTCTGTCACGTCTGTCACATGTGCTCAGTGTGAACCTGCTTTCATCTGTGAAGAGCACAGGGCGCCAGTGGCGAATTTGCCAATCTTGGTGTTCTCTGGCAAATGCCAAACGTCCTGCACGGTGTTGGGCTGTAAGCACAACACCCACCTGTGGACGTCGGGCCCTCATACCACCCTCATGGAGTCTGTTTCTGACCGTTTGAGCAGACACATGCACATTTGTGGCCTGCTGGAGGTCATTTTGCAGGGCTCTGGCAGTGCTCCTCCTGCTCCTCCTTGCACAAAGGCGGAGGTAGCGGTCCTGCTGCTGGGTTGTTGCCCTCCTACGGCCTCCTCCATGTCTCCTGATGTACTGGCCTGTCTCCTGGTAGCGCCTCCATGCTCTGGACACTACGCTGACAGACGCAGCAAACCTTCTTGCCACAGCTCGCATTGATGTGCCATCCTGGATGAGCTGCACTACCTGAGCCACTTGTGTGGGTTGTAGACTCCGTCTCATGCTACCACTAGAGTGAAAGCCCCGCCAGCATTCAAAAGTGACCAAAACATCAGCCAGGAAGCATAGGAACTGAGAAGTGGTCTGTGGTCACCACCTGCAGAACCACTTCTTTATTGGGGGTGTCTTGCTAATTGCCTATAATTTCCACCTGTTGTCTATTCCATTTGCACAACAGCATGTGAAATGTATTGTCAATCAGTGTTGCTTCCTAAGTGGACAGTTTGATTTCACAGAAGTGTGATTGACTTGGAGTTACATTGTGTTGTTTAAGTGTTCCCTTTATTTTTTTGAGCAGTGTGTGTGTGTATATATATATATATATATATATATATATATATATATATATATATATATATATATATATATATATATATATATATATATATACATACAAACATACATACACATCCTTTAAAAATATATATATTTCCCTTTATTACTTTCCAACCCCACCATCCCCTCCCTAATTGGAGTAAACTAGTGAACAACAATGCTTAGGCCTCTACTTCATGCTTATACATAGAGATAAGATTGTTAGCTAGCTAGCTAAATTAGAACGTGTGTGACAAGTCAGTTCTGCAAACATTTTCCTGCATGAACGTTTTCAGTCATCAGCGCATGCCATTTGCAGTTGAAATATATAGCCAATACATTTTGTATTGAATAAGATTGTAATTTACAATGATTTCAATAAGAAAACATTCTCGTAATGAACAGTTAGCGTGTGCTTGTCAAAACAAGCTCTCATTGCCAGGTTGCCATAGTGTTTCTTTACATGACTGTTTACTTTGACTGTTGTAAAGCACTGTAGTGAATCTACTCAATAAAAACATCTAGTGGTGACATTACGAACTGCATGTTACTGCATATTGTGTGAACTTGTGAACAGTGCCATTTCAGATTTACTTTGAGACAAAGTTTAATTCATCTCATTCAGCCCTTGTTTATTAGTGAGCTTGTGGTGCTTCAGCACAAACACTTCTGCATTCTTATCCACTGCCATAGATAGATACAACTTAAAGATATGTATGTCTAAGTAGGTAAACTGAACAAGTGTTTTATATTTACTTCTGTATTTATAGAGGATATAGTTGCTTTTTGGTGGTTATCATGTAAACCACGAATAAAAAGTTATTAAATAATGTTAATTTTAATATTTAGGTAAGAAATAATCATTTAAATTATCTGTTCACACTAGAACCGCTGGGCCTCGGGGGACCCTCCTTCAAGCTAACGAGCAGTCATTCTGACTGCAACATTCTAACAGTGTAATTAATACATTTCATACAGTGCATTCGGAAAGTATTCAGACCCCTTGACTTTTTCCACATTTTGTTACATTACAGCCTTATTCTAAAATTGATTAAATTAGTTTTTTCCCTCAATCTACACACAATACCCCATAATGACAAAGCAAAAGCAGGTTTTAGAATGTTTAGCAAATGTTATACAAATAATAAACTAAAATATTACATTTACATAAGTATTCAGATGCTTTACTCAGTACTTTGTTGAAGCACCTTTGGCAGCGATTACAACCTCGAGTCTTCTTGGGGATGACGCTACAAGCTTGGCACACCTGTATTTGGGGAGTTTCTCCCATTTTTCTCGGCAGATCCTCTCAAGCTCTGTCAGGTTGGATGGGGAGCATTGCTGCACAGTTATTTTCAGGTCTCTCCAGAGATGTTTGATCGGGTTCAAGTCCGGGCTCTGGCAGGGCCACTCAAGGACATTCAGAGACTTGTCCCAAAGCCACTCCTGCGTTGTCTTGGCTGTGTGCTTAGGGTTGTTGTCCTGTTGGAAGGTGAACCTTTGCCCCAGTCTGAGGTCCTGAGCGCTCTGGAGCAGGTTTTCATCAAGGATCTCTCTGTACTTTTCTCCGTTCATCTTTCCCTCGATCCTGACTAGTCTCCCAGTCCCTGCCGCTGAAAATAATCCCCACAGCCTGACGCTGCTACCACCATGGTTCAACGTAGGGATAGTGCCAGTTTTCCTCCAGACGTGACGCTTGGCATTCAGGCCAAAGAGTTCAATCTTGGTTTCATCAGACCAGAGAATCTTGTTTCTCATGGTCTGAGTCCTTTAGGTGCCTTTTGGCAATCTCCAAGTGGGCTGTCATGTGCCTTTTACTGAGGAGTGGCTTCCGTCTGGCCACTCTACCATAAAGGCCTGATTGGTGGAGTGCTGCAGAGATGGTTGTCCTTCTGGAAGGTTCTCCCATCTCCACAGAGGAACTCTGGAGCTCTGTCAGAGTGGCCATTGGGTTCTTGGTCACCTCCCTGACCAAAGCCCTTCTCCCCCGATTGCTTACTTTGGCCGTGCGGGTAGCTCTAGGAAGTGTCTTGGTGGTTCCAAACTTCTTCCATTTAAGAATGATGGAGACCACTGTGTTCTTGGGGACCTTCAATGCTGCAGACATTTTTTGGTACCCTTCCCCAGATCTGTGCCTCGACACAACACTGTCTTTGAGCTCTACGGACAATTCCTTCGACCTCATGGCTTGGTTTTTGCTCTGACATGCACTGTCAACTGTGGGACCTTATATAGAACGGTGTGTTCCTTTCCAATCATGTCCAATCAATTGAATGTACCACAGGTGGACTCCAATCAAGTTGTAGAAAAATCTCAAGGATGATCAATGGAAACAGGATGCACCTGAGCTCAATTTCGAGTCTCATAGGCTGAATACTTATGGGAATAAGGTATTTCTGGTTTTTATTTTTAAATTAGCAAACATTTCCAAAAACCTGTTTTTGCTTTGTCATTATGGGGTATTGTGTGTAGATTGCTGAGGAAATTGTTTTTTAAAATCCATTTTAGAATGAGGCTCTAACGTTACAAAATGTGGAAAAAGTCAAGGGAACTGAATACTTTCCTTGCAGCAAGCTAGCCGAGTCACACTAGCTAGCAATGTACATTCTTTTTACATTTTAGTCATTTAGCAGACACTCTTATCCAGAGCAATTTACAGGAGCTATTTGGGTTAAGTGCCTTGCTCAAGGGCACATCAACAGATTTTTCACCTAGCCGGCTCGGGGGTTCGAACCAGCGACCTCGTAACCGCTAGGCTACCTGTAATTGAAAGATAACCACTTATAACCTGTTTATAACCATTTATAATCTGTTTGTAACCACTTATAACCTGTTTACAACCATTTCTAACTTGTTTGTAAGACCTTATAACCACCGTTTCTTATCATTTTGACCTTGAATAGAAATGTAGGGTGTATTTTTTTTTTGTTACGGTTGTGCTGCATCTTTTAATCAACTATCTGTTATTCAAGGTGGAACTTGAAAGGAAACTGGAATCCACAACAAAGTCGAAACTTCATTACAAGCAGCAGTGGGGGCGTGCTTTAAAAGAACTGGCCAGGTTCAAGCAGGTAGGCCAATTTAGATGACTGCCACTTTGATTCAACAGAAATGTGTTTGCCCGTAGTATGCGAATACAGCCTGATACCAGTGCTGGTGTAGGCCTAGACCAGCATGTTTGTGCAATTCTATAGTTGGAATATATAGGGGGATATATATTTCATTTCAATTAACAGGTGTGCCTTGTTAAAAGTTTTATTTATATACAGTGAGGGGGAAAAGTATTTGATCCCCTGCTGATTTTGTACGTTTGCCCACTGACAAAGAAATGATCAGTCTATAATTTTAATGGTAGGTTTATTTGAACAGTGAGAGACAACAAAAAAATCCAGAAAAACGCATGTCAAAAATTTTATAAATTGATTTGCATTTTAATTAGGGGAATAAGTATTTGATCCCCTCTCAATCAGAAAGATTTCTGGCTCCCAGGTCTCTTTTATACAGGTAACGAGCTGAGATTAGGAGCACACTCTTAAAGGGAGTGCGCCTAATCTCAGCTTGTTACCTGTATAAAAGACACCTGTCCACAGAAGCAATCAATCAATCAGATTCCAAACTCTCCACCATGGCCAAGACCAAAGAGCTCTCCAAGGATGTCAGGGACAAGATTGTAGACCTACACAAGGCTGGAATGGGCTACAAGACCATCGCCAAGCAGCTTGGTGAGAAGGTGACAACAGTTGGTGCGATTATTCGCAAATGGAAGAAACACAAAAGACCTGTCAATCTCCCTCGGCCTGGGGCTCCATGCAAGAACTCACCTTGTGGAGTTGCAATGATCATGAGAACGGTGAGGAATCAGTCCAGAACTACATGGGAGGATCTTGTCAATGATCTCAAGGCAGCTGGGACCATAGACACCAAGAAAACAATTGGTAACAGACTACGCCGTGAAGGACTGAAATCCTGCAGTGCCCGCAAGGTCCCCCTGCTCAAGAAAGCACATATACATGCCCGTCTGAAGTTTGCCAATGAACATCTGAATGATTCAGAGGAGTACTGGGGGAAAGTGTTGTGGTCAGATGAGACCAAAATGGAGCTCTTTGGCATCAACTCAACTCGCCGTGTTTGGAGGAGGAGGAATGCTGCCTATGACCCCAAGAACACCATCCCCACCGGAAACATAATGCTTTGGGGGTGTTTTTCTGCTAAGGGGACAGGACAACTTCACCGCATCAAAGAGACGATGGACAGGGCCATATACCGTCAAATCTTGGGTGAGAACCTCCTTCCCTCAGCCAGGGCATTGAAAATGGGTCGTGGATGGGTATTCCAGCATGACAATGACCCAAAACACACGGCCAAGGCAACAAAGGAGTGGCTCAAGAAGAAGCACATTAAGGTCCTGGAGTGGCATAGCCAGTCTCCAGACCTTAATCCCATAGAACATCTGTGGAGGGAGCTGAAGATTCGAGTTGCCAAACGTCAGCCTCGAAACCTTAATGACTTGGAGAAGATCTGCAAATAGGAGTGGGACAAAATCCCTCCTGAGATGTGTGCAAACCTGGTGGCCAACTACAAGAAACGTCTGACCTCTGTGATTGCCAACAAGGGTTTTGCCACCAAGTACTAAGTCATGTTTTGCAAAGGGGTCAAATACTTATTTCCCTCATTAAAATGCAAATCAATTTATAAAATTTTTGACATACGTTTTTCTGGATTTTTTGGTTGTTATTCTGTCTCTCACTGTTCAAATAAACCTACCATTAAAATTATAGACTGATCATTTCTTTGTCAGTGGGCAAACGTACAAAATCAGCAGGGGATCAAATACTTTTTTCCCTCACTGTGTGTGTGTGTGTGTGTGTGTTTGTGTGTGTGTGTATGTATGTATGTATGTATATGTGTATATATATACACACACACACACATACATATATTCAGTGCATTCGGAAAGTATTCAGACCCCTTGACATTTTTGTTACGTTACAGCCTTATTCTAAAATGGATTAAATTACAACCAAAAAAACTCATGAATCTACACACAATACCCCATAATGACAAAGCGAAAACAGGTTTTTAGAAACTTTAGCTAATTTCAAAATATAAAACAGAAATATCACATTTACATAAGTATTCAGACCCTTTACTCAGTACTTTGTTGAAGCATCTTTGGCAGCGATTACATCCTCGAGTCTTCTTTGGTATGACGCTACAAGCTTGGCACACCTGTATTTGGGGAGTTTCTCTTATTCTTCACTGCAGATCCTCTCAAGCTCTGTCAGGTTGGATGGGGATCATTGCTGCACAGCTATTCTCAGGTCTCTCCAGAGATGTTCTATCGGGTTCAACTTGGTAGGTTTTGGTATTTGTTTTTTGGGGTATTTTATTAGGATCCCCATTAGCTGTTGCAACAGTTACTCTTCATGGGGTCCACACAAAACATGAAACATGACATAATACATAACATTAATAGACAAGAACAATTCAAGGACAGAACTACATCAATGTTTTTTATTTAAAGGCACACGTAGCCTACATATCAGTACATACACACAAACTATCTAGGTCAAATAGGGGAGAAGCGTTGTGTTGCGGTATCTGTTTTTTTAAACCAGGTTTGCTGTTCATTTGAGCAATATGAGATGGAACAGAGTTTCATGCAATAATGGCTCTATATAATACTGTTCGCTTTATTGAATTTGTACTGGATTTGGGGATTGTGAAAAGACCCCTGGTGGCATGTCTGGGTGGGGTAAGTGTGTGTGTCAGAGCTGTGTGTATGTTGACTATGTAAACAATTTGGGATTTTCAACACATTAATGTTTCTTAAAAAATAAGAAGTGATGCAGTCAGTCTCTCCTCAACTCTTAGCCAAGAGAGACTGGCATGCATAGTATTTATATCAGCCCTATGATTACAATCAAGAGCAAGGCGTGCCTTTCTGTTTTGGGCCAGCTGCAGCTTAACTAGGTCTTTCCTTGCATCACTCGACCACACGACTGGACAATAATCAAGATAAGACTAAACTAGAGCCTGCAGGACATGCTTTTTGGAGTGTGGTGTCAAAAAAAAGCAGAGCATCTCTTTATTACAGACCTCTCCCCATCTTTACAACCATTGAATCTATATGTTTTGACCATGACACTTTACAATCTAAGGTAACGCTAAGTAATTTAGTCTCCTCAACTTGTTCAACAGCCACACCATTCATTACCAGATTCAGCTGAGGTCTAGAACTTAGTGAATGATTTGTACCAAATACAATGCTCTTAGTTTTAGAGATGTTCAGGACCAGTTTATTACTGGCCACCCATGCCTAAACAGACTGCAACTCTTTGTTAAGGGTTTCAGTGACTTCATTAACTGTGGTTGCTGATGTGTATTTGGTTGAATCATCAGCGTACATGGACACACATGCTTTGTTTAATGCCAGTGGCAGGTCATTGGTAAAAATAGAAAAGAGTAGAGTGCCTAGAGAGCTGCCCTGCGGTACACCACACTTTCCATGTTTGACATTGGAGAAGTTTCAATTAAAGAAAAACCTTTGAATTATATTAGATAGATAGCTCTGAATCCACAATATGGCAGAGGTTGAAAAGCCATAACACAAATTTTTTCAACAACAGGTTATGGTCAATAATTTTCATCAAGAATCTCTCTGTACTTTGCTCCGTTTATCTTTCACTCGATCCTGCCGCTGCAAAACATCCCCACAGCATGATGCTGCCACCCCCCATGCTTCACCGTAGTGATGATACCAGGTTTCCTCCAGAAGTGACACTTCCTCCCTGACCAAGGCCCTTCTCCCCCGATTGCTCAGTTTGGCCGGGCGGGCCAGCTTTAGGAAGAGTCTTGGTGGTTCCAAACTACTTCCATTTAATAATGATGGAGGCCACTGTGTTCTTGGGGAGTTTCAATGCTGCAGACATTTTTTGGTACCCTTCCCCAGATCTGTGCCTCGACACAATCCTGCCTCGGAGCTCTACGTACAATTCCTTCGACCTCATGGCTTGGTTTTTGCTCTGACATGCACTGTCAACTGTGGGACCTTATATAGACAGGTGTGTGCCTTTCCAAATCATGTCCAATCAATTGAATTTACCACAAGTGGACTCCAATCAAGTTGTAGAAACATCTCAAGGATGATCAATGGAAATATGATGCAACTGAGCTCAATTTCGAGTCTCATAGCAAAGGGTCTGAATACTTATGTAAATAAGGTATTTCTGTTTTAATACATTTGCAAACATTTCTACAAACCTGTCATTATGGGGTATTGTGTGTAGATTGATGAGAGGGGAAAAATGATTTAATCCATTTTAGAATAAGGCTTTAACGTAACAAAATGTGGAAAAAGTCATGGGGTCTGAATACTTTCCGAATGCACTGTGTGATATACACCACCGTTCAAAAGTTTGGGGTCACTTAGAAATATCCTTGTTTTTGAAAGAAAAGCAATTTTTTTGTCCATTAAAGTAACATCAAATTGATCAGAAATACAGTGTAGACATTGTTAATGTTGTAAATGGCTATTGTAGCTGGAAACTGCTGATTTTTAATGGAATATCTACATAGGCGTACAGAGGCCCATTATCAGCAACCATCAGTCCTGTGTTCCAATGGCACGTTGTGTTTGCTAATCCAAGTTTTCCATTTTAAAAGGCTAATTGATCATTAGAAAACCCTTTTGCAATTATGTTAGCACAGCTGAAAACTGTTGTGCTGATTAAAGAAATAATCAAACTGGCCTTCTTGAGACTAGTTGAGTATCTGGAGCATCAGCAATTGTGGGTTCGATTACAGGATCAAAATGGCCTTTCTTCTGAAACTCGTCAGTCTATTCTTGTTCTGAGAAATGAAGGCTATTCCATTCGAGAAATTGCCAAGAAACTGAAGATCTCGTACAACGCTGTGTACTACTCCCTTCACAGAACAGCGCAAACTGGCTCTAACCAGAATATAAAGAGGAGTGGGAGGCCCCGGTACACAACTGAGCAAGAGGACAAATACATTAGTGTCTAGTTTGAGAAACAGACGCCTCACATGTCCTCAACTGGCAGCTTCATTAAATAGTACCCGCAAAACACCAGTCTCAGCGTCAACAGTGAAGAGCCGACTCCGGGATGCTGACCTTCTAGGCAGAGTTGCAAAGAAAAAGCCATATCTCAGACTGGCCAATAAAAAGCAAATATTAAGATGGGCAAAAGAACACAGACACTGGACAGAGGAAGATTGGAAAAAAGTGTTATGGACAGTTTGAGGTGTTCGGGTTACAAAGAATAACATTTGTGAGACGCAGACCAAATGAAAAGATGCTGGAGGAGTGCTTGATGCCATCTGTCAAGCATGGTGGAGGCAATGTGATGGTCTGGGGGTGCTTTGGTGGTGGTAAAGTGGGAGATTTGTACAGGGTAAAAGGGATCTTGAAGAAGGAAGGCTATCACTCCATTTTGCAACGCCATGCCATACCCTGTGGACGGCGCTTGATTGGACCCAATTTCCTCCTACAACAGGACAATGACCCAAAGCACTGCTCCAAACTATGCAATAACTATTTAGGGAAGAAGCAGTCAGCTGGTATTCTGTCTATAATGGAGTGGCCAGCACAGTCACCGGATCTCAACCCTATTGAGCTGTTGTGGGGGCAGCTTGACCGTATGGTACGTAAGAAGTGCCCATCAAGCCAATCCAACTTGTGGGAGTTGCTTCAGGAAGCATGGGGTGAAATCTCTTCAGATTACCTCAACAAATTGACAACTAGAATGCCAAATGTCTGCAAGGCTGTAATTGCTGCAAATGGAGGATTCTTTGACGAAAGCAAAGTTTGAAGGACACAATTATTATTTCAATTAAAAATATTATTTCTAACCTTGTCAATGACTACATTTCCTATTCATTTTGCTATATTTCCTATTCAAACTCATTTCATGTAACGTTTCATGGAAAACAAGGACATTTCTAAGTGAGCCCAAACTTTTGAATGGTAGTGTGTGTGTGTGTGTGTGTATGTATGTGTGTATGTATATATATATAGCCCATATCATGCAGCCCTACGTGGCACAGTGTGGAAATGATAACAAAAGTGCAGGAAATGCAGACATTTTTGGGGGTGTTGAATTGAACAGTATAAAACAATCAGAATGGAGAAAGCCGCATTGAAATCACTTATAATTAATGTGTTGCAACGCTAGGGTAATGAACTACTCATAAAGCATGTTTTGAACTATTATTCAAAAACATAAAATACCGTCAAATACTGTCATACCGTGAAAAACATTGTGATATGTTATTTTGGCCATATTGCCCAGCCCTAGGCTTAAATCATGTTTGAGTTCTCCCCCCCCCCCCCCCCCCCCACCCCCAGATGTCTAAATATTTTCAATTTGTTGGATCCTTGCAGCATGTGTCAATGATAAGTAATTAACAGCTTGAGGATAAGTGTGAATGCAAATAAAGGAAGCCACATTAGCCTCGACTTTACACTACCTTTCACAGCCTCGTCATACAGTATATCATGTGGAGTCATTCGCTGTGTGTTTTTACATGGGCCCAAATATTTTTACAAGGTGTATTAGACATTGATCACTTTTAAATCAGCACAACCTTCTAGTGGGCTCTGAAACCTGTGCTGCGTCTGGAGTGAGCCCTTCAAGGGACTAATCCAATGTCAACAAAGTCGGCACACTGGGCTTATCAGGCCTCACTAATAACTGTTAAAGACAAAAGCCAGCTGGAAAATCTGAACCCCCTTTTTTCTGGAATTTCTAAGTGCCAGATATATGTTAAGAAAACACAAGTTGATTTATGTTGCACTAAGGGCTTCATAACTTAATGTGAAATAGCCCTATAAATCATGTTTGTATTATGTTAAGCATTAGCCCAGGCGTTAACCATTGAAATGTCACACTTGTTTTTAGGGGTATCTGTCAGACCCGTGCTTGGATACACTCTGTGTAGTTAACGTTTGTTTGGTTTGCGCTATGCTATCACTATTTGTTTCACCTATCAACGCGTCGGCATACTTTTTAGCCAAGTTGCGGCAAAGAAATTCTCGCCTCAGGAATAATGCCTTTTCCCTCTAAATGTCCAGATGGTAAGAATGAAATGCAGCTCTTTAGAAAACGTATACATTCCTGACTTAGCCCTTAGCCTTATCTTATCTCTTAGCCTCTAATACAGCAGATACGGTCAACTGATTAATTTGAGCCCAAGTATGCCTGCCGCCTCCTACTCCCCTAACTCTGAACCGCCTTGGTATTTGGTGTCAGATAGTGTGAGACCTGAAAAACTGGAGCTTTGAAATCCCCCAGGTGTCTGTCTGTCAGTCGGCTTATTTTCCAGAAAACTGCAGTTGAGGCCCATCTGGGCAGCTTGCTTCACTCAGGCGAGTCCCTAGTCTGACCCACTGGATGCAGGCCACAGGGAATGGGAATGGGGGTCGTTCGCTGGTCACTCAGGCCTGCCTGCGCTGCCTTTGTCCTCTCCCTCCTGGAGAGAGCCAAACTCTGGAGGGCTGTGTTTACCAAGAACCTGGCATCCATTACTGAGAATGCAGTGGCGTACCACACACCTAGCCCCTAGCGTGGCGCTGTTGTCCACTGGAAATACTTAATGCACTCTTCAACCAGCAGTAGCCGAGGAAACCCTTTGCCCAAGAGACCTTAGAAAAAGCCCTGCATTAATTGTTTCAGTGCTTTGGCGCTTACTTGGCAATGTGCGCTCCAGAAATGTTTCTGTGGTTTGTTTTTGTAGCAATTTTGGTAAAGCAAATGTATTACAGGCGACTAATGTTCACAGAAAACACTAAATTAAACGTAATTCTGTGCCAACATATCACTCTGTGATAAAGATGAACTGAGTTTTGCCCTGGCTGTGTGAGAAAAAGGAACTTGTCTGTATTTTAACCGGTGATTGTCTGGAAAAGGGAGCAGATTGTGAGAAAAGGGAACTTGTCCATATTTGAACCAGTAACTGTTAAGTGTCAGGGAACACATGACATGTCCCTAAACTGCTGTTCATTGAAACCGTCATAAACTGCTGTTCATTGAAACCGTCATAGGAGTCTCTTGGTCAAAATGCTTTTTATTCCATGATCAGCTTTTATTCCATGGTACCAACATAAACACTAGTGATTGGGGAAAAAATCGATAGTTAGATATCGCAATATTATTTTGGATGATATTATATCGATACTTTCCAAGTATCAATTTGTAATAAATAAAAAAAATATATATATATATATATATATATATATATATATATATATATATATATATATATATATATATATATATATATATATATATATATATATATATATATTTTTTTTTTTAAGATGACGTTAGCTAGCGCTAGTCGGCTGTACCTGCGCCAAAAATGCCCTATAGCTTGTTCTTCTTCTTTTTAAATAGTGAGCCAACATGTTTTCAACACTTATTTCCATAACTAATCAAAACAAATGTTGTCATGCTCTCTCGTCTCTGCAGCAGACATATAGTGAGCAAAATGTTTGGAACATCAAATCGCAGTATCGAATTGCAGTAGAATCGGGAAATACTATTATCATATTCGGCACCTAAGTATCGTGATAATTTTGTATCTTTAGGACCCTGGCAATTCCCAGCCCTCAAACACCTGGTTGTTTTCCTACTTTGTTTGAGAAAGTATGCTGTGCTGCAGAACAGAGTGATATGATCGCAGCCTTCTCTGGTATGTTGTGTTAGAGAGAGCAGGAGAGCGCCATGACACGGCTGAAGAAGCAGCAGCAGGAGCTGGAGACCATGAGGCTGCGCTACCTGGCAGCCGAGGAGAAGGAAGCCGTCAAAAGCGAGAAACACGAGCTGGAGGACATCAGGAACGAGCTGAACAGGTACCAACTAACACACTACCACACTAGCATTATTTATCTTCCAAAAGCCTGGAGGGTTCACTTAAGACCAGTTAAGTGGAATTTAATTCAAAACACCTTCAGTCAAAGGCAAAAGGGACTTTTTTATGCTCCCTGTATACAAAGGTAATGCATTACTAGACATTCATATGCCATATACTATATGCACGACAAGCGGTACCGGAACGCCTAGATCCAAGAGGCTTCTGAACAGCTTCTACCCCCAAGCCATAAGACTCCTGAACATCTAATCAAATGGCTACCCAGACTATTTGCATTGTGTGTGTGTGTGTGTCCTCTTTTACGCTGCTGCTACTCTCTGTTTTATTATATTGATTATGCATAGATAATACTCTACCTACATGTACATACTACCTCGACTAACCAGTGCCCCCGCACATTGACTCGGTACCAGTACCCCCTGTATACAGCCTCGCTATTGTTATTTTACTGCTGCTCATTCATTATTTGTTATTTTTATTTCTTATTATTTTGTTACTTAATGTTTTCTTGGTATTTTTTTGGTATTCTTTCTTAAAATTGCATTGTTGGTTAAGGGCTTGTAAGTAAGCATTTCACTGTAAGGTCTACTACACCTGTTGTATTCGGCACATGTGGCAAATAATATGTGATTTGATTTGAGATGTCATTTATTTGTGCCACATTGACCTTGTCCAACCGTGGACCTCTTGGGTTGTTATCTGAATCCATTGGCATCGACCTCTTACTCTCCTCCCCCCGCTGGCTGTGTTTTTCTACCGCAGGTTAAAACAACAGGAGGACAAGAGGCCGTGGGGTAGTGACTCTGCCGGCCCCGCCGTGTCTCTCAACGAGAGCGCCGACGATCACCTCAGCCGGCTTCTGGAGGAGAGAGACACTCTGTTACGCACGGGTGTGTACACACACCAAGACCGCATCATCAGCGAGCTCAACAGGCAAATCCAAGAGGCCATGGCACACAGAGTGGCCCACTGACCACTAGTCTAGCATCTCATGCTAATGGATGTTAGAAAACCAGCCATCGGACTCGCCTAAATGTGAAGTGTCTATCAATTCCTAGTGTGCCAAATGGTCTGAATTGGACTATCAGATCACTTCAAGCTCCAGGGACAGTAGAAAGCTAGCATAAGGGATTGACTTTGTTTTGTGTAAGTGTTTTGTGTTCTTTGTTTTTTAAGTACATTTTGGCTTTCTTTGTTACATTTGTAATAGGCTATATTATCTGTTTTATACTATGGGCTAATATCCACATTTTAGAGATGATTGTGAAACGGGAAAGGCCCAAATTATTTTATTTTACCAAGCATTACATTCCAAATGTCTATGGTTTAAATTATTAGAACGAAAGAGGTCACTCTAGTGGTTGAAGGTTCGTTGGTGTGTTTATACTGAGTGAGTTGTCTGTAGACACCAGATGGCGCTGTAACATCAGCAAAGCTACGTGTAAATATACTAGTTATTCTTATTTTTTCAGATCCAGAATTAGTGTGTTAAAAGTATTTATTGTTTGTCATGACTAACATGCATAGACTACTCTTGAATGTATATTGATTTGTGTGTATTAAATACATTATTTGGGGATTATATGCGCCTTCACAGTCTTGTGTTAGTGAGCACAGGTTGGTTTACATCTCTACACCAGTGGAGGCTGCTGAGGGGAAAATCTGTCCGTGTGAGATGAGCACTTTATTTGTATGGAGGTCTATGAGAGCGTGTCGAATTACGTTAGGCTTATTTGATCAAAGAGTTTTGTAATGTTTAGACTGTTACAAATGTACTGATATAAGTGAATGCACCTGGCAACTTTGAGAAAAACTACTTAATTGTGGCTGTTCACACACGTATCTGCCCTCTCATTGGCTAGAATGGTCCCACCTGATCTCGCCTGCCTTCAATCATTGAGGACATGTATTTCCATTGTTAGAGCGGTCACCTGGCTATCTTGTCAATATAATAGATCTTCTTTGATTTGGTTAATTAAGAAATACTAGTGGCCATGACAATTCAAACGTGAGTTATTTTAGGGTTGTGGTTTGATGGGTTTCTTGTGTGTGTTCGCAGGTGGGAAGAGTTATCCAAATTATTTTGCCAATTAGCTTCAGCCAGCTGGTGTGCGACCGTGGAAAAGTTGTTGGTTTGACTTTGGATAGCCTATGTCTGGGACTAGTTAGGGACTATCAATAAATTACAATATAAATTATACTATATTTCATGTTGCACACTTTTTAGTTTTCTCATTAAATGCTTGTAATATTTGTATATTAATTTCTACAATTTGTAGTTTTAGGTTTTTAAGTCATTGAAATTTGGAGCTATTGGAATTTTAACATATTGTACATTGTCTAATTTACCTATGTTCCCTAACTAGCCCCATAGGGATATCCAAAGTCAACCCAAATTTACCACAGGCATTACGATTGGGTCGTGTGCAGCTGCACTCCGAATTGATGATTACCTGTGTGCTGCCAGCTGTGGGCAGGATTGAAACAAATCCAACCCAGAGAGGAAGAGGCGAAGCCAGAGGTCCAACTCGGCCCAAAATCTGTCTCCAGCAGGTGGCGTTTTTTCGCCCACCAAATGAGGTGTTTTTGCTTGAAGGTCAATGTGTCGAATTTGGTCAACAAAAAATGTGAAGTTTTGTCATGCTTAGGTTGTTACGAGTGTACTGATTGATATAAATAGGAAACGTAACATCCTGGCAACTTTGGAAAAAAACTACTTTATATCGGAGATGTGCCTTTTGGTCACAAGCGTATCTGCCCTCTCATTGGCTAGAATGCTCCCACCTGATCTCGCCTCCTCCCGACTGCCTTCAATCTTTGAGGACGTTTATTTCCATTGTTAGAGCGGGCATTTGACCAGCTGGTCAATATAATAGATAATTTGTGCCCATTCTTAATTTACGTTGTGGTGCAGTCACAACCACAAGTCTCACAGAACTCCGTTTTGGACGAGACTGACTTTATGACCAAAATTATCCTCTTTACACTTTGTAGTCAATTTTGACAGTAGAATAAATGTTTGGACTCATATCGATGCCACAAAAAGAGAAGTTTGTTTTTAGGGGCAGTTGCTCTTTAAGCCTTAATGTTATACTTCGTTTAAAGTTGACGAAGTGGTGTCTTTATTTGGCCTGGTAATTTCTAAAGATGTATGGAGTGTAGTTGGCATAATATCCCATTACATTAAATGACTCCAGTCCCCAAAAGTATTTCTCAAAACACATCCTACAACGGTATATCCAATTTGTAAGTCGCTCTGGATAAGAGCGTCTGCTAAATGACGTAAATGTAAATGTAAATGTTGTATCTGTCATGTCAATGGCCGCTACTCTACCTCTCTGACACCGCCCATATGTTTGATGTTAAGTGCCTCTATTAATCGCTCTTCTTTTTTGGGGGGTGGGGTTTGATACTCAAGGATTTACAGATGGATTCTAGGGCACCAACCCAAATTCCACATTAACAAATGATAGAACAATGTCATTGAATATTGCGAGATGGGTTGATGAGCTCAATCTGCTGACCTGCGGGTACAGGAGTGTGATAGCTTACACATGTAATCACACGTCTTAACACCGTCCCAAACACACCGCCTGAGTGTGTTCCCATGCGGTCTGTCTGGTGGTGGTGGTGGGTGGTGGATGGCTTGTGTTGTCATCTGGTCTGACAGTGTGCAGACGCTCACAGCTCATCCGTCTGGTGGCCGACGTGAAGGGCTGAATTCCTCCTGGCTCTTTATCTGGCTGGTGAGGAGCAGGGCCCAGGGCCTGCTGGAGACTGCTGTCTGTAAAATCTGGCCCAGCTGATAGTGACGTATGGCTTGTTTAGACACTGGCCCTCCTCGCCGATTGAACTCCCCTGTACTTATGAGGACAGACCGTCAGCAACAGCTTACACAGCTGACATAAAGACACACTATCAGCATGTTTACCGAGTCACTCACTCCAGCCCGGGCCCATGTGATTTATGCTCGTTTGAGCCCTGGTGGATCACTCTGGGCCTGGGTACACTTTTCTGGGCTTTGATTGCTACCTTTGGCATTATGCATGGGGCCTAACCTGACAATGATAAGTATCTCTGGCATGACTTGTGTGACTGGTGTTCGCTCTGCATAATGTGAACAGACTGTTTGTCATGTTGCAGCTAATGGGAGAACCTGGATGGAATTAATAGTAATTTGTCAGACTCGTGAATATGGATCACCAAGCCCCATGCCATAAAAAAAAAATCTCCCTTAGACCATGTTTTAAACTGGGAGAGTTTCCATTAAGTAGTGCCAAGGATTCTGAAATCCGTGTTAATCAGATGAGTAGAAATGAATCAGGTCATTAAGATTAGTTACCATGATCGTACAGTGCTGTGACCAGTAAGGTCAGGCGAGGATGATGGGATAGTGGGGTTTCCCACCCTCTTTCACTTCTGGCTGTTATGTTCCACACTTAAATTGATCACAATGGATCACAGAATGTGCATGGTGTATGCTCTCTGACATACACAACTGTACAGTAAACTCAATAAAACTTGGGGGGAAATCCTGCGCTCGGACACATTTGTCAAGTTAATAAACGGTCATTGTAATTGAAAAAGGTCAAGAGAGAACTTTAATTTCTCAGACTTTTCCCCCTACATTATGTTTCCCATTAACATTTTTTTTTTAGAAGTTAGAAAAACTCCAGCATGATCACTAATTGCTTTTGAAAGTGTGACCCTTGTCTGTTTAATATTTTCCTGAGCAGGAAATTCCATGAAAAGCAAACCATTACAGTCCAAAACCCCAGGGCCACTTTCATATGTAGCCTTTCAAAATAATAATTTTTGTGCGATCATTTGTTTAGCCTGAGTGAAGCTGCATTTCACAGGTCCTAGTTCCCATGGCAAAGTATGGTGATTGATGTATGACATCTTAACTGTATTTGTTTTACAAATTCGTCAAATTCCCGTGAGAATAATTTGTTTAAATCACTCTAAATGCTGGCAACTTTGTTTCTATTATCTTCAAACTGTGATAGTTGCTAAGCATGTGCGGAAAGGTGGTTAAAAATGTTTTTTCTATTTGAGTTCAAGGTAGTGTTATAATTGTTATAACCTTCAAATGTATGCAGTGTGTGCATGGGAGAGCTAGTAGGATTATTACTGGAAAATGGAAACAGCTGGCAAAATATGGCCATTATATGACTAATCCAAACACACCATGACAATACAGGTGATTTGAAGCTCTAACGTGTCCCACCAGTGGGTGAAGATAAGATGTTTTGTTAAAGTTGACTGCTAGCACACTTAAAGGTCCAATGCAGCTGTTTTTATCTCAATATTCAATCATTTCTGGGTAACAATTAAGTACCTTAATGTGATTGTTTTAAATTAAAATGGTCAAAAAGAAACAAAAATAGCAAAGAGCAATTACTCAAGCAATACTTTTTCTAGGACTGTCTGGGAGTGGCCTGAGTGGGGAGGGGAAAACTAGCTGTTATTGGCAGAAAGGTTTGGAACTCTTTCTTATTGGTCTATTTACTAATTTACCACCCGGTGATGTCAAAACTCCATCCCGCCACAACAGGCTGAAATTTCAGGCTGTCTTTTTAAACCGCTCTTACACTAAAAGGGCATTATCATCAATTTCGCTATATTATTCCAACCTCATAGTGTGGAAATGTATATAAAACAAAGGAAAATCACGTTTTTGACTGCACTAACAAAGATAATAGCATTTTGATTCCACTTAGTTGAATGCAAAATAATGCCCAACTTAAAAAAAGAAAAATATAAAAAAGTTTAAATGTCAAGAGGAAATAGGCAGAACGTTAGTCCCAACTATAATTTGTTATTGGAATATGGGTCCAGACTGCTTAGGAACTCAAATCCCATCCTGTCCCAAATATAGCCACCAGACAGTGTTTACCAGCACTAAACCAAGTGAGGAGTTTATAATGCCTTAAAAGACCTGTATATAGATGACAATTCTTAACCTTGTCTATCCTCACCAAATAAGATTGGGCAACTGGAGCCAAAATAAGCATTGCAAATCATTTACATGTTCTGTTTGAGTGGCATGGACAACATGGGAAATGAAAGTTTTACCCTGACTCAGTCATGTGAAAGGCTCTCTTTAACAGCAGCACAGGTCTCAGAGCAGCAACACCCACACATTGCTGAAGGGGGAAAGACTTGTGGATAGGTTTATTGAAAAAGCTGCTTTGAATTCTGTTTTTACTTGACGATTTGAGCCAGGGCTTGAGAAAAAAAAGGGCCATGCTTGAAAGGTGTATGGACGGCCTAATAAATCAGGGGCGGTGTGAGCAAGAGGAGTTCATGTTCTCCGGGTCAGATCCATAACCTCTCGACAGCTGCCCGCGCACTAGAACCAGCGGCGCTGTGGGACGTGACCTTACAGACACACAACGCAGGGGCCATGGGCAGGGAGCACGCCCTGCGGACACACTGATACATCACCGCCTGCTAAGATGAATCTGAGCCCCTCCAAGAAAACGCTATGTCCAACACGCACACAAACACACACAGACTCTCTTTGTAAAGAACAAACATCAAGTGACAGGAAACTCATGGATGAAAAAACAGAATATTTCAGACTTTCTGGTTTGTGATGGCTGGAAGTGATGGATCGTGTTTTCAGACACGATTTGCCATTTTTCAAAAACCATGTTCAAAACCTACTTCAATGTTATTTGTTTTGGAATAGTATAGCACATTGTCCTCCATAAAATATCACAGGCATTTTTTTAAGTACTAAAATAATACTACTAATTCTTAGGGCAACAGCAGGGATATTGTTTGTTCAAAGTTCAATACCTTTACATCTATAAACTGTTTATACCTGTGATAGGAGTTAAGTGTAATATAATGATAGTGATTTGATATACAAATGACAAACATTCACAAAAGTAAAAAAATATTAAGAAGCAATTAATAAACCATCAATAGAATTATTGATAATATTCAAAACTGGGTCACTGTTTTAATTTCTACAGAGGAATGGTTTGGTTCGAGCCCTTTTTTTATATAAAAGAAAAGGGAAAGGCTGAAATCATGCAAACAAGCGTCCAAATGTTGAAAAGTCAGAGTTTAACACACTTTGCAGAAGTCTTTCTCATATACCAGGGTTCCCCAACTGGATGGCCGCGGGTGATTTTATTTAACCCCCAAGTTCTGACACAAAAGACTAAAAACACCAGCAAATCAGCTCTGTGATTTACATTTTTCGAATCTGTTCCAAAGTATTCCCACGCATAATAGATAGATATGTGATCGTATACAAATGTAAGCAATATTATATCTGTTTGGGCTTCTTGCGGTCTACAAATAATTTGTAATTATGTTCCGGCCCCCTGACCATCCGCTCAAGAAAAATAATCGGCCCGCGGCTGAATCTAGTTGATGATCCCAGTCATATACAGTGGAGCTGATGATTATCATACACGTTTCTTCTTTTAATCTGATTGAAATTGCTTTGCTTATTTCAACTCAAATCATTAGGTCCATAATAATACAGCAATAAACCAGTGTGATTTGATAAGATTTGCATCAACATGTCTGATGGCTTGGTCTCAAAGTTAATCCATTCCTAATGCTCTAATTTCAGGCTCAAACCTCTTTGGGGTTTGTCGTGCTTTTCCTCACCTGTTAGAAGTGTATCGTTATGACACTATGTACATCCAAAATTGCATGAAAATGAAATAGTTTTACTACGCAATGTAAGTCCTAACAAAACAATCACAATAACAATGTAAAAAAAATGCAGCACATCGTTTCAAATCATGATGTAGTTTGCCCTTGAATCTTAAAATTAATGTCACCATTGAACAGATATAGGAGAGCTTACAATTGTGCCTGTGACAAATTTATACCAGATATAACTGATATGTTGAGATTAAGGACAAACCAGATATGACTGATTTCCAGCCTGGATCTAAAAGAAATGCTTGCCCTGAAATACAGTAGTTTCTTAATAAATGCCATGAAAAAACATCTTCCTTTTCTGGACAAAATGTCTATTTTAATCTGCCAACTATCAGTTTTACATTGAATAACAAGAATCTGAAGATTTAGTCTTTTGTTTTTTACAAGAAATTAATATTCAAATAGTCTCCATTCTTATATTTAGGAGCATCAGATTGAACTGAAACAATTAAATAATCATTATTAAAAGTGCCCGAAGCATGACATGAGAGCAATAGAAGCAATAGAAATTAGAAATATAATTTAGTTTTCACAATTCATACTGTGGATAGTTTATTTTTGTGGTGGAAACACAGTCCCCTCCTAAATCATGCTTCATGGTGCAATTTAAGAGAAATTGTGCATTCTCAGTAGAGGCATGTTCTACCCTCTCCGTTCCCCCCAACAGTCCTTTCCCTTTGGTATTAGGATACAAAGAATAAGACAACTGAGATATAGAGCTACATATAGTGGACATTTTTGGTATTTTTTGCTGTCCCAGTTTCAGGTCTTCTTTGAGAACCATAACTCCCCAGTCATAAATAAATAATTGTTTCTCCCCCTTTCAACAACTCCACCTCCCCCAAACATCCCCTCCCCCATCCTCCCCTTCCTGGTCCCTTTTCTGTGCCAAGATCAATATCTCTTAACATCTTACTTATTTTATTACTGCTTTTGGTTTTCTGGGGCTGATTGAGAGTTTCTCAGAGGAAATCTTTGGTTTTGTTTAAGTGTCCGTGACATTTAATCATGATTTTCCTTGCAGTTTAATTCCGGCCAGTCAATCAGCTAATCCACCTCGATTGATTCGCTGCTCTCGCCGCTGATGGGCTTGCACTCGTTGGGCATCCGCTGGTGTCTGCTGAGCTGGGTGGCCTGCGTGAAGCTCCTGTCGCACCGCTCACACCTGAACACACAACACAAAACGACTCAGAGAGGCCAGCCGCACATGCCACCTCATCACTCGGCACCCTAATGGCAACTGACACTCCAAAGTGGCTGGGAATCTGACTGGGCCAGAGGGCTGTAATTGGAGCCTAGTCCTCTGGCCTTGATGCCGATGATGGGCGAAGGCCCCAATGCCTCCCAACATTGGGCCCTGTCAATAATCTCAGAGGAGGGGGTCCACCTCGAGGGGCCTGTCTAGATAAGGCGCGCATCATTGTCACTTCCAGTAGATAGAGAACAAAAAGAGATTTTCGGTAGGCCGGCTATCAAAGAGAGCCTCTCCTGAAGTATTGTGTTTAGCAGCTCAGAAAGAATGGACCGTGTGCAATGTAGAGGGCTGGGTGCTGCTAATGCACTTGGCTAGGGGGCTTGGTGTCTAGAGCAGTAATTCTGTAAGGACAGCTTCTTATAGCATTCTGTTCTACTAACTGTATCTAATCATTAGTTACATCATAGCAATTTGTGAGAATCACCCCTTTCAGTAAACTAGATCCTTCTACTATCAAGTCTTCCAGATTATGTGACAAGGATGCACCCGTTTGTCAATCTGCTAACAGTAAAAAGCGGTAGATATGCGGTAATGTCCTCTTAGGCACAAAGCAAATTCAGTAAAACTAAGGTAAAAGTAGAGCCAGTGAAAGGGCCAAAGTTGCAGACTGCACGGAATTCGTTTAGTGACGTTTTGCTGTAGAAAAGACGTGAGCATTCCTGACAAACAGAAAATGCCAGCTTTAATCTATCAAGCATATCAGCTCAATGAAAATAACTCAGCCCCTATTGATTAGCTAAAGATTACTGTGGTGTCTTCATTAACGTCTTTGTGCGCCTCTTCCTCTCTGGAGCATTTGAAGTGCTGATGACACATTTGTATATCACTGATTGCTTATTAGAAAGCTGATTCGTTACTTGATTGGTCGGCCACCTTTTCACACCACCGTCCCTGGCTACATGGTGACAATCTGGTGGGAATTATTATCTATATTGATGAGAGGACAGTAGCCGCTGTAAATTCAATTTCATCCCAGTTTCAAGCTAGCGAAAGACTATGGATCCCTGCACTGATATACAGGTAACTGCCAAAAATAAAGGAAACACTTGAGGGATAAAAAGTCGATTGAAAGCAGGTGCTTCCACACAGGTGTGGTTCCTGAGTTAATTAAGCAATTAACATCCCATCATGCTTAGGGTCATGTATAAAAATTCCCAGTTGCCCATTATTTTGGCTACCATGGCTAGAAGAAGAGATCTCAGTGACTTTGAAAGAGGGGTCTCAAAGGAGCATAGGGTGTTTACAGGGTGTGTGTGTCTCAGTTACCAGATCTCAACCCAATTGAACACTTATGGGAGATTCTGGAGTGGCGCCTGAGACCGCGTTTTCCACCACCATCAACAAAACACCAAATGATGGAATTTCTTGTAGAAGAATGGTGTTGCATCCCTCCAATAGGGTTCCAGACATTTGTAGAATCTATGCAAAGGCACATTGAACACTATGTTGGTGTTTCCTTTATTTTGGCAGTTACCTGTATCTATAAAATGAACATTCAATATAGTTGGATAAGCTCATATAATGTCAATACTGCTGTCCTGGCAATCATGTAAATGTTGATACTTATATCAAGCAGTCCTACTGTACTTACTAGTAGAAACGGTTCTTGCTTTGTTATTGTGTAAGAGCGGAATACAGTATGAAATCATAACATACTTATCTCACTTAATTTAATAGAGTTAATTGCACAGTAATAAGGCATTTACAATGTCTTATTATAGGACCGGGTAATATAATATGTGACTGTATTAAAGCCAATGTTGGCTTTACGGTGACCGTTCCAATAGCATTTGTTTATGCTTTAGAGTCAACAAGGTCACATGTATTTAACATCCATTAGATTAACAGAAATCTATTAGCCGGTGTGAGCCTTTAACTTGCTCAATTATTTACATAAATCTAGTGTGCATCTCCAACAGCATCAATAAGACAGGCAGAGATATGGGGAGGCATCTGGCATGCCAGAGCCCAGCTAACACAGAACATTGTTCGTAACTTTCCCTAAAGGTTCTCCTTTGGTTATTTGAAAAAATAACCTTACAACGTCCAGGAAACGTTCCCCTCCCTTCCCAAAAATAAATAAAAAGTTCCCGGGACGTTCTGGGAACCAAAATGTGTTAACTGGGAATGCTTTCGCTAAGAGGCCTATGACAGAACAATACCTATGCTTTGTGATATATGTGCTGTAGCAGAGATGGACTCCACTTTCAAATACAGCCTTGCCACTGAGATACACTCAAAAAGAGGTGAGTAAATATTTCAAATGGCAGTGCAGTTGAAGTGTTTATTATTTTATTTTTTTACAATGTAGGCATTGTGAAACCTTTGGCGTCCTCTAATAAGTGTCTTCTGGCCCTGAGTGTGTGCTAACCCTAAGTGTTAGTGTGTGTCAGTATTCAACTATCACAGGCCTTTTCAGACACGGTGGGCAATGGTGGGGGCGACAATAGGAGTACAGACAGTGTATCGTAAACATTCATTGTGCTTTCTGTAATGGTGTCATTGGAGGAAGCAATGGTACTCACTGTTACTTACTTGAATGGCTTCTCCCCAGTGTGGGTCCGGATGTGGTTGTTGAGAGTGGTGGCTCCTGCAAACGCCCGACCACAATAGCCACACTTGAAGGGCCGGTCGCTGGAGTGAGTGACGACATGGTTGCGCAGCTCCGACGGCTGAGAGAAGGACTGGGAGCAGTGTCCACACTGGTAAGGTCTGCAGACACACACACACACAGAGGGTTAGAGAGGGACACCACGCTCCCGTTACCATGGCAGCATGACCCTCATCAACCATGTGGCCCCAGTTCATGACTCGGCCATCTATCAATGTGTGCACAACATACTGGAAACATAATGGCAACATTAGGTATAGTTGGGTTTCTCTGCTTCCTTCTGTCTGTGGTTCCTATCTGCATGTAGCGCTCTAATGATCTTTGCTAATTCTCACAGTGATCCCAATGAATAAGTGGGGCATGATGACAAATCACACATTTATTGACAGAGGCCACAAAGAAATGCTCTTAAAGGTGTAATTAGACTAATTGACTATTCAACTGTGCCATCAATCACATGATTCCTTCAGAAGACAAACCATCCAGGACAAAGTTATTACTCCCTTTAGCTAATGACAATGATTGCATCAATTAGATGGTGTGATTTTAGACGTGCTGTTAAACTCTAGGCTAACACAAGATGATACGTGTGCAGAAGTTAGGAACAATGTTGTCTATTTTGTTGTTAAATAGGCAATATAAACAATGCATATTCTGTGAATCAGAAGCCATATCTAGTGGTATTATGCAGGGGAAAAAAGTAATACGAGCAAAAAAAGGAGAAAGAGGAGAAATTCTCACTTGCAGTTTTCCACATAAAGCTGCAATACCGTCGGGGTTCTATTCATTTATCAGTCCCATTCTATAAAGTATGCCTCAGTGACTTAGACCACAATTTATTTGGAGGTTTTTCTATGAGAAGGTGCATTGATTGTGAATACTTTAATGTGATTAATGTGTGGATATTATTTATTAGGGCCGCGCCGTGTGATTAATGTCAGGTTATTGTTTATTACAGCAGTGAGCCTGGGAGAGCCCCACAGATAAACACCTCCATCACAACACAGGGAGCCTCTGCAGGGCCAAGCACGCATGCACATACGCACAATAACAAAGGAAAAAATAATGTACACACAAATACTTATATGAAAGTAATTGTTCAGGTTTCCAACAGATTAACAGGTCACTGATTGATTGCTTGATATTCAATTAATTGCTTATGTAAATAATAAATAATGTGTCTATAATCTAAAGTCTATATAACAATTTGAGATTATTTGGAATAATTTGGATCAAATGATTTACTTCTTGGGATCTGTTTTTGTTCCATCAATTTCTTAATGAGACATATCTATTATTTCCAAACAATACAGGACTGTGTAAAGCTCTGTCTCTCAGCAACTAACAGTTATTCTCCAGTGAGATAACTTACATTTATAAGAAGAAACCCCAGTGAGGGAAAAAAGTATTTTATCCCCTGCTGATTTTGTAAGTTTGCCCACTGACAAAGAAATGATCAGTCTATAATTTTAATGGTAGGTTTATTTGAACAGTGAGAGACAGAATAACAACAAAAAAATCCAGAAAAACGCATGTCAAAAATGTTATAAATTGATTTGCATTTTAATGAGGGAAATAAGTATTTGACCCCTCTGCAAAACATGACTTAGTACTTGGTGGCAAAACTCTTGTTGGCAATCGGACGTTTCTTGTAGTTGGCCACCAGGTTTGCACACATCTCAGGAGGGATTTTGTCCCACTCCTCTTTGCAGATCTTCTCCAAGTCATTAAGGTTTCGAGGCTGACGTTTGGCAACTCGAACCTTCAGCTCCCTCCACAGATTTTCTATGGGATTAAGGTCTGGAGACTGGCTAGGCCACTCCAGGACCTGAATGTGCTTCTTCTTGAGCCACTCCTTTGTTGCCTTGGCCGTGTGTTTTGGGTCATTGTCATGCTGGAATACCCATCCACGACCCAAGATTTGACGGTACATGGCCCCGTCCATCGTCCCTTTGATGCGGTGAAGTTGTCCTGTCCCCTTAGCAGAAAAACACCCCCAAAGCACAATGTTTCCACCTCCATGTTTGACGGTGGGGATGGTGTTCTTGGGGTCATAGGCAGCATTCCTCCTCCTCCAAACATGGCGAGTTGAGTTGATGCCAAAGAGCTCCATTTTGGTCTCATCTGACCACAACACTTTCACCCAGTTCTCTGAAGCATTCAGATGTTCATTGGCAAACTTCAGATGGGCATGTATATGTGCTTTCTTGAGCAGGGGGACCTTGCGGGCGCTGCAGGATTTCAGTCCTTCACGGCGTAGTGTGTTACCAATTGTTTTCTTGGTGACTATGGTCCCAGCTGCCTTGACATCATTGACAAGATCCTCCCGTGTAGTTCTGGGCTGATTCCTCACCATTCTCATGATCATTGCAACTCCACGAGGTGAGATCTTGAATGGAGCCCCAGGCCGAGGGAGATTGACAGGTCTTTTGTGTTTCTTCCATTTGCGAATAATCGCACCAACTTGTCACCTTCTCACCAAGCTGCTTGGCAATGGTCTTGTAGCCCATTCCAGCCTTGTGTAGGTCTACAATCTTGTCCCTGACATTCTTGGAGAGGTCTTTGGTCTTGGCCATAGTGGAGAGTTTGGAATCTGATTGATTGATTGCTTCTGTGGACAGGTGTCTTTTATACAGGTAACAAACTGAGATTAGGAGCATTCCCTTTAAGAGTGTGCTCCTAATCTCAGCTCGTTACCTGTATAAAAGACACCTGGGAGCCAGAAATCTTTCTGATTGAGAGGGGGTCAAATACTTACTTCCCTCATTAAAATGCAAATCAATTTATAACATTTTTGACATGCGTTTGTCTGGATTTTTTTGTTGTTATTCTGTCTCTCACTGTTCAAATAAACCTACCATTAAAATTATAGACTGATCATTTCTTTGTCAGTGGGCAAACGTACAAAATCAGCAGGGGATCAAATACCTTTTTCCCTCACTGTATATATATATATATATATCTTGGTTTTGAACACGTCAATACATAATCAATGGTTTAGAAAATCACTCCACAGAAAATATCTACACTACACACACAAGGTCTTAGTTTCCATGTATTGATCAATCTATTAAATTCTAGTGTTGAGATAATGCCCCTCGTCAACCAATCATGGTAATCAAATGAGCAGGGAAAAAAACAAAGATCTCACATAAAGGTTGTATTGTATTTTATTGCACCAGTTGAAAGCTTAAATCGGGTTTATGAGTGAAGGATAGGATTTAGATGATAAACTAAATTGGTGGATGAGGACAGCACTTTTTCATAGTCTAACCATTGTGTTGTGCCAACTGTTCCAAAATATGACCCAATGGAAAAAGTAGCATGATACTGTTTATATTGAAAATATTACTGTTCAGCAGAATTGCAATGAAGCAAGTGACTCGTATATCCCTTGTTATCAACAGACGGACAAACCGGCGCAAAGCTATGGGGAAGCAACATCTGCAGGGCTCTTCTGAGCTTAAAAGGTGTGGGGTGAAGTTGCCCCTAGATGCTGATCTTGGGTCAGTTTTGCATTTTCCCCACTAATGGTTAGGGAAGAGAAAACTGATCCTAGATCGGTACCTAGGGGATACTTCACCCCGGAGCCCTCTGAAAGTGGTGGTGGTGGGGACTGTTTGCCAAATTATATCTCTCAAAGACAGCAAGGACCAAGGCCCGTATTCACAAAGCGTCTCAGAGTAGATGTGTTGATCTAGGATCAGTTTTTCTATTTAGATCATAGTTAATATGGACAGGGGGACCTGATAACAGAGCAGCACTCCTACTCTGAGATGTTTTGTGAATACGGGCCCAGGTCTTCATCTGGTGGGATGAAACTAAGTTTATACAGTGTATTCAGAAAGTATTCAGACCCCTTGACTTTTTCTACATTTTTTTTAGGTTACAGCCTTATTCTAAAATGTATTAGTGTTTTTTTCCCTTATCAATCTACACACAATACCCCATAATGACTAAGCAAAAACAGTTCTTTAGAAATGACAAATTTACATAAGTATTCAGACACTTTACTCAGTACATTGTTGAAGCACCTTTGGCAGCGATTACATCCTCGAGTCTTCTTGGGTATGACGCTACAAGCTTGGCACACCTGTATTTGGGGAGTTTCACCCATTCTTCTCTGCAGGTCCTCTCAAGCGCTGTCAGGTTGGATGGGGAGCGTTGCTGCACAGCTATTTTCAGGTCTCTCCAGAGATGTTCGATCGGGTTCAAGTCCGGGCTCTGGCTGGGCCACTCAAGGACATTCAGCGACTTCTCTCAAAGCCACTCCTGCATTGTCTTGGCTGTGTGCTTACGGTCGTTGTCCTGTTGGAAGGTGAACCTTCGCCCCCAGTCTGAGGTCCTGAGCGCTCTGGAGCAGGTTTTAATCAAATATCTCTCTGTACTTTGCTCTGTTCATCTTTGCCTCGATCCTGACTAGTCTCCCAGTCCCTGCCCCTTAAAAACATCCCCACAGCATGATGCTGCCAACACCATGCTTCACCGTAGGGATGGTGCCAGGTTTCCTCCAGACGTGATGCTTGGCATTCAGGCCAAAGAGTTCAATCTTGGTTTCATCAGACCAGATAATCTTGTTTCTCATGGTCTGAGAGTCTTTAGGTGCCTTTTGGCAAACTCCAAGCGGGCTGTCATGTGCCTTTTACTGAGGAGTGGCTTCCGTCTGGCCACTCTACCATAAAGGCCTGATTGGTGGAGT
Source organism: Coregonus lavaretus (assembly GCF_964263955.1). NCBI lineage: Eukaryota > Metazoa > Chordata > Actinopteri > Salmoniformes > Salmonidae > Coregonus > Coregonus lavaretus. The sequence goes on along the minus strand of NC_140001.1, from coordinate 45,795,434 downwards.
GCTGCAGAGATGGTTGACCTTCTGAAAGGTCCTCCCATCTCCACAGAGGAATTCTAGAGGTCTGTCAGAGTGACCATCGGGTTCTCGGTCACCTCCCTGACCAAGGCCCTTCTCCCCCGATTGCTCAGTTTGGCCAGGGGCCAGCTCTAGGAAGAGACTTGGTGGTTCCAAACTTCTTCCATTTAAGAATGATGGAAGCCACTGTGTTCTTGGGGACCTTCAATGCTGCAGATCTTTTTTTGTACCCTTCCCCAGATCTGTGCCTCGACACAATACGGTCTCTGAGCTCTACAGACAATTCCTTCGACCTCATGGCTTGGTTTTTGCTCTGACATGCGCTGTCAACTGTGGGACGTTATATAGACAGGTGTGTGCGTTTCCAAATCATGTCCAATCAATTAAATTTACCACAGGTGGACTCCAATCAAGTTGTGAAAACATCTCAAGTATGATCAATGGAAACTGGATGCACCTAAGCTCAATTTCGAGTCTCATAGCAAAGGGTCTGAATACTTATGTAAATAAGGTATATTTTTTATTTATAATCCATTTGCAAAAATTTCTAAAAATCTGTTTTTGCTTTGTCATTATGGGGTATTGTGTGTAGATTGCTGAGGATTATTATTTTTTAATCCATTTTAGAATAAGGCTGTAACGTAACATGTGGAAAAAGTCACACAAAAAAAAGGGGTCTGAATACTTTCCGAAGGCACTGTATATCCATTTTTGAGCTATCCCACACTCCAGGTCAGTAGGGGAGTCCGGGTTGGTTGTCACACTTTTTACTTGTGTGTATTTCTCAGCACCAGTATATCTTAATGGACTCTTATAAGCCATCAAACACACTCTGTCCACACAGTATGGGGTTGGTTGTCACAATGTTTGCTAGCATCTTATTCCTTCTGTAACAGGAAAAAAAGCAAAATAGCATACAGAGTCTTAGAAATAGCCTTTCTTTGATAGAACGATGTTACTAACAAAATATGACATCGAGTACATTTCGTGAATGCGTGTTTGCACATGCGTGTGGTTGTGTGACAGAAAAAATGTGTGTGAAGCCCAAATCAAATGAAAAGCATATTTTTTATGCCCGTGAACGACTGTGTACACGCTGGAATTAGAATGCGCGGTAGTGAATGAGAAACAAACAGACTGGCCGGGTGCGTCAACGGCGCCATAGCGCATCAAATTAAAAAGCAAGTCTATTTTTCTCATGTCTATGCGGCTACGCAAAGAAATGCTGATAAAATTAGCGGATAAATTGCCAGAAAATAGACCGTTTGTGAATTGTTACGTCTGGAATAGTGACATCTATAGTTAAAAAGTGTCAATAATACATATTTGAAAACAACAACATTATGCCTACCTGTGTTCATTTTGATAACAGTCATATAGCCTAGGCAGGCTACGGCTGGAAAACTTGAGGAAATCCGAATTCAAGAGAGAATACGGAAAGAACGAGACTAGCTAAATTCTTTATAAACTGCTCGGGTGTATTAGCTACAACTATGCTCACGTTCCTGAGCTAACGTAACTGTTTAGAACAGGCAGGTACAGTGGCTCCATAGGACATACAGTATAAGGTGAGTCAAAAGGAAAACACAACCATAATTCACAAGGGCTACATAGCGAACATAACAAATACAACTGTTCATTATGGATTCTCCTGACAATTAAGTTGGCATACGCTACGCAGTGTATGTGAATTGACGCTCTCTACTCTCGCGTGCACATTTTGACACTGTTGACGGCGTCTCTCCATGTGATTTGGGCTTGAGAGGAAGGCAACGAAGGGAGCTCTTTATAGCACAAGCACAAAAGAGCTTGGGATTTTTTGTATACTGGCAGTGGCAATGTCCCTGAACAATATGGTTACAATGGGTAGGATTGTGAAATGGGCATTTCCATGTAAAAGGCCCCATGAGCACTAACACAGGAGCACATCAAATTTCGTGTCAAATGACAGCTAAGAGTCTAGGCTATATTTTTGAGAAATTAAGGCATATATACATTTTTCAACAATGTTTCCTCCTAATGAGGAATAAGCAAAGGCAATGATTTCTGGTCAAAACAGATGGAAAGGGGTCTTCGAAAACAGTACAGTATAGTTCAGTACAATAAAGTACAATAAAGTACAGTAGATTAGAGTTCAGTACAGTTTAGTACAGTATAGCACACTAGAGTACAGTATAATTTTCTGTACTGCCCTCTACTGCACTGTATTCTATTCCACTCTACTGTGCTCTACTGTGCTTTACTGTGCTGTAATGTGATGTCCAAACCTGTGAAACATAGACATCTATGATTAGTACAGATTTGGTCCAGACCAACCAAATAGGGTCTTGTTTGGGGGGCGGAGCTCATTAGAATAATAGGCAGTGTATAGAATAATACCCAAATATGCAAAGGAGGTTCTAAATGTTTCTACCTTGTGTACCTATTCAGGATACATCACCATGAATAGAATGACATTCGTAATTATGTATTTCTGTATAGTACAGATCAGGGACCCATGATGTCATTCTGTTACCATCATTCTGTTACAATGGAATTGCCTACAACCAACCCCAAACATTTTTATAATGGAGTTTATTGTGACAACCAACCCCACATTCCATGTGACAACCATCCCCGACCATGCTAATTAAGATGCTAGTTACCACATGGCTTAACCTAGGAACTCAGAAAAAGGTTGAAATATAGCTCTCCCTTTCCTCTTTTCAACAAACGTAATTGTTCATGGACACTCCCAAAATTCAAACATTTACAAAGAAAATACCAATATTTTATTTTTGCTTTCACCTATGAAAAACACAAATTCCCCTCACCTGAACGTCTTGTCATACTGACACGAATAAACCAGGTGGATGAGTTTTTTCAAAGAATTCACACGTTAACCTTAAAATTATTACACAGCGCCATTTAGATGAATAAGCACTGGGGAGTAATAAGCACTGTGACAACCAACCCCGGTCTCCCTTTAGGATCGACATTTACATAATGGGTACCTGGAGGAAAATGGGGGAGGGTCATGCTTTTTCAATTTCAGTCAAGGGGAGGGTTTAGTCTTTTATTTTATCATCTAGTCCAGGGGAGGGTCATGTAATTGATAAAATGTCTACATTTCTCAATGTTTTAGAATTAGTTGCATATTAGGCTATAAATCGATGTGTGCCCGATACCGCCCCTCATTTCTGATTCTCCTCTGGGTGCGCAATATCAAGTACGCCAATAGGCTATTTAGTGTGGTCTCAATGAAATGATCCATAGCATATAGGCTAGGAAGTGCAGACTAGCCTATAGCCTATGTTCTGTTCAGTTTGAGAAGGAGAGCGCGAAGATGAGGAGGACCGGAGGTCAACTTTGATAGCTTGCTACTACTATAATCTATTTGATTAGAAATGTTTGCCCATGATGTAGGCCTATTTATCTGAGTTATTGACCTCACAATAAGCCAGATTCGAGTAACTTACATTGTGGTGCTGAAACTTGAAGCAGCAGCCGCGGCACAATCAATCGGAAATGGACAGCTCATGGTGCTGAAAGTAGGCAAATTTGAGTAATCATAATTCATTTCAACCATCTTCATTTTAATTTACTAACAACAAGAGGGCTTTGTGTTAGAGCCTATTTCTTCCTATTTAAGAAATAAGAGTTAGGCCTACCTGTTTGAAAGACAAAATTAGGCTATGGGCTGCTATATCCATAGATTTGTCGGTCAATTCCTCCACCCACCATTCATTCTTTAAATAGCCTACCTCTGTGTCAGTGAAGGGCTGTTAAGTTAAAACCAAGACTCAAATTGAGGGGGTATGAGAGGGTATGCCATAGGCCTACCTTTTATTAAATAAAATGGCAAAAAGCACAGGCCTACCCCTTGTTAGCTTAAGATTGAAGAAAATAAAACCGATCTGATTATATAAAGTTATCTATAACAGCGCTTTGGTCCGCAATGCTTCATGCTAGAAACAATCTGTAAAATACCCGTGAAAGACGTGACTCCGATGCATATGGGGATATCATTGTTTAATTTATTTGACATTCAGAGGCTGAGCTACAACCTCTGAACGAGACAATAAATTAATGTATTTATGTCACCAGAGATGTTTAAACCCAGACAGCTTTTAGGGAAACACTTGTGACCTTCTCTCGTTGGGTTAAGCCACAGAAGAGGAGTAGCCAGCAGTTAAAGCTTACATTTTTCTGCGTCGGTAGGCCTACTCTGTCTGGAGTGGAAAGGTAGGCCTAACTTTTGAAAGTACCATGCTCAGATTCTTAATGACATCTCAGATGTAATTATTTGTAAACAGGGACAGTTTCGTTGCAAACAAGTCACACTGATTTGGCACTGGAGAAATACAAGATAAACACATAGGCCTATCTCTGTCCATTCTTAGCCTGTAATTTCGGTAATTTGTGTGGTATTCAAAAATATTATGCAAATATGTGAAATAGAATTGCATGACCTGTTTATAAAAGGAAATGTTTTCTCGGACCTGCAAATACAATGATCGATTCATGTAATGCTTAAAGGAGATCTTTCCACCTTTACTCTTGTCCACGCTTGTCTGCTAACCCACAACCTTCTGGCCCGCAGCCCTGTGCGCTATCAAAATTCCTGTGTTGCCCTGTAATGCTTACAGGACGAAGAAGAGCTTTAAAACTGCATATCTAAGGCTCTGGTCTGTCTAAGAAGTGAGGGTAAACAGTAAACATATTCTCTGCTATCCACTTTGTTGTAATTATTATTTGGGGTATAGGGGAGGGTCACTTTTTTTTTTTTTCAAGCGTTCAGGGATGGTTTAGGTAAAATATATTTTGCTGAAGGGAGGGCCATTCATTTTAATTTTTGAGAGGTCCGATTTTTTCTGTGTAACCTGTATAAAGACGCTATTTAAAGTTATTTTGCTTTTGAGTAATTGTGTGACTATCCCTTGTTTTACAATTCAGGAGATGTTACATTTATGCATAAATAAATATAACATTATCTTACAATCTCCCAGCTAGTGGGGCTAAAGTTTGATAGACGTCTCAGCATGATCTAAATCTACAACTAAGGTGCTTCACAAATGGCACCCTAGTCCCTATACAGTACAGTGCACTACTTTTGACCAGAGCTCAGAACGGTCCCATTTGGGCCGCATCCACTATCTACACCGCCCAACATACTGTATATATCAATGCTCTTGATTTTCCATAGCAATCCTTAGACCTCAAACCAGTAGCGCATTTTAGACTCAAGAGTTATCAACAAAATAACAGAATAATCCTCTGTATCAACAAAGTCAGCCATTTAGCAGACACTTTTCTCCAAAGTGACTTACAACAGTGAATTAATACATTTTTATATGGGTGGCTCAGCAGGAATCGAACCCACGATCTAGGCATTGCTAGCTCAATGCCCTACCAACTGAGCAACACAGAACCACACTAGAATATCAAGTTTTCATTGCTGATTAGAGTATTGAAACGTTATTTACTGAGGTAGAGGCCCTTCTGTGCTACAGACCACCACTTCTTTCCCATTTGAAACTCTCAGTAGGGCGATCCCTGGCCTTTTCGCCCTAAGAACAGAAAAAACAAAGCCTGAGCAGTAACCACCCTATCGTTCATTGGAAATGCAGAAGAACAAACATAAAATTAATGCTCATAGTTACTGCACACCTCATTTGGGTAAGTGAAAGACTGTCCTCAAATGCTTCATGTCTTAAAGTAATACTGTACAGTATTGTTCTGTTAGTAGATATTAAATATTAATAAATAGTATCGATACATACTGAAGGCTGAATACTAAGTGAAAGGATAAGTAGCAAAGTAAACGGAAACACATTATTCCTTGATCTACTATATTATCATAAAGATACTGTATTTCTCTAAAATTGACGGATACATTCCAAGTGACTGAAAAAAGACGAAAAACTTATCGGACACTCCTTTGTAGGATCTCAGCAAAACAGTCAGCAAAATAGATCAGCAAAATGATTTTTCTAGTGCTGATATACTACAGCAATTAATCTTTGCCCCAAATGTACATATAAACTAAACATCAATAAATATGTATAAGCCAAAACCCATAAACCACAGCCGAGAACATTTTAAACAGATGCATTGGGTAATTTACTAGGTGCAAAGGCTGTGCATCCAAATATCAACAGATCCAGATTCCCTTGTTCAGCTAAATTTTATCTGCACCCCAGGGTCATAAAGTTGAGTATTGACAAACGCTCATATTGACTTCAACTCCTGGGTATCCAGGCAACATTTTTCTTCTGTATGAATATTAGTTTATTGAATAAGTGGCATCTGTTTTCCTCCGCATCACAGTTAGGGTAGGTATTTCTTTGTGACAGCTGCAACTGATTTATAGGTTTGTATGCTCTGAAGAAAAATTGTGCTAAGCAAAAATGTCCAATACATCCCCCCCACTGTATTTAATTAAGTTGGGAGATGTTACACACTGGATTTGAACCCTGAAACCACTGTGACAGAGAAAGACCACATGTATAGGCATGCAAATTACTGATAGGGACAATGAATTGTTTCTGATACAGTACAGGGGACACTCGGGGGTTGGTTGTCACAGTGCTAATTACTCCCAATCTAAATGGCTCTGTGTAATAATTGAAAAGGTTAAAATGTGTGAATTCTTTGAAAGAAATCAACCACCTGGTCAATTCATGTCAGCATGACAACATTGAGGTGAGGGGAATTTGAGTTTTTCATAGGTGAAAGTTATATATATATATATTGGTACTTTGTAAATGTTTTAATTTTGGGAATATCCATGAACAATTGTCTGTTACCTAGGTCAAGCCATGTGGTAACCACCATCTTAGTTAGCATTGGGAGGGGGTCCGGACCAAATCTGTACCAATCATATATGCCCGTTTCACAGGTTTGGTCATCACAGCAGAGTAGAGTTCAGTACAGTACAAAGCCTGCTTATTCCACATTTTTTGGGATGGAAAATTGTTGGAAAAAGTATATATGCCTTAATTTCTCAAAAATATAGCCCAGACTATTTATTAGCTTTCATTTGACATGGAATTTGATGTGCTCCTATGTTAGTGCTCATGGGGCCTTTTACATGGAAATGTCCTTGTCACAATCCAACCCATTGTAACCATATTGTTCGGGGACAGTGTCACAGCCAGTATTCAGTAAAAATCCCAAGCTCTTTTGTGCTTGTGCTATAAAGAGCTCCCTTCGTTGCCTCACTCTTACACACATATTGTCTGTCACACCCCAACACATACATGTGCAAACACACACATACACACAGACATGTACTCAAAATGACATGTTATTATCAAGGCATAAAATGCTAAATTGTGTTAGAAATATAATTTGATCAAAGAAAGGCTATTTCTAAGACTGTATGCTATATTATGCTACAAAAGGAAGAAGCTACTAGCAAACATTGTGACAACCAACCCCATACTGTGTGACAACCAACCCCACGATGGGGCTGGTTGTCACAAGTGGACAGTGTGTTTGATGGCTTATAACGCCATGTTGGAATAAGATGTGAGGATAAAAAGGGTCCCCATTTCAACCCAAGACTTTGGTCTTTCTCCTCATATAGAAAAGAGTCTTGTACGATATACTGGTGCTGAGAAATACACACGAGTAAAAAGTGTGACAACCAACCCCGTTCACCACTACACTATATACAATAGCATAGCAACAGTGTTTTGTATTTCCCCAATGAACCCAATGGAAACAGAACATTCTGAAATGAAAAATTGACAAAGCAAGAAGAATGCCTAAATGGCTATAAGAGTCTGGGACTAATAGGATATATCATGCAGTATGATGATGCATATTATGAGATGACTCGATGGCTGTTACCTTACCTGTCTGGGTTCTGTGTGCACACGTGCATCTGGAGCAGGATGCGTTGCGTGAAAGTCTTAAAGCACTGGCCGCACTTCCAGAGGTGCCAGTCACTGAACTCGGTGCTCAGCTGGCTGGTGGAGGTGGGGCTGGCTAGGACTCGCTGGTTCTTAGAGCTCATCTGGTTGAAGCCGGAGTCCGTGTGGCCGCCCTTGTCCATCAGGGAGAAGCTTCTGGAGCAGGGCGAGTGGGGGAAGACCATGGAGCGCAGCAGGGCCACCGAGAAGCCTTTGCCCGTTTTACTGAGCGGCTGCAGGGTCTCTTGTCTGCTCATGGCCTCCATGACTGTGGTTGGTACATTCACTAAAGGAGGAAAACAACAATAGAAAAGATGGAACATATGGTCATGTAAACCACTATCAGCATGTGATGTGAGGATACCGATAGGATGTTGTCCCTTAGCAACCTTATACAACTGGAATGGTGTAACACTCCTAATTCACATTTCTCACCCAAGGTCAGAGTTTTAATAGTGAAAATAAAGACATTGGAAAAATATTATGCTTTGAAGCTTATGACAGTATTTGTCTGATGACAGTATTTGTATTATCACAAAACTTTTATACTGAATACATTTCCGTACATACAGTGGGGAAAAAAAGTATTTAGTCAGCCACCAATTGTGCAAGTTCTCCCACTTAAAAAGATGAGAGAGGCCTGTAATTTTCATCATAGGTACACGTCAACTATGACAGACAAATTGAGGAAAAAAAATCCAGAAAATCACATTGTAGGATTTTTAATGAATTTATTTGCAAATTATGTTGGAAAATAAGTATTTGGTCACCTACAAACAAGCAAGATTTCTGGCTCTCACAGACCTGTAACTTCTTCTTTAAGAGGCTCCTCTGTCCTCCACTCGTTACCTGTATTAATGGCACCTGTTTGAACTTGTTATCAGTATAAAAGACACCTGTCCACAACCTCAAACAGTCACACTCCAAACTCCACTATGGCCAAGACCAAAGAGCTGTCAAAGGACACCAGAAACAAAATTGTAGACCTGCACCAGGCTGGGAAGACTGAATCTGCAATAGGTAAGCAGCTTGGTTTGAAGAAATCAACTCTTGGGAGCAATTATTAGGAAATGGAAGACATACAAGACCACTGATAATCTCCCTCGATCTGGGGCTCCACGCAAGATCTCACCCCGTGGGGTCAAAATGATCACAAGAACAGTGAGCAAAAATCCCAGAACCACACGGGGGGACCTAGTGAATGACCTGCAGAGAGCTGGGACCAAAGTAACAAAGCCTACCATCAGTAACACACTACGCCGCCAGGGACTCAAATCCTGCAGTGCCAGACGTGACCCCCTGCTTAAGCCAGTACATGTCCAGGCCCCGTCTGAAGTTTGCTAGAGTGCATTTGGATGATCCAGAAGAGGATTGGGAGAATGTCATATGGTCAGATGAAACCAAAAGATAACTTTTTGGTAAAAACTCAACTCGTCGTGTTTGGAGGACAAAGAATGCCGAGTTGCATCCAAAGAACACCATACCTACTGTGAAGCATGGGGGTGGAAACATCATGCTTTGGGGCTGTTTTTCTGCAAAGGGACCAGGACGACTGATCCGTGTAAAGGAAAGAATGAATGGGGCCATGTATCGTGAGATTTTGAGTGAAAACCTCCTTCCATCAGCAAGGGCATTGAAGATGAAACGTGGCTGGGTCTTTCAGCATGACAATGATCCCAAACACACCGCCCGGGCAACGAAGGAGTGGCTTCGTAAGAAGCATTTCAAGGTCCTGGAGTGGCTTAGCCAGTCTCCAGATCTCAATGCCATAGAAAATCTTTGGCGGGAGTTGAAAGTCCGTGTTGCCCAGCGACAGCCCCAAAACATCACTGCTCTAGAGGAGATCTGCATGGAGGAATGGGCCAAAATACCAGCAACAGTGTGTGAAAACCTTGTGAAGACTTACAGAAAACGTTTGACCTGTGTCATTGCCAACAAAGGGTATATAACAAAGTATTGAGAAACTTTTGTTATTGACCAAATACTTATTTTCCACCATAATTAGCAAATAAATTCATAAAAAATCCTACAATGTGAATTTCTGGATTTTTTTTTCTCATTTTGTCTGTCATAGTTGACGTGTACCTATGATGAAAATTACAGGCCTCTCTCATCTTTTTAAGTGGGAGAACTTG